>NW_027361707.1:2237500-3437500 GCF_039654945.1 Dendrobates tinctorius | reverse complement strand
ACACGATGGGGCAGATTGCTGGGGACGATGGGGCAGATTGCTGGGGACGATGGGGGCAGAATGCTGTTCACGATGGGGCAGAATGCTGGGCACGATGGGGCAGATTGCTTGACACGATGGGGCAGATTGCTGGTCATGATAGGGGCAGAATGCTGGGCACGATGGGGCAGATTGCTGGACACAATGGGGAAGATTGATGGTCATGATGGGGGGCAGAATGCTGGGCACGATGGGGCAGAATGCTGGGCATGATGGGGCAGATTGCTGGACACGATGGGGCAGATTGCTGGTCATGATGGGGGCAGAATGCTGGGCACGATGGGGCAGATTGCTGGACACGATGGGGCAGATTGCTGGACACGATGGGACAGATTGCTGGGCATGATGGGGCAGATTGCTGGACACGATGGGGCAGATTGCTGGGCACGATGGGTCAGATTGCTGGACACGATGGGGCAGATTGCTGGACATGATGGGACAGATTGCTGGGCATGATGGGGCAGATTGCTGGAGACGATGGGGGCAGAATGCTGGACACGATAGGGGCAGAATCTGACAGTGAGACACAGGAGGGGGCTGAATGGACACGGGGCAGAATCTGACAGTGAGACACAGGAGGGGGCAGAATGTGAGGCATGGGGCAGAATGTGACAGTAAGACACAGGAAGGGGCAGAATGAGATACGGGACATGATTGGAGACATGGGGCATGATTGGAGACACAGGGGGCAGGATCAAAGACATGGGGGCATGACTGGAGACACTGGGGGCAGGATTGGAGACAGATGGGGCAGGATTGGAGACAGATCATGCAGGATCATGGGGCAGGATGGATACGGTGGAGACAGATGGGGCAGGATGGGGAGATCATATGGGGCAGAATGGATACTAATGAGGGCGGAATGGGAGAACGGATGGCTGAAGCCAAGAATGAGACACACGGGGGCTAGGATGGGGGATATTATTTCCACAGGGTTTAATTAAGGGATATTATTACTGCAGTGATGTATTTATTTTATTTTTTGAGTATACTGTTTTAAATGGGGGGAGGGTGGTCCTGTTACTGTGTAGAGTGACACTATGTTGCCTTTTTTTCTTCATGTGATGTAATGTAGAGGTTGGGAAAATTAAGTAATATGTTCTGCAAGCAGAGCTCTAGGTAGCTGTGTTATTTCCTGCAGAGATGAGCCCTGGCTGGAAGATGTGATGGCGGTCTGTGCTGGATGAAAGATGAAAAGCAAAGATGAAGGACTTCACCTAGAGATGTCACTGGTGAGTTAGTGTGTCACCTATACACCGACACTATACACTGTATAGAGGCCTTGTGTATAATGTCATTGATCACTGTATTACCTGTCCACAGACACTGCATACTAAGTACAGATCTCCTGAGTATAATGTCACTTATGGTGATAGTATCATGTTTTTTTTATTACTGATCAGTATTGTAGTACTCAGTCACTGTGGTGGTAATATGTGGGCTGGTCATGGTGCGGTGCTGTTCCTTGTATGTGATATTATTCGGTCACTGTGGTGGTAATATGTGGTCTGGTCATGGTCTGGCGGTATTTGTTCCTTGTGTGTGGTTTTATAGGTCACTATGTGGTCTGGACATGGTGCGGTGGTATTTTTCCCTTGTATGTGATATTATTGGTCATTTTAAAAATTGAAAAATAGAAAAAAACCTAAATTGCATCACATATTTTAACAAATATTTTACAGTAGAGTAGAGCTCGGCCAAAAGAGTCTACCCTGTTATGGTGGCGGCTTAAAAAATCTTTTGGCCAAAACAAAAGCTGCCGGCTATATGTGTGATCTGGTGATGGGAACTGTTAATGTGTGATTGGTGAGAAGTGGAGTTTTTCCAAGAGAGAGCGGTGGGACTTTGGACAGTTCGAGGGGTGGAGGCGGGGCTGGGGTGGAGCCTGGGCGGAGTCTCAAGGGGGCCCTGAAAATTTTACCAGTATGGGGCCCTGAAATTCCTAGTGGCAGCCCTGAGGTGGTCTGAACACCTGGGTCCACAATTGGTGACGGGTGACACCACTGCCTCTTCCTCTGTGGTGGATGCTTGTCAATCTCCTGTCCATGACACCGGCGGCGATGCCTCCTGCCCTGCTCCTGTCATTACACATTCTGAGGCACCTTTATTAGACACATCCAAATACTTGTCTCAGCACAGTGTTCAGTTGTCCCTACTCCAGGTCTAGGAAAAAAATAGAAAGTTCCCACCCACCCATAGGCTCAAATGATCAATGGGCACATTGATCATTTCGTCACCGCACGAACACTGCCAGAAAAAAACGAAGACTGCCGAGTGCAGTGAATACTGCTGGCAGTTAATGAGCGGTCACAGAAGCAGATGCGGCCGGGAGACAGCAGGACGGGAGGACGCGTCACTGGACAGGTAAGTATAATTAGAATGGACCTGGACCCGAACCTGAAATGTACCCGAACTGTAACATGGAAACCCGTGATCGGGACCTTGTGACCGAACACTATGCATTCGGTACTTTACAGTTCGGATTCGCCCATCCCTAACCATGACGTCATAATCAGCTCAACGATCCCACTTCTGTTCCTACTTAAACAGTGGCTGCTAACAATGAAGCATAATGCTTTGCATGTGAACCAGATGGTGATGGAGGAAGAAATGAGACAGGGAAATACTACCCATCCCAGCCTCATCTCATCTGCTCAGCGCATACTGGGTAGCAATGAGGAGGTGGGGGCTGAGGAGTAGGAACAGGAGCTGGTTGCTAGCGCAATAGTGGCTAGCACCCACATAAGCTTTGTCCTGCCTCTACTACGTGGATGGACCAAAGAGGGGAATGAGAAGCAAGAGAAGGGGGAGGAGGATGAGATGGGAGAGTCGTCATCATGGTGGAGACAGGGAAGTGTTGGCTATAGAGACCTTTGCATATATGGCCGACTTTTTGTTTTTCTGACTTTCCCATGACCCTCACATTATATTCATCTTGGCAAAAAAGAGTACTGGTTGGTCATCCTGCTAGACCCAAGCAATAAGGAAACCTTGCATCTTTCCTTCCTGAGGCAGAAAGGTCTACTAAAATGGTGCTATACCAGAAGTCTATTGTGGAAAATATGTTGAAAAAATTCCCATCAGACAAGGCTAGCTTCCTTGCCCAACCAAGGAGGGGAGGCAAGACACCCTCCCAGTGTCCAGTCCTGATGACTGGGTATTTTTGACAAGGTGGGAAAATTTTTAAAGATGGTCAAGCAATACCTTGCTGACAAAACCAGCATATTTTCTAATTCCTCTGGTACCTTCCACTATTGTGTCTCAAAGATGGACACCTAGCATGAACTGACTTTCTATGCCTTGAAGGTGTTTTGCTGCCCTGCTGGTGACATTGTGTCTGAACGGGGTTTTAGTGCTGCTGGGCAGGTCATAGCAGACAGGCGCTTTCGCCTGTGAGGCCGGGATCACACTACAGCGAGATACGGCCGAGTCTCACAGGTTAAAACCAAGCTCTGGCGCCAGCACTCCGGAGCGGAGCGTGCAGCTGCACAGCAATACATGGAGCTGCACGCTCCGCTCCTGAGTGCTGGTGCCAGAGCTTGGTTTTAACCTGTGAGACTCGGCCGTATCTCGCTGGTGTGTGACTCCGGCCTCAAAAGAAAATGCTGACAGGCTCACTCTGATAAAAATGAACAAAGCCTGGATTGGTGTCAACTTTTTCACCCCACCAGATGATAGTAGCACATAAAGTGTTTTTAATCTTCAATATTTATATGAGGCCCTCCAGTTGTTGCCTTCAAGGGTGTATGGATGACCCTATTTAGAATTTTTTTCTGGCTTTACCCAGTGTTCAATGTTTTTATGAGTGTAGAAGTAAAACAACTACATTTTCTTAATTTTTTATGAGGCACTCCAGTTGGTGCCTTCAAGTGTGTATGGATGACCATCCTTAGAATTTTTTTTTATAGCTATGCACTGTGTACAGAGCCTTTATGATTGTAGAAGTATCAGATAGCGATGAGTGAACACTAAACTGCTCTGATGCTCATTACTCAAACTGAGCAATTCATAATGCTTGGTAGGTTGTTTCAAGTAACGAGTATAATGGGAGTCAATGGGAAATCTGGGAATTTTTCCAGGAGACCCAACAAGGAGGTCTGGGGGCAGTGAAAATGTTGAAATGGGTAGAAAAACTGCTGAATGGAAGGAGAACAGCATGGGGAAGACCCCTAGAAGCATCTCTGATTCCCAGATCTCTGCTGAGAACAATGATGACTGACAATAAAACTTCCATATTCGATGAGAAATTGAAGTTTACAAAGAAAAAAATGTTAAGAAACATTCTCTCCTATATCTTGACTTGTATATAAGGCAAAATTTAAAAAACATTAAAAAATAATAATTTAAGGCTACTTTCACACATCAGTTTTTTGCCGTCAGGCACGATTGGAGAACTGTAGAAACGGATCCGTTTTTCTGCCGGATCCGTCTAGCAGGTTATATCTGTTTCCAGGGGGCTGGCCAATTGGATCTGAGCATGCGCAGACTTCAAAAAACGGATCCGGTGGCTGGATCCGTCTTTTTCTGGATCCGGCGCATTCCGGCGCCCATAGACTTTCATTGTGGCAAAAAGCCGGAAGCGTCGGATCCGGCGCTTCCGGCTTTTTCGCCGGAGACAAAAAACGTTACAGTAGCCGTTTTTTCCAGACGCCGGAATGAGACAAGTAGCCGGATCCGGCAAAAAACGGATGAAACGCAATGCCATCCGGCGCTAATGCAAGTCAATGGGGAAAAACTGGATCCGGCATTGCATTTTGCCGGATCCGGTTTTACAAAAAAAAGCCGGATCGCGCCTAACGGCGAAAAACTGATGTGTGAAAGAGGCCTAAGTAAACCAAAATTGAATTTTGCATTAATTTTTATTACATTTTTATTATAAAATGGAAATGTCAGTGTAATTTATGAAGGAAGCAAGAACTGTCAAAAATTAGAAGAGAGACTGAAATACACCCTGTATTAGAAATGTTCAAATTGTCATGTAGTGGTTTTACTAGACTCATAAAGGCTACACACTGAGTGCAAAGTCTGCCAAAAATTAGAAGCAGAGTCATCCATACATGCTTGAAGGCACCAACTGTAGTATCTTATTCAAACATTGTGAAGAAAGTGTAATTGTGGTACTTTAACAGTCATAAAAGCTCTGTACACAGTGCAAATCCAGAAAAAAATGATAAGGATTGTCATCAGTACACCCAAATGGAGTGGTTCATAAAACCATTAAGAAAGTGTAGTTGTGGCCCTTCTACATTCGTAAAGGTTTTGCACAGAGCGCAAAGGTTGAGAAAAATTATAAGGAGAGTCATCCAGTCATCATAGATCCTTGGATCACAGGCTTATGCTACTTTTGCTGTCCTGCCAGCTTAATCTGGGTCTGCAAGTCATCCTATTGCTTCATTAAGGGTCACATGGGATACTGCCATCTTGTTGCCTACTAATCACATTATGCTGTAAGGATTACTAATTTAACACTGAAATGTATCACAAAGTACATAATACTCTATGGATAAATAATTGAATCCAGAAAATTTTTCAAAGCTTTTTCGGAGTGTTATATGCCACTGAAATGTAAAAAAAGCACATAATACTCTATAGATGACTAATTGAATTCAGAAACATATTTGAAAGCTTTTATGGAATGTTATGTACCACTAAAATGTAAAACCAACCATGTAATACTCTATGAATCACTAATTGAATCCAGAACATTTTTTGAACTTTTTTTGGAGTGCTACATACCACTGAAATGTAAAACAGTGCACATAATACTCTATGGATGACAAATGCAATGCAGAAAATTTTTTAATGCTTTTTTGCAGTGTTATAAACCATTGAAATATAAAACAAAGCATGTAATACTCTATGGATAACAAATCGAATCCAGAAAAATTTTGAATCCTTTCTTTGAGTATTATATACCATCAAAATGTACCACAAAGCACATAACACTCAATGGATGAATAACTGAATCCAGAAAAAAAGTTAATCTTTTTGTGGCATTTATATATAATTGCCTTAAATTGTCCGTCATCCACTTCCGTCTGGATGTCCCCGAATCCCACAATCCACCGCGCCGCACCGGAAGTACGCCGACTGCAATTTTGGAACACTTAAGTGATGCCGCTCGGATCCAGGACGCAACTGCGATCCCGAACGCTGCTGCGATCTCGACTGACACTCGGATCCAGGCCACCACTGGGATCCCAGCTGCCGCTCAGATCCAAGCCACTGCTGAGATCCCAACCGCCGCTGGGATCCCAGCTGCAGCTCAGATCCAGGCTGCCACTGCGATCCCGACCGCCGCTGGGATCCCGGTCGCTGCTTGGATCTCAGCCACCGCTCGGATCCCAGCTGCCACTCGGATTCAGGCCGCCGCTGAGATCACGAGTCTGTGAAAGGGGTGTAACGAGGGGGTATAACGAGAGCGGTGCAATGAAGGGGGTATAATGAGAGGGTGTAATGAGGGTGTGTAATGAGAGGGTGTAATGAGGGGGGAGTAATGAGAGGGATGCCGCCACCGGACCCCCGCCAGGACCCACCGCCTGACTATACGCGTCGGATCCCGCCACTGCCTGCCCACCCACTTCTGTGCAGTCACAGCCGACAGGAAAGACCGCGACTTGAGGCCTGTGCTGGAGATTGGGTGCGGCCAGCCTCTGGTGGCACCGCACACCATCTCCAGCACAGGCCGCAAAATACCGTCTTTCCTACCGGTTGTGACTGCACGGACGTGGGTGGCCGGCCACCCCCAGCACCACAAAGCTGCCCCCATCGTGATGTTACTGCCCTCCCGATGCAATAGCATTGGGCACACATCCAGTGTTATATATAACCATAATGTAACACAAAGCACGTAATACTCCATGCATGAATCATAGAATCATAGAATCGTAGAGTTGGAAGGGACCTCCTGGGCCATCTGGTCCAACCTCCTGCTCAAAGCAGGATTCGCTAAATCATCCCAGACAGATATCTGTCCAGCCTCTGTTTGAAGACTTCTATTGAAGGAGAACTCACCACCTCTCGTGGCAGCCTGTTCCACTCATTGATCACTCTGTCAAAAAGTTTTTTCTAATATCTAATCTGTGTCTCCTCCCATTCAGTTTCATCCCATTGCTTCTAGTCATTCCTTGTGCAAATGAGAATAAAGATGATCCTTCTGCAATGTGACAGTCCTTGAGATATTTGTAGACAGTTATTAAGTCTCCTCTCAGTCTTCTCTTTTGCAGGCTAAACATTCCCAAATCCTGCAACCTTTCCTCATAAGACAGGGTTTGCAGACCTGTCACCATTCTGGTCGCTCTTTTCTGAACTTGCTCCAGTTTGTTGATGTCTTTTTTAAAATGTGGTGCCCAAAACTGGACACAATATTCCAGATGAGGTCTGACCAAAGAGGAGTACAGGGCAATAATGACTTCACGTGATCTAGACTGTATGCTTCTGTTAATACATCCTAGAATTGCATTTGCCTTTTTTGCTCCTGCATCACACTGTTTACTTATATTCAGGCTGTGATCATGAGAGTATAGTCATTTTTTTCACCCCCAAAAAAAGAATGTGGTCATGTGCATCAGGTATATATTTAGCAACGAACTGGAAAACTCTAAGCCCTGCCTAGAGGCTGTATTCTGCCACTCTCCCTGCTCCTGCAACTACCCCTGGGCTAAATGCAGAATGTATCTGATACAAACAGCAAAGCACAAGATTAGCTCTTAGAAGGATCTTTAGTATGACAGTTCAGCATCAGCACCAGTATCAACATTAGAGGACTCTGATTAGTTAAACTGTGCACAGACAGGCCTGGATAACTGCTCTCTCCCCCCAATAAGAAGTGTCCCTGAGCTGTGAAATGGGGTCAATGAGCCGAGCGCAGTGGTGCCAGTCCTTTATAACCTCTGCTTAGGTAATGCGGCCAGCCAATCAAAGTAATGCAACTGCCATGATGGCTGCAGCATTTCAGTGACTGGCAGGTAATCTCTGCATGATTATTGGTTCTGTAACAAGTGCCATACATGAGGGCAGCAAATCAAGCTTCATATCCAAGCACCAGCCAATGCTCGTCGAGTGCCGAGCACATCTGAGCACCCAAATACTCGAGTGATAAGTATCACTGAGCACATTCGTAATACCTAGTACCACAACTACACTTTCTTAATCTTTTATGAAGCAATTCAGTTGTTGCATTCAAGGGTGTATGGATTACCCTCTTAGAATTTTTGTCTGGCTTTGCACTGTGTGCAGAGCCTTAATTAGTGTAGAAGTACCACAGCTACATTTTCTTAATTTTTTTGAGGCACTCCAATTCTTGCCTTCAATGGCGTATGGATGACCCTTCTTAGATTATTTTTTTGGCTTTGCACCATGTACAGAACCTTTATGAGTGTACAAATACCACAACTACACTTTTTTATTTCTTTTTCTGAGGCACTCCAATTATTGCCTTCAAGAGTGTATGGATGACCCTCCTTAGAATTATTTATCTGACTTTGCACTGTGTACAGAGCCTGTTTGAGGGTAGAAGTATCACAACTACAGTTTCTTAATTTTTTTATGAGGCACTCCAGTGTGTACCTTTAAGGGTGTATGGATGGCCCTGCTTGTAATTTGTGGCAGGCTTTGCAGAGTTTTATGAGTGTAGGACTACTACAACTACATTTTATTCACAATATTTGAATGAGGTACTACAGTTGCTGTCTTAAAGTGTGTATGAACTACCCTGCTTGTAATTTTTGGCAGGCTTTTCACTGTGTGCAGAGCTTTTATGAGTGTAGGAGTTACACAACTACACTTTGCTCATAATATTTAAATGCGGTACTATAGTTGGTGACTTTAAGGGTGTATGGATGACTCTGCTTGTATTTCTTGGCAGGCTTTGCACTTTGTGCATAGCCTTTATGAGTCTAGGAATACCACTACATGAGAATTTGAACAGAATGTGTATGAGGCCCTCCTTTATTTCTAATGCAAGGTGTATTTGAGTCCCTCTTCTATAAAATGTTTGGCAGTTGTTCTTCAAAACTTACACTTAAAATTTATTTTTTAAAATAAAAATATAAATTTTGGTTTATTTAAATTACCGTATATACTCGTGTATAAGCCGACCCCCCTAATTTTGCCACAAAAAACTGGGAAAGCTTATTGACTCGCGTATAAGCCAAGGGTGGAAAATGCAGCAGCTACTGGTAAATTTCAAAAGTAAAATAGATACCAATAAAAGTAAAATTAATTGAGACATCAGTAGGTCAAATGTTTTTGAATATCCATATTGAATCAGGAGCCCCATATAATGCTCCATACAGTTCATGATAGGCCCCATAAGATGCTCCATACAAAATACACCTGATATAATGCTGCACAATGGTTGATAATGCCCCCATAAGATGCTCCATAGAATAATATGCCCCATATGCTGCTCCATAAAGGTTATGTCCCCATAAAATGCTCCATAGATTATGCCCCCATAAGATGCTCCATAGATTATGTCCCCATAAGATGCTCCATAGATTATTCCCTCATAGGCTGTTCCATAGATTATGCCCCATAAAATGCTCCATAGATTATGCCCCAATAAGATGCTCCATAGATTATGCCCCCATAAGATGCTCCATAGATTATGTCCCCATAAAATGCTCCATAGATTATGCTCCCATAAGATGCTCCATAGATTATGCCCCATATGATGCTCCATAGATCATGCCCTCATATGCTGCTCCATAGAATATGCCCCATATGCTGCTCCATAGAATATGCCCCCATATGCTGCTTCATAGAATATACCCCCATATGCTGCCCCCATATGCTGCTCCACAGAATATATCCCCATTTGCTGCCCCATAGAATATGCCCCCATATGCTGCCCCATAGAATATGCCCCCATATGCTGCTCCATAGAACATACCCCCATATGCTTCCCCCATATGCTGCTCCACATGAATATACCCCCATATGCTGCTCCATAGACTATGCCCCCATATGTTGCCCTATAGAATATGCACCTATATGCTGCTACATAGAATATACCCCCATATGCTGCCCCATAGAATATGCCCCCATATGCTGCCCCATAGAATATGCCCCCACATGCTGCTCCATAGAATATGCCCCCATATGCTGCCCCATAGAATATGCCCCCATATGCTGCTCCATAGAATATACCCCCATATGCTGCCTCCATATGCTGCTCCATAGACTATGCCCCCACATGCTGCCCCATAGAATATGCCCCCATATGCTGCTCCATAGAATATACCCCCATATGCTGCCCCCATATGCTGCTCCATAGACTATGCCCCCATATGCTGTCCTATAGAATATGCACCCATATGCTGCTCCATAGAATATACCCCCATATGCTGCTCCATAGAATATACCCCGATATGCTGCCCCATAGAATATGCCCCCACATGCTGCTCCATAGACTATGCCCCCATATGCTGCCCCATAGAATATGCCCCCATATGCTGCTCCATAGAATATACCCCCATATGCTGCCTCCATATGCTGCTCCATAGACTATGCCCCCATATGCTGCCACATAGAATATGCACCCATATGCTGCCCCATAGAATATGCCCCCATATGCTGCTCCATAGAATATACCCCCATATGCTGTCCCCATATGCTGCTCCATAGACTATGCCCCCATATGCTGTCCTATAGAATATGCACACATATGCTGCTCCATAGAATATACCCCCATATGCTGCTCCATAGAATATACCCCCATATGCTGCCCCATAGAATATGCCCCCACATGCTGCTCCATAGACTATGCCCCCATATGCTGCCCCATAGAATATGCCCCCATATGCTGCTCCATAGAATATACCCCCACATGCTGCCTCCATATGCTGCTCCATAGACTATGCCCCCATATGCTGCCACATAGAATATGCACCCATATGCTGCTCCATAGAATATACCCCCATATGCTGCCCCATAGAATATGCCCCCATATGCTGCCCCATAGTATATGCACCCATATGCTGCTCCATAGAATGTACCCCCATATGCTGCCCCATAGACTATGCCCGCATTTTCTGCTCCATAGAATATGCCCCCACATGCTGCCCCATAGAATATGCCCCCATATGCTGCTCCATAGAATATACCCCCATATGCTGCCCCCATATGCTGCTCCATAGAATATGCCCCCATATGCTGCCACATAGAATATGCACCCATATGCTGCCCCATAGAATATGCCCCCATATGCTGCTCCATAGAATATACCCCCATATGCTGCCTCCATATGCTGCTCCATAGACTATGCCCCCATATGCTGCCACATAGAATATGCACCCATATGCTGCTCCATAGAATATACCCCCATATGCTGCCCCATAGAATATGCCAACATATGGTGCCCCATAGTATATGCACCCATATGCTGCTCCATAGAATGTACCCCCATATGCTGCCCCATAGACTATGCCCCCATATGCTGCCCCATAGAATATGCCCCCATATGCTGCTCCATAGAATATGCCCCCACATGCTGCCCCATAGAATATGCCCCCATATGCTGCTCCATAGAATATACCCCCATATGCTGCCTCAATATGCTGCTCCATAGACTATGCCCCCATATGCTGCCCCATAGAATATGCCCCCATATGCTGCCCCATAGGATACGCCCCCATATGCTGCTCCATAGAATATACCCCCATATGCTGACCCCATATGCTGCTCCATAGAATATGCCCCCATATGCTGCTCCATAGAATATGGCCCCATATGCTGCCCCCATAAGATGCTCCATATATTATGCCCCCATATGCTGCTGCTGCAAAAAAAATCCCATACTCACCTCTCCTGCTCAGGACTTGGCACCTGAGAAATTCACCTGTCCCCCATTCCCAAGCTCCTCACCGCTGTCTGACACGTCATCTGTCAGTGACGATCAGGCAGCAGAGGGCACGGTGCACACTATCGATGTCACTGCACCCTCTGCTGGCTAAACGTCACTGACAGAGGATGCAACAGTTAGCGGTGAGCAGTGATGGACCCGGGACAGGTGAATATCGCTATACTTACCCCCTCCTTGCGCGGTCTCTGCAGCCTGGCTTCTCCACGGTCTCCCTTCCTGCCTTCAGCGGTCACGTGATACCGCTCATTACACTCATGAATATGCTCATATTCATGCGTGTAAGGAGCGGTACCACGTGACCGCTGAAGGCAGGAAGGGAGACCGTGGAGAAGTGGGGGGCTGCAGAGACTGTGCCAGGAGGGGGTAAGTATGATCACTGATACCCCCGCTCCCCCTCCCATGCCTCAGGTATATGACTCGCATATAAGCCGAGAGGGAGACTTTCAGCCCAAAAAAATGGGCTGAAAATCTCGGCTTATACACGAATATATGGTAGCATATTTTTTAAATCCTTTATAAATTTTACCTTACATATATTTCTCTCTGATTTTGAATGTTTTATTGACAGTCCTTAAAGTGGAATGAAAGTGTGACACCATTGTTATCAGCAGCATTCTGGGAGTTGACATAACACCCAGCACACCCGGACATGTGTCAGGTCCCTGAGCAAGCAGGGGGTCCACTCACTGCTGGGGATGCCAGCATGCTATGGGGCCATGAATTGGGGAGGGTGCAGTGTCAGTGCGGACGCTGTCACCGGGCTTCCCCCATCATGCTTTAAAGTGTTTGAAATGCCTACCTCTTCCTTTTCCTCCATAGCGCTGGTCTCTTCTGCATCATGGGCCCCATTCTGCATGGAACATTAGATGGAACCCATTCTGTATGGACTATTATATGGGACATTGGGCCCATTCTGTATAGATTATTATACGAGGCCCATTATTGTATATAGAGCATTATATTGGCAATTATACTGTATGGAGCATTATATGAGGCCCTTTTTCTGTGTAGAGCATTATATGGGGCCAATATACTGTATGGAGCATTATATGGGGTTCAGTATTCTGTATGCAGCATTATATGGGATTCATTATTTTGTGTAGAGCAATATCCCTATACATCATATAAGACATGATCAAGGAGAACTGAACAAAATGTCTTAAATCGTTCGGTCACCAACAGGTCACCCTCCAACTCTCATATATTAACAACCCAGGAATTCTCCTTTTTTTGCATTTTTTGTTTTTATGCCTTGCATTCTGTAATAAAAAAATACTCAAATATGAGTTTCCAGGTCAGCCTGGAGCATTATATGAGGCCCATTATTCTGTGTAGAGCATTATATGGGGCCAATATACTGTATGGAGCATTATATAGGGTTCACTATTCTGTATGCAGCATTATATGGGATTCATTATTTTGTGTAGAACAATATCCCTATACATCATATAAGACATGATCAAGGAGAACTGAACAAAATGTCTTAAATCGTTCGGTCACCAACAGGTCACCCTCCAACTGACATATATTAACAACCCAGGAATTCTCCTTTTTTTGCGTTTTTTGTTTTTATGCCTTGCATTCTGTAATAAAAAAATACTCTTAAATATGAGTTTCCCGGTCAGCCTGTGTCCATTATTTTTTTCACTTAAGTGGAAAAAAAATTAAGAAATTTGAAAAAAAAAATATATATTTTGTTATTTGTGTTAGAATGTTCAGCTTGGACAATAGGCACCTTAAGACCCCAGAAACCTCTGATGGTTAGTGGTCTATCCCATAAACGAACAAAAGATCAAATTTCAACATACTTTATTATTCTTTCACTCAAAGTATGACATTAGCAAAGATACCATTATACACATCAGATCGTTAGTCAGCACCATCAAAATCAGCTAGCTTGGCTAGCGTTCATTTGTTCATCAACATGTATGGTCATCTTTAGAAGGCCTTTTGACTTGACATGTGCCACCCAAGCTAAGTAAGACTTGGCATCCACCCAGTTTGCCTAGTTCTAACAACAGCCATGTATGCCAACACCAGAACATAAATGTCTTGATTTTTTAGGATATACATAGAGGAATCTATCAACCATATTTCCATAATTCTCTACAGGTCCTTCTAAATTGATCTCACAGACTGATAGATCTGGGCCTACAAACCCTCTTTTCATTACATGCCAGGCCTGCTGTAGATTCAGTCATAACTCAGGCCACATTTCTTCTCACATCTGAGTGATATATTTCTGTATTAGACCCTTACACTGCTTGTATAACACCTTTCATTTCATTCTTCCTGGTAACACAGAAAAGCAGAGCTCGGAGCCACCATCAAAGGTCTTCCTGTCAGGCCTCAGTATTCATCTGGCCGCATTCCACCCACCACGGCATAAAATCCTATACATATGCTTACTAAGAAGATTTTAATGGCTTGAGGTATTAGTTACATATATTGCATAAAACACAGCAAACGTGTCAACCACAGTGACCTCAAGGCAGACTACATAGGATGATGAAGACCTGAAAAAGAAGATGAAGCACATGTGTGAGTAGAGAAGCCAAACTCATCTGATATTGCATTATAGAGAAAGTGGATGGCTATGTAATTTGGAGTTAAAATCTGGTTAACAATTCCTGATCCTCCTATACAATAGTGAATTCTAGGGTCACTTTTCATACATTCCCACACTGGTCAAGGTGGGATTCCTTGGATAATATTGCACTTGGAATTCCATAAGCACCTTTTCCGAATCCATTGGAGCACTTCTAACAGTGACTGTTGGACTGATCTGGGAAGATTCCCTCTATTCCTAGCAGTCCTGAAGAGGCCTACAGATAGGAGGTCATGGCAAACCAGGAGCCCCAAGCAACATTCCAAAACCCATTCTGACCCAAACACCAACCACAACAGCCTGACAGTAACAATATCCAGGAAGATCGTGGACGAGAGCCAAGAGGAGCATTGACTGGAGGAACCATATTATCGCATCACAGATACTGACCAAATACCAGAGTCTATAGAGCAACTACAGACTGACTACTTTGGGATAGACATCCAAACCCCAGAGGCCACCAGATCTGATTAAATGCCTAAGTTAACACTGTCTGGCCATTGAATCAAGATGGCAAAGATAGACCTACAAGCCCATGGAGAGCAGACTGTCATCAGGATGCTGTGAAGAATGAGAAAAAATTTCTGTTATACGGCATCAAATATTCAGAAGTGAAAGACACTTAGTTAAGGAGACTTTCTGATCTCTTCCCAGACTTCTGGAGGAGAAACTCCACATCCGCTTTGGTGAAGATGAGAGCACGGTGGACATACCAGCAATACAATCTGTTGTATATTTTATCCCAGTTAGTTTACATCTTATGTAAATTCTGGTTCAGTTTTGAGTATTGGTCTAGAAATAGAAATCGTGGGATACTAGAGAATTGTGTAATAACTAAACAGATAATCGTCTATGGGAGTGGCCAAGCACAAAAAATGGAAGTGCAAGTAACTCATAAAAGACAACTTTAGAAAAGTGAAGGGGACTGACCGATTGATAACAAGTAGAACTACTACAAAGATAAGAATCCCTTTATTCAATAGAATTTCTTAATTCTTTATGTTTATTTAATGGTTTGTGATGGAAAATGAAGGCTAGGTTATCAGAATATCTGAATTATTAGATGCCAGGTTAAAGGAATTTTCCTGTATATGTCTCTGTTGAGAAGCAGTCTGAAAAATACAGAGTGATCACTTGGACTTTGCTTTCTTACTTCACTTTAATTGCGATCTTGATGTGTATGACATCCCTGAATGTATGTAAACATGTTTACAGGGTTGGACTGAACTAATTCCTAGGCAGAACTAGTGACATCACAGAACTGGTGATGATGTCACCTCATGTGAAATACCCATGTAACCAACTAATAGAAAATAGACAGAATATAGAGAGATTATCTATCTACTGTACATATACTCACATATGATCTATCCATCTATCTATTATCTCTATCTATTATTATTATTACTTATTTTTATTATTACACCATTTATTCCATCGCGCTTTACATGTGAAAAGGGGTATGCATAAAAAACAAGTACAGTAATCTTATACAATACAAGTGACGATTGGTACAGGAGGAGAGAGGGCCCTGCCCGCGAGGGCTCACAGTCTACAAAGGATGGGTGAGGATACAGTAGGTGAGGGTAGAGCTGGTCGGTGCAGCGGTTTGTTGCATCGGTGGTTAATGCAGGTTGTAGGCTTGTCGGAAGAGGTAGGTCTTCAGGTTCCTTTTGAAGGTTTCCACGGTAGGTGATAGTTTGATATGTTGGGAAGAGGGGTTGTGGGGATTGTAGGCCAAAGCTTTCTGTGATGTTACCAATCTTCTGGTTGAAGAATGAGGCAAAGTCTTCAGCTGAGATGAGTCGACCCTGGAAGCCTGCCTCAGTTCTTTGGTCAGGCTGGTGTGCCAGGGTTGTCTGTTGATTTTGCGAGCTTTGGTATGTGTGAGAGGGGTGACCGATTGAAGAGCTGCTGCTATTGTGGTGTTATATAAGGCGTCAGTGGCATCCGCATTGTGTAGGGAACTTATGTCTGTAAGAGGGAAAAGGGATTCAGAGAGTGAGTGTGGATTGAGGTGTTTAAGATTTCTGCGAGGGTGTGCAAGTTTCTGGGGTGGGGATTGTGTACCTGGAGAGGAGAGGGAATCTAGCTATCTACATATACTCAGTTATTATCTATCTCTGTATATATCTATTATCTATCATCTATCTATCTAATATTATCTATATATATATATATATATATACTGCTCAAAAAAATAAAGGAAGCACTTAAACAACACAATGTAACTCCAAGTCAATCACACTTCATGGGATATTAATTTTAATTTGCAATAATCATTATTATGTCTTATTGCTCTCAGTGCATTACACGTGTAATAAAAAAAAGATTTACTACTGTAATTTGACATTCAGTGATATCTAGGATGTGTTCCCGTTATTTTTTTGAGCAGTGTATATATACAGTATATATAGCATCGAACTTTATTACAGAGAGGGCCCAGGAGGGGGACATTATACCTGGATGGCAGATATTATTGTCACGATGACCCGTCCTGTGTGACGCGACCAGCAGGCCGGTAACTAAAACAACAAGACGTGGCACGTGATACTGTCCTGTATGACACAGCTCGCAGGCCGGTAACAAAAACAACAAGACACGGGGAAAGGGGAAACAGTTACAACGGTGGGCCCTGCGATAGGGAAAGGGGACGTGGAATCCTCCTGCACTCCCCTGAGTCAGTGTCCCTAATGCTCCTAACGTTCCCTATGCCGTTTCCGCACCGGGCGCTGATCAGGAACCTGTCGCCCTAGCACACCCTACACCTATCCCTTGCTAGGGAGCTGGGTGGTGCAGGCACTGGCCCCACCGCTGTACTAATACACACTAAGGAAAAACACAAACAGGGAAGCACCACTTAGCTTTACTCTGTTGCTCTTGCTCCTGGCAACAGAGTACACCACCAGAATACAGCTCTCCTCCTGAATCGCTGCCACCAAGCTCTGTCAGAGCTACAAGGAAATCCCCTATGACTCCTTCCACACCAGGGCTAAGACAGTGCTGCAAGGAGCGCTCCCCAGCTACTTCCTCCACCAAGGATGGATGAAATGAACACTATCACCAACCCTGATTGCAACACCTGTGACTCTTTTATAGCAGAGCCAGCGCAATCAAACCTGCATTATAATCATGTGCACTTAAAGAAACCAGAGTGCAATGATGCTCACCACCACCGGGGGAAAACTTAGAACAAACGACACCACAGTGCAATAATCCTAATTGCCACCGGGAGCAAAAACCAAACTTAAGCACAGCTTAAGAAAAAAAAAGGTTACCTGTGCTTTTTATCAGTCCTGATCCAGCATGGATCATGACAGTACCCTCCCCTTTATGAGGGGCCTCTGGACCCTCAAGACCGCTCCTCATCAGGGAACCACCTACAGCGGGGACGCCCAGACCTAGAGTTCACCCCAGCAACTACCTGCACATCAGGTTGATGAGAAACGTGCCCGCTGCTATTGGCAACATATGTTCTGGAGGCAACACACATCTCCGAAGCGCTGCCCTGTGGAACGGGTTGTGTATGTGTATGTTTGGTATGAGCTTGTAACACTCCACAACACACTTCCACTGGATGTTTTTTGGTGGCCTCCCATACATGCTCATTCACACACAGGTCCGGACCTGAACGTTTATTGCCACTCGTTCGTTTGTCACCATTTGGAGAACTCTTTCTGGGATTGACAACAGAGGCGTCCCCCTGTGTCACCACACTCACACCCCCACACTTCACCAAGGGGTACACCACCCTCCAACCCCTTCCACCACGAGGTCTGCACCTCCCAGGGTTGGCCAATGGCGAGGGTTGAGACCTGCCCCCACTCTCCTGCAGCACATCCGCTGCTCTCACCGGAGAGGAAGGGGTCCGTTGAAGAGAGATGGCAGAGACAGTAGTTCCTAGGCAGCAGCCCTCACAGGACTGCCCCCAGCTGACCACTCCCCTCGCCCGCCAATCTATTACCGGGTTGTGTCTTTTCAGCCAAGGGAGGCCTAAAACAATAGGTACTGGCATTCCCTCCAAGACGTAGCATGACAAGGACTCCTCATGATGTCCTATACGCAGATGGATATTCTCTACGACTTGGGTCAAGCTCCCCTGGCTCAGTGGAACAGAGTTTATGGCCTGGACGCTAATAAGATAAGATAAGATAAGATAATCCTTTAATCGTCCCACCATGGGGAAATTCAGAGCATTACAGTAGCAAGGCAGGAACAAGTACAGATACAGATGCATAAAGGCATTACATTGACAGTAGGTAGGTAGGTACATATACAGGGGGGGAAAAAATGTAACCGGACTGTCACAACTTTGGATCTATCAGTTCACTGTTTGGGTCATTCTCCGTTTTGGACAGTGCTGGTTATACAGCCTAACTGCAGCAGGAAGGAAGGACTTTCGATAGCGCTCCCTCTCACATTTAGGATGAAGTAGCCGGTCACTGACAGTACTGCACATCTTTGTCACAGTCTCATGCATGGGATGGGAATCATTGTGCACCATGTAGCTCACCTTGGCCAGTGTCCTCCTGTCGCCTACTTCCTGAACTGGATCAAGGGGGCATCCCAGGACAGAGCTGGCCCTTCTGATCAGTTTGTCCAGCCTATTCCTGTCCCTGGTTGCTATGCCACTACCCCAGCACGCCACACCAAAGAAGATGGCTGATGCCACAACAGAGTTGAAGAAGGATGCAAAACTTGACCTCAGGAGGGCGTATAATCTTATCCGCATTAAGCATGGGGATGAATGGAAGACGGCGTTTAATACTCCAGAGGGACATTTTGAGTACCTGGTGATGCCTTTTGGGCTCACTAATGCCCCTTCTGTCTTCCAGTGCTTCATGAACGACATTTTCCGAGACTTTGTGGATACATTTTTGATTATCTGTCTGGATGATATTTTGATCTTCTCCAAGGATTGGGATTCTCATGTGGAACATGTTCGGACTGTGTTCCGGATCTTGAGGGAGAATTCCCTGTATGTCAAAGGATCAAAATGCCTTTTTGGGGTACAGAGGATTTCATTTTTGGGATTTTGTTTTGTCTCCGTCAACTATTGAAATGGATGCGGCCAAGGTACAGGCCATTTATGATTGGGTTCAGCCCACTTCTTTGAAGGCCCTCCAGAAGTTTTTGGGTTTTGCTAATTTTTATCGGAAATTTATAGCAAAATTTTCTAGTATTGCCAAGCCATTGACTGATCTGACTAAGAAGGGTGCTGATGTGTTGAATTGGTCTCCGGAGGCTGTTTCTTCCTTTCAGGAGCTGAAGCGAAGATTCACTTCTGCCCCGGTTTTGCGGCAACCTGATGTCTCACTCCCGTTCCAAGTAGAGGTGGACGCTTCTGAGATTGGTGCAGGAGCTGTTTTGTCCCAAAAGGATCCTGTAACATCTAAAATGAATCCCTGTGCTTTCTTTTCCCGAAAGTTCTCCCCATCTGAACGTAACTATGATGTGGGGAATCGGGAACTGTTGGCCATGAAATGGGCATTTGAGGAGTGGAGACATTGGTTGGAGGGAGCTAAACATCAAGTCGTGGTCCTCACTGACCACAAGAATTTGATTTACCTGGAGTCGGCCAAACGCTTGAACCCTAGACAGGCTAGATAGGCCTTGTTTTTTACACGTTTTGATTTTGTGGTCTCTTTTCCTTCTGGCACTAAGAATGTCAAGGCTGACGCTCTTTCTAGGAGCTTCTTTGCTGATTCTCCTGTGGTGACCAAGCCTGCTACCATCTTAGGCGAAGGGGTAGTTCTTTCTGCCATCTCGCCCGATTTGAGACGTGCTCTGGAAGAGTTCCAGGAGGACAAACCTGAGCATTGTCCCAGTGGAAAGTTGTATGTTCTTGACCAGTGGAAGAATAGAGTGATGTCTGAAGTTCATTGCTCTGCATTGGCTGGTCATCCAGGTATTTTTTGTACTAGAGATCTGGTGAATCGGTCTTTTTGGTGGCCCGCCTTGTCTCGTGATGTCAGGAATTTTGTGCAGTCCTGTGGGACTTGCTCCCGGTCTAAACCTTGTTCTCGCTCTAGTGGGTTGTTGATGCATTTGCCGGTCCCCAGGAGGCCATGGACCCATATTTCGATGGATTTCATCTCTGATATGCCTGTCTCTCAGAGAATGACTGTTATTTGGGTGATTTGTGATAGGTTCTCTAAGATGGTTCATCTTGTACCACTCCCTAAGTTGCCATCTTCTTCTGAGTTGGTGCCCCTGTTTTTGCAACAGGTGGTTCGCTTGCACGGGATTCCTGAGAACATTGTATCTGACAGAGGAGTTCAGTTTGTGTCTAGATTTTGGAGGACGTTCTGTTCCAAGCTGGGAATTCAGTTGTCCTTCTCCTCTGCGTTTCACCCTCAGACCAATGGGCAGACGGAGAGAACAAACCAGACCTTGGAGTCGTATTTGAGATATTTTATTTCCGCTGATCAGGATGATTGGGTTTCATTTTTGCCCTTGGCCGAATTTGCTTTAAATAATAGAGCTAGTTCTGCCACTTTGATGTCACCTTTTTTTTGTAACTTTGGGTTTCATCCTCGATTTTCTTCAGGGCAGGTGGAGCCTTCTGCCTGCCCAGGTGTTGACACTGTTGTGGAGAGAATGCACCAGATCTGGGACCAAGTCGTGGATAAGTTATCTCTCTCCCAGGAAAAGGCCCAGCGGTTTTCCAACCGACATAGGACCGTTGGTCCCCAGTTTAAGGTGGGTGATATGGTTTGGTTATCATCAAAAAATATCGCTATGAAGGTAGCTTCTCCTAAGTTTAAGCCTAGATTTATTGGGCCTTACAAGATTTTGGAGATCATTAATCCGGTCTCTTTTCGGTTGGCTCTTCCTGTCACATTTAAAATCCATAATGTGTTTCATAAGTCCTTGTTGAAGAGGTTTGTTGAACCAGTAGTTCCTGGGGTGGCACCTCCGGACCCTGTATTGGTTGAAGGTAACATGGAATATGAGGTAGCGAAGATACTGGATTCCCGTCTGGCTAGACGGAGACTCCAGTATTTGGTTAAGTGGAAGGGTTATGGTCAGGAGGATAATTCCTGGGTCTCTGCCTCTGATATTCATGCCAAAAGATTGGTGCGTGCCTTTCATCGGGCTCACCCTGATCGCCCTGGTGGCGTGGATGAGGGTTCGGTGACACCTCCTCAAGGGGGAGGTACTGTTATGAGTTCATTTTTCCCTTCACCATTGAGGTCTGACGAACTCCCTCTTCTGGTGAAGGAAGGTAGTGAGGCTGATTACCAAGCACCTGAGCTGGGAGAGGATGACTGGGCGACGGGGATCTCTGACTGGATATAAGGCAGCCGATGCCCTTCTGCCTCGCTGGTGATTTCTCTGTGGAATTCTAGGAGACCAGTCTGATTCCTACTCCTCAAAAGCTAAGTTTTCTGCTTTGCCTTTTTGCATTTGTGTTTTGGTTTTAGTGTGCCTTGCTTTTCTGGATTCTGCCGTTCCCTGCTGGGGTGAGCTGAATTCCTTTTTTGTCGGTTTGCTCTGTCTTCAGAAAATACCTGAGTACTGACATAGTCTTTTTGAAGCCTAGCGTCTTCAGGGCCTTTTTCCCTGTCAGTCTGTTGGCTCTTATTTTGATAGGGTTTTTCGCGGATTGCAGACAGAAGCTTTCCTATCCTGTCCTATCTAGTTAGCTTGGGCCCCATCATTTTCTCAGTCTATCTTTCTATCTGTGTTAGTGTTTTTTCTTCTTGCTTCACCGTCATTATATGTTGGGGGCTGCCTATTGCTTTGGGGTCTGCTCTGGGGCAGTTTAGATTTCCCTTTCTGTCTTTAGGCTAGGCAGTTCTCCGGCTGTGATCGAGGGGTCTAGGGCATCGTAGGAACCCCTCACGGCTACTGCTAGTTGTTGTTGATAGGTTCAGGGGTCTGCAATCCGATAGATGCCAACTTCTCTGGTTTTCTGGACTTAGCTAGCATTTCTGTTTTTGCCTCCTACGGTGACTCATTCATAACAGCGGCCTCCAACGACTGCACCATAGTATCCTGCAACTTTGGAGACAAACCCTGTACAAATTGACTCCTAAGTGCAGGGTCATTCCACTGAGTGTTAGTGGCCCATCTCCTAAACTCTGAGCAGTACTCCTCAGCAACCCGGGCTCCCTGTTTACACCTACGGATTCAGGATTCCACCAGGGCGACGCCATCAGGATCCCCATATACAAGCGCCAAAGCTGCAAAAAAATCGGTCGTCCATGGACACCAATGATGGAGAATCATCCGGTAGGGAGAAGGCCCAGGATTAGGGATCCCCTTTAAGAAGGGACATAATGATTCCCACCCATTGCTCTTCACTCCCTGAGGAACGAGGGCGCAGCCTGAAATATAATTTGCAGGCTTGTTGAAACACCAAGAATTGATCTCTCCCTCCAGAAGATCTGTCAGGGAGGGATATCTTGGGTTCTGGCTGAGCCTGTTCCTGAACCAAGCCCCCAGAGCCCACCAACAGCCGCAGCTGCCGCACCAACCCTCCGTGCAGCACCCTAATCTCATTAGTAAGGATCTGCAGCATTTGGGCAAAGGGCTGAACTGGGTCCATGGCTCAGCAGAAAAAAAAGTTATGGGTTGGTGATAATGTCACGATGATCCGTCCTGTGTGACGTGATCAGCAGGCCGGTAACTAAAACAACAAGATGCGGCACGTGATACTCTCCTGTGTGACACCGCTCGCAGGCCGGTAACTAAAACAACAAGAAACGGGGAAAGGGGAAACAGTTATAACGGTGGGCCCTGCGATAGGAAAAGGGGACGTGGAGACCTCGTGCACTCCCCTGAGTCAGTGTCCCTAACGCTCCTAATGTTCCCTATGCCGGTTCCACACCGGGCGCCGATCAGGAACCTGTCGCCCTAGCACACCCTACACCTATCACTTGCTAGGGAGCTGGGTGACACAGGCACTGGCCCCACCGCTGTACTAATACACACTAAGGAAAAACACAAACAGGGAAGCACCACTTAGCTTTACTCTGTTGCTCTTGCTCCTGGCAACAGAATCCATCACCAGAATGCAGCTCTCCTCCTGAATCGCTGCCACCAAGCTCTGTCAGAGCTACAACGAAATCCCCTATGACTCCTTCCACACCAGGGCTAAGACAGTGCTTCAAGGAACGCTCTCCAGCTCCTTCCTCCACCAAGGATGGTTGAAATGAACACTATCACTAACCCTGATTGCAACACCTGTGACTCTTTTATAGCAGAGCCAGCACAATCACACCTGCATTATAATCATGTGCACTTAACTAAAGAAACCAGAGTGCAATGATGCTCACCACCACCGGGGGCAAACTTAGAACAAAAGACACCACAGTGCAATAATCCTAATGGCCACCGAGGGCAAAAACCAAACTTAAGCACAGCTTAAGAAAAAAAAAGGTTACCTGTGCTTTTTAAAAGTCCTGATCCAGCATGGATCATGACAATTATTACTGGAAGGGGACTGGAGGGGGGATATTATTACCAGGATGGGGGACATTATATCTGTATGGGGAAAATTACTAGTGGTTGGGGCCCAGGATGGGGGGCATTATTACTAGAAGGGGACAGAATGAGGAACAATATACCAGCATGGTGGACATTATACTAGGACAGGAAACGTTATTACCAGGATGAAGGGCACTGATACTGGTATGGACCCAGGATGGGAGACATTATACCAGGAAGTGGCCCAGGATGGAAGACATATATTACTGGAAAGAGTCAGAATGGGGACATTACACCAAGATAGGGAACATCCTTATTGTAAGGAGCCCAGGATGGGGGGAATTATATCAGGAAGGGCCAGGATGTGAACATTATTACAGGAAGGGGCTCAGGAATGGTGGACATTAAAGCAGGAAGAAAAGGGGCACAGGAAGGGTGGACATTTGACTGGGAATGGGACAAGGATGGATGACATTAGTACATGATGGGGGGACATTATTACATTTTGGGGGGAGCAGCATGTAGGTCTTTATAGGATTTAGAACCAACATGCAGGTGGTGTCCAGGGTTCAAATTTTTCACAGAGGCCAATTAGACTCTAGTTAGGTCACTCTCTCTATCTATTAATCTATCTATCTATCTATCTATCTATCTATTATCTATCCATTTATCTATCTAACTATCTATCATCTATCTATCTATATGTCTATTATCTATCATATATATGTCTATTATCTATCTATCTAGCCCCAGCCTATCTAGTGTTGTGGTTTATCTATAGAGCATACAGCCTAATGCAAAGAAGACGTTCATCAGTGAAATGGTTAAATCCGCTCTGCTACATCTGTAAGTGCAGACAGCAGCTCCAGAAATAGATCCCTGCCTGCAAACCCGCTCTTCTTTATATGTCATTTCTGCTGTAAATCCATTTTCTGCGCTGTCATAACACAGTCCCATTGAGTGTCTATACAGAGGGGTGTTTAGAGGTTCTGCCTATATGTTTCTCTATATCTGCGCTGGAGCTTTACATTCCAAACACAGCGACACACAAAGTAAAAAGACACAAACATCTAAATAAACAATTGTTTCCCACAAGCAGAGAACAAAGAACTTTTCTTCATGATCCGTTCTGCAGTCTTAGGAATGCACAGATACAGTACAATATAAAAGAGATACGTCATGTTTTTAATTTTTTGCTTATTTTTGACATGACTATATTCAGGACCAGCGATATCTTCATTATATGCAGCGTCTATAGTATCAAAGAGAAAATAGTTTTATTGCTTTTAGCCTTTTCTTAGCTCAACAGATGCCACCTATGGGACACATTTTGTATTACACCTTACAATACCTAAGGATATCTTCTCTTTTTAGGAAATTTGACAGCACATCACTCATTTTTGTCATAGTTGTACCTGTCCATAAATTGAAAGTCCTAGAGTGTAAGTTTATGAAAGTAAATAATATAGTTACGGTATATGGTGAAATTACTAAAAAGAGTTCCCCCGAACCACAATAAACCGGCCTGTAATCCTGCAGATCACCTGAATAAAGGGTCTACAGCATGGGTGGAAGGTGGAGGTTTAGGGAGCCATTGGTGCAAATGCTCCAGGTGCCACAGTCTATTTGAGCTGTAATAACAAGCGTAGCCACAACTAAATGTATTGGGCCTGTTAAACATTAAAGTCTGGCATGTTTGTCATATTTAAATGTTTCAGATCACCAAACAAATTTAAATATTAGACAAAGATAACACAAGTAATCTCAAAATGCAATTTTTAAATGTAGGTCTTTATTATAGGGGAAAGTAAATCCAAACCTACAGGGCCCTGCGTGAAAAAGTGATTGCTCCCCTTTAAAACATAAATTAATTGCGGTTTATCACATCTTTGGGAAGCTGAGCTCAAATTCCCTAGCCACACGCAGGCCTGATTACTGCCATACCTTTTTTCAATCAAGAAATCACTTAAATAGGACCTGCCTGACAAAGTGAAGTTGACCAAAAGAACCTTAAAAGCTAGACATCAGGCCGCAATACAAATAAATTCTGGAACAAATGAGAAACAAAGTAATTGAGGTCTATCTGTCTGGAAAACATTATAAAGCCATTTCTAAAGCTTTGGTACACCAGCAAACCACAGTAAGGGCCATTACCCACAAATGGCAAAAACATGTAACAGTGGTAAACCTTCCCAGGAGTGGCCATGCCACTAAAATTACCCCAAGGGCTCAGCAACAACTCATACAAGAAGTTACAAAAGACATCACAACAACATCCAAACAACTGCAGGCTTCACTTTCATCAATTGAGATCAGTGTTCATGACTCCACCATAAAAACTGCATTGCAAAGTTCCAAGACGAAAACAATTGCTGAGCAATAAACATAAAGGCTCTTCTCAGTTTTGCCAGAAAACATCTTGATGATCCCCAAGACGTTTGTGGACTGACGAGACAAAAGTTGAACTTTTTGGTAGCCGTTTGTCCCATTATGTCTGTCGTACAAGCAGCGCAGCATTTCAGAAAAGGAACATCATACCAACAATTATATATAGTTGTGGTAGTGTGATGGTCTAGGGCTCTTTTGCTGCTTCAGGACTTGGAAGACTTGTGTTACGCCCACAGGGCGTGAAGATGTATAGTGGACTCACTAGACCACTGATGGTGCAGTGGTAGCTGTATACCCGATACACAAGAGACAGGAGAATGAGCTTCAAAAAGCCATGGATGTTTATTAAAGGAAGCAAACAAATGAAAAAGGTGCCTGAGGGAAGAACCCTCTGGACCACGACAGAGAACCACATAGTGGAGCACCGGGCAAGGTGTACCCCTATACAGGGGCTACCCCGTCGCAACACCAGGTGACCTTAATGCCGCGATACCCGGACCAGAGGGACAGACCATATAGAGGAGGTGGCGAGAATACCGGAAGGTCTGTGTAAACTTTAGAAAGGCTGATCTAGCCGGCAATGGTAACTGGATGATTCAAAGAGGAGAGCCTTGGTCAGTCTGGGGTAGAAACTGGAGTGTCCAGAAGGATCCAGGAGAGGCAACTGCCAGCAGAGGATTCTGAGGAGACAGAGATATTAGAATATTGCAACAGCCTTCAGTACGCAGAGCAAAGCAGAGTGTGGCCTGAGTGGAAGGCAGAGATCCCACAGAATGAACACGTTGTTCGGGCACCTCCCTCAAAGGGAGGATGCCTTTAATGCACAGAAAATCACAGCCCTAATAGAGAACAGGTGCCCTGCTGTTTTAAGTATGTGCAGGAAGCAGGGCGTGTCTCCTAAGAGCATTACCAGGAGACCTGCCAAGAGGATGCAGGTTCTTAGCAGAGAAAGGAGCAGCTGATTGTCTGGAGCCACGGACAGGATGAGTAGTACCAGTGGAGCTGCGAGATAGGCGCCGGTCTCCCTGCGCAGCAGAGACAGGGCCTGCGGCTGAGGGCATGACAACTTGCTGTGGTAAATGGAACCATAAATTCTTCTGTCTACCAAAAAATCATGAAGAAGAATGTCCGGTCATCTGTTCGCAACCTCAAGCTGAAGAGCACCTGGGTTATGCAGCAGGACAATGATCCAAAACACACCAGCAAGTCAATCTCTGAATGGATTAAGAAAAACAAAATTAAGACTTTGGAGTGGCCTAGTCAAAGTCCTGACCTGAATTAAGATGCTTTGGCATGACCTTAAAAAGGCAGTTTATACTCGGAAACCCTCCAACTTGACTGAGTTACAACAATTAAAAGATGAGTGGGTCAAAATTCCTCCAGAGCTTATAAAAGGTTCATTACCTGTTATCGCAAATGCTCGGTTGCATTTGTTGCTACTAAGGTTGGCCCAACAAGTTATTAGGTTCAGGGGGCAGGACAACCCTTTTAAAGGGAACCTGTCACATCAGACAATGCTATAAATCTGCAGGCATAGGGTTAATTTTCAGGTTAACGTCATGAAGGTGCCCGGCTGCCATACATAAAGTGCGGCTACTGGAAGAAAATTAACTTTATTCTTCTCAGGACTAACCGGCTTTCAGTCATGCAGGTGATGCACTGTAAAGTGAGCTGTCAGTCAAAGTGGTGTCAGGGCATGATTACTGTCGCTGCCCACAGTGCTATGAGCGGTGACTGAAACCATGTCAACACACTTGTATGACTGAATGCGAATGGCTCTCAGGAAGAAAAAAGTTCATTTTCTCCCAGGAACCACTGTTTCAGGAAGGTGGCCATGCCCCTTTTTTTACATTTTTAACCTGCAGATTTACTCTATGTCTGCAGGTTAATAGCTTTATACGTGATGACAGATTCCCCTTAAAGAAGCACTTCCATCAAAGTTTTGATCCTCTTAATATGTTGCAATCATCATATTATACAGCACCGTGTACTTACAATTGCTCATTTTGCCTTTCTACCCAGCTAATTCTTCTCTGTTCTCTGCTCTATAAAAAAATTTGAGGGAAGGAGTGCTTCTTTAAAGGGGGTGAACACGTTCCTATATTTTTAGTCATGCAGTAAATTAGTGTGATATTGATTGGAACAAGATCAATGTCCATATGAATAAATTAAAGAAGTAGGTTTGCATGGAAATAGAAAAAAAGCAGCACCACATTTGTCCACAGGTTTAGTGTGTTCTTGCAGTTTTTCAATCCTCTAGTCTGTTTTTTATTTTATCCTGTGGTTCAGTTATCAATTTTCAGCAACAAAATAGCAGAACTTTTTTTTTCTTATGAAGAGGGAAAAAATTGAATTTAGCATAGAGCAGCATTGTGTGGGAGATGAAATCATCTGTATGGAGATTGCATCAACCCCCCTCACAACTTGCTGTCATCTGCTTTGAGTTCTACGACTTCCCTTTTTGCTTGTTCTGTTTTTCAGCTTCTTGAGTGGAAACGATTATGATGTAGCATTTCATGTTCAGTCGAATTTCTGTCTTTGTAATATCAAGGAGCAATCTTATTAAAGTGTTCGCTTGATTTGCTACAAAAAAACGATCAAGATCTGGGCTTGGTGGTGATCTACTGAGTCAACTCAACAGTTTTATGGGTTTCTCAGACGCGGAGTTCCTGAGAGTTAGAATGGGTCTTTTAGTTCTCATACTCATCTTGACAAACGTAAGCATGTTTACCCCAAGACATTCCCAAGGATAAAAGATCCATTCTTTTCCCTGTCATTGCACATTTTGCCTGTTTAGAGCATTCCGAGTGAGGCCTATTGGAACGAAACTGTGCTTCGGGGGGAGTCGACTTATTCAAAAGTCACACCCGCTAATGAATTTTGTGTCTTTTTTTAGGTCAAAGTTTTAGTCCAATCGAGCATGATATTTACTTTGTCAAAATAGACTGGGGTTCAAAGTGCTATCTGGTCTAATGTTAAAATAGCACATAGATTGTTAATGGGATCCCTCAGGCTATTGTATATTACATTTTTCAATCATGATAAAAAAAATTGGGCCTTTTAACCATGATTCATAATAATACCATGATTAGGAGAGATGAGCGAACCCAAACTGTACAGTTTGTGATCCTAACCCGACACCTAGTGTCCGGTACCGAACCTCAAACATGGACTTTTCACAGGATGTCTGTTTTTTTGTTTGGGTGTGGATGCCCTAATAAAGTTTATTGAAAGGCTGCAGCACAGCTAATCAACAAGCTCGTAGGCTGTGGGCACTTCTGGAGCCATCAAAGCACTGGCATGGCTGTGATTGGCTGGCGCACCACGTGACCCGGACTGTATAAATGCCAGATCACGGGTGCCTGTGTGAGTATTGTGACTTTAAGCAGCTGTGTGTACTCTGCAACCTCGCCTAGCCTATGGGAGGACTGTGCCTTTAAGCAGCTGTGTGTACTCTGCAACCCTGCCTGTGGCAGTACTGTGCCTTTAAGCCGCTGTGCGTACTGTGCAAAGCTGCCTGTGGAAGTACTGTGCCTTTAAGGCTCTGTGTGTGCTTTTTAACCCGCCTGTGGAAGTACTGTGCCAAAAGCCGCTGTATGTACTCTACAACCCACATCTGTGGGAGTACTGTGCCAAAAGCTGCTGTGTGTACTCTGCAACCCCACCTGTGTCAGTACTATTCCTTTAAGCCGCTGTGTTTATTGTGCAACACCTGTGGGAGTACTTTTCCTTTAAGCCACTGTGTGTACTCTGCAACCCTTCCTGTGAGAGTACTCTATCTTTAAGACTCTGTGTGTACTCTGAAAACCCGCCTGTGGGAGTACTGTGCCAAAAGCCGCTGTGTGTACTCTGCAACTGTGTCTGTATGTAAAGTGTGCAGAAAAAGTAATTCCACTCTTTGCCACTTGTAGGCCAAAAAATAATCTTTCTATACCGCTGTATGTTTTCTAGTAGTGTGGCAAATAAATAAATCTCAGTAGAAGTCTTCTCTTTGCCATTTGTACATCAAACAAATAATTTTTCTGTGCCGCTGCATCTTTTCTAGTAGTGTGACAAACGAATAAATCTCAGCAGCATCCGTCTCTTTGCCATTTGTAGGCCAAACAAATAATTTTACTGTATCATCGTCTGTACGAGTAGTGTGGCCAATGTGATAAAACACTCCGGGATCGCCTTCTCCCGTCCAGCCAAACCACAGTTGCAGTGGGCACTGCTTCCACTCACATGTGTCTCTCACACAGACAGGCTCTCTGTGTTCCCAGGCTGAGACACTAACACAACCACCTGGCATCCTTTTATATCCACCTCCCATTATTCATTAGCAAGCAGGTGCGATACTGACCAGACTAGGCCACATAGGAAAGGAATCTGGGCGAGATATACCTGCCCTCATCCACTATTCCCACATGATTCTCACATATCCCCCCCTTCTGCTCAGACCACTCCGGTCGAGCAATGACACCCGCCAAACAGTGCACTCGGGACAGGGCATCTGCATTTCCCATCTGTACCCCTGGGCGGTGCTCCACCGTAAAAGTGTAGGCCTGCAGGGCAAGGAACCACCGGGTCACCCGGCTATTCCGTTCCTTGTTCAAGTGCATCCACTTGAGAGGGGCATGGTCAGTGATCAGCCTGAACTTTCGGCCCACCAGGTAATATTTGAGGGCCTCTAGAGCCCACTTAATGGCGAGGCACTCTTTTTCTACGACTGCATACCTTTGCTCGTGTTAATTCAGCTTCCTGCTGAGATAGAGGACTGGGTGTTCCACTCCGTCCCTCACTTGTGAGAGTATCAGAGGCATCCGTTTGTACCACAAACTCACTGCGGAAGTCCGGAGTCACCAGTACGGGCTGAGAGCAAAGTGCCCGTTTTAGGCTATGGAAGGCTTCTTCAGCCGCTAAACTCCATTTAATCATGACGGAGTCTTTCCCTTTTGTAAGATCCGTCAGGGGGGTAGCGATGGCTGCAAAATTGGGTATGAACCGGCGATAATAACCGGTGATCCCCAGGAAGGCTTGCACCTGCTTCTTGTTGACAGGTTGTGGCCAGTCCTGAACCGCCTGAATCTTATCAACCTGGGGTTTAACAACACCCCTCCCAATTACATACCCCAAATACCGGGCTTCTTCTAGCCCGATGTGACATTTCTTGGGGTTCGCGGATAGACCTGCCTCCCACAGGTCGTCAATCACATCTTGTACTTTCTGGAGATGAGTCTCCCAGTCCAAGCTGTAAATGACAATGTCATCCAAATAGGCTGAAGCGTACCGCCTATGTGGCCTCAAGACTCGATCCATCAGTCTCTGGAAGGTCGCCGGTGCCCCGTGCAGTCCAAACGGCATATACACATACTGAAATAAACCTTCCGGCGTAGCAAATGCCGTCTTTTCTCTGGCAGCCTCAGCCAGAGGGATCTGCCAATACCCCTTTGTTAGATCTAGGGTCGTAATATACCGGGCTTTTCCTAACCGATCTATTAACTCGTCGACCCGGGGCATAGGATAGGCATCAAATTTTGAGACCGCATTCAGTTTCCTGAAGTCATTGCAGAACCGGATGGTGCCGTCCGGTTTAGGAATTAGCACAATCGGGCTGGACCACGCACTGTGCGATTCCTCAATGACACCTAACTCTAACATTGCCTTCACTTCTCGGGAAACGGCTTCACGGCGCGCTTCCGGGATTCGGTAGGGCTTTACGTGAACTGTGACACCAGGTTCCGTTACGATGTCATGTTTTATTAGCGTAGTCTGCCCGGGTTTTTCTGAGAAAAACTTTTGGTTGTGAAGTAGAAACTGCCTGACCTCAGTCTTTTGCCGCTCCGAGAGAGTCTCTGCAACCCGTACCTCCGGTACCGTATGCGAGCAGACAGGACGGGCCAGCTCCGCTGACAAGGCAGACCGATCCTTCCAGGGCTTTATCAGATTTACATGATAAATCTGTTCAGGTTTCTGTTTACCTGCCTGGTATACTTTGTAGTTTACTTCACCAACTCTTTCCTTGATCTCAAAGGGGCCCTGCCACTTTGCCAGGAACTTACTGTCCACCGTGGGGACAAGGATCAACACCCTATCTCCGGGTGCAAACGTACGGATCTTGGCGCCCCTATCATAGATTCTTTTTTGGGCTCCTTGAGCCTGTATCATGTGTTCTTTGACGATAGGCATAACAGCCGCAATACGGTCCTGCATTTGTGTGACGTGATCTATCACTGTTTTAAACGGAGTGACCTGACCCTCCCAGGTTTCTTTTGCAACGTCTAACAGTCCGCGAGGACATCGGGCGTACAATAACTCGAAAGGCGAGAATCCCGTGGAAGACTGGGGTACTTTCCTGATGGCAAAAAGCACATACGGAAGTAAATAGTCCCAGTTCTTCCCATCCTTGTCTATCACCTTTCTCAGCATCTGCTTCAGAGTTTTATTGAACCGTTCAACCAACCCGTCTGTTTGAGGGTGATACACGGATGTGCGTAACGGTTCGATTTGTAACAATCGGCAGAGCTCCTTCATTATCCTGGACATAAAGGGGGTCCCCTGGTCGGTGAGAATCTGTTTTGGTATACCGACCCGTCTAAACACATGCACCAGTTCCTTGGCAATCGTCTTGGTGACCGTGTTACGCAAAGGGATGGCCTCCGGGTAACGAGTGGCATAATCCAAGATGACCAGGATATGTTGGTGTCCACGTGCAGACCGTGGAAGGGGCCCAACTAAATCCATCCCAATCCTCTCAAACGGGACTTCAATAATAGGTAGGGGTACCAAAGGGCTACAGAAACGGGGCTTAGGTGCAGAGGCTTGGCAGTCAGGACAAGACTCACAATATACTCGAATATCGTGATGCATGCCTGGCCAAACAAAACAGTGTAATATCCTTTCGGTGGTTTTCTGGACTCCCAGGTGACCTCCCATCACATGTCCGTGGGCCAGGTCCAGCACCTGCCGCCGGTAGGGTTTTGGCACGACTAATAGTTGCACCGTATCTTCCCCCTTTTTCTCTATCTGATAGAGTAAATCATTCTCCAGAACCATGTAAGGATATGCCAGCCTAGAGCCAGGTTCTATGGGTACCCCATTTATCACTTTTACATTTGTCCTAGCCTGAGAAAGGGTAGGATCCTTTATTTGCTCGCTTTGGAAGTCATCTTTCTGAACTTCTAAATCCGGCAAACGGGGAGGTGGATGGCTGTCGGCCTCCTCCTCTTCCCCAGTCTCCTCCGTATCACCCGCCATGACTGAAAACGGGAACTGCAGGTCATTTCCCGCAGACTCTTCCCCCGAGTCTTCCGGGGAGACCTCTTCCAGGGGTTCGGGACCCACACGCGCCCTGGGAGAAGAATCATGTACACTATTACCCGAGGGCATCAACTGATTCTCCCACAATTGCCAGAAGTGGGGAAAATCCCGGCCCAGGATAACATCATGCAACAACGCCGGGACGAGTCCCACTTTATGTTGCACAGACCCATAGGAAGTAGTAATGCAAATGACTGTGGTGAGGTACGAACAGGTGTCTCCATGCACACACGTTACAGAAAATTTGTCTGATGGTCCAGTCGGGGCTGACACCAGACTGGCCTTCACCAGAGTCACCACACTTCCCGAGTCTAACAATGCCACCACATTTTTGCCATCAACAGTTAAATCACACAAGTGTTTTTCCACATCCTTTTGACTGGCATTCACACTCACTACCCGTGCAACCATAGACATGCGGTTTTTAGAGTCTGTGACGTCGCACTGCATGGGTTCAGTAGTGACCGGACAGTTCGCAGCAATATGTCCCATCTCTTGGCAGCGGAAACACCTAACGGGCCCCTTGCTTAGACCATAGTTCGTTACTCTCGGCCTCGCAGTGCGGGCAGTCCCGTTTTCCTCCCCCACTGTCTTAGGGATTTTTCCATCTCCCCTACTCCCTGGAACAGTCTTACCGGTTCCACATGGAGATGATGAAGAACGAGGTGGGGTAGCGTCGTCTCGGAGTCCTTCCGCCACGGAGTAACGTTCAACCAGATCCACCAGTTGATCTGCCGTCGTAGGATTTCCATGGCTTACCCACTTCCTCAGGGCTGGCGGTAGAGCTCTCAGGTACTTGTCCATGACGACTCTCTGGATTATCTCTGGCACTGTCAGCACCTCGGGTTGTAGCCACTTCTTCGTCACGTGGATCAGGTCGAACATCTGTGACCACGGTGGTTTATCCGGCTGATAAGTCCATTGATGCACTCTCTGTGCACGGACAGCGGTCGTCACTCCCAGCCGGGCCAAGATCTCGGCTTTCAGTTTGTCAAAGTCCTGCGCAGCTTCAGGTTCTAAGTCATAATAAGCCTTTTGGGCCTCACCGGAAAGAAACGGGGCAATCAGGCCGGCCCATCGTGCCTTCGGCCATTTTTCTCGCACCGCCGTCCGTTCAAACGTGGTCAGGTATGCCTTGACGTCATCTTCGGTCGTCATCTTCTGCCAGTACCGACTCACGTGAATCACTCTCGACTCGGCTTCCAGGTTAACCTCATGTAGGCTTGCCAGGCGCTGCGCCACCTGCTGGAGAAGCGAACGATCGGTAACTGTCATGTCCACCAACTCCTTCAGCTGGGCCATCATCTTGCTGGATGGCGGTGGACTGTACCAGCGCTTTCACCACGTCCTCCATGCTCATGCTTGCAACGTGATGCCCGCGTTCTCCACCACAATGTGATAAAACACTCCGGGATCGCCTTTGCTGGGGTCAAAGGTCACGTGCATTCAGCATGAAACTCAGGCGCAGAGCTGGGATTCGGGTATAACTGACACTGGGTCAGGTTTATTAATGGTGAAAGCAATGCATAAAGAAATAAAACTTAAAACAAATCCTTGCCTGTCCGGCACTAACTAAACAATGGACAACCTAACTACCAACTGGCGGGCTTCTCCCGTCCAGCCAAACCACAGTTGCAGTGGGCACTGCTTCCACTCACGTGTGTCTCTCACACAGACAGGCTCTCTGTGTTCCCAGGCTGAGACACTCACACAACCACCTGGCATCCTTTTATATCCACCTCCCATTATTCATTAGCAAGCACGTGCGATACTGACCAGACTAGGCCACATAGGAAAGGAATCTGGGCGAGATATACCTGCCCTCATCCACTATTCCCACATGATTCTCACACAAAAATATAAATATACTCTTTACAGCATTTGACTAGATGGGTCTGGGTAGACGCAGACTCCCACTGCCTTCTTGCACTGGATTGTAGCCCAGAGCTTCACCACCACCTCTCATCCTACACCTATTGATTGATTTCACAGAGGCACCTTGTCTCTTCTGCAGGTCTTCTCCTTTTCCCTCTCTTTTCTCAATTTCTTTTCATGTACACAGCTGCTGAGTCCGCTGCTGTCCTCAGCGCTTGGCTATTTATACTGCTGAAAGCCATGATAATTGTCGATTTCGCTCTCATGCGATCACACTGCTGCTCTCTGCTCACCTCACTGCAGACTGTCCCCGATGTCAACTTTCGCATTGCTGTTCCAGGGGCCGTCCTTCTGGCATGCTCACCGCATCACTCCCAACGACTCCGCCTTCGGCAATGCCTCTTTCACTAGTCGTCTTTTACCCGGTGGGCCGTACTTCGTTTTGAAACGTGACCTCTTCCGGAATACGACTCCAATTCTGGGCCAAACTCTGGCTTCAGCACATCCCCTTTTCTGGTGCGAACATCCAACAGGTGGAACAACTCTTTGTACCCTCAGTTGCTGTCCACTCCTATGATGGGCTTGACTTCTCCACCTCAGACCACAGGTCGCTGCCATATTGGGATCCATGCTGTTGGCTGCCATCTTAGTTTGTTCAATTTCAGGTACTGTCATATCTCCATCACCATCCACCATTTTGGAATTTGTATGCTGTACCATTTAAGGTTGTTCATTTACAGGCGCTTTTTCAATTGCGCCATTGGCATTCTTCACCCCGATTACTCCATGCAAGAAACCCATATCTTGGAGGCTATGCCAAATGTAACAGGGCCTGGGTTGGTGACCATGGGCAAGTATAGTACAATTGGCACCCCTGACCACTACAAAAATATGGGGACCTTAGGGTCCCTGGGAGTGTGTGGATTGCAGTGTTTCGGTTAAGTAGATTTTCATACTGACATCCAATTTGCCTACTGAGGTGCCAGTTCTTTTGGTCTTCAGAATGAGACAGCCCACCAGCTTGTACTTGCACAGTCCCCTTTACTTATCAACACATTCTGATACAGGGAGTAGCAAGTAATAAGTTTTCCTTGTTGATATTTTGCAGGCAACAGTACTTTCACAGTGATGATGGATGCTGACACAGTTCTTACAAGACAGATCACTGCAGAATGTTTCAGCCCTAAGGGCAACTCAGTTTTCTTGGAACCTCGAAATAGGGGAGCTCCTGCTCAAGCTTACTGCTCCCACGACCTGGCTATCCTGGATCCACCTTCTAGACAATGCTTTGTGTTCCACTGGGTCAGTCTCTTAATCATGGCCCCAGTTCCAAGAAAATAGAAACAAAGTACTATTTCATTATCCCTAGGTGGAGTATTCAGGCGTGGATGCATGCTTTGAACAATAATTTTTTCAAGATAAACACTTTGGCCCCAGGGACCATTAGGCAACAGCATTGAGGAGGCGTCCCAATGCAAAGGGACTGGGACCTCCGGTAGCAAGCCTCACAGCTTAATCCAGAATCATACTACCAGTTTTTCATCAGCTGCTGCAATGTACGCTACCAGAGCTGAGATTTTGGAGCTGGAGAAATGAAAAAATATGCTCTGTGGATGAAATTTTTAACCAGCTTCTGTGGAGGTACTCTGCTCCATGGTGTGTGGGTGAAATTTTTTATCAGCATCTCTGACTGAACTATGCCCTATAGTCTGTGGGTGAAATTTGTGATCAGCTTCTGTGGGGGTACTGTGCCCCATGCTCTGTGACTAAAATTTTTAATCACATTCTATGGAGTTATTGTTCCCCATGGTCTGTGGGTGAAATTTCTTATCTTCTGTGGGGGTATTGTGCCTCATGCTCTGTGGGTGAAATTTTTAATCCGCTTCTGTAGGGGTTCTGTGCCCCATGTTCGGGGGGTGAAAGGTTTATTCAGCTTCTGTGGGGGTACTCTACCCCATGCTCTGTGAGTAAAACTTGTAAGCTGCCAATGTAGCATTGAAACCTGAAAGATCTGGAGAAGAGCTGTATGGAGGAGGGGGCCAAAATCCCTGCTGCAGTGTGTGCAAACCTGGTTAAGAACTACAGGAAACGTCTAACCTATGTAATTGCAAACAAGAGTTTCTGTACCAAATATTAAGTTCTGTTTTTCTATTGTATCAAATACTTATTTCATGCAATAAAATGCAAAGTAATTATGTAAAATCATTCAATGTAATTTTCTGGATTGTTTTAAAAGATTATGACTCTCACAGGTGAAGTGTACCTACAATAAAAATTACAAACCCCTCTGTTCTTTGTAGGTGGGAAAACTTGCAAATCAGGAGAGTATCAAAACTTATTTCCCCCACTGTTTATTCAATATCATATACATAAAAGTAAAGATCTGCAGGTGCAGAGATACAGAAGAGTGAACGAAAAGGCAACAGTTGTTTTGCGTTACATGTTATGCACTTCTTTGAGAAATTAAGCATTACATGGTAATCAATAGACTGTCAAAAATTAGGTTTTTTATAAAGAAATCTCCATTATATATATATATATGGGTCGCCCTCGCACACCCAGGGCAGCGGGGTACTCTGTACTGGGCCGGTGTCAAGGCGGGAATGTGTCACAGCAGCGGTGACCCGGTCCGTGGCCCTGGGCGCCCAATATCAATGGCGGTGATGTTAATGGTGTTAAAGTTTATTAGAAGAGTTTGTGACGCCACCCGTGGTGTTTGGCAAGTAAGATGTTTAGCCAACGCTGCATGCAGATCCGCTGGGATTGATGGTGTGGTGCAGCAGAGATGGTATAGCTCCCCACAGGCAGAGCTGTAGTCCCAGGGCAGTGTAGGTGCAATGGATGAGGAGAGGCGCAGAATGGTATGGAGGCTGGTGCCCAGGTGTAGTGGTGCGGGAATAACTGGAGGACACCCGAGTATGCGGTTCCAAAGTTTTACTCACTGTTTGCAGTTCACTCAACTGCCTGCTTCCGTACCGTGTTCTCCAGGTCAGGGCTCCAGCCAACCTCCAGTCAGGATAGGATTCTCCCTTCCACACTCCGCCAACATGTACCTTACTAAACGACTCCTCCAATGCGCCTTTAGGTGCGAAGCACTCCAGTACTTAGTTACCCTAGAATGCCTCTCTCTAGGTGTTCCTAGTCTCTACTTGTATGACAGACAGCTGTAGCCTGCTTCGGGGACTCCTCACTGCGTCCCGGCTCTCTACTCAGTTGCTGTTGTGTCCCAAGTCTATGATGGGAGCAAGGTGTTAGCGGCTCACTACTCCTCCGGTGTCTGTTGCAGGACATAAAGATCCAATCATCCTCGGGGACCGGGCCCCGGCCTTTGCACTCTCTGGACTGGAAGGGTTCTCTATCTTTCTTCAACCAGCTTCCCACCATCCTTCTATTCTCCTTCGTTCCGATCTGTTCTATCTCTCTTATGGAATCTGTAGTCTCCAGTCTACGTCTCTTTCTCCTTCTCTTCCTTCCCTAGGGAGCTCGTTCCACTAAGAACAGTCCTCAGCCTCTCCTGACTGACTGCCTTCCTCCGCCTTGAGCTCCTCTCAGGCTGACCTGCTGTCAGCCTGCTCTCTCTCTCTCCCTCAGACCCTCGTCTGACTCACTCGACTCCCGACTGACCTGAAATCCTACACCTTCCCTCTCTTTTATATCTAACTCCACCCGCCTCCCCAGCACCTCTCGTGTTACGAAGCCAGGGACCACAAAAGGCACCCTATGATCTTTCCAGCATAAAGCATGGATGGGTCCCTGCTGAACTATCCTGTGTGTGGGGTGCAGGTGTTGGAATGTGGAAGGAGTTCCCACCTTACCTGGATGGTGGGGCACTACACCTTAGGAGAAGGTGCAGTACCTCTGTGGCGACTGAAGCCTCAGGGGCACCACATATATAAATATATATATATATATATATATATATATATACAGTACAGACCAAAAGTTGGGACACACCTTCCCATTCAAAGAGTTTTCTTTATTTTCTTGACTGAATTGTAGATTCACTCTGAAGGCATCAAAACTATGAATTAACACATGTGGAATTATATAATTAACAAATACTGGATTATATAATACTGGATATTAGAAGAAGCTCTTTACTTCTTGGCTTTTCTTTCATTAGCTGCTGATTTACATTTCATGTTCCTTTAAGTAGAGCTTTAGAAAGGGAATGTCGTCGATATACCGTGCTTACAGCAAATACCATTCCTGTAAAAACATGAAAACCACAACTTCCCTTCTGTCTCAAGTTGTTATTCATTGACATATTTCTTCATAACTAGCGGAAAATGTATCTTTGGTTTATCCTTTCATATTTAAACCTTTGTACTTGCTTCAAAATGATGAAATCATTTGGTGAGCAAGATGGTGTCAGTGTGACAATACCGGTTAGTTGGTAAAGGGAAAATTGATGAAAAAAAACAAGGGAAGTATTGAGGTCATCTAATGAGTTTTACCTAGGGCTAAGTCGTAGAACCTACATATAATCCCTATGGTCCATATGATGCCAGGTCTAAAGTTTTCCACCAGAACATTGTCAACTTTGCTGCCTCCTCTTGTCTTCTTCCCAAAGTGCATTCTGTTTCCATCTCTTCCCCGGCTGATACACGTGCATCATAATATAAAGTCTGATTCATCAGACGAGATCTCCTTCTTCTATTGCTCCAAGGTCCAGTTCTGATGCTAATGTGCCTTTTTTTGGCTTACGAGGAGTTGGATAAAGGTCACTGCACCATAGACAATCTGACCTGTCAACAACCATGCAGCTCCTTGCAAAGTAAGCTGCAATATTGTGTGTGTTCTGACACCTTTTATTATAGCCAGCATTAGCTTTTTTCAGTATCTCTTGATGCACTCTCCTGATTTAATGCAGTACAGCACTTTAACCTCTTCACGTCCTTTCACGTGCATATATGTTAAAGGTCTCCCTGACTTTGATGTGACTTGCATGCCGAGCCCACGTTTTTGCCAGCAGATGATAGCTCACTTAATCAGCCATCTAGTTCCTTTAACAACCATGGGTGGAGAGGAGCTTCCTTTAACAACTTAAATGCTGCTGACAATATCTCACTCTAGCTATACATAGCAATGCTGAGATGCTGCAATGTGTATCACAGGCGATCAGATGATTGCAGTTTTAAATCTCCTATGGGGACTATTATATACAGTAAAAAGTAAAAAATTTTGAAAAAATATGAAAACAATAAAAAAACACAAGTTCAAATCACACCCCCATTAAAATTAAAACAATAAAAAATACACATATTTGATATTGCTGCATTCGTAAAAAGTCTGATCTATCAAAATCTAAAATAAATTAATCCAATCGGGTTAATGAGAAAAAAACAAACTCCAGAATTTCTTTGAATTGCGCTTTAAAAAGAGGCAATCATAACAGTGTATCTGCCAATAAATGGTATCAGTAAAAACATCAGCTCGGTGCGCAAAAAAATAAGCCCTCACACAACCCCATATCCCGAAAATTGAAAGTGTTACGGAACATTGGAAAATGGAAACACAAGTGTTTTGTCCTCACTAAATGAAGCAGAATTCATGTAGCTATACAGGCAGCTAAACTGCTATACCGGAGTCCAATAAGGAGACTATAGTTGAATCTGTGCTTTATTGAATGTGATGGTATATTGGCCCGGTGATACTACAAGCAAAACATATATATACACTCAGTCAATACAGGGTACATCAGGAATTCATATATACATAATATTTTATAAATCAACATCTGCACTAATAGCTAACCAGGGGAAGGACTAATTAACCAGGCTAATATGAGACAGGAATTAGATACAGGAAGCATAAATACATACCTGCGATGCTGTCACAAGGGGAGAAGACAAATGAAATGCTTCCTGAATGCAGGCAGAAGGAAAATGGAGAACTGGAGGGAAAATACCATAATCCTTTGCAAAGGCTACCAGGATGCATTGCAACCTTACCAGAATGCACTGCAAAAGCTTATCAGAATGAACTGCAACAGAGGGAAAAATACGAGCATCAAAAGTGAAAGTAAAATAACACAATAACACTGTGGTTATGACTCTGTTCACTAGTGGGAGCCAGAAACAATGAAAACATTAGAATCTATGGAAAACTGAACATTCTATATATTCTCCAGTAAATCACTGAAAATATAAACAAGCAGACAGTCAGAGGTTATGAATTAGATGTTGGAGACAGAACAAAAAGCACATTTTTTCTTCACTAGAAATCTCAGAGTTTCTTTCACCACTTAAATAAAAATAAAAAATGCATGTTTGGTTTCTGCAAAATTGTGTTGACCTGAAGAATTGTATTGCCAGCTCACTTTTACCGTTTTACCATACAGTGAACATTGTAAATAAAAAAAAACAAAAAACAATTGTGAAATTGCACTTTTTTCAATTTCAACGCACTTGGAATTATTTTCTTGCTTTCTAGTGTGTCACATGATAAAATGAATAGTGTCATTCAAAAGTAGTATTGGTTCCACAAAAAACAAGCCCTCGCATGGTTTTACAGATGGAAAAATAAAAGAGTTATAACACTAGGAAGAAGGGGAGGAAGAGATAAAAAGAAAAAGAGGAAAATCAACCTGTTGTGAAGGGGTTAACACCAATGTTTTTTCATGCATCACACTACAAGCAAGGAGGACAGTTTAAGTCCCCTCAGTCCTAATTTTACTACTAAAGAAAAATACTGAAACCAAGACTTGCGTGTCAAGGAAAAGGTTCTGCCAGGCTTGTTAGATGGACAAACTGTAAGCAAAAATATTTTGTTTTTTTTGATGGTAAAGGGTTTATATTAGTGATGAGTGAGCATGCTCGGTAATGCTCGTTACTTGCCCGAGTATCGCTGCACTTGCGGTATTCAGCGAGCGCCGAGCATTTCCAGGTTTGCTCGGCGGGAGCTCGGGTCCCCGCCCTGCATGTTTGGCACTCTTTAGAGACTCCATCAACATGCAGGGATTGTCTGCCACACACTGTAATGCCACAGTCATTTTGTTTGTGGTATTACAGTGATTGGCTGGCCGCACAGTGTCATCAAATCTATAAGAGACCTGCCGCCGCCATGCTCGTCGCATTCAGCTCCGGATTGAGACAGTGTAGGGAAAGCTGCTGCTTAGATAAGGAGAGATTTGGGGGTTTATAAGTTAGTGAGGGTATACAATCATAGAATCCACAAATCCATCTAAACCAACAGTCCTTCTAAGGATGAATTACAGGGTACATAGATTGCAGTGCTAGGTAGGCAGGGAGTGTATGTGGCTATATACATATCAGTGGAAGGCATGCAGGCACTGTATGTGGGTATATAGATATTGTTGCATACATCAAGAGGGACTATTCCATTACTGTCTGCTGCTGCTGCCTACTACATATATTGACCGTATGTACCTAGCCCCAGGTATCAGTGGCTAGGATAATTTTTTTTGCATCTCAATCCCGATTATTTTTTTCCAAAGCAATCCAGAGCCCCCTTTTTTCTCCATTTGCTTGTTAACACTGCAGACTACAGCCAGATCCTTTTCATAGTACAGTGTAAAAATCCAGCTATTTAAATGGGTTTGCCCGTCCTAGCCATCACATCTGAGTGCGCAGAAAATTCTGCCATTTTTTGTGGTACTGTAAAATTTTTTCACACCATTTTGCTGCCAAAAAAATATTTAGCTACAGGGCAGATATTTCACACTGGGTTTTGCCAGCTACATGGATCACATATCATTGCGCTCAAAATTGTGCCATTTCAGGCCTCCATAGAATTTTTTTTGTCATGCCATAGCCTACTTATTGACATAATTTTGCTGGTCAAAAAAAACAAACAAAACAAAACAGGGCAAATATTTGAAAGTGGGCAATCTCCATCAGGCACCTCATCTTTCTGTGGGCTAAAAATTGTGGCATTTGAGGGCTCCAGTCAACTGTTTTTGCTGTGTATTACCCTATTTCTATACACTATTTTGCTGTAAAAAAAAAAACAAAAATACAGGCGACATATTTAACAGTGTGGTATCTCTGTCAGATGCCTCATCTATCTGTGGGCTACAAATTGTGGCACTTCAGGCCTACATTCACCTTTTTTGCTGTGTCCTACCCTAGTTCTATACACTATTTTGCAGTAAAAACAAAAAAAAATACAGGTCACATATTTAGCAGTGACGGCACACTGGGTTAGCATAGTGGAAGCCGGGACCCAGTCGGACCTTGGGATGGAATGTGTCCTCCAGATGTCGCTGATTGCAGGCCTTATGTCAATCTGGGTTACCCCCATAGTCTACAGCTCCTGCACCTCCTCCTCCTCCTCTTCAGTGTCCATCTCCGAAATGAGCACATCAGTTACAAGCTGGAAGCACTGCAGCACTGCCTCAGCAAAGCGGAACAGGCTGTGCTGAAGCTAATATGCTAAGGTGACAAATCGCACAATGCTGAAGAATCGTGGACAGCTCTGAAAGAGCAGCCAGATCTGTGGCTAACACCACTGGACCTACAGCTAGGCAAGGTCATGTGTGACAATGACTGGAACCTGGTAGCGGCTCTGAGGCGAGGCAAGCTCACACATGTTCTATGCCTGGCGCATGTGTTTAACCTCATTGTTCAATGGTTTCTCAAAAGTTACCCGGAGCTGCCGGATCTGCTTGTGAAAGTACACTGCCTGTGTGCCAGTTTTAGAAAGTCAGCTACAGCTTCAGCTGCACTTGCCGTGCTTCAGCAGCTTTTGCTGCTTTCGGCTCACCGACTGTTGTGTGATGTCCTCACGCATTGGAACTCTACACTGCAGATGTTGGAAAGGATTTGTGACCACAAGAGGGCAGTTGTTGACTGCCAGCATCAACAAGGCCATTGGTATTCAGTTCAGACTCCACACATAAGACCTCAGGAGTGGACATGGATGTCAGACATATGTACCATCCTACAAAACTTTGAGTACTCCACCAAGATGGTGAGCGTCGATGACGCCATAATTAGCATCACCATCCCTCTGCTCTGCATTCTGAAAAGCTCTCTCCTCACAATGAAAAAGGATGCATTGCAGGCAGAGCAATGAACCATACAGGGTGATTACACACAACCCAGCCTCTTGTCATCACAATGTGGATTGGTTGACAATGAGGAAGAGGAGGAGGAACAGGAGCTACTTTCATGCGCTATAGACGGTACTACAAGCACAACAGTCATACCGTCTGTTCAGCGTGGATAGCCTGAGAATAGGGGGGAGGAGGATGAGAATGAGGAGGAGGAGGACAGCATGGTCAGTTGTCCTCTTGGTGAGGACAGGGAAGTCTTGCCTGTTAGCAGTCTGGCACGCATGGCTGACTTTATGTTGCGCTGCCTTTCCCATAACCCTCACATTATCAACATTTTTGGTGACACTCATTACTGGTTGGAGACACTTCTAGACCCACGCTACAAGGAGAACTTTCAATCTCTTCTTCCAGAGGCAGACAGGTGTACTAAAATGGTGCAGTACCAGAGGGCCATTGTTGCGGAATTATTTAAAAAATTCCCAACTGAAAATGCTGAGCACAGAGGTCGCTGTTCGTTGGACAACCAAGGAGTACAGATGAGAGAAACAACTCCAATCCAGCAGAGGCGGGGAACACTGGCAAAGTTCTGGAAGAGTTTTCTCAGACCCTCCCTTCACCCTGGCCCAGAGGCGAGGAGTGCTCTCACAAGGAGTGCAAAGTTTGGGAAGATGCTGAGAGAGTATCTTGCTGACCGTACCAATGTCCTCCGTGATTTCTCTGTGCCTTTTAATTATTGGGTATCCAAGCTGGACCCGTGGCATGAACTAGCTCTTTACGCCTTGGAGGTCCTGGCCTACCCCGCCTCTAGCGTTTCAATACATTGCATGTACCCCAAAATGGTACCAAGCTAAAACAAAGAAGCAATTGTGTATTTATCTCACCATTTCATCTCACTTGGATTTTTTGTGTTCAGTGCATTATATGGTAATATGAATGGTGTTATTCAAAAGTACAGTTCTGGGAAAAAGAAGCCCTCATATGGCTATGTTGATGAAAATAATAAGTTGTAGCTTTTTGAAGAAGGGGTAGAAAAAACAAACATGCAAAAACGAAAATTAACCATCAGGAAGATAAACATTCCACTCAGAGGTGTAACTTGAAGTTTCAGAGCACTATGCGAAAACTACAAAAATAGAATGTCTTTAAGAGTACTGGCCTCATCATGGGTAAAGATACTTTGCAGACCCCCTTAACTATAAATTTCAAGTTTACAGATGTGATTTAGCAAGTACTTAAACCGCTAAATAGAGATGATCAAATCTTTTCAAATTCGACAGCTGTGTCAAATTTTTTGGGAAAAATTTGATTCATAGAGAATCGCAAATACTTTAAAATCTTCAGTTGTCCTGACAAGACGTGTAACACTCTGAAGTCTCCAAGAACTGCATCCAAACCCTTTCAGGCTCTTTAGCACAAATGCATCCTTAGTAATATCAAAGTGACCTCAACATATTGGGTTATGGTGGATAAACTGATAGCAAGTGATGGTAACCAACAGTAAAACACACTGCACTAACAGACATTTTAAGCTTTTAAAAAGTAAAAATGATCCAAAAATTATCCTTTTTAGGGGCAGATAACTGCATTGCTGGTGTTTATGTACAGCGGTATTCACAAGCCTTCCTAAAGTTATCCCTATTTTATGATCACCGACAGATTTGCTGTTTTGAAAGTAAAGAAGCAATGGTTCCAGTGATAAAAATAGGGGAAAGTTGTGTGGTATTTATGTGGTAAAAATGAAAATAAAGTCATTAGATGGTGAAATACGTGACGCCACCTGTTTTAATCTGGTCAGAGGTGACCAGCGCTGCGGTGTTGCTTCTCTGGGATGGATGTTGGGCGCAGCTATGATGTTGTAGCCCTCCACAGGTAGGGCTGTAGTCCCACGGCAAAGATGTTAAATAAATAGCAAAAGTGTCTGTAAACGTTGGGGTGCAGATAAATGAGAGAAAGACACAGAGAGGTGCAGTTTCTTTACCTTTTACTGGTAATAGGTCGTAGTCCAGAGTACCACATGCAGGTGATGGAATGAGTCCGGCTCGCCTGGAGGCATTCAGGGAATCCACCTTGCCAGGTGGGGATTTAGGACCTTCCTTTCTGCGCTTTGTGTGTGGGTCTCCGCTGTATATAACTATGCTGCGACGCTCTATTTGTGATGGTTTCAGTAACCTGTACGGCTGTCAGCGTGAGCCTATTCCACAGGTACCGTTCTCTTCACCGTCTGCCCCGGGCTCCTTATCCGCTGCCGTGCCCTCAGGTGATTAATATGCACAGGAATTTACAATCCCCTGTACTTTCAGATTCGGCTATCAGGACTTACAGTTCCTGACAGCCTAGGACTCTAATGTCCCTTTTCTCTTTATTAGCGCTTCACTCAGGGGTCTGCTATATGCAGTATTTTAGCTTCCCTAGAGTCTCTGCTCTTGTCCTTTCCCTCTTCACAGATCAGCTCTGCCTATCGAGCTCCTCTCAGATCAGCTCCCTGTCTTCCTCTGACAGGATCTTCCAGAAAGATCTCTTTACCTCACGTCCTCACGTTTAACTGTCCTTTCTCCTCACAGCTGCTTCGTTTCCATGACAACCCCCTCAGCTGACTTCTAGCTGACTCACCAACCCCCTCTGCTGGCCAGAATTTATAAGGCATCTCCATTTCTGACTTGCAGCAGGAATTGTGATTTAATCGATTACCTGGCCTGAGGGCCCCCCTCCTGCCTCCAAGCATGAATTCACCTCTTAGAAGGAGGTGATGTCACTGTGACAACTGGACTCTGGGGTGTCACATTCCCCCCCCAGTTAAGATCAGTACTCCTGGACTGAGGAAAATATAACAAGAATTGTGAACAACAACAATTAATGCAAATCTACAAAGTCTTAAAAATGTAAAAATTATCAAAAATCAGACAAGAAAAAGAAAACAATAGCACAGTTACTGCAGCGACCAGTCCTTACGCTGCTGTCCGGGAATTGCCTTTCTGCTTGTACCTGGAGTTCAGTTGGTAGGAACCGCCTTAACCCACTTTGTGTGTCGTCCCTGGGCGTGGGTACAGAGCACACTGTAGATAGGCCTGTTTTACAGCCACGCCGGCGGCTTATTTCCAAGGCCTTTTTGGAGTAACTATTTACAAATACAGTTCTGACCACACATAGTCCTGTGGCCCAATTGTCCTTTAACTGGTTATTGCGAATACTTTAAAAAAGGTTCTTACAGCAAGTCTCTGTAGGCTCTCATGCTTAACGGTTACTAGTATACATTCTTATTACTTTATTTACATTACGTAATCTCTGTAACGGGCAGGGATCTGACCTCTAGTACTACGAGTGGATCTACGCAGTATAGGTATCTCTGATGACCTGACCTGTTCTCTGATGTCTGCTGTTGGTGCATTAGTCACTACGCTATAAGTAGACTTGTGTAAGATGGGTATTTTAGACTGCCTTCTATTGACTCCTAGACTCACTATGAGATTGTCAGATTCGCTGTTAGCAGGGGACAGATTTCCGCATTCCTCTGCAGATGTGGTATCTGTTACTGGAGCCATTTCATTTAGAGTCTCTTCTTCATCTGGTGCAGTAGGCTGATGAAAGGTTAGTACTGGTACTACTATTGCCTGATTTACTTGTGTTCATGTCCGAGGAAATTCGCCAAGTATAGTTTGAATCTTATCTTCCACCTCTACTATGGGTTGTGGAGTGTCTTGGACTTCTTTCTTGTCCTTCAATTGATCAGGGCACATCTTTAGATGATCTCTTGAGACTGCTTCGAAGGTTTCTCCTTCATCTTTGCTGATGATACATACTTTGGTGTTATTAAAGTCTGAAGGTATCACGGTGTATGGCTCTGCTTCCCACTGGTCATCTAGTTTGTGAACACGTCTCTTTCTTTTAAGTACTTGTTCTCCTGGTGTCAAGGGAACTGCAGGGGCGTGTTGGTTGTAATTTCTTTCCTGTCTCTGTCTTGCTTGGGACAAACTATTCTCCACACATTCTTGTACTTTGCGGTATTGTTGCTGCCGCTCTGTATCCTAGTCTGCATCTGGTGATGTTGTCTCTGGTGTTAAGACTCTCATGTCTAAATCAATGGGTAACTTGCCAGGTCTTGCTCTCATAAGGTAGGCCGGAGTGAAATTTGTGGAGTTTACTGGTATATGATTATATAGATCTACCAGATCAGGCAACTTCTCTGGCCACTGGTTTCGTTCTTCCAGAGGTAAGGTCTTCAATAAGTCAATGACCACTTGGTTCATCTTCTCACACATGCGATTTGTCTGTGGATGGTACGCCGTCGTTCTGATTTTCTTGCAACCGTACATGTTACAGAACTCCTGGAACACTTCTGCCTCAAAGGCTGGACCTTGGTTGGTGAGCACTTGTTCAGGGTATCCGTGCGGTCGACAAAAGTGCTGCTGAAATGCCTTGGCTGCTGTCTTCACTGTTTGGCCTTTAACAGGCACAACTACCAAGAACCTTGAGTAATGGTCCACGATGGTCAGAGCACAGGTGTAGCCATTCCTACTCGGAGTTAACTTCACGTAATCCAAGGCTACGCGTTCAAGTGGCTGTTTTGTGATGATTGGCTGTAATGGGGCTCGCTGGCTGTTTCGGTCTTTTCTGCGCAGGTTGCATGGGCCACATTCTCGACACCACTTCTCAATGGAACTCCTCATGCCAACCCAGTAGAATCTTTCACGAAGTAGAATTTCCAACCAAAGTGTCCTGCTCCATTGTGGTACGCCTCTAAGACCATTGGTGCATCCCTCTTTGGGACTACCACCTGCCAGACCAGTTTGTGTGTGCGCGAGTTGATGTTCCTCCGACACAGTTTACCCTCGTAGATAAACAGCTTGCCTCTCTCCGTCCACAGTTACTGTGCTTCCTGTGGGTCATCTGGACCAGGCTGTGAATCAGCTTGTGCCAGCCACTCCTTTACAAGGCGAACAGCTGGGTCACTGTCTTGTGTCTCTGCCCACTCATGATGGGGTAATGATTCAACGTTACCTCTCGTACGACAAAGCGCTTATCCCTTACTCCTTGAGAGCGCTGGGCTGCAATTGGACGGTAGAAGGCTGGTAACTCGATTTCTTCGAGTCCTTTTGGATCTTCTCCCCTGTCTGGTGAATTGGGCATCCTTGACAACGCATCCGCATTAGCATTCTCATGTCCTGCTCTGTACTTGATGGTGAACTCGTAGTTGGACAGCTGGGCCATCCATCGCTGCTCAAGTGCCCCAAGCTTTGCCGTTTGAAGGTGGGTTAGCGGATTATTGTCCATGTAGATGGTGAACTTTGCGGAAGCCAAGTAGTGCTTGAAGCGCTCTGTTACCGCCCAGACTATGACGAGGAACTCCAGCTTAAAGGAATTGTAGTTGTCGGGGTTCCTCTCAGTGGGACGAAGCTTCCTGCTGGCGTAGGCAATCACTCTCTCTCTGCCTTTCTGCACTTGTGACAGCACTGCTCCTAATCCCACGTTGCTGGCATCAGTGTAAAGTACAAATAGTTGGTCATAGTCAGGGTAGGCCAAGACTTCATCTCCTGTGAGGGCCAATTTCAACTTGGTGAAGGACTCTTCTATCCTTTTGTTCCACTCGAATGGAAGATTTTTGATCTTGGCCTTCTTGGATTGTCCCACTAGAAGATCTTGCAGCGGTGCTGCTATCTTGGTGAAGTTCTTGATAAATCTTCGGTAGTAGCCTACTAACCCAAGAAATTGCCTCACTTCATGGATAGTGCTGGGTCTTTTCCAGTCCCGGATAACCGTGACTTTGCCAGGATCGGGTGCCACACCTTCCGCGCTCACCACATGGTCTAGTTACTGCACCTTGGGTTTCAAAAGGTGACATTTGGACGGTTTTATTTTCAGGCCAAAGTTTGACAGGGCTTCGAATACCTCGGCTAGGTGCTTCAAATGGTCTTCGTAGGTTTTGGAGAAGACGATGATGTCATCCAAGTACAGCAGAACGGTTTCAAAGTTTTTATGTCCAAGGCAGCATTACATTAACCGCTGAAATGTTCCTGGCGCATTACTGAGCCCGAACAGCATGTAGTTAAACTCACAGAGGCCCATTGGTGTTGTAAACGCTGTCTTCTCTTTGTCTGCCTCTGCCACAGGAACCTGCCAATACCCACTGGTGAGATCTAAGGTAGAGAAAAAATTAGCAGTTCTCAGTGCAGCTAGTGATTCCTCAATTCTAGGCAATGGGTACACGTCTTTATGTGTAATGCTGTTAATCCGCCTGTAGTCCACACACATCCTCATAGTACCGTCTTTCTTCTTAACGAGGACTAATGGAGCTGCCCAGGGGCTACAACTATCTCTGATTACCCCAGCCTCCTTCATCTCCCGTAACATATTCTTGGCACATTGGTAGTGTGCTGGGGGTACAGGCCGGTGTCTCTCTTTAAAGGGTGGATGATCTCCGGTGGGGATATGATGTTGAACCCCTTTTGCCTGCCCAAAATCTAGAGGATGCTTGCTGAAGACCCGTTCAAATTCTCGAGCCACCCGGTAAGCCCCATGCTTTTGGTGTGAAGGGGTGGAGTCAGTGCCTATGTGTAGATGCTGACACCAATCCTCCTGCTGCCCTTCAGAGCCATTCTCGTTACTGACGGTGAACAATTTAGCAAGGGTGGCATACCGGGGTAACTGGACCTCTCTCTCCCCACAATTAAAGATGCGTATTGGTACTCTCCCCTTGCGGACATCAACTACCCCTCTGGCTGTTAGGTTAGTGGGCCTACTATCAGAGTACATGGGTTCTACCAGGGCTTGGTAATCTTGACCCCTGAGGCCTATTGCTGCCCGACACCAAATTAACATTTCACTTCTGGGAAGTACTGCAATGGGGAAAGGATCACTTACTCTGACACTGCCGACTTCTCCACCAGACAGCTCTACCTGTTGTCTCTGCATCAGGGCTCTGATCTCCTTTTGCAGGACCCGCTGCTGACTGGAGCTGGCGGTCTTGGCTACCTGTTGTAACATAACAATAATTTCTCCAAGACAATTTTCAATTACATTAGTGCCTAAAGTAATCATAGGATGGCATTCTCGTTTGTCAATATCTACTATTATCAAACCTTGCGATTGCAATTCTACACGGCCAGTCTTGATGGTCACCTCTTTATATCCCATCTGAGGCAAGGGCTGACCATTGCTGGCAAAAATGGCAAGGTCTTTATCTGGGCTACGAGTAATGTCTGAATCTGCCCAGTACTGCTTAAAAAGAACATATGTATCGTTGTCACCTGGGAGCCTGTGTCCAGTAAAGCGTTCATCGGAAAACCGTCAATCACAACAGGCAAGACTGGTAGTCCTCCTACGTACTTGTCTCGCCAATTTGCTGGGCCTGGTCGTCTTACACCTGGGGGTTGGCCCTTGGCCCCAGGGGTTGCTTGTTTAAATGACAGTATCTTGGTAGGTGTCCTGCCTTGTTGCAGCGGCGTCAGATGGGCTGTCCGTCCTCGTCGTAACGATCGCTGTCTCTCCCTCTGGTCGGTGGGATCCTCTTCTGCTGTCGCCACGGGATGTCTTCTGGACAGGAGGCCAGCTGGATCTTCTTCTTTGGAATCACTTGCAGGGACTGCACAGTTTTTGTGAGTGTAGCCACACTTTTGGTTAGTTCCTTGACTTGGAGATGTAAGTCTGCAGCAGAATCATTATCTTGGGACAGCTTGTCAGTCTCAATAGAGGTCTTTTGAAAGGATGCTGTCTCCTGCTGGTATGTAATTGCAGGATGCTTAGAGGGCTCTGTACTGCCAGGATTCGGTTCAAGTAGCACTCTGATGGCTCTATCCTTAAAGTGTGCAAAGTCCAATTCAGGATTTTGTAGGGCCATTATGCGCAGCTGTGTCCTTTGGTAGTTAGACTGGAGTCCCTCTATGAACTGCTCTGATAATAATCTATCTTCATCTTGCACTCTCTCAGGATCATCCTACTTTACAGCCTGTAGTGCCTCCTGAAGATTAAGGGCATAGTCCCGTATACTGTCCTGCACTCTCTGTTTGCACCCAAAAAATCTCAATTTTATCTCTGTTGCAGTATGGGTATCAAAAGTGTCTTTCAGTCTGGCTAAGATTTGTTTGACAGTTCTTTTATCAGTGTCCGGCCAGGACTTTACTTCCCTCTGAGCCGCACCAGTTTACTGGCCAATGAGGATACTGACTTTTTGGCTTTCTGACAGGGGATACACTTTGAACAAACTACATAGTCTGTCTTTAAAATCGCTCAGGGTGTGCGACTCCCCTGAGTACTGTGGTAACCAGGCCGCTCCTGGTATATATGGCAGTGATAGCGGCATTATGGAGGCTGCGGCTGCGACCGCCGCTGAATCTTCACCCGTGTTGAGCATTTTCTTCCTGCTTTTTCACTTGCTCACTAACGTCAGAGCACGGGCAGGGGGCTTCGCGTCGTGCTTTATTTCTGGCTCTGTCCACAATTGCACGTCCCTCTCTGCTCGCACGCACTGTGTGACGCAGTTATGGCGGTTATTTGAAGGCTCAGTAAAGTCTTTAGCACTCAATTTAATAAAGTCTATGGCGCACAGTACCCAGCTTTGCCAGGCTCCTTTAACCAGCTTTGCTAGGCTCGGTAAATCCTGTTCGTGACGCCAGTTGGAGCACCCCGCGGGGCCTGGGGGTACTCGGTACCAGGCCCGTCGACTTCCATGTGGGACAGTGTCACGGCGGCGGCGACTCGGTCCGTGGCCCAGAGGTGTCCAGTAATAAAATAGGGGAAAGTTGTGTGGTATTTATGTGGTAAAAATGAAAATTAAGTATTAGATGGTGAAATACGTGACGCCACCTGTGGAAATCTGGTCAGAGGTGACCAGCACTGCGGTGTTGTTTCTCTGGGATGGATGTTGGGCGCAGCTATGATGTTGTAGCCCTCCACAGGTAGGGCTGTAGTCCCAGGGCAAAGATGTTAAATAAATAGTAAAAGTGTCTGTAAACGTTGGGGTGCAGAGAAATGAGAGAAAGACACAGAGAGGTGCAGTTTCTTTACCTTTTACTGGTAATAGGTTGTAGTCCAGAGTACCACATACAGGTGATAGAATGAGTCCGGCTCGCCTGGAGGCATTCAGGGAATCCACCTTGCCAGGTGGGGATTTAGGACCTTCCTTTCTGCGCTTTGTGTGTGGGTCTGTGCTGTATATAACTATGCTGCGACCCTCTACTCGTGATGGTTTCAGTAACCTGTGTGGCTGTCAGCGTGAGCCTATTCCAAGGGTACCGTTCTCTTCACCGTCGGCCCCGGGCTCCTTATCCACTGCCGTGCCCTCAGGTGATTAATATGCACAGGAATTTACAATCCCCTGTACTTTTAGATTCGGCTATCAGGACTTACAGTTCCTGTCAGCCTAGGACTCTGATGTCCCTTTTCTCTTTATTAGCACTTTACTCAGGGGTCTGCTATATGCAGTATTTTAGCTTCCTTAGAGTCTCTCAGTCTCTGCTCTTGTCCTTTCCCTCTTCACAGATCAGCTCTGCCTATCGAGCTCCTCTCAGATCAGCTCCCTGTCTTCCTCTGACAGGATCTTCCAGAAAGATCTCTTTACCTCACGTCCTCACGTTTAACTGTCCTTTCTCCTCACAGCTCACAGCTGCTTCGTTTCCATGACAACCCCCTCAGCTGACTTCTAGCTGACTCACCAACCTCCTCTGCTGGCCAGAACTTATAAGGCATCTCCCTTTTCTGACTTGCAGCAGGAATTGTGATTTAATCTATTACCTGGCATGGGGGCCCCCCTCCTGCCTCCAAGCATGACTTCACTTCTTAGAGGGAGGCGACGTCACTGTGACAACCGGACTCTGGGGTGTCACAGATTTACACATGTGTACCTGGGCTAGGGCCATGGAGTCAGCTACTATTCAGTGGAGCAAACTGGCAAGAAGGATAGTCAGGAAGCTGGGTCAGAATCAAGAGGTATAGGATGTAGAAAATCTTCATTCAGGAGACACGTCAATAAACTAGCCGAGGTCAGGGAACAGAATAACTCAGGATGAAACAGCAGATGCACAGAACACGGTACAGCCGGGTAGCATAAACATTGCCTGGCAGTGGGAAAAGACTTTCAGGTGTTTATATCGTGAGCAGCCCTACCAAGGCCCCATAGCTTCTGGATTGGCCAGAGCCACAAGTCTAAAGAATAAAATAGGATTGATACTGTCAAGCATCACCTGCAACAATGGCGCGGCACTGCCTAGTGGCTGAAGCAGAAATCAGCACAGATGTTACAGATGCCTGCTATATGGTGTTGTTTGATAACTGAGAGGCATTAAGCCTATGTGACTTCACCCGATGTCATTTTAGCCTTTTCTAGATTCTGCTTTGTGTAAAATGGTGAGGGCATTTTTGGGCAATTTGCACAAATCGAATTGCAAATTGATCGAATTTACCGAGTTTGGCAAATTTCCTAAATTTCAACATGAATTTGATTTGCATTAAATTTATTTGCTCATCTTTGTTCCTAAATTTATACCCTTGAGTCTAATGCACTGTACTTTCCCATTACTAGTGGAGTACAGAATTTTTTTGTGTGAATATACTGGTAACCAGAAGTGCCCTCTGGTTGGTTGTTGCCATGTGCAGCGCCTTCTATTAATGTCCTTTCCATTCTGATTCTCAAATAAATAATATAGATTGCACATTGCACTGTCTAATCAATAAAATAGGGAATGTAACGTGTCCTGTGCAATTGCATTTCCGCATATTTGCCATTTCCATACGTTCCATATGTTGCATTTCCTATAAGCGTGGGATTGGGATTGCAAACTCCAGATGCCCAAACCATCAGGGCCGGTGGTGCCCCGTTAAGTAGTGACAGATAAGACTCCTAAAGTCAGCCTGTTACTGGTTACTATTTCAGGCTTTCAGAGTTCACTCTCCATATGGTTCCATTTATATCTTAGATAATTTATTATGAAGGCCGCAGCTCCTTAGGAAAGCGTAGACTCCTTGAAACGTGGACTTACTTCCCTCCCGTCTGTACATTTTCTGCCTGCATTGTTCTAGTTCCTGGTCTATAAACAGAATCTGATGGCAGAGAAGGAATAATTGTTTCCTCTCATCTGTCCTTCTCCTTCTTCTTCCTCTTTCTAGGTCACAACAATGTTGTTCCTGTTCTTAAGGAGTCTGCCAAAGAAATCCTAATGGGGATGGATCTCCATCAATGTAATGTAATATGATAAAATCTGCTGTACAATAGTTTTGTCCTGCCGGCTCTGTAACTTCTGGAGTCATTTCCTTCAATTTGGAAATTTAGAATTACCTGTATTTCCATCTTCCACCAGTGTCCGATGCAAATGTTGTCCATAGACCATAATGCAATAGCGCCCCCTATAGTTCGGCTATATGGGGAGGTAAGGGAGTTAGTTATTTATGTTATCTCTTCATGATAGAAGTGAGAAATGTTAGATCACTGTATTTTTTAAAGTGACTTTAGGTTGACATGTGCAAATTAATTCTAGGCAAATAGAATTTGCTTTGAACTTCACCAAAAATTTGGATTAGCTGCAACTCAATTTTTCTCTGTTCAGATCATGCTCATCAAGCCTGTTGAACTATTTTTCGGAAGTGGTTAGAAAATAAAATTATCACCTTGCTTCTCCTAGTGCTGCAGCTCCCCTCCTCATCCTCTGCTGGCTCACCCGCTCACTCCGGCTCTGGTCTTCTCATCCATCTTCATCTTTCAGTGCACTGTGAGGACTACTGAGCACCAGGGGTGAGCACCAATCATGGCAGCTCCATTTTTGGCTTTGTTTTGACACAGGCTAGAGATACTTAAGGTACCGTTACATTTAGCGATGCACCAGCGATCCCGACAACGATACGACCCGGTCAGGATTGCTGGTGCATCGCTAAATGGTCGCTAGTGAGCTGCCAAACAGGCAGATCTCACCAGCGATGCAGCAGCGGTCGGCGGTCGTTACTTACCTGTCACACACAGCTCTGCTGACGTCTTCCGCCCGCGTCCATGCGTCACTCGTCGGCACCAGCAGGAGGCCGGCAATGAGAAATGGACCAGGACGATCTCGCGCAATCAGCGATATCCGGCGGGGGGGGCCGGTCGGAGGTAAGTGTCACATGTAGCAAGATCGCTAGTGATATCGCTGTTACATCACAAAATCGGTGACACTTTAGCGATATCGCTAGCGATCTCGCTATGTTTGAAGGGGGCTTTACTCTTCTTTTGCAGGGGAATTGTGTGTGGAGGGGACTGGGTGACTCACTTGAACAGCCCCTGGAAACATGTCAACAACCCAGGGAGGGGGAGGATGCTTTCTCCCATACTAATGCAAAGATAGAAGGGCGTGCTTCAAAGAGCAGTGATAATGTAATATAGGCACAGTTGGCAGGTGCTGTTGAACACTGTTGTCAGGATTGGCAGTAGCTACTCCATTTTCCAAATTCCAAGAGTTTCCCTGGCCTTCACCATTTAACCTCCTATGCAGGAATCCTAACGGGGACCCCTAGGCTGGGGCCATGGAGTTAACTGCTCCTTGATCGTGTGACCCCATGCTGGGTCAATGCCAAGAGGTAATTTGCTCAAATTTGCTGTCATATATGAGTTGGCCTAAATAAGATTCAGTCTGAATTGAATTTGCCCTGAAAAGAATTTTATTTTGCTCTGTCATCTATCCAGAACTCAAAACATAAAAAACGCAAGGATAGGAAGGAGTTTAAAATAAAAAAAATTGTGCTTAGATGTCCTAGGTTTGCCCATCACATTACCTTCTCGATGCTCATCTCTCTTCACACCAATCTTTGGATCAGTCTTCAGTCCGGATGTTCTGGTGCTAACTAGTCCTCTTGGAGCCCGGTGAGGTGTGATGAACGCCAGTAATGTGCGCCGTGTCTTACGTGACTGCATGCGTACTAGTCAGCCCCAGAAGATATGAACTGAAGACCAAAGAGCAATCTGAAGAGCAAAACCAATCTGAAGCTAGTGTTGGACCAGGTAATTAGCTGCTGTCAAAGACAAGTGAGTACAATCTTTAAAAAAAAGTTTTAACCCCTTCCTAGCTTCAAAGAAAATCCAACAAAATCACAAAAGGCTGTGTGAGGAGCTTGCCTTGATCTAAAGACTACTGGACCAAGGGACGTAGAGCGGAATCCACAACTATAAGGGATGCAGATTTTTTCCAGCATGCAGCACCGGTTACGTAGAAGTTAATGTTGTGTATTATTGGAGATTTGCTTGCTGTATTTTATTAGATATTTTCTTGCTTGTCAGTTTAAGCACACTAATTTCACCGAGAGAGTGTTCAGCCTCTGGAATCAATGATTCCATTCAGTGACAGTAAGCATAGGAAGATGTGCAGGCTGAATCTTATGTATACATAAGGTAAAGGTAAAAGCAATCATTCTATTACTCTTGATAGTCTCTCAGAGGCCTCAATTTAGCCATTGCTTCATATGAGACTGTACATTGACTCTTGTTGTTTATTAATTTGTTGCATAATCCTGGATTTCTGAAAATCGAATCCCAAACATTTTGGGCTATGATAGATCTGAATTTTGGGGCAATTTGTAACAAATTCAAATTGGTTATCCCTAGTCCTTCTACCTTCTCTCTCATCCATGTAGCCAATTATAGTTATTTAATACTAACCTGCTACTAGGGAGAAATGCTTGATTAGGCCTCTTTCACAAGTCTTTTTAATAACCAGTAAAGGCTAAGCAAACAGCATTAATAGGCTGGAAACCTTTATGGCTATTGGCCCCTTCCCAGAATATTAACACCACCCCCCAGCTATCTGCTTTCCCTCAGCTGGTCAGGAAACCTAAGGGGGACCCCACACCGTTTAAAAAACATTGTAATATGCGCTATTCACAGATGACGGGTGCTGACTCCAGCTCTCATCCGTGTCCCCTGGTCGCGCTGATCACAGGGAGACTAGGCTACGATTATGAGAGTTGGATTCAGCACTCAGCACCTGGTAACAACGCTAACTGTATTGCTTTTCCAAGACACCGGTACTTGTCACATGGATGATGTCATGATCCAGGACGGGGTTTCGCTTTGGCCCATCCTGATCAGACTGGGGGTTAATTGTGCTGCCTCTCTCTGGCAGAGAGCGGCTATTTAATGCTCACTGGACCTAGGTCTGGTGTCAGTTATACTCCTGCCCTCGACTGAGATAGTTGACCTTGTGCGTACGTGTGCCTTGTGCCTGATATCTTGCTTGCTTGTTTGGTTTTGATCCGATTCTGTCCCTGTTACGAGTTCTGCCTTCCCCTCTTGTATGCGCTACCTCTCGTGTATGACTCTCTGCTTGTGACCCGACTTCTCTCTGCTCGTCCCCTTTGTACCACGTTGCCCTCTTGTGTATGACCTTTGGCTTTGTCTGACCACCCGTCTGTTTGTCCCTCCTGTGCCTTGTTTTCCCGTACTGTTGTGACCTCCGTTTTGCCTGACTCTGAGTTGTTGTATGGTGTCCTGTCATATCTGAAAGCAGGACGCTAAGCCCCACCCCCTTGCAGTCACATGACCATAGGTCCTGTGCCAGCTTGCTAACTTCTGTGTCCGCAGGTCCTGTGCATCTTTACTTTCCGGCGCTGACTGGACCCTGACACCAATAGTTTGAAGCACGCATTGTCACCTCTGTGGCCCTGCTCCACAGGTATCTTTTAGCACTGTTTCTGTACTCAGGATACGCGCACTGGCTATGTGAGCGAGTGTAGTGCGGTGTCTCTGACAGATGACACATGGATGTCATCCATGTGTCATCAGTGTGCACGTGTGCTGGACGTATTGCAGACCATGCTGCCGGAAAGAAAGGATATGTCTAAGTGTTTTGCACACAGACACATGGTCCTTGTGAACACACTGACATGTGGGCAGACCCATAGATTTGTACGTGGATAAGTGTCTCCAGTTCGTGTGAAAACTGTCACCACATGTACTGAAGACACTGACATGTGAAGGCCTGTTACTTATTACGGTGCCCCCTCCCCCCTCATTCTCTCTCGCAACGTCCACCTAATGTGTCCAGTGCTGGTGAGAAGAAGTTGCCTCTAATGTGTTGATTATCTGGCCTGTGCAAGAAATCATTCTGCCTCCCATGTACAAGAAGACGCAAGAGAAAATGTGCAGCATTTTTTCGATGTGCGTTGCTTCAGTTCTACTCTATCTTCTTTACATCTAGAGGCTCAAAACTTCTATCAACCACGGTGTGCAGCCTGTATGCTTATCGGAAAGGCCACAAGGTTAGGAGCCTCTTCAACTACACCAGCTGCCTACAGCAGGGACTCTGAGACAGATTCCGATGTTGTCTACCAGGGGACATTACTGGAGTGACAAAATCCTCAAACCAATCTTTAATCAGAAACCAAGACCCACCTTGAAAGTTGCCAAATCCAGGACAAAGGCTGGAGTCACACTGTCATAATTCTCGTGCGAGAATCGGATCGTAAAACTTGCCCTGGCTGTCGGCTCTCCTGACCTGAGCTTGACAGCAGCACAGTAATCCATTATGCTGTCTTGCTCAGGTCAGGAGAGGTGCCTGCCAGTCTGTGAAGTGCGATGTGATTATCGCACGAGAATTATGGCAGTGTGACTCTGCCCTAAAGGTAGAATCGGCTGCCGATTCCCGCAATTCCGCCCACATCTCCAATTTCTGCATCATCCCAGAGTGACCAGCTCTAGATGGTGCCCACTGCTCCAACATAAAATGGCTAAAAAAAAATTCCTATCAACATCAAGTTCAATAGAGTGGTGGGTAGGATGTATGTGAAGGGAATGGATAAACTTCACAAACTTTGCTCCTCCCTTTTGATCACAAGGAAAGAAAAAAAAAACATAGTTCAGGACCCAATTTCCTCTAAAAAAAATGAAAATGTTCCCTCTTGATCAGACTAGCTGAAGATTCACAACAATAATTTATCTAATCTTTTAGCCTTTAGTGAAAAGAAATGGATTTGTGCTGCAGAGATCACCAGTGATCGTCTATAATTGGTGGCAGCAGGTGTTCAGTTTTACAGCAGTGCCACCACAGGAGAAATGAAGTATTACATGGTGATGCTTGTAAAAGGTATTAGGTTTCCTTCATACGTATTGGAATGGTAAAGAATCGTTACACACCATACGGCAGAAAGTTGCAGGACTTTCCAGTTTACAATAATTAAACTTTACTTATATAAAACAGGAAACCCCCTGTAAATCATTAAGAGAATGTATTCATTTGAGACTTTGTAAGTCCATAGTGCAATGTCATTACTTAGAGTTTTGACTTGCCTATTCTAGACAGAACAAACTGAAAATTTTTACTGTCTGTTTAGTTTAGAAGATTTAATAGTATGGCAATCTGAGTTAATAGTCGGGGTTCACCATTCAGGTCCCATGTCTATTAGTCAGAATGGCGAATAGCTGCATAAAGTGTCTCATGTTCTAAAGGACCCAGAATGTCCATACATTACTTATAAGGCCAATACCTGAAATTGTGTAACGCCTACTGTCTCCTATGGTGGCGCTCCAGTAACAGTGAACACAGCTGATTGTAGGAGGGACTTATAAAATTCTCTATGTCGGGTGGGGATATTCTTGCTTTCTGTTATAGACAGGGACCAACATTTTTGGAATCAGCAAGAATATTGTACCGCAAAAGAGAAAAAAAAAAATCATTAAAATAAAGGATCTTTTAATTGTCACATATGTTAAAAATCCAATTCTACAGTTTCTTTGTTATTCTTATTAATTGAAAAAATGAGGGGAAATCATTATGGCTGTCTTGGGAGTCATCACTTTGCTTTTGAAGACTTTTGAATATTAAAGCTACAGCAGAGCTGGGAGCAGAGATTAAAGAAAATCTGTCAGCAGGGTTTTGCTATAGAATATGAGAGCAGCATGATGTTGGGACACATAGCCTGATTCCGGCAATGTATTACTTAGTGTGCTACTTGCTGCAGTTTTGATAACATCTCTGTTTAGATGTAGCAGAGCTTGGAATGCTGAGCTGTGTGTAACCCCGCCCACACCCCTGATTGGTAGCTTCTTGTGTACACTGCACATTGTCAGCATGCTGCCAGTCAGTGGGGGAGGGGGCGGGATTTCACAGATTAGCTGGACAGCCTGGCAGATGACACCTGGTCCTGTAGTGATAATATCCTGCCGATAAAACACTGATTGTATAGAAACTGCAGCAAGCTGCTGAGCAAGTGACACATCCCTGGAATCAGGTTCTCTGCCCTTACATTATGTTGCTATTAGATTAAATTGCAAAAATCTGCCCACAGATTCCCTTTAAGGCCGAACCAGGCTTCATGATTTCCTGCTTAAACAGACTCCAAGTTCCATGATGTCCTAGGCACCCATTTGGGTACTGTACAGTGGTGGATATTTGTGCAAAGTATGAGTGCACTATATGGAACGTTGCCAATAGATGGTGCCGCATGGGCACACTTCTTACCTATCATATGTCATCCATGTCTGCATCCAGTTGAGGGTTCTCCAGCTTCTACACAATAGAAGCGCAAGTACTGGACATGGGAATACTTCCAAGGTTTGGAGTTTTTGAGGATATTTACAGGATGTGAACCTTAAATCATGGTGTTTATTTGCTCTCAAACATTTCACTAATTCCATAATGCAAATTGCCTTTTCAGAGAGGAAGAGAACTACAACTCTAATGCCATGTAATTCCACAAGAATGTCGTAATTCAGGAAAAAAAGGGAAAAAATTCCCTAAATCCTCACGTAGACATTTTTAACAAATAAAAAGGCAATTGTACATCTATTACAATTACTTAATATCTCTTGCTAGGAGAAATGGTAGTTTGATGGTCATTTGCTTTTGATCTCTGGTATCTAAATAAAAATTAAATTAAAAAATAGCAACTTTGCAAAAAAGTTTTAATAGGAGTCTGTCAGTAGGATCAATCCTCCTAAGCCGTCTATATGGACTTGTAGGTCATACCTTGATATCTGCCAGGCTATGTTTTATTCCAGAGAAATCCCAATTTTTCTTAATATGTTACTAAGCTGTTAAGATCTATGGGCTGGGCATAGATCTCCCTGAGAATCTGCCTCCAGACCTTGTTTTTACATGTTTGAGACATGTAATGACTGACAGTCTGCGCTCTAGATCTACATGTCTCACACTGGTAACAACCTCTTTCAATAAAAACAAGCTCTAAAGGCAGAAACTGAAAGAGAGCTATGTCCAGCCCATAGATCTTAACAGCTCATTTACATATTTAGAAAAACTTGGATTTCTCTGGAATAAGACATTGTATTCAAGATGTCAATGTATCATTTTATTCAGCTTTCTATGACCGCCATGCCCATATAGACGACTTAGGAGGGTTGATCCTACTGACAGATGCCCTCTAAGGAAATAGATGCTATCATTTTATGCACAGAGCTCTCATGGAATCCTATGTGTATCAATGGTAAGGGCCCCGTCACACATAGCGATCTCACCAGCGAGATTGCTGTGTGTGACAGCGATCAGCGACCGGCCCCCCTGCAGGTATCGCTGATCGCTGCAAGAAACCTCTGGACATTGTTTTCATCGCTGATCTCCCGCTGGCCAGCACGCATCACTGCGTGTGACAGGCGGGAGACCAACGATCAGCTGGCAACTAATGTACACATCGGGTATCCAAGGGATGCGCATCCCTTGGATACCCGATGTGTACGTTAGTTACCAGCGAGTTACAGGTGCCACCGCCGCCTCACGCTGGGGACCAGGAGCCCGCAGAGTGTGTACTTGCCACCGCCGCCGCCTCACGCTGGGGAACAGGAGGCAGCAGGACGCCGCCAGGAGAGGCCGGGCATGCAGGCGCGCCCTCTGCTGATGGAGGACTGGAACAGCAGGCACACTGGTCCGCTGCTCCCGGGCTCACTCCTCACCTCGGCGTCGGCGTGCTGATCTCTGGTGAAGCTGTCTGTGTGACAGCTCACCAGCGATCACATAGCGACTTACCAGTGATCCTGACACGTTGATATCGTTGTCGGGATCGCTGGTAAGTCGCTATGTGTGACTCCAGCTTAACGGTCATGGGACACTGTGAGTGACAGCTCAGTAGCTCTATGCATAGCAATGGCATGCTGGGCTATCAGTGTAGTGTTTGGGTTTTCCTCCAGATGTTTACCTTTCCAGATAACTGACAGGCTATTTACCTGGCTGGCAATGTTAAGTCATTGCCAGTCGTAGCTTTGCTCAAGAGATGTGTGTTTGCTCTATGCTTCTTATCTGGTATTCTGATCTTTGCTGCCCGCCCTTGGAATTGTCTTGACCATCCATTTGCCTAGCCCTTTTGTCAACCTTTTTAGAATTCTGACCTCGAACTGTTTCCTGACTACACTTTTGTTTCACCATTCTGTTCATGACATGCCCTCTTGGCTTTTTATCTTGGCACTCTTGACTACCCAGCCTTATGGCTTGAGTCACAGTAACAGACTACAAACAAGTATTGTGTAGATTGAGCTGCAGGCATGTGTTTGTAGTCTGTAATTTTACACAAGATCATGGAGTTACAAAACTGCAGACATATTTATTTTTAAAGAAACCGTGCAATAAAATGAGTACAAAAAATGTCATATAATTCTTCCTGCAGAATAATACAACTAATTTAGCATGCCTTCTAAGCATCTAGGGTCCAGAGGGACATACCTGAATTTGGGAAACTGTCCTGTAATCCTGGGAAGTTGATAGCATGCCCTGCTTTCAACTGCATATGTGTTGTACACATATAAGGTATCATTCTTTGTGGGGCACTGTGACTGCATTATAATGTTTGGGGGACACTGGTGATATAATACAATTTGTGTGAGCACTATGGGAGCATTGTGCTGTATGTGACAGCACTGTAGTGGCATCATACTGTGTGTGGAGCACTGTTGGGGAATCACACTGTGTGGGGCACTGTGGGGCATCGTAATGGGTGGGTGGTGGGACACTGTTGAGAAATCATACTGTGTGTAGGTTCGGTGGAGACATAATACTGTGTGGAGGCACTGTGAGGGCATCAAAATGTTTCAGCATTATACTGTGCGTGGGGGAATGGTGGGGTCATTATACAGTGTGTGGGGAACTGTGGGGGCATTGTACTACAAGGGGGAAATTGTAAGGGTATCATACAGTTTTGGGGCATGGTGGAGGCATCATGATGTTTCTTGGGGGTACGTGCTGTGGGCACATCATATTGTGTGGGAGGGACCCTGTGGTGGCATCATACTGTTGGGGAATACATGAGTGGGGCAATGTAGGGCATCATAATGTGTAGGGGACAATGTGGGGGAATCATACTGTGAGGAGTTTCTGTGTGGATATCATACTGTGTGGAGGGTCTGTGAGGGCATCAAAATGTGTCGGCATTATACTGTGTGTGGGGACATTGTGGGGTCATTATACTGTGTGTGGGGAACTGTGGGGGGCATTATACTGTAAAGGGGGAAATTGTAAGGGTATCATACTGGGCGCATAGTGGAGGAATCATGATGTTTCTTGGGGGTGCTATATGCTGTGGGTGGGACACTGTGGTGGCATCTTACTGTGTGTGGAGCACTGTGGGGGAATCACACTGAGTGCGGCACTATAGGGCATCATAATGTGTAGGGGGACACTGTGGGGGAATTATACTGTACGGAGGTTCTGTGGGGACATCATACTGTGTGGAGGCACTGTGAGGGCATCAAAATGTGTGTGCATTAAACTGTGTAGAGGGTCAAGGAGGGGTCATTATACTATGTGGGGGGCATTGTACTGCAAAGAGGGAAATTGTAAGAGTATTATACTGTGTGGGGGCATTGTGGAGGCATCATGATGCTTCTCGGGCTTTCAACATGCATCCAGAGCCGTCCCTTTCACAATTTATAGCCGGACACAGCTGGGACTCGGAGTGTTAGTGGTATTCATAGTACAGTGTGGCACAGCATCATTTCAACAGAAATGGTTTTCTTTGGGCATTGAATGGTACTATTGTGAATGGTATTATTTGGGCATTATTTGGCAGTGTTATCAGGTGACTATGTGGACATAATATTATTTTGCATACAGTATATGCAGCTTTTCTTCTTACAATATTGAGGGCGGCTCGTTGCTTCTGGCCCAGGGCCCCATTTTCCATATACTAGTGCACATTTCTGATTGTAGAGTCGGCTGGAGAGTTATTTGCGGTTGGGACTGACCTCATGAATGCCCTAGGAATACTTTGATGCAGTCGCCATTAGGAATGGTGTTCAGGAAGGGGAATAAATCGAGAACATATGGACTTAAAAAGTTCTGTTAACAGAATGTATATGATAAAGTCAAAACATGTTGCAAGTTACAAATGGCGAAAGCACTAATGTTCCGGATATATCTATATATACCAAGGATAAATGTATACATAGAGCGCCATGTGGCCTTAATTATGGCCCTTCCTAATTTATGTGGATAAAGGAAACCAAGGGTCTCAGCTCGCATTAATTCCTTTATATCTCATGGCAACATGTTGTCAGTCAAGACAGCCCAACAATAGCCGCTGGCCATTGTTCTCCGGCAATATTTTAAGCCACAGTGACATAATCTGGCGTGACCGCGGTGAGCAGACGAGTCAGAGCTGGGAAAAGAAGGGACCATGTTCCTTCTGGTTGATGGGACTTTGTCTGGAGCTATAGAAGTGCAGGAATATTCCACTGTCACTCCATTGTGTGGACTGGAGAGATCCGAACATCTGTTTTTCGGAGATACATCGGGTGAATAATTAAACTGTTGGTTTTAATTATTATATCACCGTGGGGAGCTGAACTCACATCTCGAATTCCTATGGTTTTAAGAAAAACTTGCAAAATGAAATCTTTCAACCTCAATTATTCCATGGAATTAGGAAGAAAATAATTGACCTGATTTTTTTTTTCTTTTAAAAGGGCATTATCGAGTTGGTCATGTGTTAGGGTATATTCACACTGTGCATGAATATGCATGGAAAAGTGACTTTGATGATCATACGGTCAGACTTTTGCAAAATTTGAACCACTATACTATAGGTTTCCAAAAAAGAAAAAAAGTGATGCTAAGTAGTATTCATACTCTACAATGTAAGTCAATGGGAAAGTTAAAAAAGACACCAATGAGATGTTTGGCCATCTTTTTAACTTTTATGTAAGTTTCGGATGTAAAAAAAAAAAGATACTAGAAAATTGCTGCCACAAAAAACCATTAAAACAATGCAGGAAAAAAAACCTCAACGGCTATGTACATACTTTGCATTTTTTATTTTTATTTTTTTGCTGCATTTTTTGTGGACGCTGCTTTTTACAGTACCTGCAAAAGCTCTGAGATTTCAGAAATCTCATGCCCACGGTTGTTTTGTTTTTCCTGATTAAATTGCAAAAACGGCAAAATTTCAATTCTTTAAATGTTTTTGCAGCTTTTTTTCAGCATAGAAAACTATGAGGAAGTGCAAAAATGCTGTAAAAACGCAATCCTATGGTTGTTATGCATTTTTGGTGATTAAAACTAACTTTATTGAAGACAGAGATGACACATTCAACCCATTAGAAACTGCAGCAAAAACATCACAAAAAAGCAGCAAAAACCGCAGCAAACTCCGCTTTTTTAAGCAGTTGCCAAGAGAGCAGGTTATCCCTGCAGAAAATAAAAACCAGAGTATGAACATTCAGAAAAAATGTTGAAAAAAACGCTTCAGAAAATGCAACAAAATGTTCACAAAATGCTTTGAGGAAAAAATCCCCCCCAAAATGCTAACATTTTCTGAAGAAGTGTCCACTTGAAAAACTTGTCTTTTTGACTGTCGAGAAAAAGCACTGTCAAAACATAGCCTTACACTGAATAACAAAGGAGGGGGGTATGTAATCGTCTGAGATCTTTCACTCCATACTAAACCTTCATATGTCAACGAGAGATGCTTAAAGAAGTTGGCATCTTTGTAAAATCCCTTATAAGGCCCCCAAAAGTGATTGAACAGATTCTGACTGGTGATTAGCTATAAATAGTTAGAGAATTTAGAAGCAAGTGCTTAAATTTTCTGCAGTGCCACCGCAGGGGGAATTAAGCATTACACAGTTACTATATAATAATAATAATAACATTTTTTATTTCTATAGCGCTGACATATTCCGCAGCACTTTACATTTCAGAGGGGACATCTACAGACAATAGACATTACAGCATAACAATAATCACATAGATCATAACAGATACCAAGAGGAATGAGGGCCCTGCTCGTAAGCTTACAGTCTATGAGGAAAAGGGGGAGACACGAAAGGTGGGTGGTAACAATTGCTCTGATTGTTTGGACCAGCCATAATGTTAAGTGTGCAACAGTACAGACACAGAGGGCTAATGGATGCATAAAGCATGTGGGAACATGATGCGGGGAACCTGGTTATGGTAAAACTTTTGGCTCTGCCACACAGGGATAGTTAGGTTAATGTGTTGAGGCGATAGGCCAGTCAGAATAAATGTGTTTTCAGGGCACGCTTAAAATTGTAGGGATTGGGGACTAATCATATTGACCAGGGAAGTGCATTCCAAAGAATTGGCGCAGCACGTGTAAAGTCTTGGAGACGGGAGTGGGAGGTTCTGATTATTGAGGATGCTAATCTCAGGTCATCAGCAGAATGGAGGGCATGGGTAGGGTGGTAGACTGAGACGAGGGAGGAGATGTAGGGTGGTGCTGAGCCATGGACAGGGGGTGAGGGTAATAAGTTAGTACTGGATTCTGGAGTGGATGGGTAGCCAGTGTAATGACTGGCGCAGGGTAGAGGCATCGGTGTAATGATTGGCGAGGAATATGATCCTGGCTGCAGCATTCAAGGCAGATTGGAGAGGGGAGGGTTTGGTAAGAGGGAGACCGATTAGAAGAGAGTTACAATAGTCCAGATAAGAATGAATAAGATAAACGGTAAGAGTTTTTGCGGAGTCAAAAGTAAGAAAAGGTCGAATTCTAGAAATGTTTTTGAGGTGCAGATAACAAGAGCGAGCCAGTGATCGGATGTGGGTGGTAAATGAAAGCTCGGAGTCAAGTATGACCCCAAGACAGAGGGCATTTTGCTGGGGAGTAATAGTGGAATCACACACGGAAATGGCAATGTCGGGTATAGGTACATTAGTAGCGGGAGGAAACATGAGGAGTTCAGTCTTTGACAGGTTCAGTTTCAGATATAATGAGGACAAGATATTAGACACAGCATTTAGACAATCACTGGTGTTTTTTAAAAAGGCTGGCGTGATGTCAGGAGAAGAAGAAATGGGTGTCATCAGCATAGAGATGATACTGGAACCCAAATCTACTGATTGTTTGACCACAATAGGGGCAGTGTACAAAGAGAAGAGGAGGGGGCCTAGGACTGATCTTTTAGGAACCCCAACAGATGAGAGGAGGAGGAACTAGCAAAAGATACAGTAAAGGAGTGGTCAGAGAGATAGAAGGAAAACCAGGAGAGAACGGTGTCCTTGATGCCGATGGAGCGGAGCATAGTGAGGAGGAGCTGATGATCCACAGTGTTGAATGCTGCAGAGAGATCCAAGAGAATTAGCATGGAGTAATGACCATTTGATTTAGCTGTTAGTAGATCATTAGAGACTTTAGTGAGGGCAGTTTCAGTAGAGTGCAAAGAGCGGAAACCGGATTGGAAAGGGTCGAGAAGAGAGTTATCAGAGAGATAGCGGATCAGACGGGAGTGGACCAGGCGTTCCAGGAGTTTAGAGATGAAGGGAAGATTAGAAACAGGCCTATAGTTAGCGGCACAGTTTTGGTCGAGGGATGGTTTTTTAAGTAGTGGATGTATGATGGCATGCTTAAATGAGGAGGGAAAGATACCAGAAGAGAGAGAGAGGTTAAATATTTCAGTTAGGTGAGGGATGACAGCAGGGGAAAGGGACTAAAAGAGATGTGACGGAAATGGGTCACTGGTGCAAGTGGTTGGGCGAGAAGATGCAAGGGGCCTCATTACTTCTTCTGTGACTGGTTCAAAATCAGAGAGTGAGCTAGATGCAGTGGGGGAGGGAGGACGGTGCATGGTATGAGGTGATTGGGAGATAATTTCCTGTCGGATATGGTCAATTTTTTCTTTGAAGTAATTGGCCAGATCATCAGCTCGAAGCTCCGTGGTTGGGGCCTGCACTCTTGGGTTGAGCAGGGAATGAAAAGTGTCAAAGAGATGTTTAGGGTTATTGGACAGTGAGGTGATGAGGTTGTTGAAATAGGTTTGTTTGGAGAGGTGAAGGGCAGTGTTGTATGTTCTAAGCATAAACTTATAATGGATGAACTATATATATCAATGGACTGTTTATGGTCCTCCAGGGCAAGAGATACATTTTGGTGACACACTCTCTGAACAATAGACAAAGGATTTAAAAGGTGTAAAAAAGGGAGAACATTTTAGAAGTTAAAAAATCAAAAGTGGGGATAGTCCCTCCAAAAAGGGACATACGTTATATTTCTATGGTTTTTTAGACCATATGCAAAATGAAAAGGAACACTTAAAGGTTGCCGACTTGGGCAGTCCATTTTCGTAAAAATGATCTGGTTGATAAGATCACCAGTAATCAGATCTAATTAGTTAAGGAACCTGGAAGAAATTACTCAAATTCTCTACAGCGTCCCCACAAGGGGGATGAGGCATAAATCAACTCCCATTTACTGTAAATCAGTGGGCTGTCTATATGAAGTGCAGATGTGTTGGACAACTCTCAGCAAGGGAATCATAGAATGTTAGAGTTGCAAAGGGAGATCAATCGTCATCGTGTCCAACCCCCTGCTCAATGCTCAGGATTCACTAAACCATCTCAGACAGATGACTGCCCAGCCTCTGTTTGAATGCTTCCATTGAAGGAGAACTCACCACCTCTCGTGGCAGCCTGTTCCACTCATTGATCACCCTCACTGTCAAAAAGTTTTTTCTAATATCTAATCTGTATCTTCTCTCTTTCAGTTTAATTCCATTGCTTCTTGTGTCTCCATGTGCAAATGAGAATAACGGTGATTCCTCTGGACTGTGATACCCCTTCAGATATTTGTAGACAGCTATTAAGTCTCCTCTTAGCCTTCTTTTTTGCAAGCAAAACATTCCCAGATCCTTTAATCGGTCCTCATAGGAAATACTTTGCATTCCGCTCACCATCCTGGTCGCTCTTCTCTGAATTTGTTCCAGTTTTTCAAAGTCTTTTTTAAAATGTGGTGCCCAGAACTGGACACAGTATTCCAGATGAGGCCTGACTAACGAGAAGTAGAAGAGCATAATTACTTCACGTGATCTAGACTCTATGCTTCTTTTAATACATCCTAGAACTGTGTTTACCTTTTTAGCTGCTGCATCACAATGTTGACTCATGTGCAGCCTGTGATCTAGTAGTATACCCAGGTCTTTTTTACGTGTGCTGTTGCTTAGTTTGCTTTAATTATTGTATTACCTTTAACGTTGTTACTTATGACTGTTGTGTATGAACTGTTAAACTGTAAAGTGCTGTAGAATATGCTGCCACTAGAGTTGAGCGACTTTGGTTGGATCGGGTTTCATGAAACAAAATTTGTTTCAGATGAAACTGGTCCGACTAGGGCAAAAAAAGTCGGAGTTTCATCCGAAACCCGACCCAAATGCAAGTCAATGGGGATTAAAAGCCGGCATTGAGTGGATGAATGTCATCCGCTCAATGCCGACTTTTATTTCCCATTGACTTGCATTGGGGTCGGGTTTCGGACGAAACTCCGACTTTTTTTGCCCTAGTCGGACCAGTCTGAAACAAATTTTGATAGCTTTGCATCATCTATTCAGTTTACCTTTAGTTCCCTTATCTAGATCATTTATAAAGATGTTGAACAACACTAAAGGGCATGTCACACTAAGAGATATCGCTAGCAATATCGCTATAACTAGTGACGATATAGCGATATTGCTAGCGATATCGCTGTGTCTGATACTTACCTACGACCGGCCCCCCCGCTGGTTATCGCTGATCGCGCGAGAACGTTCAGGACTGTTTCTCGTCGTCAGCTTCCTGCGGCGCTTCCTGCTGTGAAGACGAGCGACGCGTGGAGCCGGGCGGGAGGACGTCAGGATCGCCTCGTCTGACAGGTAAGTAGCGTCCCCCGTCCCCAGCAATGTCGCTGGTGAGATCTGCCTGTGTGGCAGCTCACTAGCGATCCCGACCAGCTGTCTGCTTTCCCTTAGCTGGTTTTTAAAAATAGGGGGCCTCCATGCCGTTTTTTTTTCATTTATTTATTACTAATAAATAAATAAATGCAAAATACCTTCCTAACTTATTAACATAAGCCCCCATCTGTCTGCTTTGCTTTTGCTGGTTATTAAAAATTGGGGGACCCTAAAAAAATGACATGAGATCCCCCCTGTTTTTAATAACCAGCTGAGGCAAAGAAGATAACTGGAGACTGATATTAATAGGCTGGAAAGAGCCATGGATATTGTTCCCTTCCCATTCTGTTAACACCAGCCCTTAGGTGCCCTAGAAAGGGTGCATCCATTAGTTGCTCCAATTCTGGCATTTAGCCTCAGCTCTTCCCGATTGCCCAACAGGCACCAAAATTCTCACACTCTTGCCTGTTGCTGACCGCAAGTAACCCTATGGAGTCTCATTCTCAGAACATTCTCAGAGCGTGGCTCAAAAGGGTTACTCGTGGTCAGGGGCAGGCAAGAGCGTGAGAATTTTCATGGCTGTTGCTGAACAAGAGTAAACTATGAAGTCTTGTTCCGAGACTTTTTCAGAACGAGAATCCAATAGGATTCGATGGGCATTGTGGGATCTTTGACTATTGGATTGCCGTCAAAATTACCTTGATTTATTTTTAATTAATAAATGGGTAAATGAGGGAGTGAGGGGAGTCTATTTTTTTCTCTATGTCTGTGCTTTTTAACTATTTACTGATAGCCACCGCCCCATTACTGACCTCTGCACTTGATGTCAACGGATATTACACAGCTGACATCAACCCCAAAACATTACCTCACTTGCCAACCCAACAGGGCAAGTCAGAAGAGCCAGGCAAAGTGCCAGAATTGGTGCATCTAATGGACAAGCCTTTCGTGCAGTGGCTTTAGGTTGGAAAGGGGCAAATATCCATGGACATTCCTAGCCTGAGAATAACAGCACCCAGCTGTCTGCATTACCTTGACTGGTTATCAAAAATGGGGGTGGACCTCAAGCAGTTTTAAAAATTATTTATTTAAACAATTAAATTAATTAATTAAAAAAAAGTTGTGATGGCCCCTCTATATTTGATAACCAGTAAAGGTAAGGTAGACAGCTGAGGACTGTAGCCCACAGCTGTCTGCTGTACCTGTGTTTGTTATAAATAATACAGGGAACCTGACGTCTTTTTTTTTATTATTTATTTATTTTTTCATGGTGCACCTGCCAATCACAACCATAACAATACCGGAAGTGCCTACACAGGAAAAGCTTATTAACTTGCTGCGCTGCATCCTTTTAACAAATTTTGTTTGGGCTTCCGAACCCATCACTACTGTCATTATCCATGCTGGATCAGGACTGATAGAAAGCACAGGTAACCTTTTTTTTGACGTTCGGGGGTGTGAGTGTGGTGACACAGAGGGACGCCTCTGTTGTCAATCCCAGAAAGAGTTCTCCAAGTGGTGACAAACGAACGAGTGGCAATAAACGTTCAGATCCGGACCTGTGTGTGAACGAGCGTGTATGGGTGGCCACCAAAAAACATCCAGTGGAAGTGTGTTGTGGAGTGTTACCAGCTCATACCAAACATACACATACACAACCCGTTCCCAGGTCAGAGCTTCGGAGATGTGTGTTGCCTCCAGAACATACATTGCCAATACCAGCGGGCTCGTTTCTCATCAACCTGACATGCAGGTAGTTGCTGGTGTGAACTCTGGGTCTGGGCATCCCCGCTGTAGGTGGTTCCCTGATGGGGAGTGGTCTTGAGGGTCCAGAGGCCCCTCATTAAGGGGAGGGTACTGTCATGATCCATGCTGGATCAGGACTGATAGAAAGCACAGGTAACTTTTTTTTTTTCCCTAAGCTGTGCTTAAGGTTGGTTTTTGCCCCCGGTGGCCACTAGGATTATTGCACTGTGGTGTCGTTTGTTCTAAGTTTTCTCCCGGTGGTGGTGAGCGTCATTGCACTCTAGCTTCTTTAGTTAAGTGCACATGATTATTATGCAGGTGTGATTGCTGGCTCTGCTATAAAAGAGTCACAGGTGTTGCAATCAGTGTTGGTGATAGTGTTTATTTCAACCATCCTTGGTGGAGGAAGGAGCTGGAGAGCGTTCCTTGCAGCCCTGTCTTAGCCCTGGTGTGGAAGGAATCATAGGGGATTTCCTTGTAGCTCTGACAGAGCTTGGTGGCAGCGATTCAGGAGGAGAGCTGCATTCTGGTGGTGGACTCTATTGCCAGGAGCAAGTGCAACAGAGTAAAGCTAAGTTGTGTTTCCCTGTTTGTGTTTTTCCTTAGTGTGTATTAGTACAGCGGTGGGGCCAGTACCTGCACCACCTAGCTCCCTAGCAAGGGATAGGTGTAGGGTGTGCTAGGGCGACAGGTTCGTGATCGGCGCCCGGTGCCGAACCGGCATAGGGAACATTAGGAGCGTTAAGGACACTGACTCAGGTGAGTGCAGGAGGTCTCTACATCCCCTGTCCCTATCGCAGGGCCCACCATTGTAACTGTTTCCCTACCCCTTGTCTTGTCGCTTTAGTTACCGGCCTGCGAGCCGTGCCACACAGGACAGTATCACGTGCCGCGTCCTGTTGTTTTAGTTACCGGCCTGCTGGTCGCGTCACACAGGACGGGTCCACGTGACAACTACCCACCAGTAGCATTGATTCTTGGGGCCCACTGTTCAGATACATGCAAAAATAACCTGACCCTAGCACACAAACTATCTTTTGCTTCTATTTAATTTGGATAGCTTGTTTAATGAATGATTAGATGCAAATTGTGAATCAAGTATAATAGCGCTAATTAGAATTCCTTCACAGGGGCCTACCAAAGGATTTTCCTATTCCCCTGTGAGCAGTCCAAGCCAAGTTTAAGTGAATGGGGTGGGATACAATGCCCTGCACAGCCAAGTGGCCAGAATTGCTCCAGATCCCCACTGACAGGGTAGGTTATCCAACGGATATGCCATCACTTTAATATGAACGAGTGGTGGGAGAATGAGACTGGTAGTCCGCAGTGCCACTGAGGATGCCAAGAAACAAGGAAACAACAATATGGGTTCATGTTATTTATTCTTTTATTCTCTACGCGTTTCGAAGTTAGACCAACTTCTTCTACATGTTCTCAGACTGTGAGCTGAGATCAAAAATAGGCGGAAAATTTCTGCTCTCAGTCTGAGAACATGTGGAAGCAGTTGGTACAACTCCAAAACACATACAAAATAAGAGATTAAAGTGCATTAAGCCATATTGTTGTTTCCTGGCTCTTTGGCATCCATATTGGCAGCGCGGACTACCACCCTCATTCTCCCACCACTAGTTTACTACAATGGGAATCTCATTTTCTTGGTGCTGCAGCAGCTGATCCATCTCGAATCGTTTGTTGTGGGTTAATACAACTCTGATAGGTGATCAGTTCCCACTTTCACCTAAACATTATTTTCCTCCCTCTGATAAGACCTTATTGCTCTTGGTGTCCCCTCCAGTTTCTAGATACCGATTTAATATGGTGTCCGTGTAATAAGTTTGAATTAACATTGCTATATGACAGTGCTAAAATAAAAAAGGCATACGCTGTACCCCCACCACTCCTCCTCTTCAATGCCACTGTCTCACGCTGGTTCCCTAGGTTCCTCTTCTGGTGGGTGGAGTAAGGTGACGGCTGCAGCCAATCAGCAGCCACTGATTGGCTACGATGTTCACATTCTGTCTCACCCAAAGAAACAATCTCTTTCTTATGGCTAAGATTGAACGTGATCGCTGCAGCCAATCTGTAGCTGCTGAGTGTTCACAACAGTCACGTTCTGTCTGATTCTGATTTAAAAAACTCCTTACTTTTTCTACTGCCTGCGATGGAATGTGACTGCTGCAGCAAGTCAACAAGCTTTTCCTGTATGGGCACTTCCGGTATTGATATGGTTGTGATTAGCAGGTGCAACATGAAAAAAAAATAAAAAAAAGACGTGATGTCCCCTGTATTTTTTATAACAAACACAGGTACAGCAGACAGCTGTGGACTACAGTCCTCAGCTGTCTACATTACCTTTGCTGGTTATCAAAAATAAAGGGGCCACCACACCTTTTTTTAAATTATTTAACTAAATAATTTTTAAAACTGCGTGAGGTCCACCCCCATTTTCGATAACCAGTCAAGGTAATGCAGACAGCTGGATCCTCATATTCTCAGGCTGGGGCTGATGGGCAGCAACAGTCCAAGTCTATCTGACGCCCAAGAAAAAACTCCTGGCTTTTTTTTTTTACTGGCTGAGACAGAACTTGACTGCTGAAGTCAATAAGCAGCCACCGACTGGCCACGTTCTATCTGAACCTGAGCCTGACAAAAAAATCTCTTGGTGTTTTCTTGTGGCTAAAATAGAATGCGACCCGCTGCAGACAATCAGTGGCTGCTGATTGGCCACAACAATCACATTTTATCTGACTTCAAAGAAAAGAACTCCTGGCCTTTTCTACTGGCTGAGATGGAACATGACTGCTGCAGCCAATCAGCGACAACACCCACCAGAAGAGTAAGTCCGGTATTAGAGGGTGGGAGAGAATGGAGGAGCACTCGAAATCCGCTAGGCGAGTTTGTTTTTAAACTTTTTAATAGTAGGACAACACTGTTAAAGGGGTATTACATTTTATGCAATCATTTTTATTTTTTTGTAGAATTAAAGTTATTTTGCTTTCCTTTCTTTCCGTTTCAATTTTTCAAGATCACTGTTACTATATACAGAATGCTCTGCATTTCATATGATGGATCACATTGCAGGGGCCACTTATTTTTTGCACATGTATTTTTCCATGGAAGTCTACACAATGGACTGATATCTCCATTGAGCGGGAAGACTTCATTATTCGGGATGTGCTCCTTGCGTCGTGCATCTGCAAGTTGAGGAGGGCAAAGAATGAATGAATGGAGCTCACAATGGAGACATACCTTTCACTCCCGGTATACCGCTCCCCCGTGACATCACCATCTTATGTATGTAATACAGTTAGGGATTGGGGAAGCACATTATAATAACGACTTACTGTCCTGCTATAAAGGACGTATGCCACGTCTCCGAATATACATCCTGACAACTCAGACACCAGCAATCCGGATGGAAATGTCTCAGCTTGGCATGTAGGTGCTGTATATAACCAATTATGCCCTAACAAAGACGCGGCCCTGCTCCTCTCCCACACCCCTGGGCTCAATGTGAATACAAATTATGACAATAAGCGAAGGAAAGCGATGTTTCTCAGCAGTGTAGATTACACCCGCACAATACCTTCTTATCGGCCTTCAAGACAAGTTTTTGTTTATAGACCATGTACAATGCTGGCACACAATGGCCGTACAAAAGACATACAGAAAGTCTAGTCAACACGACGCGGAGGGTTTGTTCTTCAGGGCCCCCAAAATGATGAGCGGATGTTTAAAAAAAAAATGTTAATAATGGGCAAATCTTTTAGCAAATTTTGTGCTGATTCATTTCATGAGAGATCTAAGGAATGGCATAAAATCACCAAAACTCACTACATTTTTGAGCAACTTTGAGCTCCACATACATCTTACAACTTTTGAAAGAGTTTTATGCTAAAAAATATATAGAATAATTTTTTGATTTTCAAGCAGCCCAAAAATGCACCAAATTTCCTAATAGGCACATGCCTCCTAGTACAATTTTACATTTCAAACCGATGGACTTAAGCTAAGGTCTTAATCAATCTAGTCCTTAGTTTTCACTAACCTTTTGGGGAGCAAAGTGAAGGTATATAGACAGTACTTGAGCTGGAGGACCTGACGCAGCCATGCATTGTGTGATATCAATGAGAACTGTGTAGTATTTTATATTTCCTGTAGGGAAGCTGCAGGGAGTTGAGTATTGATTTGCAAGTTTCTCCTGATTGATCATGGTTGATCACTGAGGGTGTCAGCAGTAGAGTTGAGCGATACCGTCCGATACTTCAAAGTATCGGATCGGAATGGATCGGCCGATCTTAAAAAAAAGTATCGGTATCGCCGATTCCGATACCGGAAGTCCCATTCAAGTCTATGGGGCTTCCGGTATCGGAATAAGAAAAATCCTGTTTTTCCCTTGTACAGCCTCTCTGGGGTCTGTACGGGCCTTTCGGGGGGCTGTGCCAGCCTGCCGGGGGGTCTGTGCAGGCTCCGGTGGTCTGTGCCGGCCTGCCGGGGGGCTGTGCCGGCCTGCCAGGGGGGCTGTGCAGGCTCCGGTGGGCTGTGCCGGCCCGCCGGGGGGCTGTGCCGGCCTGCCGTGGGGCTGTGCAGGCTTCGGGGGTCTGTGCAGGCATCGTCCGATGGAACTACAAGTCCCATCGGGCGATGCCTGCTACCATGACAGTGATTGACACATTAGCCAATGATGGGACAGTAGTAGTCCCATCATCCGGCTAATGTGTTGAATGTAAAAAAAAAATAAAAAAAAAAAATTACATGCTACATACATACAACATGCATACTACATACATGCTACATTCATACTACATACTACATACATGCTACATTCATACTACATATATACTACATGCAACATACATACTACATACATACTACATGCAACATACATACTACATATATACTACATGCATGCAACATGCATACTACATATATACTACATGCATGCTACATACATACTACATACATACTACATATATGCTACATACATACTACATGCTACATACATGCTACATATATACTACATGCATGCTACATACATACTACACGCATGCTACATAATTCCCACGCAGCAATGGCATAAAGTGAGACTAGGGACTTTTTTTTTTTTAAGTGGCGGAGGAATACAGTGCGGAAGGATACCTACCTTCCGTCATTGGATTCCTGCAGCCCGTAGAGAACGGCAGCAACAGCTGATGCTGCAGTTCTCTACCCAAGATCGTCGTGGGACACACTCGTGGACTGCTTCGGATCGTGGGTGAGTATTTTTGTGGTTTGTTATGTTAATATTTATTCCGTAAAAGACAATGGCTTCGGGGAACAATGTGACAAGTATTGGTAAGTATGTTACTCTATGTTATATGTACTGTATGTCTATGTATGTATTGTATGAATGTATTGTATGTAGTATGTATGTAGTATATATGTGGTATGTATGTAGCATGTAGTATGTATGTAGCATGCATGTAGTATGTATGTAGTATGTATGTAGTATATATGTAGTATGTAGCATGTAGTATGTATGTAGCATGCATGTAGTATATATGTAGTATGTATGTAGCATGTAGTATGTATGTAGCATGCATGTAGTATGTATGTAGTATGTATGTAGCATGTAGTATGTATGTAGCATGCATGTAGTATATATGTAGTATGTATGTAGTATGTATGTAGTATGTATGTAGTATGTATGTAGTATATATGTGGTATGTATGTAGTATGTATGTAGTATGTATGTAGTATGTATGTAGTATATATGTGGTATGTATGTAGTATGTATGTAGTATGTATGTAGTATGTATGTAGCATGCAGTATGTATGTAGCATGCATGTAGTATGTATGTAGTATTTTTTTTTTTTTTTTAACATTTAACACATTAGCCGGATGATGGGACTACTACTGTCCCATCATTGGCTAATGTGTCAATCACTGTCATGGTAGCAGGCATCGCCAGATGGGACTTGTAGTCCCATCGGACGATGCTTGCACAGACCCCCGGACATCAGCACAGCCCCCCGGCAGGCCGGCACAGCCCCCCGGCAGGCCGGTACAGACCCCCACAAGGTGCACAGACCACCGGCAGGCCGGCACAGCCCCCCGGCAGGCCGGTACAGACCCCGGGCAGTCCACACAGCCCCCCGGCAGGCCGGCACAGCCCCCCGGCAGGCCGGCAGAGACCCCCGGAAGGCCCGAAATGACGGCGCATCATGATGCGCACACACCGCGCATCATGATGACGTCAGGCTGTCAATCAACTTTGAACTTCCGATTCCGATGCCGACTTCCGATATTGAAAAAATATCGGAAGTCGGTATCGGAATTCCGATACAGCAAGTATCGGCCGATACCCGATACTTGCGGTATCGGAATGCTCAACACTAGGTAGCAGTGATACACTCTTTCGTTAAACTATATTTAGAGTCCCTTCTTATTGTTGACAATCCATCGAAGAAACTAATTAAATTAGTTAAGGGCTTGGATATAAAGTGCCATTATTTCAGTAAATCTTCTAATTATTTTATTTACCCTTTTTAAGGCAGAACAAAGAGCAGATGCAAGGAACAACCATGAGCTGGAATACTCAGCATCAGAAATTAGCAAATTGATTCGAGGCACCCCAAATTTTACAAAACAAAATTGCATTTTCCCGAATCTGATTTTTTTTAATGAATTACTAGTGGAGTCCTGTGAAAGAAGTGAAAAAAAAAATAATACTCACCTCTTCACTCACCCATCCAGACCACTTCTTTACCTCTCCAAGTCCTCCTCCTTCATCTTCAATCTGCGCTGTGGCTTTCGGCTCTGAGATGGTCACTGGCGTCACAATGCACGTTGTCATGATGTGTATAACCTAATGGCGCGCCCCTGAGGAGGCCTTGGGGAACGCAAGGTGATGTTGTGAGATCATGATGATGTGTGCTGTGACATCAGAGTCCTACTCAGTGCTCGAAGCCCCAAAACAGAGTGAAGATGGAGGAAGAGGACATCATGTTCCATAAAGAAGTAAAGAAGAGGCCAGAGGGAGTTGAACAGAGGATCTCATTGGGTGAAGTGGTGGAGCAGGGGAGCTGTGAGCTGAGTATTATTTTATCATCTTTTCCACCCAACATATATCCATAATATGGCAAATCAAAATTCCTGGCTAAATTAGATCTCTGCCGAATCACTCATCACTAATAGACAAATCAATGAATTATATAATATATACACTGCACAAAATAATAAAGGGAACACTTAAACAACAGGATATAACTCCAAGTAGATCAAACTTATCTGAAATCAAACTGTCCATCTAGTAAGCAACACTGATTGACAATCAAGTTCACATACTGTTGTGCAAATGGAATAGACAACAGATGAAAATTATTGGCAATTATCAAGACACCCTCAATAAAGGAGTGGTTCTGCAGGTGGGGACCACAGACCACATCTCAGTACCAATGTTTTCTGGCTGATGTTTTGGTCACTTTTGAATGTTGGTTGTGCTTTCACACTCGTGGTAGCATGAGACACTCTACAACCCACACAAGTAGCTCAGAAATGAAACCAATTGACCTGATTAGCAATACCACAAGGAACCATAGAAAATTAAAAGGAATTATATAACAGAAATCGTGTAAGGTTCGTTTAAAAGTGGATGCTCATGGAGGAATGGTAGACCATTCGAGAGAAACTGCATACCAAAAGAAAAAACCCGAATTTAATGGTCAATAATAAAAAAGTACTAAAAATATATTTAAAAAAAAAAATAAATAAATAAAATAAATAAAGAAATTTTTAGAAACAATAATAATATTTAAAATACCTTTATTATATAATAGTGGTACATAATGTAAAAAAGCAATGTGTGCTCAAATTAATTAGAATATATACCTATGTAGGTTTAATAAACAACATAACCAACGGTCCATAGATATGAAATAATGTAATTACACCATTAAAAGAAGTTGTCCAGTAAAAGAGTGACAAGAAAATATATATAAAAAGAGCCAAACCAATAGTGTAGGCTCAAACAATGTGTAAGTATATTCAAAACAAGCTGCAAAAGTGCAATATAAGCCAACAATTGTGGAATATTCATCCAAATGGTGCAAATTAAAGTGCTGAGTGCAAAAAACTGAGAGTAAAAGTGCACAAGGACAATTGAGGGTGTATACCTTTAAGCACCGCCGGTAAGCGAGCAACACAGCCCCGACGCGCGTTTCGGAATTAATACTTCGTCAGGGGGTGGTGTGTGCAATAACCGGTCTCCCTAAATACTCCTGTGAATGAAACATGAGGTGCGATCCAGCCTATTGCGGCGCGTGCTTGCCACCATGATGTCTCAGACATCGCACCCGCCCCCACATCACGTGGCCAGTAACCTAGCAACAGGAATACCAGACACGGACATAGGAGCAGGGGAACCGAGACTCCGGCTGTGCACACGCACAGGTCGTCTGCACTCATGGTACAAACACTGCTCCAAATGTGGAAGGGGGACTGGATATGACGGCGCATGCGCAGTGAGCAAGGCTGGGGATCTCAGACAATGTCCGAATACACCCGATAGGGGATCTCAGCACACATATCGAGAACACCAATGCACTCACCGCGCACGCGCACCTCCAGCTCCCAGGCACATAACTACATAAGGGGATATATCCTGTATATTAGATAGAGCGCAATAAAATTAATATATTTAAAAAATAGAAAAATAAATATATAAACTGATGGTCAAATATAATATATGCTACCAGTATTAGAGAAAAGAGGGGGGCAATGAAAATTGTACTTAAATACATATCCATACAGAAGCATAAAAAAGGGGGGGAAAAACCCCCCACAACAAACAATTTAGAATCATGTAAAATAATCACGTAGTGCATATTAAAGTACCATATAAGATGTTGAAGGATATCACAAATACATTGCAATAAAGGGGTACAATAAAGTGATTATATAAGGTATACAGAAAATATATATATATAAATATACTGTATATATGTGTATAGATCTTCGTCCATGGATATGCAGTAGACATCAAAAGATGACCGCAGATATATGTCTCTTCATGTAGCATAAGGTTCCGACTTATCCATCATCACATGAGATATCAATAAAAAATGAAGAGAAGAATTCCTTAATAAAAGAAAAAATAAAATTATTAAAAACATAAAGGAGGGGAGGGGTACAAGTTGGTTCACAAGAGAAAATAGTAGATTACAAAAAGGGAGCAAAGCTGAGATTTTCGTTGAACCCTAAGGGTGAGACCGTTTTGAGACTCCAGATCCATTTGGCTTCTAAGCGTGCTAGAGGGGTACTTGTTTTACCCCCTCTACTACTCGGTTTTACCATGTCAATACCAATTACCCTAAGTTCATCAGCGTTGCAATCATGAAACAATTTAAAGTGTTTTGGTATTGTTTTCAATGTATTAATGTCTTCAATATCCTTGGCCGCTAAAATCCCCAAAACGTGTTCCCGGACTCTAACTTTTAATTGACGGGTTGTAAGTCCGACATATATTAAGGAACAGGGACAAGTGGCATAATAAACAACCGTTTGAGTTGTACAAGTTATTGAGTGAGTAATTTTATATACATTAGAGCCATCTGAACTTGAAAATGTCTGTGCTCATCAATGTTTGGACAAGCCACACATTTTCCACAGGGTTTACATCCCCAAGCTGGTTTAGAAATCGAAATAACCATTGATTGTATAGGTTCTGGAACGTAGTGGCTTTGAACCAATTTATCACCCAGATTTGTAGGTCTCCTATAAGTTACACTAGCTTTTGATCCAATATAGTGGGATAAAATAGGGTCAGTCTTTAATATAGGCCAGGATTTTTCCAAAATTTTTAGCATCATATTTGTCTGGCCATGATATTGTGTAATATATCTAATTTTCTTATCAGCTGTAAGAGATCTTGAAGAATATAATGCCTGATGTCGTGATATATTCTTTGCTCTATTGAATGCCCTTTTAACGGATCTATGGCTATAACCACGATCAAAAAATCTAAGTTTAAGATCATTCGCTTGTTTTATGAAATCCTCCTCTTTGGAGCAGATCCTACGCAGTCGCAGGAACTGTCCAATGGGAATGGATCTCACTAACGCTGGAGGATGCGCTGAAGTTGCGTGTAGAAACGAGTTTACTGAAGTACTTTTTCGAAACAAATCAGTCTCTATGCAATTCTCCTTGTTCCTTTTAACCTTTACATCTAAAAAATCAATCATATCCTTATCAGACTGGTATGTAAGATGTATATTCATAGCATTGTCGTTAAGATTCAAAATAAATTCTTTAAGTGTTTCAGCAGATCCCTGCCAGATCAAAAATATGTCATCAATGTACCGCGTCCAGTAAAGGACGTGGTGCATTGATGACAGATGATCCGACAAGAAGAGGTCCCTCTCCCACAGCCCCAGGAATAAATTTGCATAAGCCGGTGCATAAGACGCACCCATCGCTGTACCCTGGAGCTGCAGGTAGAAGGACCCCTTAAAAAGAAAAAAATTATGAGACAATGCAAACGATAGGAGTTGTTCCACAAACTGACTCATAGAGGCAGACATGTTTGAAGATTGCAAATAAAATTTAGCTGCATTAATGACATCAGAGTGGGGTATATTTGTGTATAGTGACTCTACGTCACAAGTCACAAATAATGTGTCCACGCCTATATACAATCCATCAACTTTCTTGAGGAACTCATTTGTATCTTTAGTAAATGACGGAAGTGTTTCTACCAGTGGTTTTAATTTTGAATCTATGAATTTATTTATATTTTCCATAAAGTTACCACAACCTGAAATTATAGGTCTACCAGGAGGTGTATTTTGATTTTTATGAATTTTGGGAAGCAGATACAGGGTGGAAATGGATGGTTCATCGATTTGTAATGCCAAGAACAGTTCCTTAGATATAATGCCGTTATCTTTTGCTTTTTGACAACAATTCCGATTGATATTTAATCAGGGGATTGAATGTCAGTCTTTTATAGCATGTGGCATTTCTAAGTTGTCGAAATACTTCATTTTCATATAGTGACTTTGGCCAAACCACCACATTTCCACCCTTATCAGCGGGTTTAAAAAGCACATCTTTTAGATCCTGCAACCTTTTAAGACCTAATCTTGCTTCCCTAGTTAGGTTATTATTACTGGGATAGCGTGGTATTTTGCCAAAATCCTTACTCACTGTTTTGACAAAAACGTCAATCACTGGACAAGATGATAATGGTGGGAATTTTTATGGTACTTTAATATGCACTACGTGATTATTTTACATGAGTCTAAATTGTTTGTTGTGGGTTTTTCCCCCCCCCCTTTTTTATGCTTCTGTATGGATATGTATTTAAGTACAATTTTCATTGCCCCCCTTTTTTCTCTAATACTGGTAGCATATATTATATTTGACCATCAGTTTATATATTTATTTTTCTATTTTTTATATATATTAATTTTATTGCGCTCTATCTAATATACAGGATATATCCCCTTATGTAGTTATGTGCCTGGGAGCTGGAGGTGCGCGTGCGCGGTGAGTGCCTTGGTGTTCTCGATATGTGTGCTGAGATCCCCTATCGGGTGTATTCGGACATTGTCTGAGATCCCCAGCCTTGCTCACTGCGCATGCGCCGTCATATCCAGTCCCCCTTCCACATTTGGAGCAGTGTTTGTACCATGAGTGCAGACGACCTGTGTGCGTGCGCAGCCGGAGTCTCGGTTCCCCTGCTCCTATGTCCGTGTCTGGTATTCCTGTTGCTAGGTTACTGGTCACGTGATGTGGGGGCGGGTGCGATGTCTGAGACATCATGGCGGCGCGCACGCGCCGCAATAGGCTGGATCGCATCTCATGTTTCATTCACAGGAGTATTTAGGGAGACCAGTTATAGCACACACCACCCCCTGACGAAGGATTCATTCCAAAACACGCGTCGGGGCTGTGTTGCTCGCTTACCGGCGGTCCTTAAAGGTATACACCCTCAATTGTCCTTGTGCACTTTTACTCTCAGTTTTTTGCACTCAGCACTTTAATTTGCACCATTTGGATGAATATTCCACAATTGTTGGCTTATATTGCACTTTTGCAGCTTGTTTTGAATATACTTACACATTGTTTGAGCCTACACTATTGGTTTGGCTCTTTTTATATATATTTTTTTGTCACTCTTTTACTGGACAACTTCTTTTAATGGTGTAATTACATTATTTCATATCTATGGACCGTTGGTTATGTTGTTTATTAAACCTACATAGGTATATATTCTAATTAATTTGAGCACACATTGCTTTTTTACATTATGTACCACTATTATATAATAAAGGTATTTTAAATATTATTATTGTTTCTAAAAATTTCTTTATTTATTTTATTTTTTTTTTAATTTTTTTTTTTTAAATATATTTTTATTACTTTTTTATTATTGACCATTAAATTCGGGTTTTTTCTTTTGGTATACAAGTAGCTCAGGTAGTGCAGCTCATCTAGGATAGCACATCAATGCTAGCTGTGGCAAGAAGGTTTGCTGTGTCTGTCAGCGTAGTGTCCAGAGGCTGGAGGCGCTATCAGGAGACAGGCCAGTGCACCCAGAGACATGAAGGGGCCATAGGAGGGCAACAACCCAGCAGCAGGACTGCTACCTCAGCCTTTGTGCAAGGAGGAACAGGAGGAGCACTGCCAGAGCCCTGCAAAATGACCTGCAGCAGGTCACAAATGTGCGTGTGTCTGCACAAACAGTTAGAAACTGACTCCATGAGGATGGTCTGAGTGCCCGACGTCCACAGATGGGGGTTGTGCTCACAGACCAACACCGTGCGGTTCTCTAAAGATGTACCACCCCACACCATTACTGACCCACTGCCAAACCGGTCATGCTGAAGGTAGCCAGCAGATCAATCTCCATGGCATCTACAGACTCTGTCAAGTCTGTCACATGTGCTCAGTGTGAACCTGCTTTCATCTGTGAAGAGCACAGGGCGTCAGTGGGAATTTGCCAATCCTGGTGTTCTGTGGCAAATGCCAAGGGCCCTGCACGGTGTTGGGCTGTGAGCACAACCCCCATCTGTGGACGTCAGGCCCTCAGACCATCCTTATGGAGTCGGTTTCTAACCGTTTGTGCAGACTCATGCACATTTGTGGCCTGCTGGAGGTCATTTTGCAGGGCTCTGGCAGTGCTCCTCCAGTTCCACGAGAAGTGGTGAGTTCTCCTTCAATGGAAGTCTTCAAACAGAGGCTGGACAGACATCTGACTGGGATGATTTAGCGAATCCTGCTTTGAGCAGGGGGTTGGACCAGATGGCCCAGGAGGTCCCTTCCAACTCTACGATTCTATGATTCTATGATTCCTGCTTGCACAAAGGTGGAGGTAGCAGTCCTGCTGCTGGGTTGTTGCCCTCCTACGGCCCCCTCCACATCTCATGGTGTACTGGCCTGTCTCCTGGTAGTGCCTCCAGCATCTGGACACTAAGCTGACAGACACGGCAAACCTTGCCACAGCTCACATTGATGTGCCATCCTAGATGAGCTGCACTACCCACTTGTGTGGGTTGTAGAGTCCGTCTCATGCTACCACGAGTGTAAAAGCACAACCAACATTCAAAAGTGACCAAAACATCAGCCAAAACGCATTGGTACTGAGATGTGGTCTGTGGTCCCCACCTGCAGAACCAATCCTTTATTGAGGGTGTCTTGATAATTGCCCATAAATTCCATCTGATGTCTATTCCATTTGCACAACAGCATGTGAAATTGATTGTCAATCAGTGTTGCTTCCTAAGTGGACAGTTTGATTTCACAGAAGTTTGATTTACTTGGAGTTATATTCTGTTGTTTAAGTGTTCCTTTTATTTTTGAGCAGTGTATATATAGATATATAAATGTTTCCTCACAGATCCCAGCCGATTGTTAAGGGTCTTAGTAGTTGAGACACCCTGGACACCCTGTGATCAGCTTATTTTTAGTGTCTCATCTACCCCTTTGTAGAACTTTTTGAGAATTTCTTTCCACTTGCAAATTATGTTTTCTGCTATAAAGGGACAGGCCATGTTATTTGAGAATAATGAAATAACTATGGCATGGGAATATGGGACACGTGATGTTTAAATATGCGATGGCTCCACTTATTTCTTGATTAGAAATACTTGGTTGGAAAGCACCAGATGTAACTCAAGAGTTGGAAGCACAAAACACTGCGGCCCATCTAGGGTTTCATCCTGCCCCATCTCCTGGATAGGTCATTAGCACATAGACATGTATATTTGCATACTGCAGCCAGCAGTTAAATTCGACAATCCATGCCACTTCATTAGCATTGTGTAGTACCCAAGCCTCCAGATCTGCTTCTAGCACCATCTTGAAGAAAGACACTCAGCGTGAGCTGAGGAGGTCACCGCATTCTCATGGTAATCATCTGTACTAAATTCAATTGTGACATGACAGGGCTTCCAAAAGTATCGAGGAGGACAAGGGATCATCATCAAATCAGGGAAGACAGGAAATAAAGACCGTTACCACACATGTATTTATATATGTCAGAGGCCACCAACATAATGAAGGGGGGGGGGTTTCAGGAGAATTTGCAGGACCAAGTCCAAGCCAACATTCCATGTTCTCTCATGTCTTGCTTTGTAGGCATGGTGGCATCTATAGGAGGCTACAGAAGTCAAGCTACGCTCGGTCATGCTCATTAAACCTGCAACTTTGCATGCCCTTAGGTCATTTGCTGCCTACAAATCATATCTAATCAAAGCAGAGAAAATTTGTAAAATTGGATTGGTGTCTTACCCCTATGAGGCAATGGGACAGTGAGTAGAAAACAGATTTATTTTTTATACTTTTTCATTTTTTTTTGTTTCTATCCTTTGCTGTATAACTATTATCAGTATTTTATAAATGTTTTTAGTATAAAATTAATTATTGATAATTACTTATTTAACCCCACTTTACCAGAACCTTAACTTTTTTCAATTTTCTATTTACGTCTATATATTTTTAGTTTCGCGACACACATAGTATTTTTGAAGGATTCTAATTAATGTAACATAAAATATATTGAAAGATTAATAGCAGGTCTGCAGGCCTTTGTTAGCCCCCCCCGGCTGCTACAACAACATATCAGCACCTTGTGAAACCATTAGTTGTTGAGGAGCCCTCTTCCTATGTCTTACCGTTTAGATGCTGCGCTCGCTATTGACCGCAGAATCTAAGGGGTCAAGTGGCCAGGATATGATTCCGGCACCCCATGACCAAGGCCACATTCTAAATAGCAGGATATCATCATTATGGTGTGCCCACTTTTTAATAATCTGCTCACTTCTCCAATACATGAAAGAGAACATTTTTTTTACGAGGAGTTAACTACTACACCTCTTAACTCGGAAGCATTAATTCTGAAAGTGCAAGATTAAAATTAGTAATGGCTTCAAAAATTAAAGTAACAACTGGTTAACAATAGCTAAATGTAATGTGGTCCTCCAAAAAATGTCAACAATTAAAATAATATGACACATTGTAGAAGAGCAATTTCAAATCTCACTGTGAACCTTGTTTGTTATCTATAGATACAGGCCCATAATGCAAATTTGGATATATCTATTAATGATCAGGGTCAGGCTTGAGATATATAGGATTTATATACTTTTTTATATATGGGAAAAGTGGGAAGACTATTTAATAATAATAATAATAATAATAATAATCTTTATTTTTATATAGCGCTAACATATTCCGCAGCGCTTTACAGCTTGCACATATTTTCATCACTGTCTCTGATGGGACTCACAATCTAAATTCCCTGTCAGTATGTTTTTGGAGTGTGGAAGGAAACCGGAGTGCCCGGAGGAAACCCACGCAAACACGGGGAGAACATACAAACTCCTTGCAGATGTTGTCCTTGGTGGAATTTGAACCCAGGCTAACCACTGAGCCACCGTGCTACCCACGTAAAAAGTACATAATGATAATAATGTCCTGATATTTAGGAGTAGGTGGCCTTGGTCGTGGGGTGACCGGATCATAGATCCTGGTGACTTAACTCTTTTTATTCTGTGGTCAATAGCGAGCACAGCATCTAAGCGGTAAGATAGAAGTAGGTGATTCTCCTCATCTAATGACTTCACAAGGTGGCGATAAGTTGCTATAACAGCAAGGAGGATAACAATGACCTGCAGATCTGCTATACATATGTCTCAAGTCTGACCCTAATCAGAATCAGTCTTCAGACATATTATACAGTATATATATAAATATATATATATACATATTTATATATAGGTGGCATGGTGGCTCAGTGGTTAGCACTGCAGCCTTGGGTTCATAGGTTCATATCCCACCAAGGTCATCTGAAAGGAGTTTGTATGTTCTCCCCATGTTTGTGTGGGCTTCCTCCGGGCTCTCCGGTTTCCTCCCACATTCCAAAGACATACTGATAGGGAATCTAGATTGTGATCTCTCCGGAGAGGAGACTTATCACCCTCACATTGAACATATGGGAAGGAGAAAAAGAACTAACACTTCAACCTCCATTGAAGTAAGACTCCATATTGAACTTTGGATTAATTACAGCTGTGGAAGAGAAAAAGTAAATATAACTGGGGAAGTGAGAGAGAGCTGACACTACAGCCTCCATTGAAGTAGGGGCCTCATGCAGTGGACAGGTAATGACAACAGGAGATTTGTTTTTGGAAAGGGACACCGTGACTGAGATTAATTAAAGTGCACTTACCAAGGTTAGAGCTTCCTCTGATCTGATCAAAGCACAGTTCTAAGATGTTTTGGAGCCAGTGGTCAGTGTTGAATATTGGGTTTGCAGTCATCTGATATGTACGGGATGTTAGGCGTCGGGTTACGGCCGCTGCACAGCAGGAATCCCGAGCCTTGCATTCGGCGGTCTCCCATTGCTCTCCGGCCACACAGGAGGCTGCTCAGCAGACTCGTCGATCCAGGCGCTCTGCTCAGACCAGCTCTGTAGGTGTAGTTGATGCTGCCACCTCTGGTCCAGATATAGCAGCGCAGGCTGGTCAGCAGCGAGCTACTCCAGGGACTAAGTCCTCCTTTCGGTCCACTGAGCATGCCCGTGGGACGATTTCTCATTGGAGATCGGAGGTCACATGCTCAGGTCCTTCTCCAGCTCGGATTGGACCATCAGGAGCATCAGGAAGGTCCCGGAAGGATGCTGCTATAAAAGAGCCGCATAGCCGCACGGCCATGCGCTAGTATAGACTTTTGTTTAGACTTGTGTGTATGATGATGGATGCATGTATCTGGTGACTGACTCATTATATAACCCCCTCCTTTGATACATATGGGTTAGGGTTAGTTTAGTTTGGGTCAGCGCCTTGTAGTGGCAAAGCATGTGCCACAGTGCTCCAGCCACAGCACAAGTGCTAGCTAAATAGTGACGCCATATCTAGTGTACCTCTGGGCGGTACACGTCTATCCACTGCACCCTGTGACTGCTAACAGGGCGCAGCGTTTCCCAAGCACCCCTCTGGTGCCGCATTTGCGGCTCTGTGTGCGAGTAGGTCTACAAGGACTCTGCCTCTGTGTCTCTGGGCAGAGTTCTGTGACCGTGTCGCCTGCTCTTCTTCACACAAGTGCGGTCCTGTGAGGTAACAGGTTCCGCCTCTTGCACACCGGGTGAGGTAACCTGCGTGTGTTATTATCTTACCATTACTAACTCTGGTTAATGGTCATGTGTTAATATGCACTTACATTGTGCATACACATTAACTTACTTTTCTCAGTTCAGATTTGTTTTTTATTCATTTCATTGTGCATTCAGTGCATATATGGGTGTGACCGCCCTCTTTCTGAGCTGGGAAAGCCATCCAGTCTGGCCTAAGCTGTTACTAGTGGTTCAGCCGCTCGACCCTTATTCACATTCACGCCACTTGGCAAGTGAAAAGGTTTTAAATACTAGAGTAGGGACTGTCCCACAAGGGTTGCCGTGACGTGGCGGGATGGCTTGTACATTATTTTGATCAAAATTATGTTTACTAAATACCCTTATTATTATTATTACCTTTATGCATTATTTGCAGTATATTTTTTACTTTTAGTTCAGGATATTTGTGTGTTTTGCTTTTTGTTTTCTCTGGTTAATGGTCATGTGTTAATATGCACTTACATTGTGCATACACATTAACTTACTTTTCTCAGTTCAGATTTGTTTTTTATTTGTTTTTTATTCTGCCATTACTAAGCAGCAGCTTACCACTTCTGCACGGTGGACCCTGGGCTGCAAACACACCTTACTATTATTTTATAATTTGGTGCATCCGCCAGCCCTAACATTATACTAGCGCCAGGATCTGGCTAGTAATGGCAGATGAACAGCGACTGCTGCAGTACATCTGGCAGCTGCAGGGCAGGTTGGCGGCTCTCGAGCGTTCAGCCTCAGCTGCGGATGTCACTGCGGTCGCTGTTCAGGCAGCCACAGAGGCTGTCTCCCGTGTGGCCACTGCCATCCCTGCCCAGGCTTTGTCCCGCCTCCCACTGCCCGAGAAGTTCTCGGGCGATAGTGCTTCTTGTAGGGGTTTCGCGAGCCAGTGCTCTATACAGCTGGTGCTGCTGGCAGCATGATTCCCCTCCGAGCGGGCTAAAGTGGGATTTTTTATTTCCCTCCTGTCGGGCAGGGCTTTGGAGTGGGCCACACCGCTGTGGGAGCATGGTGATTATGTGGTGCAGAGTGCCTCACGGTTCTTGGACACTCTGAAGCAGGTCTTCCTGGGACCGCGAGTCACCCATGACACCGCGCTCCGGCTGCTGGCATTGTCACAGGGCTTGTCCATGGTCAGCCACTTCACCATCCAGTTCCAGACGCTGGCCTCGGAATTAGAGTGGCCAGATAAGGTCCTCCTTCCGGCATTCTGGAGAGGTTTGGCTGACCATGTGAAGGACGCTCTGGCCACCAGGGAGATTCCCGCTACACTGGAGGAGCTTATCATCATCATCTCCACCCATATAGACCTTCGTTTTGCCGAGCGAAGGTTGGAGCGATCCCAGTGTAGGCAGAGGTTTAGGTTGGCATCCAGTTTTGCTAGACCTCTGGAACCTCCCGATCGGGCGTCCGAGCATCAGGGAGCTTCCCGTGAGAGATCCAGGCCCCGGTCCGCATGAGCCCCTGTGATCAGTCATGATTGCTGGCAGTCTGGTCACCTTGCCAACCGGTTCCCATAGCGGCTGGGAAGACGCTCGTGCCTAGTTGCCGTAGGAGGCGGCTCACTAGAATCTGTGGCGTTTTCCTCCAAGTTGTCCTTTAAGGGGACTCTTGGGTTTGGTTCTTCCACTCTGCTGGTGGAGGTGTGCATGGATTCTAGAGCGGAGGGCAATTTTATGTCATCTTCTTTCGCTCAACGGCACGCAATACCACTGGTAATGATGTCCAAGCCAGTCACCGTCAGAAAAGTGAACGGCGCAACTCTGCCCTCACAGATTACCCACCAAACCGCTCCACTGTTACTCTCGGTGTCTCCATCTCATCAGGAGACGATATCCCTCCTCGTCATGCCCGAGGGTATCGACCAGGTCCTTCTAGGGGTCCCCTGGTTGTGATATCACTCTCCCCATATAGAGTGGTCCTCGGGGAGAATTCTTGGTTGGAGTAAGTCATGTGAGGGTAGGTGTCTGAGGGAGTGCGTCCAGGTTGCCTCCACCGAGGTCCCCGCAGATCTTTCCTCGCTCCCCAAACACTATCGACAGTATGCAGTCGTGTTCTCCAAAAAGGCAGCGGAGACCCTTCCACCGCATCGCCCCTATGACTGTCCTATTGACCTCTTGCCTGGTGCTGAGACTCCCCGGGGTCGAGTCTACCCCTTATCTCTCCCAGAGACAGAGGCCATGTCTCAATACATCAGGGAGAATCTGGCAAGAGGATTCATTAGGAAGTCAGTGTCACCAGCGGGGGCGGGATTCTTCTTCGTCCAGAAGAAGAGTGGGGAACTACGTCCTTGCATCGATTACAGGGGTTTTAACGCCATCACCGTTAAGAATAAGTTTCCTCTGCCCCTGATATCGGAGCTGTTTGATAGGCTACGGGGAGCGAGAGTGTTTACCAAACTTGATCTGTGGGGGGCTTACAACCTGATTCGCATCCGTGATGGGGACGAATAGAAGCCGGCATTCAAAACCAGGGATGGGCACTAGGAGTACCTGGTGATGCCCTTCGGGCTCTGTAATGCCCCGGCCGTCTTCCAAGACTTTGTGAACGATATCTTCTGGGATATGCTTACCACCTCTGTAGTAGTCTATCTGGTTGATATCCTCATCTACTCTCCAGATATTGACTCCCACCGGAGAGATGTTTGCAAAGTTTTTGACCTCCTGCGGGCAAACTCCCTCTATGCCAATTTGGAGAAGTGTGTGTTTGAGCAAGAGTCCTTGCCTTTCCTGGGCAGGGTTTGGCCATGGATCCGGCCAAGCTACAGGTGGTGATGGATTGTCAGGAACCCCATTCTCTCAAAGCGGTGCAGCGCTTTATGGGGTTCATAAATTTCTATTGCCAATTTATCCCTCACTTCTCAACTTTGGTAGCGCCCTTGGTAGCCCTCACCAAGAAGGGTGCAAATCCCAAGTTGTGGTCGGAACCTGTCTCCAAGGCATTCTCCTCCATTAAGTCCCATTTCGCTAGTGCTCCCATTCTACATCACCCCGATGTAGATAAGCCTTTCATTCTGGAAGTGGATGCCTCTTCCGTTGGTGCTGGAGCGGTCCTGTTTCAGAAGGACACGCAAGGTCGGAAGCACCCATGCTTCTTTTTCTCCAAGACCTTCACACCGGTGGAGAGGAATTATTCCATCGGTGACAGGGAGTTGCTAGCGATGAAGTTGGCCTTCTCGGAGTGGAGACATCTCCTGGAGGGGGCTTGCCACCCTTTCCAGGTGTTCACCGATCACAAGAACTTGGTGTATTTCCAAACAGTCCAGCGGCTTAATTCTCGTCAGGCTAGATGGTCCTTGTTCTTCTCCCGGTTCCACTTTATCCTCCATTTTCTCTCTGGGGAGAAGAACGTCCGGGCCGATGCTCTTTCCCGCTCTGTGGTATCATCGGAGGAAGAGGAGGAACCTCGGCTGATCGTCCCATCCGAGAACCTGAGGACTGTGGCTCCGGTCGCCCTTGAGTCAGTACCTTCGGGCAAGACATTTGTCCCTGCCCATCTGTGACTGGAGGTCCTCTCTTGGGCTCATTCGTCCAGGTTGGGTGGACATTTCAGGACAAAACGGACCTCTGAGCTTCTGGAGAGGACGTACTGGTGGCCGCATATGGCCTGTGTCGTCAGGGACTATATTCAGGCGTGTGTCTCTTGCGCCCAGAGTAGGTCCTCTCGGCAGCCTCCCGCTGGGCTACTTTATCCCCTGCCGGTAGTGGACAGGCCCTGGGAGATGGTTGGTATGGACTTTGTGGTGGGGCTACCCAAGTCCAGTGGCAGCACGGTCATTTGGGTTGTCACCGACCATTTTTCCAAGATGGTGCACCTGGTACCTCTCTCGCGAATACTCTCTGCACGGGGCCTGGCAGCGTTGTTCATTAAGCATGTTTTCCTCCTGCATGGCATGCCGGACAAGATTGTCAGCGACCGGGGTCCTCAGTTTGCATCTCGGTTCTGGAGAGAGCTCTGTTCCCTGCTCAGCATTGAGCTAAATCTCTCCTCGGCCTATCATCCCGAGACAAACGGATTGGTTGAGAGAGCCAACCAGACCCTGGTCACATATCTACGACATTTTGTCTCGGCCAGGCAGGACGACTGGGCATCCTTGCTGCCGTGGGCCGAGTTCACTTTGAACAACGCTGTGGCCAAATCCACCGGTCAGACCCCACTCCTCCTAAATTACGGCCAGCATCCGCGCGTCCCTGTGCCCATGCCCGTGTCATCCACCGACTCTAGGGTGGCAGACTAGGTGGTGGAGGCATGTGACATTTGGGATCGCACTCAGGATGCTATCCAGGCTTCCAAGGAGAGAATGAGGACCTCCACTGATGCACACCGGCGCCCTGCTCCAACCTTTGCCCCTAGCGACTTAGTGTGGCTCTCCGCCCGAAACATCAGGCTGTGGGTTGAGTCCGCTAAGTTTGCACCATGCTACATTGGCCCCTTCAAGGTCCTTGAGCAGATCAACCCTGCGGTCTACCATCTGGCCCTTCCACCACACTTGGCTATCTCTGACACATTTCATGTGCCCCTCCTTAAGCCTGTTCACATGTCCCGGTTCTCCGAGTCATCTGCCGAGACATCAGACCTGTCTTCGGACGAGTTTGAGGTCAATGCCATCGTGGGATGCAAGGTGATGCGGGGCAAAAAGTTTTATTTGGTGGATTGGAAGGGTCATGGTCCAGAGGCTTGGACCTGTGAGCCAGTGGAGAACATCCATGCTCCGCTCCTTATTGCAGCATTTGAGCGTAGCGAGGATCAGAGAGGAGGGGGCCCTAGGAGGGTGGGTAATGGTAGGCGTCGGGTTCCAGCCACTGCACAGCAGGAATCCTAAGCCTTGCATTCAGCGGTCTCCCATTCCTCTCCGGTTGCTGACTCGTCGATCCAGGCGCTCTGCTCAGACCAGCTCTGTAGGTGTAGTTGCTGCTGCCACCTCTGGTCCAGCTATAGCAACGCAGGCTGGTCAGCAGCGAGCTACTCCAGGGACTAAATCCTCCTTTCGGTCCACTGAGCATGCCTGTGGGATTCTCTCTCATTGGAGATCGGAGGTCACATGCTCAGGTCCTTCTCCAGCTCGGATTGGACCATCAGGAGGGTCAGGAAGGTCCCGGAAGGACACTACTACAAAAGAGCAGCATGGCCGAAAGGCCATGCGCTAGTGTAAACTTTTGTTTACACTTGTGTGTATGATGATGGATGCATGTATCTGGTGACTGACTCATTATATAACCCCCTCCTTTGATGCGTATGAGTTAGGGTTAGCTTAGTTTGGGTCAGCGCCTTGTAGTGGCAAAGCATGTGCCACAGTGCTACAGTTACAGCACAAGTGCTAGCTAAAGAGTGACGCCATATCTAGTGTACCTCTGGGCGGTACACGTCTATCCACTGCACCCTGTGACTGCTAACAGGGTGCAGCGTTTCCCAAGTGCCCCTCTGGTGATGCAGTTGTGGCTCCGTTTGCGAGTGGGTCTAAAAGGACTCTGCCTCCGCGTCTCTGGGAAGAGTTCTGTGACCGCGTCGCTTGCACTTCTTCACACAAGTGCGGTCCTGTGAGGTAACAGGTTCCGCCTCTTGCACACCGGGTGAGGTAACCCGCGTGCGTTATTATCCGCCATTACTAAGCAGCAGATTACCACCTCTGCACGGTGGACCCCAGGCTGTGAACGCACCTTACTTTTATTTTATTATTTGGTCAGTTCCGCCAGCCCTAACACGGGACATATAGTCCCGGAGTTGGTGCAAAGATATGAATATAATACATTCACTCACATCATCGTAAGGTCGGCAGAATCCCTTCGACTTAATATTGGCAAATGGATGATGCTATCCATGCCATGTTTCATCTCTATAGACCGGTAAAATTGTGATAAGAAACATGACAACAATATCTGCTTAATACCTCCAGGGGCAAAGGTATCCTGTAAGTATCCTGTAAATTGGTGATTTCATAAAATTCTAAAGGACATAGCACATCCCCTTTCCAACCCCCACTTGAGCTAACCAAGGGGAGATATGTGGCCATCACTCGTCAGTCAATTGCACAATTGTTCTGATGACTGGAGGCAGCGGAGTTGCGTATCTGTAGCATATAGGTGGCAGCTATCCATATGATAATAATAATCTTTATTTATATAGCGCCAACATATTCCGCAGCGCTTTAAAGTTTAACAGTTTCAAAATACAAGTCATAAGCAACAGCGTTAACAATACAATAATTAAAGCAAAATAAGACAACACAGCTTGTGAGAGTTTACAATCTACAATGAGGTGGGGGAGATACAAAGTACAGGTGTGTATTTATAATGGGGTGTTTACAATGATGTTCCAGCCATCTTGAGGGAGTGAGGGATAGATGGAGATAGTGAATGGACTACACATGCACACTTACACATAGAATGACTTTGATTAGTGAACGTGATAGGCTGCTCTGAACAAATGTGTTTTGAAGGAGCGCCTGAAACTATGCAAATTGTGGATAGTCCTAATTTCTTAGGGTAGAGCATTCCAGAGGATTGGCGCAGCGTGGGAGAAGTCTTGGAGTCGGGAGTGGGAGGTACGGATTAGTGCAGAGGTTAGTCGAAAGTCGTTTGCAGAGCACAGCGGTCAGTTAGGCCGATAGACAGAAATGAGGAGATGTAGGGGGGTGCTGCACTGTGGAGAGCTTTGTGGGTGAGAACAAGTACTTTGAATTGGATCCTATAATGAATGGGCAGCCAATGTCAGGACTGGCGAAGAGCGGACATGTCCGGGTACCGATTAGCCAGATAGATGACCCAGGCTGCTGCATTAAGTATGGACTGGAGAGGGGATAGTCGAGTAATGGGGAGGCCAATTAATAGAGCATTGCAGTAGTCCAGGCGGGAGTGGATCAATGCTACAGTGAGAGTTTGTTTCATAAAATGTGGTGCCCAAAACTGGACACAGTATTCAGGATGAGGTCTGACCAAAGAGGAGTAGAGGGCAATAATGACTTCACGTGATCTAGACTGTATGCCTCTGTTAATACATCCCAAAATTGCGTTTGCCTTTTTATGCTGCTGCATCACACTGTTGACTCATGTTCAGTTTATTAGTATACCCAAGTCTTTTTCACATGTACTGTTGCTTAGCCCAATTCCTCCCATTCTGTATATGCTTTTTTCATTTTTAATGCCCAGATGTAGTACTTTGCATTTTTCCCTGTTAAAAACCATTCTGTTAGTTGCTGCCCACATGATCCAATCACTTATCCGGTCAGTATACAAGTATATGTCTCAAGACTGACCCTTATCATAGATAGATATAAATTTGTATTATGGACCTGAATCAATTACAAAGGAGGCTCTTGATGAGATTTGAAACTCCCCTTCCACAATAAATGTAATAATTTTTGGGGCCACATTAGGTTTAGCTATGTTTGACCAGGTATCCAAATATTTAATGTAAAAATGGGAATTTTTGAAATTTTTCGTGAAGTATTATGAAGTATTTCCAACATATGGATTCAAAGTTGTAACTTTAATTTTTGAAGCCATCAGTAATTTCAATCTTTAGCAGCAATTATTCACTCGGCGCACCCTCTGAATGAATTCTCCCCAGTTAAGAGATGCATCAGTTCACCCCAAATAACGAACACTTCCCCACGAGGAATTACATCCTAATTGCTTCTCTTCCTGAGCTTTTGTTTACAATGTAAATTGGATGAGATTACAGCTTTGTACCAAGAGACAAAGACGGATGGAAGAAAAAGCAAAAGAGAGAGGAAATCGAGTTTGGATAAAAGGGAAGGTGCTCCCCGAGGGCAATAGAAAAAACCTCCCTGTGAAATCCTCCAGCTTTAGTTCTACATGTTTATTAGAGGCCCTTGAAATAGGTACTACACTCAGCCCATTGGTAATTTTTGTGTAAGCCTGATAGCCTTCAGTCTCAAGGGGGAATTAAGATCATTGTGGTTGGAACAAAACCATCTCCATCGAGCTTGAGGTGTTACTGAACAGCTGCTGTGGACCTCCAACCAGAGTCCGAGAGAATATTTTAAGAAGTTGATAGAAAAAGAAGCGGAAAATAAAGAGGTCTTTTTGTGTCCTACGTGCCATTTAAGGCCAAGAAATAAATTAAACCTTGAACTGTGGAACGGCCTGTAAAATGCGAGGCTCCTTACAATACACAGTGCACTGATTGTGCTCAGTCCTTTATATTGTGTCCAATGGATTAAGGCTTGAAAGTCTTTTCTACCCTTTACTCTATATCTTGAAATATTTTTCCTTGTTGTTGAAAACGTTAGTAACTTTTTCACTGAGAATTGCCGCCTACAAGTCCAAGCTTTGGTTGTAATTTTAAAGGGAATCTGTCACCCCATTTTTCGAGTATCAGCTGCCGACACCACCATCAGGGGCTTATTCTGTAATGCTGTAGATAAGCCCCCGATGTAACCTGAAAGATAAGAAAAACGAGTTAAATTATACTCACCCGGGGATCCGGTCCGGTCCGAAGGGTGTCGCGGTCTGGCGCCTCCCATCTTCTAGAGATGACGTCCTCCTTCTTACTTCTGCCGCGAAGAAGAAAAGAAAAGAACACGGTCCCTACAGTCAAACATGGCGGAGGTTCCCTGATGTTTAGGGGTTGCTTTGCTGCCTCTGGCACTGGACTGCTTGACCGTGTGCATGGCATTATGAAGCCAGAAGACTACCAACAAATTTGCAGCATAATGTAGGGCCCAGTGTGAGAAAGCTGGGTCTCCCTCAGAGGTCATGGGTCTTCCAGCAGGACAATGACCCAAGACACACTTCAAAAAGCACTAGAAAATGGTTTGAGAGAAAGCACTGGAGACTTCTAAGGTGGCCAGCAATGAGTCCAGACCTGAATCCCATAGAACACCTGTGGAGAGATCTTAAAATGGCAGTTTGGAGAAGGCACCCTTCAAATATCAGGGACCTGGAGCAGTTTGCCAAAGAAGAATGGTCTAAAATTCCAGCAGAGCATTGTAAGAAACTCATTGATGGTTACCGGAAGCGGTTGGTCGCAGTTATTTTGGCTAAAGGTTGTGAAACCAAGTATTAGGCTGAGGGTGCCAATACTTTTGTCTGGCCCATTTTTGGAGTTTTGTGTGAAATGATCAATGTTTTGCTTTTTGCTTCATTCTCTTTTGTGTTTTTTCATTTAAGACAAATTAAATGAAGATAATAATACCAAAGAATTTGTGTTTGCAATCATTTTCAGGAAGAAACTGAGTATTATCTGACAGAATTGCAGGGGTGTCAATACTTTTGGCCACAACTGTAGCAACAATGGCAGATGTAGTGCATTGGGTGGGGATAAATACTATAAAACTACTTTTGTGGAATCAGTTATGCTTGTGGAAGACATCCAGTGGAGTTAACACCTTCATAATGTGATCACTGAATGGTGGAAACTCACCAGAAATCCAAAGCTTTGCTAGTCTTGTAGACATAAGATTTGCATGACCATTTGGAAAATATTTCAGCAAAAAAGCTAAGTTTAGTTTTAAAATTTGATATGTGGTCTGAATTGTGCCAGAAATAAAGAGATATTATTTATTTAGCAACATAGCCTGGGGCGGACATGTCATGGTGTGCTTCTGAAGACTAGAGAATATATGTGTGAAGAGACAATCTGTGGACGTGGAAAGTCATCATATTAATGACAATGTATTTATCTGCTGATGGGAATTCTGGTGATATATTCCTGTACTAATGATCACTCTGGTGCTTTATACCTAAACTGATGACTCTGATGCTGTATTCTTGAACTGATGATGGTTGTAGTGCTGTATTCATTTACTTATGGTGGTTCTAGTGATTTATGAATGCTCTGACGGTGATTCTAATGATTCATTCATGTACTGGTGGTGGTTCTGGTGATGTATCCATGTACTGAAAGTGATTCTGATGATGCAATCTTGCACGGATGGTGTTTGAGGTGTAGTTGTGTTTTTATAGTGTTCAGGATGCTGTATTTCTGTACTGATGGTGCTACTGGTGCTGTACTCTAGTACAGCTGGTTGTTTTGGTGTTATTTGCTTGTATTGTTATTGGTTTTGTTGCTGTGCACATGTTGCAATACTTAGCTTGTTAGATAACGTAATATATGGCTATGCGCATAAATTTTGCTGTCTGATATATTAAGGATTACTTCATCTATATACTGTATATGTTTATAGTGTTAATTATAAAATTCAGCAGTGAAACATGTCAATTTCTTGCTGCATGTAATATACTTACTGTCAGGATTCGGCTCTATGTACCTAATCCAGTGGTTATCACATGACCACTTATATACAATTTTCATACTTATGGTCACGTGTTGACTAGCTTCGCATCTTGCTTCTCTCAACGAAGCCGGGGCTGTAGTTTTTCACTGAACATTGAGAGAATCATGTAGATTAGCTAGTCGGCATATGACTGTAAGTGTGCAAATTACTTAACAGCTGTCACATGACTATCACTGAAACTGCTTAAACTGAATATAGGAACTTCTTGAGGATTGTGAAATGTAGGAGATGACATCTTTCAAGCTTTGCTTATAGATAACTTGGCATTGGAGATATAGTCTCCAATATTTGTGGGAGGATAGAGCAGAGCATGACTTCCAGATACCAAGCAAAACAAACTCATTTCATCTTTTTCCTCTGTGAAGCAGTGACCCCTGTTACAGCTAGGGGGCGCTGTAGGTACTCCTCAGAATATACGCATGGAGGCGTATTGAGGCCATAGGACGGCATGGCAGTCGCAGGCGTATCTGTGATTATGATGGTGAGACAGTGACCGGCATGATTGTAAATAGCCGGTATGTGTTGCAGATGTCCTCTGCGCTGTAAGCCCGAAATAATGTTGTTGTGCTGGGACTTGTACTTTCACGAGTTTTGCTTAGTTTATAATAAGGGGGTTTATAGGGTTAGACGGAGAGCTGGGCAGGAATGACTAACCACACATACACCTCCAAACAATGAGCGTGGCTACAGTTATATAATCTGACTGAGGTCTAGTCACATGGTGAGAGTGTATGGACCTGAGTGGTCTGTGATGTAAGGTCCTGGAAGGCTGTGCGTTGGAAGGTCCTACTTCCTGAATAGCACATGGAGAAGCCTTGGACCTGAAGGCCTGTGTGTTGGAAGGTCCAAGAAGTGGACTTCCTGAATAGCACACGGAGAGGCCGTATGTTCAGAGTCTGTGACGGCACTGCGTTGGGGAAGCTACCATTCCTTCTGCAGGTCTGGACTGTCGGGAGTGCCCTGGTCACAATGACAGTGATCCCAGTAAGTCAGCTTCCCCCAGGAGAGAGGACTGACCGGAGTCAGCGTTTGGAGCAGGAGCTCTTGTAAGGTAACTCCAGACAAGGGGGTTATGGGCAGACAAGTATCTGCCAGTGGAACAGACTGTTAGTGCCTATGGTGTTCCATGGATGTTTATGAACTGTGCAGTCACCCATGGTAACTGAACGGAGTAAGGTCCAGCATGTTTAGAGACTGCAACTTAATGTTGTCTGTTGGTGCCTGTTGTGTTCCGTGGATATTAATGAACTGGCCTACCGTGCGGGTTATGCTCTGAAAATAAACAAAATAGACAGTTTAAGAGAGAGTTTATCTTGATCTTCTGACCCTCAGCTTTGTGTGAAGAAGAAACAATTAGCACTCAACAGACAAGTGTGTTTTTTATCCATGCCCCAAATGGATAACATACGGACTAATGCAAGTTAATGGGCTAGGAACTAATTGATAGGAGATTATGGGGTGGGAAATAATAATAGGAAAAATTGAGAATACTGTATACCCGGCAGCCATGATAATGTGAATCCTCTCCTAGGTGGAATGCCACAGTTATATGGGAAGGTATTCCAATTCCAATTTCAAATATTTCGAGTAAGTAAAGTAATAGCTGACTACAGGATTGTAGTCTGTTACCGTGGATACGCATAGGTAAACACTGGGGCTGTCTACACAATACAGTTGAATCTTATTTTATTGAGTATTTTCATTTTTTTTTTTCTGATGTAGTGGTGGATTAAAACGTTTGCAAAAGTGTTTACGGCATCCCGTATGCGTTACTGTTTTATTTCACTCCTTCATTTCCAGCCTGCGAAAAATTGTTAAAGTTGTGACTTCTTTATAGCAGGAAGGCAAATCTCACATGAAAGTCCCTCCAGTTATCTAATGTAATGGAAAATGATGAAGAGATAGGCATCTGTTTCCTGTGACTGCTGCTCTGCTTCCCTTCTATGCTGTCATTATGCTGACATCATAGACCGGCAGACCGGGCTCACGGCCGGCGCACGGCTGAAGCAAGATGGCAATTACTGTCACTGCTCTGTTTCACGAGGGACGACGATCCGACCACTAATCACTCTGCACTGTTTCCTTCCTTCAGTCCCGTTGGATGTACAACTGGCACATTGTTCCAGAATCTCTGCTTTTTAGACCTCAGCATTAACCGTACGAGTCCAGCGCTCTTCGGCCCAACAATGGCCGAATTGTAACGTTCCTCCTCCACGCAAGAGACAGGATGCATCTTGGAAAAGTCAATGTCAACTCCAAAGTATTTAAAACTTTTCTTTGATTTTTTCTTAGCTTCTCTGCTATAAAATATATACGGTAATATAAAAAATAATTAAAATAAAATCAGCTCACCATGCATTGTGTTTGCAATTCTCCTTCTTTCATTAGCTCGTTCTTTTATTCTACCAGCCAACATGATCTTTGATGTATTCAGCCAAGCAACTGAAATAAATGCATGTATATTGGGCTAAAATGATTTTTCTATTGGAAATCATTAAACAAATAGGCACCGTTTCCCTTCTATAGGCTTTGTATTGTACTCTGCATTACTGGCTGCAGAATGAGTTAACCAAGAATCCATCAGTGAGCTCAGTCCCGCTGGGGAGTTGTTTTTTTTCTGAACACTTTTATGCTGATTTAGGACCACAGACCACATCAAAGTTGAGATGAACTTGTAGGAGAAAAATCCATAACGCAATCCAGAGTTACTTTAACTTCTTCGTTTCATCTATTATATAAAGCTCAAGTGTGTGTATGTATGTATGTGTGTGTGTGTATGAGTGTGTGTATGTATGTATGTATGTATGTCCGGGATAGGCATCCGCACCGTCGCAGCTACAGCCACAAAATTTGGCACAGCCGCACGTCTGGACCCTGAGAGCGTCCTAAGCTATGTTGTGAGGCGAAATTTTAACCATGCGCATTCCAATTCACCAAACAATTTTGCCCCATCTACATACTGGGGAAAAGTGTGTGCGTATCAAGCCCCGCCCCTCATTATGATGTCACAATGGTTGCCATGGCGACGCTGATGTCATCATAGAGGATATGTATGATGGGTATATAGGCATGGGACTATGAGATGAAGGATGTGTGATGGGTATATGGGCATGGGACTATGGGATGGAGAATATGTATGATGGGTATATGGGCATGGGACTATGGGATGGAGGATGTGTGATGGGTATATGGGCACTGGACTATGGGATGGAGGATGTGTGATGGGTATATGGGCATGGGACTATGGGATGGAGTATATGTATGATGGGTATATGGGCATGGGCCTATGGGATGGAGGATGTGTGATGGGTATATGGGCACGGGACTATGGGATGGAGTATATGTATGATGGGTATATGGGCACGGGACTATGGGATGGAGGATGTGTGATGGGTATATGGGCACGGGACTATGGGATGGAGGATATGTATGATGGGTATATGGGCACGGGCCTATGGGATCTAGGATGTGTGATGGGTATATGGGCACGGGACTATGGGATGGAGGATATGTATGATGGGTATATGGGCACGGGCCTATGGGATGGAGGATGTGTGATGGGTATATGGGCACGGGACTATGGGATGGAGTATATGTATGATGGGTATATGGGCATGGGCCTATGGGATGGAGGATGTGTGATGGGTATATGGGCACGGGACTATGGGATGGAGGATATGTATGATGGGTATATGGGCACGGGCCTATGGGATGGAGGATGTGTGATGGGTATATGGGCACGGGACTATGGGATGGAGGATATGTATGATGGGTATATGGGCACGGGCCTATGGGATGGAGGATGTGTGATGGGTATATGGGCACGGGACTATGGGATGGAGGATATGTATGATGGGTATATGGGCACGGGCCTATGGGATGGAGGATGTGTGATGGGTATATGGGCATGGGACTATGGGATGGAGTATATGTATGATGGGTATATGGGCACGGGACTATGGGATGGAGTATATGTATGATGGGTATATGGGCATGGGACTATGGGATGGAGGATATGTATGATGGGTATTTGGGCACGGGACTATGGGATGGAGGATGTGTGATGGGTATATGGGCACTCGACTATGGGATGGAGGATATGTATGATGGGTATATGGGCACGGGCCTATGGGATCGTGGATATGTATGATGGGTATATGGGCACGGGACTATGGGATGGCGAATATGTATGATGGGTATATGTGCATGGGACTATGGGATGGAGGATGTGTGACGGGTATATGGGCACTCGACTATGTGATGGAGGATATGTATGATGGGTATATGGGCATGGGACTATGGGATGGATGATAATTATAATTTGCTATAACTAACCACAGTTAGTTACTATGCCCGGGCAGCGCCGGGCTCTTTAGCTAGTTCCAAATAAAATTGGCATATACACAGACCTAAGGACGGAATAATATAGAAACCTACACATTTCCAACTAAATGTTCTTCTTACTCTTGGCATCAAGATGAATACAGACTTTAAAAACAGTTTGGATTGCAAAAAAAACCCCTTAGGCTACTTTCACACATCAGGTTTTCGGCGTCAGGCGCGATCCGGCGTCGTGCCGGAACGCCGGATCCGGCAAATGTTTTGTAAAACCTGATGTGCCGGATCCGGTTTTCTGCCGGATCCGTCTTGTTCTTGACAGACAAAACCGGATCCGTCTCATCCGGTTCATCCGTTTTTCTATCCGTTTTTCGACGGATTACGCCGGATCCGGTTTTTAAAATTGACCCTTGTGGTCTTCCGAACGGGATTGGCTACTGGAAAACTATATATAGCGTGTTCCTACAGCCCTTCTTTGACAGGTTGTAGAGGAGAAAGTGCAGGTTGGAGAGAAGAGCAAGTTACTGGCGAAGATGGATGTTGTGATTGGAAATATTTTGAAGAATTTGGCGGATTTTACAGCGGAGGTGAATCGTTTGAGGGTGATTGTTCTGGAGAAGGAGAGAGCGAGACAGCGGCGCATCAGGCATCGTAGACGACGTTTGTGGATCCACCCCATCACAGCCAAGAGAATGACGCGTGGGGTCTATTCTACACTCTGCATGGACCTTCGACGAAACCCGGATACATTTTTTGGATATGTTCGGATGAAAATGGAGAATTTTGATTACTTGGTGGAGCGCATTGCACACCTCATAAGAAAAGCGGACACCTATTGCCGCTTCTCTGTTTCACCCGCAGAGCGTCTGATGGTGACTTTAAGGTAAGCCACATTTATTGGATGTGCTCGCAGCAGAGCACACTTTCACTGCAATCTTGTTGGTGGTAGTTTGTATCTCCAAGTGTTATAGCTCAGGTTTGGTATGTAATGCTGTGATTTAAAACTAATTTATTGTTTTTTAATTCCCCACAGATCTCTTGCAACTGGAGAATCCCTTTCGTCACTGCATTTCCAGTACAGACTCGGGATTTCCACCATATCTGGAATAGTGAAGTACACATGCCGTGCACTGTGGGACTCCTTAGCTGAAGAGTTTTTACCAGAGCCCACAACAGAGAGGTGGATTGAAATTGCTGACAAGTTTCAACAGATATGTCAGTTTCCAAACTGCTTGGGCGCTGTGGACGGGAAATATATCCGCATTGTAAAGCCAGCTGGATCGGGATCGGAATATTTCAATTACAAGAAATATTTTTCAATTGTCCTCATGGCCATCGCTGACGCGGAATACAAATTTATTGCTGTTGATATTGGGGCCTATGGCCGCTCCAATGACTCTCAAGTTTTCAAACTGTCTGCCATGGGGCGTAAACTGTATGGAAACACCTTCCAGTTCCCACCACCTAGACCGCTGCCGCAAACATCTGGTCCACCTATGCCATTTATCTGTGTAGGGGATGAAGCCTTCCAGCTGTCAGAACACCTTTTGAAACCGTACTCTAGCAGAGGATTGACAAGACCAAAACGCATTTTTAATTACCGCCTCACAAGAGCAAGAAGAATGGTTGAATGTACCTTTGGTATTCTGACAGCCAAATGGCGGGTCCTATTGACTGCGATCAACCTCAAGACAGAAACTGTTGACGAGGTGATCAAAGCTTGCGTGGTACTCCACAATTTTGTTATCTGCAAGGAACCCATTTCCATTGAGGACACCTCTGAAGAAACCACCTTGCAAGATTACCATGACATTACCACTAGAAGTTCTGTGACGGTTTCAGTAATGAGGGACAATTTTGCACTATACTTTATGTCACCTCAAGGCAGAGTACACTGGCAGGATGACAGAGTGTGAAAGATTTGTGCCCTAACCAAACTTGTGTACCTTCTGTACCAACAGTATATACCTTTGCCAACCAAAGTTGGCTATCTTGTCATGGTCTTACTATTTTTACCTTTAGGCCACAGGTGTGTACCTGGTTGTGTTTTATGCAAAGTATTTCACCTTTTAACAAAAGTTGTGTACATTGTTAGGAAATCACCAACAATTAACACAACTTTTTAGGTGAAATACTTTGCTTCAAACACAACCAGGAACACAACTGTGGCAAAAAGCTAAAATTTACCCACAGTTATATACCTGGTTTTGAATACCTTTTTACCTTTTAACCCCTTCACCCCCAAGGGTGGTTTGCACGTTCATGACCGGGCCAATTTTTACAATTCTGACCACTGTACCTTTATGAGGTCATAACTCTGGAACGCTTCCATGGATCCCGGTGATTCTGACAATGTTTTCTCGTGACATATTGTACTTCATGTTAGTGGTAAAATTTCATTCAAATAACTTGCGTTTATTTGTGAGAAAAACGGAAATTTGGCGAAAATTTTGAAAATTTCGCAATTTTCCAACTTTGAATTTTTTTGCCCTTAAATCACAGAGATACGGCACACAAAAAAACTTGATAACTAACATTTCCCACATGTTTACTTTACATCAGCACAATTTTGGAACCAAAATTTTTTTTTGTTAGGAAGTTATAAGGGTTAAAAGTTGACCAGCGATTTCTCATTTTTACAACACCATTTTATTTTTAGGACCACATCACATTTGAAGCCACTTTGAGGGGTCTATATGATAGAAAATACCCAAAAGTGACACCATTCTAAAAACTGCACCCCTTAAGGTGCTCAAAACCACATTCAAGAAGTTTATTAACCCTTTAGGTGCGTCACAGGAATTTTTTTGAATATTTAAAAAAAAATGAACATCTAACTTGTTTTCATAGAAAAAATACTTCAGGTTCAATTTTTTTTATTTTACCAAGGGTAACAGGAGAAATTGAACTGCAAAAGTTATTGAACAATTTGTCCTGAGTACGCAGATACCTGATATGTGGGGGGGAACGACTGTTTCGGCACATGGCAGAGCTCAGAATGGAAGGAGCGCCGTTTGACTTTTTCAATGCAAAATTGGCTGGAATTCAGATTGGACGCCATGTCACGTTTGGAGAGTCCCTGATGTACCTAAACAGTGGAAACCCCCTACAAGTGACCCCATTTTGGAAACTAGACCCCCCAAGGAACTTATCTAGATATGTGGTGAGAACTTTGAACCCACAAGGGCTTTACAGAAGTTTATAACGTACAGCGGTACAATTAAAAAATCATATTTTTTCCACAAAAATGATCTTTTCACCCCAATTTTTATTTTCCCAAGGGTAACAGGACCCTAAAAGTTATTGTGCAATTTGTCCTGAGTACGCTGATACCCCACATGTGGGGGTAAACCACTATTTGGGCGCATGGCAGAGCTCGGAAGGGAAGCAGCGCCATTTGACGTTTTTGGCTGGAATTGAGATCGGACACCATGTCGCGTTTGGAAAACCCCTGATGTACCAAAACTGTGGAAACCCCCCACAAATGACACCATTTTGGAAACTAGACCCCCTAAGGAACTTATCTAGATGTGTGGTGAGAACTTTGAACCCCCATGGGCTTCACAGAAGTTTATAACATAAAGCCATACAATTAAAAAAACATATTTTTTCCACAAAAATGATCTTTTCACCCTCAATTCTTAATTTTCCAAGGGTAACAGGACCCTAAAAGTTATTGTGCAATTTGTCCTGAGTACGCTGATACCCCACATGTGGGGGTAAACCACTATTTGGGCGCATGGCAGAGCTCGGAAGGGAAGCAGTGCCATTTGACGTTTTTGGCTGGAATTGAGATCGGACACCATGTCGCGTTTGGAAAACTCCTGATGTACCAAAACAGTGGAAACCCCCCACAAATAACACCATTTTGGAAACTAGACCCCCTAAGGAACTTATCTAGATGTGTGGTGAGAACTTTGAACCCCCATGGGCTTCAAAGAAGTTTATAACATAAAGCCATACAATTAAAAAATCATATTTTTTTCCACAAAAATGATCTTTTCACCCTCAATTCTTATTTTTCCAAGGGTAACAGGACCCTAAAAGTTATTGTGCAATTTGTCCTGAGTACGCTGATACCCCACATGTGGGGGTAAACCACTATTTGGGCGCATGGCAGAGCTCGGAAGGGAAGCAGTGCCATTTGACGTTTTTGGCTGGAATTGAGATCGGACACCATGTCGCGTTTGGAAAACTCTTGATGTACCAAAACAGTGGAACCCCCCCACAAATGACACCATTTTGGAAACTAGACCCCCTAAGGAACTTATCTAGATGTGTGGTGAGCACTTTGACACCCCCAGTGCTTCACAGAAGTTTACAACGCCCGGGCGTGAAAATAAAAAATTCGTATTTTTTCCACAAACATGATCTTTTAGTCACCATTTTTTTATTTTCCCAAGGGTACCAGGAGAAATTGGACCCCAAAAGTTGTTGTCCAATTTGTCCTGAGTATGCTGATACCCCATACGTGGGAGAAAACTACTGTATGGGCACACGTCGGGGCTCGGAAGGGAAGTAGTGACGTTTTGGAATGCAGACTTTGATGGAATGGTCTGCGGGTGTCATGTTGCCTTTGGAGAGCCCCTAATGTACCTAAACAGTGGAAACCCCCCACAAATGACACCATTTTGTAAACTAGACCCCCCCAAGGAACTTATCTAGATGTGTGGTGAGCACTTTGACCCCCCCAGTGCTTCACAGAAGTTTACAACGCCCGGGCGTGAAAATAAAAAATTCATATTTTTTCCACAAACATGATCTTTTAGTCACCATTTTTTTATTTTCCCAAGGGTAACAGGAGAAATTGGACCCCAAAAGTTGTTGTCCAATTTGTCCTGAGTATGCTGATACCCCATATGTGGGAGAAAACTACTGTATGGGCACACGTCGGGGCTCGGAAGGGAAGTAGTGACGTTTTGGAATGCAGACTTTGATGGAATGGTCTGCGGGTGTCATGTTGCCTTTGGAGAGCCCCTAATGTACCTAAACAGTGGAAACCCCCCACAAATGACACCATTTTGTAAACTAGACCCCCCAAGGAACTTATCTAGATGTGTGGTGAGCACTTTGAACTCCCAAGGGCTTCACAGAAGTTTATAATGCCAGGGCATGAAAATAAAAAAATCGTATTTTTTCCACAAACATGATCAATTAGTCCCCAATTTTTTTATTTTCTTATTTTCCCAAGGGTAACAGGAGAAATTGAACCCCAAAAGTTGTTGTCCAATTTGTCCTGAGTACGCTGACACCCCATATGTGGGATAAAACTACCGTATGGACACACGTCAGGGCTCGGAAGGGAAGTAGTGACGTTTTGGAATGCAGACTTTGATGGAATGGTCTGCGGGTGTCATGTTCCCTTTGGAGAGCCCCTAATGTACCTAAACAGTGGAAACCCCCACAAGTGACCCCATTTTGGAAACGAGACCCCCTAAGGAACTTATCTAGATGTGTGGTGAGCGCTTTGAACCCCCAAGGGCTTCACAGAAGTTTATAATGCCCGGGCATGAAAATAAAAAAATCGTATTTTTTTCCACAAACATGATCAATTAGTCCCCAATTTTTTCATTTTCCCAAGGGTAATAGGAGAAATTGGACCCCCAAAAGTTGTTGTCCAATTTGTCCTGAGTACGCTGACACCCCATATGTGGGAGAAAACTACTGTATGGACACACGTCGGGGCTCGGAAGGGAAGCAGTGACGTTTTGGAATGCAGACTTTGATGGAATGGTCTGCGGGTGTCATGTGCGTTTGGAGAGCCCCTGATGTACCTAAACTATTGAAACTCCCCACAAGTGACCCCATTTTGGACACTAGACCCCCCACGGAACTTATCTAGATGTGTGATGAGCACTTTGAACCCCCAAGTGCTTCACAGAAGTTTATAACACTCGGACGTGAAAATAAAAAAATCATTTTTTTCCACAAAAATGATATTTTTGCCCCCAATTTTTTATTTTCCTAAGGGTAACAGGAGAAATTGGACCCCAAAAATTGTTTTGCAATTTGTCCTGAGTAGGCTGATACCCTACATGTGGGGGTAAAACACTGTTTGGGCGCATAGCAGAGCTTGGAAGGGAAGGAGCACCATTTGACTTTTTCAACTCAGAATTGGCTGGAATTGAGATCAGACGCCATGTTGCATTTGGAGAGCCCCTGATGTGCCCAAACAGTGGAAACCCCCAATTCTAACTCCAACCTGAACCCCAACACGCCCCTAACCCTAATCTCAGCCCTAACCCTAACCCTAGCCCTAACCCTAGCCCTAACCCTAGCCCTAACCCTAGCCCTAGCCCTAACCCTAACCCTACCCTAACCCTAGCCCTAACCCTACCCCAACACACCCCTAGCCCTAACCCTAACCCTAATTGAAAAATGGAAATAAATACATTTTTTTTATTTTATTATTTTTCCCTAACTAAGGGGGTGATAACGAGGGGTTTGATTTACTATTTATGGCGGTTTTTATGTTTGGCAGCTGTCGCACGCTAAAAGACGCTTTTTATTGTAAAAATAGTTTTTGCATCACCACATATTGAGAGCTATAATTTTTCCGTATTTTGACCCACCGAGTCATGTGAGGTCTTATTTTTTGCGGGACGAGTTGACGTTTTTATTGGTACCATTTTCGGGCACGTGACATTTTTTGATCGCTTTTTATTCCTATTTGTGGGACGCAGAATGAACAAAAACCAGCGTTTCATGAATTTCTTTTGGGGGGGTGCGTTTACACCGTTCCGCGTGCGGTAAAATTGATAAAGCGCTTTTATTCTTCGGGTCAGTATGGTTACAGCGATACCTCATTTAGGTCTTTTTTTATGTTTTTGTCGGTTTTATGCAATGAAAACTATTTTATATAAAAAATAATTATTTTTGCATCGCTTTATTCTGCAAGCTATAACTTTTTTATTTTTTTGCTGATGATGCGGTGTGGCGGCTCGTTTTTTGCGGGACAAGATGACGTTTTCAGCGGTACCATGGATATTTATATGCGTCTTTTTGATCGCGCGTTATCACACTTTTTGTTTGGCGGTATGATAATAAATCATTATTTTTTGCTTCGTTTTTTATTTTTATTTTTTAAGGGGTTCGCTAAAGGGGTTAACTAATGGGACAGTTTTATAGGGCGGGTCGTTACGGACGCGGCGATACCTAATATGTGTACTTTTATTGTTTTTTTTTTTTATTATTTCCAAAAAATGGATTTATTGGGGGAATTTTTTTTTTTTTCTAATATATTTGGCGATTTTTTTTTAAATTATTTTAACACTTTTTTTATTTTTTTTTTACTTTATTAAATAGTCCCAGGTGGGACATCACTGTCCTGTGACAGATCGCTGATCTGTCACATCACAGATCACTGTGACAGATCAGCGATCTGACACAGGCACTGCAGAAGGCTTCCTCATGCCTGCGCTTTGCAGGCACTGAGGAAGCCAGCTTCCTCAGGCCCCCGAAGGCCCCCGTCGCCATCTTGGATTCGGGGGCCTGGAGGAAAGGAGTCCCCCGCAGCAGCGCTGCACATTGCGCTGCCGTGGGGGGCTCAGGGAAGCACGGGGGGAGCCCCCTCCCTGCCGATGCTTCCCTTTAACCCCTGGTACACCGCGATCGTGTTTGATCACGGTGTGCAAGGGGTTAACGTGTCGGGGGCGGTCCGTGACCGCCCCTGACACATTGTGCCGGGTGTCAGCTGTGATAATCAGCTGACACCCGGCCGCGATCAGCGGCGCTCACCACGTGGGCGCCGCTGATCGCGGTAGACGTACTATCCCGTCCACGGTCATACGGGCCCGGGTACCGTGGACGGGATAGTACGTCGGATGTCAGGAAGGGGTTAAATACCCTGAATTTAACCTTTTTTTTAAACATATTTCGCCGCAGAAAGAAATGACAGACAACCAGTGTAAACAATAATTTAACTTTTATTTAAAATATTTTTTTTTTGTAAACTGTTTTTAAAGTTAAAAAAACTTTTTTAATAAAGGTTTGAAACCAACTGGGCATTTTTATTACAAAACACATCATAAATCTGTGTAGTGTGGGGTGGAAATACTGCTGGAGGGGCTGCGGGACACTTCGACAATGGGAGTGTGGAGAGAGGACTGGGATCATGGTGGGGAAGGAACAGTTAGAGGTGATGGTGTGGAAAAAGCTACAGAATGGGTGGACATGTGGGAGGCAGAAGAGGTGGTGGGTGGTGGAGTGGAGGGTTGGGCAGGGACTGTAGGAGCAGATGATGTTGATGGAAAGTTGTATGGGGAAGGAGTTTGGTACGGGGCAGGTTGCTGGAAGTGGGGAAATGTCTGGTACTGGGGAGGTTGCTGGTACTGGGGAGGTTGCTGGTACTGGGGAGGTGGATGGTATGTAATAGGAGGGGGAGGATGGAAAGTGGCTGGAGGGGGTGCAGATGTAATAGGAGGGGGAGGATGGAAAGTGGCTGGAGGGGGTGCAGGTGGAGGAACTACTGTGGTGGGAGGAGGAGGTTGGGAGGTAACTTGCTGGAGAGCACCGTGGCATGAATGCATTACATGCATCTGCTGGGCAGGAGAGAGCGTTTCCATGCTCTCCACAACAGACCTGAAAAAGGTGTGGTTTGGCGAAGATCTTGCTTCTGAATGCATGGTTTGCAGAAGTGTCTTCACCTCCAGAATGCTGGAGTTGATCTGCTGAAAGCCTGCGGAGATTTGCTCTGACAAGACTTTTAGACAGTTCTGGAAAGATGCATTCAGATGCAAGAACTCTGGCGCATAAGTCTTTTCCTGACCCCTCTGCCGCTGCTGCCCAGTACCCGCAGGTGTACTAGAGGTGGCAGGGGCAGAAGGGTGGGGTAAAGGGAAAGCGATCTCCTCACCAGCAGCTTCATGTAATGTAGGCGGCCACGATGCTCCTGTGCTGGTGGATGGGACAGATGGGTCGAATGTGTGGGAAGGCTGGGAAGGTGCAGATGTACCGGGGCGGTCGAAGTGTCCCTCGGTGCCGGTCTCCTCAGGGATCGCCTCAGAAGGGTCCAATCGTGCAGGCTCCCGAGTGCTGCTCACCGTGCTGTGGAATAAAGAGAAAAAAAAACAATTAAAATAGTAACATGGTATGGCCCTGGCTGAAAAAAAAAAGTTACATCTAAACATTTTTTTGTCACATGTGGTGTGTAATATTTACCTTCTGGTGAGCATTGTCTCCCGGAGGAACGACAGGGCTCGTGCGTACTTGTACTTGCTCCTGCGTCCTCCAGATCCACTCGGGGCCCGCATCTCTTTATTGAACTCCTTCTTGAAACGATCCCTCACAGACCGCCACCGCTTCACAATTCTCTCCCCTGAAACGAGAAAGGACAAAGTGGTTAGTATACAACATCAGTGTTTCCCAAACTCCAGTCCTCATGGTCCCCAGGGGTCATGTTTTCAGGATTTCCATAGTAAATAGAAATCCTGAACACATGATCCGTGGGGACCACGAGGACTGGAGTTCGGGAAACACTGGTTTACATCAAGCAACCGGTACTGTATACACTTACGCGCTTTAATCTGGGCCCGAACTTCGAGGTCCTCCCAGCGGTCCACAAGGAGCGAACAGATTTCCTCCCAGAGTCGTCGGGTAACGATCAGGTCAGCATGGCGGCGGTCAGCCATATTCCAGAGCGGCTCCCTTTCTCTGACGAGATCGATGAGGTGGTCCACATCAATCCCTCCATCCTCACCGTCAGAGTCGGGAGCACGCTGTGAAGGCTGTTAAAGAAAAAGACAAAAATAACATAATTAGCCTCCACAAAAGAAATGAAATAAAAAGTGCAAAAAAACAAAGCAAAAATATTTATACTTATACGCTGGTGACCGCCGCGTTGCTGTCGCCGACGACCCTGGGAGGCACTGCGAGGACCTCTTGGCCGAGCACCAGATTGGGAAGACTAGAGAAGATAACAAAAAATGTTATGTCTTTGGATGTAGGCATTTGTTTGCTGTGTGTGGTCTGCAGAGCATTGTTTTCTATGTGTTGTGTGTAGTGTGATGTTGTGTTTCTGCGTTTGATGCAAAAAACTTACCAATTGTGAGCCCACTCCAAGTTTCTGTCCACCCCTTCCTTCTTCTTCTGGGAGCTCCTCTTCATCTTGTGATTCCTGTTTTGAAATAAAAGGCAATGAATAGACATATATTACAGAGATGATGGATTTTGGAAATAAAAACTTACCGTCAAACGCTGACGATGCGAGGGAGGGCTCCCAGAAGATGATGTGCTGTCTTCCTGGTGGCCACACTCCATGCCTGTGGGTGGTGTTCCAGCTGCTGCCATTGCTGCTGCTGCTGCTGCATCTATTGGGCGGCTGTTGAATAAAGAGAAACAAAGGGCCAATGAATATCTTGATATTCCATAGCCCTAGTTTGGAGGAATGGGGGATTTGATAATTACCGTCTCTCATCTGCTGCTGGACTCCCCTCCCGTTGTTCAGCATGCTGCTCCATTTGGGGTGGTGGTGGTGCTGATGGTGCTGCTGCAGATGTCTGCTGCCTTTTCCTGCTCCTGGCTCTTGGCTTGGGTGGCATGTTGGGTGTGGCTGAGGGTCCCACTGTCTTGCTTTTATATATGTCTTGTGGGCAGAGCTACTGAGCATGCTCAGACCAAAAAAAACGGATCCGGATCAGGCGCATTGCGGCGCTCATAGGCTTTCATTGTATGAAAAAGCCGGACGCGCCGGATCCGGCGTGTCCGGCTTTTTCGCCGGAGACAAAAAACGTTACAGTAGCCGTTTTTTCCAGACGCCGGATCGCGTCACATTGCCGGATCCGGCGAAAATCGAATGAAACGCATGGCCATCCGGCTCGATCCGGCTCTAATGCAAGTCAATGGGGGGGAAACCGGATCCGGCATTGCATTTCGCCGGATCCGGTTTCTGTCAAAAGCGCCGGATCGCGCCTGACGGCGAAAACCTGATGTGTGACAGAGGCCTTACCCTTCCAGTTAGTTTTAATGGGAATCTGTCACCAATTGTTTCTACCTCATCTGACAGCAGCATAATGTGGGAAAAGAGACCCTGATTCCAGGGATGTATCACTTACTTTACTAGGTGCAGTAGTTTGAATAACATCAGAGTTTTTAGATGTAGCATTTAGCAGAGCTCAGAAAGCTGCCCCATCTCTATGTACATTGTCTATTGACAGTGAGCTGCTTATCAGTGCTGGGTGTGCGGTTGGACCAGGAGGCACGCCCAGACCAGTCCAGTAGTGTTACCTCTCCTGCTGATACAACACTCATTGTATTGAAACTACAGCACACAGCTTAATAAGTGACACGTCACTGGAATCAGTGTCTCAGCCCCTACATCATGCTGTCCTCAAACTACATAGCAAAAAACTTCTGACAGATTCCCTTTAAAGACTCCAACGTTGGATGAATTGTACTTTTATAAAGTTAAAGGGGTATTCTTAAGTTTGGAAGTTATCCCTTATCATGGGATAATGGGAATGCTGGAGGTAGCTGAGCGGTATTCTCCACTCTCCCATAAGAAGGATTGGAGCAACGGTGCTCCATTTTTGACCTCGGATCCATTCACACGGGAGCCCAGGCTTTCAGGATCAGTGGGGTCCCCAATGGTCAGATCCTCAGCAATCATGAAGCCACCTCCTATTCTATGGATAGGGGATAACTTCCAAATTTGAGAATACCCCTTTACGTTTATTTACAAATTTTTTAACATCCTTTAGCTCGATCTAGAGACATGATGTCTTGATGGATGAAGGATCTGTAGGAAGATCGATCTTGTGCAAGCCTAGACAGGTCCACCAGGGTCTTCGCCGCCGCTATCTTGATAGCATCAAGCCATCGGATTGCTCGTCTTCCTTTTGTTCTGAACATGATGACCTTCTTTAGGTTTATACGACACATAAATTAACACCATTATGGACGCTCCACAGATGACAGACCAATAATTCACGCCGGAGAGAGCTCGCTCATGTAACCAGTCGCAGAATCCAACATTCATGTTTCCAAATTTGTCCAATCTGATAAATATTTTGAACTTCGATGTGGTCACAAATCGATAGGAGCTAAAGAAAGGAGACAAGAAGAAGTGCTCATTCTATGGTCAAAAGCTTCCAAGGAAACAAAGGACTTGTAAAAGCTAAATAGTGCAACATTTTTTAATAAAACGGAGATACAAAAATTATATTTACGTGGAATGACGTAAGAAAAAAACCTAGAATGAAACCCGTCTTTAGTTAGTACCGTGGTTCCATGTGGATTACCATATCTCAGAGCTGATGCATCTTCTGGTGGATCATGGTTCTCCATTTGTTTTGCCATGTTTCGTCATCATTTGACTTAATAAAGGTTGGATGTATGGAGACACCAGGACTTCTTGTGTATACGGTCTGGCTGAAAATGTCCCCGCAGTGAAGACAAGACTTGAAGTCATCGATTGGGGCATCATCATTTCATGAGGTTCTTCGACACTGTCAAGTGCATGAGACGGGAATGACAATGAGCGCTGACAAGGTTCAGTCCCATCTCATGGATACTTAGTTCCCAGCATATTGGATAATAAGGATTTAATAGAGGCCGGTCTGAACCTATATTATCTTTTGTTAACCAAATGAAAATTTCCCTCGGAAGTAAATACTATGGCTTGGATAAATGAATAGGACATGGCATATGGTGGGCTAAGCACTATTTTTTTCCAATTAACGACAGCCTCATATTTTTTACGGTCAGTCGGGTGCTAAATCGGTATCATTTATGGAACTTTCAAAAATTAAGGCAAACTTGGAAATTTCGGAAAAACCATTGCCCACAATTTGTGAAGAGCATGTAACAACTTGGGTATTATATCTTACAGTTACAGCCATCAACTACTTCTTCCACATGTGCTAATACCGGTTGTAGACTCACCGAATAAATCAATAGCATAAATGAAAATAAGCAACTTTGTAGTATGTCTTATCAGAGAAATCTGCTCCTTTCTCACCTCCTGGATTGATCATTTATTCCCAATTCAGGGGTGAAATCTGTGATCAGTGAAGACAGATTTTCCCATTACTAAGGAAATGGTAGTTGGTGCTCATAAAGTTCTATGGTGAAATTATTTTTTTTTTCTTGATATTTTCACCTGATTTGTCAATTACGACTTTGCAAATGACAAATTGTCCCAGTTGTGCTAATTGTAAAGTCTCTTCAATGAGAATTTTTTTTTTTTACTTTCAAATTCTTTTTTGTGGGACGAGTTGATGTTTTCATTGGTACCATTTTGAGGCACATGACATTTTTTGATTGCTCTCTATTCCAATTTTTGGGAGGCAGAATAAACGAAAACCAGGAATTCAGGATTTTTTTTTAATGCTGTTCCTCATATGGCAAAATTGGTAAAGCAACTTCATTCTTTGGGTCAGTACAATTACATTGATATCACATTTATATCTTTTTTTAATGTTTTGGCGCTTTTACACAATAAAAACTATTTAATGGAAAAAAAAAATTGCATCGCTATATTCTGAGAGCTGTACCTTTTTATTTTGTAGCGTGGCGGCTTGATTTTTGTGGGACGCGATAACCTTTTCAACGGTACCATGTTTATTTACATTTGTGATTTCCATTGCGTTTTATTGCACTTTTTGATCGGCGGTATGATGACAAAGTGTAGTTTTTTGCCTTTTTTTAATTTTTTTTTACGGTGTTTACTGAAGGGGTTAACTAGTTGGACAGTTTTATAGTTCAGGTGGTTCTGGATGCGTCAAAATATGTGTCTTTTTTTTTACATAAATAAATGTATTTATTGGAATAATATTTTTATTCTTTTTGTCTTTTTAATATTTTTACAATTTTTAATGACTTTTTAAAAACTTTTTTACATTCTCCCACATCTTTGCACTGACAGATCGCTGATCTGATACTCTGTGATGCTTCTGCACTGCAGAGCATCAGAGCAGCATCTGACAGGCAGTGAAGGAGGCGCCAGCTCCTGCTTTTACCAGGTGGTCACAGGCCGCCTTTCCTGAAGGACCCTGAAGGATCCCACAGCCATCTTGCAGCCCGTGGTTATCATGGAGACCATCAGAACAACACAATCCCATTGCATTGTGTCAATGGGAGCAGACAGGGAGCTTACTCCCTCTACGATGCTCCTTGTTGTCGCTGTCACTATTGAGAGGGGTCCCTATGGCAGGGGTTTAACGATTGCGGTCGCAGAGCATGGACCGCCACCAAACCCATCCGGGAGAGGGGTCTGTCCATACCAGCACTTATTTCAGCTGGAAGTGCATCCAAAGATGCAGATTTTGTTGAAGTGCTTTGCATCTCAGGGACCTGCTGGCTCCTTGCACTGCAGTACATTCTGCTGGCCAATCTGCACATCGTGGAAGCGGAGGAAGGTATGAAGAATATTTTTTTTTAATGTGTTGGAAAAGAGCATCAGAAAGGACATTATACCAGGAACGGTCCAAGAATGGGGGGCATTATACCAGTATGGGGGGGTCATTATTCCAGGAAAGGGTCCAGGATGGAGGACATTATACTAGGAAGGGGCCGAGGATTGAGGACATTACACCAGGAAGGGACCCAGGATGGGGGGCATTATACTAAAAAGGGGCCAAGGATTGAGGACATTACACCAGGAAGGGATCCAGGATGAGGATATTTATACAAATAATAGGGGACTGTATCCCATGATGGGGGACATTGTTATAGGATGGGGCACATCATACCAAGAAGTGGCCCAGTATAGGGGACATTATAACAGGATTTAGGACATTATACCAGGAAGGGGACAATAATGGGGGGACATTATACCAGTATTGGTTATACTGCTAAAGGAAGGGCCAGGGTGGAGACCTTATTACTTTAAGGGGCACAGGACAGGTGACATTATACCAGGAAGGGGCCCATGATAGAGAATATTATACCAGGAAGTTTGAAATTATACCAGGAAGGTTCCTAGGATGGGGGACATTATTACTGGAAGGGGTTCAGGATGGGGCCATTATACTAGGAAGGGGCCCAGGATGGGAGACTTTATAACAGGAAGGGGTATGAATGAGATACATTATTACAGGATGGAGAGAGGATGGGGGACATGACTACATAAAGAGGCCAGGAAAGGGGGACAGTATTACAGAAAAGGGTCAGGAGAAGTTTGGAAGGGCCCACAAGTCCATCTGCCATGTAGGAAAACATGAATTTTACATTATAGTTGGGTGGCTTTGTTGTAAACTTTGCATTTGCAAATTTGTAAGGAGTTTGGATCTATACCTGTGCCCTGTGCAAATATAAGATCCCTGGACAGTCACCCTGTTATCAAAATTACTCTCATTATTTGCCTCTTCAAGATGCAATAGTGAAATGAGCCTCGACTGTATAATGTATCACTTCAAATGAAACCTTAGAATCTCTGAGATTACTATATGCCTCCTTACCACTAAACACCGGTCCGTCAGGCAATAGATGGCCTATTTCGATCTGGAATGTGCCAAAGTGGCATTAAGGACACCTTTAGATGAGGGTCTGGGCTGATAATTGGCATTAGTTGGGCCTAATTTTAGATGTCTACAGCTGTACAAAGCTTCCCATAGACTTAACTCTTCTTATGCCTTATAGTAGGCCCTAGCAGTAATGTCATAAGCTGTTTTGGACATTCGACACCTAGGAATCTCATACTTGTCTGCAGTGGAAATGCACTAAAGATTGGGCCCTCAAACATCCCTTAGGGTATGGAAGGGCAATAGGGCATGATAATCCCCGAGCCACCTGTCACACATCGACATCAAATTACAATGCAATGCAAACAAAACTGGCTGAAGATAAAACATACTCTCTGGTATGAGCAGAGTATTGACTGACGTGCCAGGATCAATGGCCGGAAAACATGCCTGTGTACTCCGGCAATTATAGCAAGTCTCATCTGTTATCACTGGTAAACCCAATATTCCATAAGGAACGAAGATCCCAGATCAGGATAGAATGGCTACCAAGTGCTTCTCATGCTCGGGAGGACCCAACATGCGCATACATTACACACTGGAATGGCGTAATACTAAATTTCAACTGTGTTGGTGCTATAGGGGAATTGATGCTTGCAATAGATACCAACATCGGAACACCTTGAGATCAGCTTTTTTTATTGGATGACCGTTCTAACAAGAAGATAATGTCCAGACTTCTACTTTCTTGAAACTATTAAAAACAAAATACAATGGTCTATAAAGAATACATCCAGGCAAAAAAGCCTTTATTGGGCATTGTAGGTAATGCAAACTTTTCAGGATATATTGAGCAAAAAGCCAAGGAATGGAAGGACACATATTTTACATGACACCAAGGATCTCATATATTTACTCAAATTTTTACCACTAAAATTGTGTACACCTTTCATAAATTTAGCACATTTTATGACTTATTTGACTACGACTGCCCTGAGATATGAGGCACAGCAGATCATGCAGAGGAGTTGCGGTGCCTACATTAACGTGAAAGGAGCTTAGACGCTTAGATGCTCACTATCACAAGTTGATATTCTATTTTAAAGAGCAATGTTTTTGCATGAAAAACTTTTGAAATTTTTTATTCATTATTTATTATAATATTTATTACGTTTTGCTATTATTATTTTTGCAATCTTTGTTTTTTTCTAACAGTCTTTAGCTCGATGTCAAGCCATGGCCATTGGTTGAACGATCTGTTCGAAGATCGATCTTGTGCAAGCCTAGATATGTCCACCAGGGTCTTCTCCACCATTATTTTAATTGTATCAAGCCATTGGGTTGCTGGTCTTCCTCTACGCTTTGTTACTTCTATTCTGCCAAACATGATGTCCTTCTCTCTTCGTATGATATGTCCAAAGTAGGCAAGTCGTATCTTAGTGACCCTTGCTTTGAGTGAAATATGTTCAGTTATCCACAGTTCTGGCAAAAATTAAGAGACCACTGCACATTTATAAAAATAAGCTTCTCTACATGTCGGACAGCCATTCCATTCCAGTCAGTTGATTTCCAACCAGAGTACACCTCATTCTACTTAATGTGCTCCTGTTTAGTTGATCACCTGAACCAAATCTTATTTAATGAAAGAAAGTATAAAAAACCCTGCTGTGGTGTTCACAAGCCTCTTGCAATAGGACAAGCTGGATTGCAAAACAAGTGCTAGTAATATCCCAAAAGTAATAGGAATGAAAAAATAACTTTTAACCATGCCAAAGGAGTTGAAACGAAAAGTCTTGAGTGAGGAAAAGAAGGGCTCAGTTTTAGCTTTACTAGCAGAGGGATGCAGTGAGTGTCATGTTGCCACCATCCTTAAAATTTCTAAGACTGCAGTCCATTACAACAAGGTCAAGCAGCAGACATTGGGGACAACAAAGCTACAGAGCGGCAGAGGGCAAAAACGACTCTCCACTGACCGGGATGACCGTCATCTTATTCGAATGTCACTCAGCAACCGCAGGATGACATCAAGTAGCCTACAAAAGGAATGGCAAATGGCGGCTGGGGTGAAGTGCACGGCAAGAACAGTTCGCAACAGGCTCCTAGAGGCAGGGCTCATCATGTAAAGGTAGAAAAAAGCCTTTCATCAATGAGAAGCAAAGGAGAGCTAGGCTGAAGATTGCCAAAGACCATAAGGATTGGACCATAGAGGACTGGAGTAAGGTAATCTTCTCTGATGAGTCTAATTTTCAGCTTTACCCAACAACTGGTCATCTAATGGTTAGATGGAGACCTGGAGAGGCGTATAAGCCACAGTGCCTAGCACCCACTGTGAAATTTGGTGGAGGATCGATGATGATCTGGGGATGCTTCAGCAAGGTTGGAATTGGGCAGGTTAATCTTTGCGAAGGACATATGAATCAAGCCGCATACAAGGTTATCCTGGAAAAACAGTTGATTCCTTCTGCTCAGGCAATTTTCCCCAACTCTGAGGACTGGTTTTTCTAGCAGGACAATGCACCATGCCACACAACTAGGTCAATCAATGTGTGGATGAAGGATCACCACATCAAATCCCTGTCATGGCCAGCCCAATCTCCAGACCTGAACCCCATAGAAAACCTGTGGAATATAATCAAGAGGAAGATGGATAGTCACAAGCCATCAAACAAAGAAGAACTGCTTACATTTTTGTACCAGGAGTGGCATAAGGTCACCCAGAAGCAGTGTGAAAGACTGGTGGAAAGCAGCCAAGATGCATGAAAGCTGTGATTAATAATCATGGTTACTCCACAAAATATTTATTTCTGAACTCTTCCTGAGTTAAAACATTTGTATTGTTGTTTCTAAATGATTATGAACTTGTTTTCTTAGCATTATGTGAGGTCTGCAAGCACTCTGCATTTTTTTTTGTTATTTCGACCATTTCTCATTTTCTGAAAATAAATACAAAATTTAGTGCTTGGAAAATCGAGGACATGTTGTCAGTATTTTATTGAATAAAAGCTATTTACATTTTACTCAAAAATATACCTATAAAGAGAAAAATCAGACAAACTGAACATTTTGCAGTGGGCTCTTAATTTTTGCCAGAGCTGTATATTTGAAGTGGGATGAGTTGGGGACACCAAAGTCTTTGGCCCCTAAAGGTATAGTTCATTACTTCCGGAAGTACCATTGCTCCCTTTCAACCATCAACACCTAGGAGACTTTGTAATGATAATTGGTAGAGTTGGGCGAATCTCTTGATACTTGAGTTGGAAAACTTGATCAACTCGGGGGTGGGGAAAATGGAATTTCTATAAAAAAAAAATTCAGTGCAAACTGAACGTGATCTTCCAGTGAGGTGTTAAAAAAGCAAACTATTATAATCACCTCTTTTTGGGCCTCCCCATTCCATGACATCTGGCTATGGCTCCCCACTTAGTCCTCTAATCATTCTTCTTTGACCTTCTCATTTTAGCAAGGCTTCTTATGGTCCCATGGTGAACGAAACAGATCATTGACAAGAGAAGGACAAGAAGAAGGATGAAGAAGAATGATTTGGAGGACTGGATAAGCTGCATTGTTTTTTGAACCCCTCCTGGACTCAGAATCCAGAAAAATGTCTGCCGGCTAGGAACAATATTGTACGATTTGCATAAATCAAATTCCCCCCAAATTAATATCTTTTGAATCAAAATTTTTGTTAGCAAAATTGATTCCTTCACAATTGATTTGCTCATCACTAGTAATGAGGGTTGGCTACTGCAGAAATGCCCTCCCCAGAGTTATGTTGCTAGTATTATCTTGCACTTGCTTGAAGAAGGAATGGATCAACACTGGTCCATCGATGCCGGAACCATTGATATTATGAATATTATTCCTAGGTATAAATGTTAGATGGACTATGACCAGCTTCAGAATATTTTTTTCTCAAGATATTCTAACAATACTATTATCAGCTTTGGTAAATTTGATGGAAAAAGTAACATAAGGTGCATTAGTCAAGGCAAGACTTCCTGCCAAACCCTTATATCAGACCCCTTGTAAGTAGGGATGAGCGAATACTATAGTATTCGGACTCGCTGTACTCGTTACGAGTACCTCCTAATACTCGGGTACTCGTAACGAGTACCAAGTCCAATGTAAGTCTATGGGAAATTCGATTAATGGGCGGGGACTGTGATGGACTGCCAGGCTATGCGGGATTGTGCTGGCCTGTGCGAGGACTGTGCCAGGCTATGCGGGACTGTGCTGGCCTGTGCGGGGACTGTGCTGGCCTGTGCGAAGACTGTGCCGTGCTGTGCGGGGACTGTGCAAGGCTTTGCAGGTACTGTGCGGGACTGTGCTGGGCTGTGTGGGACTGTGGTGGGCCGTGTTGGGCTGTGCGGGGATTGTGCAAGGCTGTGTGGGGATTGTGCAGGGCTGTGCAGGTACTGTGCAGGACTGTGCTGGGTTGTGTGGGACAGTGGTGGGCCGTGTTGGGCTGTGCGGGGACTGTGCAGGGCTGTGCGGGGACTGTGCGGGCTGCTGCAAATATTGCGAGGCGAGTAGTGAAATACTCGCGAGGATTCGAGCACCGTGAGTACCGCATTACTCGGCGAGTACCGAATGCTCACAAGTATGCTCATCCCTACTTGTAAGTCAATGGATCTATAGGACAATTTTATTTTCTCATTTTGCATGTAGTACTATGTGCCAGGTGTTTCTCTGTAGTTTCACTTGGAGCAAAGTTTCGAACATTCTAAATTCTATATGAATGTTTTTCTGTCTTGGGAAAAGGATCATTATATCCTGAGGCACCAATGAGAAGAACTTTTAGCTGCTTTACATTTTTTTTCTTTCATTTCTTGCCCACTCTAATTCCTAATTGAGATATCCTAAAGATAACTAATGAAGGTATCCGTCTCCTGTGCATGAATGAGCCATATGCTCACAAACTTACCCCCTTTCTCTGGGTCTATTCTGAGTTTAAGGCTTTGGCAATAGCAGCTGTCTGAGAAATTATAGCCTGTGGCTTCTTCTGCATACAATTTACTACCTAGAATATGCAAGACTACACAAGTATACCTAATCCCTACATAGAGACGTGCATGTTTTCCTTGTTCTTGTGGGCCTACAATATTACCATGATGTCATCTGAACTACTCACATCGTAAATAAAAAAGGGATATGACATTTCCAAAACTTCCATTCCATTTTTTTTTTTTTTGTCGGAAGTCTGGTCTTCAGTAGAGATGAGTGAATCGATTCGTATTTAGTGTTGAGCTTTCCGATACCGCAAGTATCGGGTATCGGCCGATATTAGCTGTATCGGAATTCCGATACTGACTTCCTATACTTTTTTCGTATCGGATACCGGAATCAGAAGTTCCCATAAAGCTATCAGCCTGATCGATTTGATTCAGCCAATGGGAATCCTCAGAAGTGTGGGCACATCCTGTTAGGCATGTTAACTATTGGCATGGCTGTGATTGGCTGCTGAAATGACGTCATCATGATGCGCGGTCTGTGCGCATCATGATGCGCGGTCTGTGCCGACTGCGGGGGGGTCTGTGCCGACTGCCGGTGGTCTGTACGGGCCTCTCAGGGGCCTGTGTCGGCTGCCGGTGGTCTGTATGGGCCTGCCGGGTGCCTGTGCCGGCTGCCAGTGGTCTGTTCGGGCCTGCCGGGGGGCTTGTGCTGGCTGCCGGTGGTCTGTGCGGGCCTACCGGGGGTCTTGTGTGTGTGCAGGCATCGTCCGATGGGACTACAAGTCCCATCGGGCGATGCCTGCTACACTGACAGTGATTGACACATTAGCCAATGATGGGACAGTAGTAGTCCCATCATCCGGCTAATGTGTTGAATGTAAAAAAAAACAAACAAACAAACATACTACATACATACTACATATATACATACTACATACATACTATATACATACTACATACATACTACATACTACATACTACATACATACTACATACAGTATATACATACTACATACATACTATATACATACTACATATATACATAGTACATACATACTACATACATACATACTACATACATACTACGTATATACTACATTCATACATACGACATACATACTACATACATACTACATATACATACTACATACATACTACATATATACATACTACATACATAATACATACATGCTACATACATACTACATATATACATACTACATACATACTACATGCATACTACATTCATACATACTACATACATACTACATACATACATACATACATACTACATACATACTACATATATACTATATTCATACAAAATACATATATACTACATACATACTACATACATGCTACATACATACTACATATATACAACATTCATACAACATACATACATACATGCTACATATATACAGCATACATATATACTACATACTACATACATGCTACATATATACTACATTCATGCAACATACATAGATACTACATACATGCTACATATATACTACGTTCATACAACATACATATATACTACATACATGCTACATACATACTACATACATACAACATGCTACAGACATACAACATACATACATCTACATACTGCATACATACAACATACATACATTCATACAATACATACATACATACAACATACATACATTCATACAATACATACATAGACATACAGTACATATAACACAGAGTACATACACACCATTACTTGTCACATTGTTCCCCGAAGCCAGTGTCATCTGTGGAAAAAGATGAAAATAACAAACAAGCCATATACTTACCCTGATCCGCAGAAATCCACGAGGGTCCCACGCCGATCTCCCGTGGAGAGCAGCAGCATCAGCTGATGCGACTGCTCTCTAGGGGCTCAATGAATCCAGTGTCGGGAGGTAGGTATCCTTCCGCACTTTATTCCTCCGCCACTGTAAAAAAATAGTCCCTAGTCTCACTTTTGGCATTGCTGTGTGAAAAAGTTCCCACGCAGCATTTGCCATAAAGTGAGACCAGGGACTATTCTTTTACAGTGGTGGAGGAATACAGTGCGGAAGGATACCTACCTCCCGACACTGGATTCCTGAGCCCCGTAGAGAGCTGTCGCATCAGCTGATGCTGCTGCTCTCCACGGGAGATCGGCGTGCGACACTCACTCGTGGATTTCTGCGGATCAGGGAGTATTTGGTGGTTTGTTATTTTCATATTTTTCCTGAGATGACACTGGCTTCGGGGATCAAAGTGACAAGTATTGGTGAGTATGTACTCTATGTTATATGTACTGTATGTCTATATGTATGTATTGTATGAATGTATTGTATGCAGTATGTATGTTGTATGTCTGTAGCATGTTGTATGTATGTATGTATGTATGTATGTAGTATATATGTATGTTGTATGAATGTAGCATGTATGTAGTATGTATGTACTATGTATGTATGTTGTATGTATGTTGTATGAATGTAGTATATATGAAGCATGTATGTAGTAAGTAGTATATATGCATGTTGTATGAATGTAGTATATATGTAGCATGTATGTAGTATATATGTATGTTGTATATATGTATGTATGTTGTATATATGTATGTTGTATGTAGCATGTATGTAGTATGTATGTAGCATGTATGTAGTATGTATGTAGTATATATGTATGTTGTATGAATGTAGTATATATGTAGCATGCATGTAGTATGTATGTACTATGTATGTATGTTGTATGTAGTATGTATGTTGTATGAATGTAGTATATATGAAGCATGTATGTAGTATGTATGTATGTTGTATGAATGTAGCATATATGAAGCATGTATGTAGTATGTATGTATGTTGTATGTAGTATATATGTAGTATGTAGTATATATGTATGTTGTATGAATGTAGTATATATGTAGCATGTATGTAGTATGTAGTATATATGTATGTTGTATATATGTATGTATGTAGCATGTATGTAGTATATATGTAGTATGTATGTATGTAGTATATATGTATGTTGTATGAATGTAGTATGTATGTAGTATGTATGTAGTATGTATATATGTAGTATGTATGTAGTATGTTTTTTTTTTTTTTTTTTTACATTCAACACATTAGCCGGATGATGGGACTACTACTGTCCCATCATTGGCTAATTTGTCAATCACTGTCAGTGTAGCAGGCATCGCCCGATGGGACTTGTAGTCCCATTGGACGATGCCTGCACACACACAAGACCCCCGGCAGGCCCATACAGACCACCGGCAGCCGGCACAGGCCCCCGGCAGGCCGGCACAGGCCCCCGAGAGGCCCATACAGACCACCGGCAGCCGGCACAGGCCCCCTGCAGGCCGGCACAGGCCCCCGAGAGGCCCATACAGACCACCGACAGCCGGCACAGGCACCCGGCAGGCCAGCACAGGCCCCCGAGAGGCCCATACAGACCACCGACAGCCGCACAGGCCCCCGACAGGCCGGCACAGGCCCCCGAGAGGCCCATACAGACCACCGACAGCCGCACAGGCCCCCGACATGCCGGCACAGGCCCCCGAGAGGCCCCTACAGACCACCGAGAGGCCCGTACAGACCCCGCCTGCACACACAGACACGTACAATGTCTGCCCATGCACTGCCTACACTCTTCCCCCCTCCCGAACAGGCTGTACAAGGCAAGAGAGGGTTTTTTTCAATTCCGATATTTTTGTCCCATTGACTTGAATGGGACTTCCGGGATCGGAATCGGCGATACCCGATACTTTTTTTAGATCGGCCGATCCATTCTGATACGATATTTTTCAGTATCGGGTGGTATCGCTCAACACTATTCGTAATGGATCAAATTACTAAAAAATTTCCACCCCAATTTTTCAACATTTGATTAGCATCTGGCCACAATTTTGCTGGATTCTTCTTTACTCACCTGTCCTAGATGAGCCCCTCTCCTGCCCTGCCACTGCAATGCTTCGCTAAAATCCAGTCAACAGATTGGTCTTCCATTCAGATTTTCTGTTACCGACTAAGTCATGTGGGGTGCGACACACATGATCGCGTGATACTTTTATCAGCAGTGTAAGATCTAGACCAAAGACCGATCTGGAGTAAGAGGACCAAGCGAAGAACTGAGGCAACAGAACAGGTTAAGAGTGGGCCTAGGACAAGTGAGAATAATCTTTTATCATTTTTATCACCTTCCCTGCCCTCTGTTAATTATGCTATGGGGTCCGGAAAGAATTCAGAGCATAAAAATTTAGGGGCATGTTTTATTCATTCAGATTAAATCGAATCTGACCATCGATTTGAGCAAATTTGCTAAAAATCAGTTTTGGGAGAATCGCTCATCTCTAGTCTTCAGGAAAAAATCTTGAGGACCTCATTGTATGGTAGTATATGTTTGCTCATACAGTATAGTATAAAGAGGTAACAAGCATGAGTATATAGTAGGTTTAAGGGGTACAAAGTTAGCTTTTGCTCTGGAGACTGAGAAAACACCATTATCACATATGGCGCATGCTGGACCAGTTACCGATTTTGTGTTAGGGCCTGGGAACCTCAAGTTGGGTGTCTGGGGTACAGTTTTTAATTATTAGGATATGAAGAATTCTATTAAGATCCCTGAATGCACTGGATTAATTATTTTAGTCCATTTAATCCAGGCAATCCTCCTCCAAGCTTTAAAATTAGATGGTGTCTATGAACTGAGTTGACATTACAGTAAATGTAAATGTAATTATACCATTGATGAGAGGAGATGGCTGATGAAAGATCTCTGTATCAGCAGTAAAGGATCCAGACGATGATCTGACTCTATATTTGGGAACCTCTAAAGTCACACACCATCCACCTCTGACACATTCTACTCACTCCAGTTCACTAGGAAGTTATTCATACTCTTTGACGAATGAGTGACCACAGGCATGAGGGAGCACAAAAATGCTCGGATACTCATTGCTTGAACTGAGCAATTCCTAATACTGCTCATTTCGAGTAACGAGTATAATGGAATCATTGGAAAATCTGAGCATTTTCCTGGCAGAACCTACAAGGAGGTCTGGGGGCCAGTGCAAATGTTGAAATGGATGGAAAAAATCTGAATAGAAGGAAATTGCATGGGGAAGACCCATGAAAGTATCTCTGAGAACACTATAAGGGCTGAGAATAAAACATTGAAAATCAAAAAGAAATTGGAGTTTACCGGAAAAAAATGATTTGTATATGAGGCAAAAATTAAAAAGAATTTACAAAATAATAATGTAAGTAAACTAAAATTGAATTTTTATTACATTTTAATTATTTTTTTTACAAAAAAATTGGAAATGTCAGTGTAATTTATGAAGGAAGGAAGAACTACCAAAAATTAGGTGGAAGAGGGATTCAGATACACCCTATAGTAGACATAAAGGAGGGCCTCATTCACATTATGTTCAAATCGTCATATCGTATACTCCTAGACTCCTAAAGTGTGCAGCCTGCCAAAAATTATAAGCAGCTTCATCCATACACACTTGAAGGCACCAACTGTAATGACATGCAAATATTGTGAACAAAGTGTAGTTTTGGTACTCCTACACAAATAAAAGCTCTGCACACAGTGCAAATCCTGCCAAAATTACAGGCAGGATCAACGATACACCCTTGAAGGCACCAACTGTAATGCCACATTCAAATTTTGTGAGCAAAGTGTGGTACTTGTACTCCTACACTCATAAAGGCTCCTCACACAGTGCAAATCCTGCCTAAAATAGCAAGCAGCATCATCCATACACCCTTGAATGCACCACCTGTAATGCCTTATGCAAATATTGTGGACAAATTGTAGCTGTGGTACTCCTACACAAATAAAAGCTCTGCACAAAGTGCCATTTCTCCCAAAATTTCAAGCATTGTCAACCATACACCCTTGAAGGCACCAAATGTAGTGCTTCATTTAAATATTGTGAGCAAAGTGTAGTTATGGTACTCCTACATTCATAAAGGCTCTGCACACAGTACAAAGCCAGGAAAAAATTATAAGGAGGGTCACCTGTAACACCATTGAAGGCACCAAGTGGAGTGCCTCATAAAAAAATTAACAAAGTGTAGATGATGCACTCCTACACTCATACAGGCTTCGCACAAAGTGCAAAGCCAGGACAAAATGATAGAAAGAGTTATCCATATAACCTTGAAGGCAACAACTGGAGGGCCCCCAGTGGCACTAAAGACCCGCTCAGACAAGTCGCTAGTGGCAGGGCAGCATAACACCTCCAAGGCATAGAGGGACAACTCATTTCAGGTGTCCAGTTTTGAGACCCAATAGTTGAAGGTCACAGAGTAATTACAGAGTACGCTGGTTTGGTATTGCTTGATCATCTTTAAAAGCATATCCTTCCTTGTCAAAATGACCCTGTCATCAGACCCTGGATGTTAGACTGGTGTCATGAAATTGACCCAGGCCTCTGACAGTGTTCCCCTGTCTCTGCTGTTCGTCTTCCTCGCCTCTCCTCCTTGGTTGGGCAAAAAACTTTGCCCCTTACCACTACAGTTGTCTGATGAGAATTTTTTAACATTATTATCCACAATGGTGTCCTGGTATAGCACCATTTTAGAAGATATCTCAACCTCAGTAAGGAGAAATGCAAAGTTCTCCTTGTAGCGTGGGTCTAGCTGGGTGAACAACAAGTACTCTTTTTTGTTCAAGATAAATATAAGTGAGGGTCACATGAAAGGCAGTGGTACATAATGTCAGCCATATCTGTTAAGTTCCCTACAGCCAACACTTCCCTGTCTCCACCATGATGATGACTATGTATCTACTCCTCCTTCTCTTCTTCATTCTTCTCCTCCTCAGCCCATCTATGTATGAGAGACGGGACAATGGTTGTGTGGGTACTAGCCTCTGTTGCGTTAGCATTCAGTTTGTGTTCCTTCTCCTTCGCAGCCTCCACATCCTTATTGCTACCCAATCCACGCTGTGTAGATGACATGAGGCTGGGTAGTATCTCCCTGTCTCATTTCTTCCTCCATCTCCACCTGGTCCACATTCATAGCTTCATGTTTAATTGTGAGCAGCGATTGTTTAAGTAGGCATAGAAGTGTAATCGTTGCGCTGACTATGGCAACGTCACCAATCATCATCTTTGAAGAACCCCACAAATGTCAAACATCCATGTCCACTCTTCAGTTGTTATGTGTGAAGGCTTGCCAGAATACCGGCGGGTGTGTTGGAGCTGGTATTCCATAATTGGCCTCTGCCACTTACAAAGCCTTGCCAGCATGTGCAGTGTGGAGTTCCAACACGCGGTGATGTCACACACCAGTCAGTGAGCTGGCACTTGCATGTGCTGCTGCAGCACTGCCAGAGCAGAGGCAGCTGTAGCTGACATACAGAAATGGGCTCTGACGCAGCGTACTTTGACCTAAAGCTCTGGTAAATCTAGATATGTTTTCAGAAACCACTGGACTACCAAGTTGAGCACGTGTACCAAGCATGGTGCGTGTGTTAGCTTGCTATGCCAATTATCACACACAACCATGCCTGGTTGGAGGTTCAGCGCTAAAAGCCACAGATCTGTCTGCTCTGTTATTCATTTAGACATCAAATAAAGGGATATTTGTGGATGTTTCCGTGCTTCTAGATGAACTGAAGACATACTGTATAATCCAGTGAAATAAGTGAAAGGTAGTGGTTTATTTGATGCATTTTGAAGTATAAGATTACTTCTTCCTCAAGATTGACCACATATGTGATACCCCAGCTTCCACAATTTTCATGCAGTGTGTGGAGCATCCCTGGCCAGAAGCGCTTTTCCGTGTATCAGTCGTTAAGTGGGTAATCCTAGTACCTGCTGATACAAGGCGAGGATGCCTCACCAGGAGAAAAAGTGGTTAGGCTCTTAGCAGTCAGGCCCCTGCTGTTCTTGGCACAGCACAGGTTGCAAATGACAATTTTTTCGTCACAAAGCTCTCTTTAAAAAAATTACCTGACTGTGCTATGCAGAACAGGTGCCCGGTTTCTCTCTCTGGTCAACCCACTGCTTCTTCCTGCCTGTTTCTGTGCTGACGATCTCTCACCCTTAGGGCTGCTGGCCTTGCTCTCTATGCCAGCTTCCCATGTTGGGTCGGTGACTTTCACCTTGTTTTCCACCGCTTCACCCTGGTCCTCCTGACTTGGTGACTTATCAACAACCTGACTTATCAGCAACTGTGTCTCATAATCAACTTATTCCTTAGGCAAAAATTGTCTTTCCCCACTGTCATCTTCTTATGGCCGTAGCTGCTCTAAGTTTTGTGCATGACTAAACAGCATCGCCTTCTGTCCTTCTTGGACCATGCAGGGTGAGAGGCCACAATCATGAAACTATGTTGTAAAGGGCTCCTCAGAGTCTCCTCATGTGGGATCACTAGTCTTCTGGGACTCAATATGATGGGAACAAGGAGGTTTAGGGTGAGGATTATGTTATCCAGACTCTTGGGTGGCGAGACTGGACTGTGTGGAAGACTGGGTGGAGATGCCAAGCAAGATGGAAGCATTATATTCTATTCAACTCACCACCTATTCGCACTGGTGTGGCTTCAGAATTGGTGTATAGTGCCTCCATGTAAAATGGGACAGGATCTTATGTGTTGTGGATGGGAGTGTTTTTTGTGCTCCAGCAACAGGCGTGGTCGCGCCTACCCCACATCCTCGGTGTCTGCATGCATCATTAACAACACTTCCAATTCCCCATCCCTTAGCAGAAACCTTATGCATGTTCTAATTGCTATTTGTCTTGAAACCAAGTTTATTTTTAATTAACAAAAAAATGGTCACCTGCAACAGTCAAAACAGTTTTTTGGAGTTTAATACCACCATAAGGTAACAAAAAGCACATACAAGTGTATGTATGACAGTTCATTCTAAGAATGACAAATTCAATTCAGAAAAATTGTTGAACAAATTTTTGTAGTGTAATATAACACCAAAATATAATAGAAAGCGGTAATACTCTATGAATGACTAATTGAATCCTGAAATATTTTTCAATGCTTTTTTGGAGTGCTATATACCACCAAAATGTAACAGAAAGCACCTAATACTCTATGAGTGAGTAATTGGATCCAGAAATATTTCTGAAAGCTTGTTTGCAGTGTTATATACCACCGAAATGTAACAGAAAGGACCTAATACTCTATGAATGACTAATCGAATCCAGAAAAATGTTTCAAAGCTTTTTTGCAGTGTTTTATAGGGCCGAAATATAACAGAAAGCACTTTATACTCTATTGTTAAGTATGTTGAAAACAAGAAAATGGAGTGCTGACTTCAATATCGTATAAAAACCACAAATTTTATTGAGAAAATCAACATACTGTATATAACACACAATACATAAAACAAGGGAAGATTCCACAAAGATACTCCTCGGGAGATTTTTGACATGGGAAAGTGAGGCAAAAAGTTGAGGCTGTATCAGTAATTACTGCATCACCCACATAAAGTACAAAGGTTAAGACAATAACCATAAAAAAGTATACAGGGTGAGCATAAAGTGCATAATGCAAAAATAATAGTCACAGCCATTTAAGCACGCTTACCCATATTAGTGAACACAAGTGCTGAACAATTCTCAGAGGAGAAACCCTGGAAGCGCGTTTCGCGGGATGCTTTATCAACAGTTGATAAAGCATCCCGCAAAACGCGCGTCCAGGGTTTCTCCTCTGGGAATTGCTCAGCACTTGCGTTCACTAATATGGGTAAGCGTGCTTAAATGGCTGTGACTATTATTTTTGCACTATGCACTATGCACTTTATGCTCACCCTATATACTTTTTTATGGTTATTGTCTTAACCTTTGTACTTTATGTGGATGATGCAGTAATTACTGATACAGCCTCAACTTTTTGCCTCACTTTCCCATGTCAAAAATCTCCCGAGGAGTATCTTTGTGGAATCTTCCCTTGTTTTATGTATTGTGTGTTATATATGTTGATTTTCTCAATAAAATTTGTGGTTTTTATACCATATTGAAGTCAGCACTCCATTTTCTTGTTTTCAATATAACTGCGGAGTTTCTTCTCTTGATAGTTCCATATTATTACATTATATACAGCTATGAGACTTGTTGTTATATGTACAGCTGTGTTTATTTTTGCATATCAGTTAATCTATTGGTAAGTAATTGAATCCAGAAATATTTTTCAAAGCTTTTTTGGATGGTTCTATACCACCGAAATGTAACATAAAGCACCTACTACTCTATGAATGACTAATTGAATCCAGAAATATTTTCAACATATTTTTTGGAGCGTTACATACCACAGAAATGTAACAGAAAGCATGTCATATATGGATGACTTATTGAATCTAGAAATAATTGAAATGCTTTTTGTTGGGTTATAGACCACATAAATGTAGCAGAAAGCACATAATAGTGTATGGATGACTGATTGAATCCAGAAAAATGTTTCAAGACATTTTTTCAGGATTATATACCACCACAATATAATATAAAGCACGTAATACTCTATTGGAAAGTAATTGAATACTGAAAATATTTTTTAATGCTTTTTGGAGTGTTATATACCACCAAAATGTAACAGAAAGCACCTAATACTATATGGATGACTAATTGAAGCTAGAAATATTTTTCAATGCTTTTTTGCAGTGTTATATACCACTGAAATGCAAGCGAAAGCATGTAATACTCTATGGGTGAGTAATTGAATCTAGAAATATTTTTCAATGCTTTTTTGGATGGTTCTATACCAGCGAAATGTAACATAAGGCACAAAATACTCTATGAATGACTAAGTGAATTCAGAAATATTTTCAACATATTTTTTGTAGTGTTACATAGCACAGAAATGTAACAGAAAGCACGTAATATATGGATGACTTATTGAATCTAGAAATAATTTCAATGCTTTTTGTAGGGTTATAGACCACATAAATGTAGCAGAAAGCATAAAATAGTCTATGGATGACTAATTGAAACCAGAAAAATGCTTCAAGACATTTTTTCAGTATTATATGCCACCGAAATATAATAGAAAGCACGTAATACTTTATTGGTAAGTAAATGAATACTGAAAATATTTTTAATGCTTTTTTGGAGTGTTACATACCACCGAAATGTAACAGAAAGCACATAATAATATATGGAAGACTAATTGAATCTAGAAATTTTTTTTTTGCTTTTTTGGAGTGCTATATACCACCAAAATGCAACAGAAAGCACATAATATTATATGGATGACTCATTGAATCTAGAACTATTTTTCAATGCTTTTTTGTAGTGTTATATACCACATAAATATATAAAGTGCTCTCAGTGAGAGAAACAAAATAGGAATCTTGTGGGTATGATACCTTTTAATGGCTAACAAATAATAGTGAATGTTGTTACAAAGCAAGCTTTCGGGACTGCTTACGTCCCTTCATCAGGCTGATATGACAAAATATTTGAAGAAACCTTATTTATATACAGTTTAAAGTTACAGTTATATATATAATATAAAGCACATAATACTTTACTGGTAAGTAATTGAATGCTGAAAATATTTTTTAACTCTTTTTTGGAGTGTTATATACCACCAAAATGTAACACAAAGCACCTAATACTATATGGATGACTAACTGAATCAAGAAATATTTTTCAATGCTTTTTTGTAGTGTTATATACCGCCGAAATACAATGTGTCTGTAAAGTCATGGTGCACTTTTGACCAGTCACAGGAAAGCAGCAAAAGACTATAGAAATGTGAAATCTGCACCAAATAAAAGGAAAACCCTTCCAGTTTCTATAGGATGATGTGGCAGCATGTGCATTGAATGTATCAGCGACATTATTACTTAAAACAGAGTATCACAGACGTTATTCACTCTGTTACACCAGACGTCCTTACCCGTGTGTGGCAAGAACTTCACTATCGTTTGGATGTGTGTAGGGCAACAAGTGGAGCCCACATCGAACTGCACTGAATAGGTATGAAACTGGGAGAGATTTTCTCTTATTTGGAGCAGATTTCACATTTCTATCATCTTTTGTTGCTTTCCTGTGACTGGTCAAAAGTGCACCGTGACTTTCCAAACACACTGTATAATAGAAAGCACCTAATACTCTATGGATGAGTAATTGAATACTGAAAATATTTTTCAACGCTTTTTTGAAGTGTTATATACCAACGAAATGTAACAGAAAGCACCTAATACTATATGGATGACTAATTGAATCTAGAAATATTTTTCGATGCTTTTTTGTAGTGTTATAAACATTGAAAGGCAACAGAAAACATGTAATACTCTACTGGTAAGTAATTAAATCCAGAAATATTTTTCAAGGCTTTTTTGCAGTGTTATATACCACCGAAATGTAACAGAAAGCATACTCTATGGATGAGTAATTGAATCCAGAAAAATGTTCAACTCTTTTTGGGACTGTTATAAAACACTGAAGTATACTACAACGCACATAATACTCTGTGGTTGACAATATAATCAATTTTTATACCCAAAAGAATGTGGTCAACTGACATAGCTATACATTTTGCAACGTACTGCAAAGCCCTAAGCCCTGCCTAGAGACTGTATTCAGCCACTCTCTCTGCTCCTGCAACTGTTCCTCCCTAGGCTAAATGCAGAATCTATCTGATATAAACAGCAAAGCATAAGTTAACCCTTAGAAGAACTGTTAGTATGTTGGTTCAGCATCAGCACTAGTATCAACACTAGAAGACTATGATTCATTAAACGGTGCACATATACTATTGGACATGCACTCTCTCCCTCCAATAAGAACTGTTCCTGAGGTGTGCAATGGCATCAGTGAGCCAAGTGCAGCCGCATTGGTCCTTTTATAACCTCTGATGAGGTAACACGGCTAGCCAATCACAGGAATGCCACTACCATAGAATCATAGAATCATAGAATCATAGAATCGTAGAGTTGGAAGGGACCTCCTGGGCCATCTGGTCCAACCCCCTGCTCAAAGCAGGATTCGCTAAATCATCCCAGTTAGATGTCTGTCCAGCCTCTGTTTGAAGACTTCCATTGAAGGAGAACTCACCACTTCTCGTGGCAGCCTGTTCCACTCATTGATCACTCTAACTGTCAAAAAGTTTTTTCTAATATCTAATCTGTGTCTCCTCCCATTCAGCTTCATCCCATTGCTTCTAGTCTTTCCTTGTGCAAATGAGAATAAAGTTGATCCTTCTACAATGTGACAGCCCTTTAGATATTTGTAGACAGCTATTAAGTCTCCTCTCAGTCTTCTCTTTTGCAAACTAAACATTCCCAAATCCTGCAACCTTTCCTCATAAGACAGGGTTTGCAGACCGGTCACCATTCTGGTCGCTCTTTTCTGAACTTGCTCCAGTTTGTTGATGTCTTTTTTAAAATGTGGTGCCCAAAATTGGACACAATATTCCAGATGAGGTCTGACCAAAGAGGAGTAGAGGGAAATAATTACTTCACGTGATCTAGACTGTATGCTTCTGTTAATACATCCTAGAATTGCATTTGCCTTTTTTGCTGCTGCATCACACTGTTGACTCATATTCAGTCTGTGATCTATTAGTATACCCAAGTCTTTTTCACATGTGCTGTCACTTAGCCCTATTCCTCCCATTCTATATATACTTTTTTCATTTTTATTGCCCAGATGTAGTACTTTGCATTTCTCCCTGTTAAAAACCATTCTGTTAGTTGCTGCCCACTTCTCCAGTTTATTTAAATCTTTTTGAATCCTCTCTCTCTCTTCTCTAGTATTAGCTATCCCTCCTAGCTTTGTGTCATCAGCAAATTTAATCAGTTTACCCTCAATTCCTTCATCTAAATCGTTGATAAAGATGTTGAACAATACAGGGCCCAGGACAGAGCCCTGTGGTACCCCACTTGAGACATTCTTCCAACTGGATGTGCAGCCATTTACGACCACTCTTTGGGTCCGATCACTAAGCCAGTTATGAATCCACCTAACAGTTGCCTTGTCCATTCCATACTTAGTCATTTTTTCAATAAGGATTGTATGAGAGACTTTGTCAAATGCTTTGCTGAAGTCAAGATATACTATATCTACAGCATTTCCTTGATCCACCCAATCAGTAATACCATCATAGAAGGAAATTAAATTAGTCTGACATGACTTATTAGTTACAAACCCATGCTGACTCTGTTTAATCACTTCATTCTTATCCAGGTATTGACATACATGTTGTTTAATAATTTGTTCAAAGATCTTTCCTGGTATAGAAGTCAGACTCACCGGCCTATAGTTGCCTGGGTCCACCTTCTTCCCCTTTTTGAAGATAGGAACAACATTTGCTCTTCTCCAGTCTTCTGGCACTTCTCCTGTTCTCCAAGAATTTTCAAAGATTATGGAGAGGGGTTCAAAAATTTCTTCTGCTATCTCCTTCAGTACTCTGGGGTGTAATTCATCTGGACCTGGAGACTTGAATACATTTAGGTTAGCTAAGTGTTTCCTCACTATCTTTCTGTTTATAGATATCCTGGATTCTTCTATTCCCTTAATAGGACAGTGAATAACAGTTGATGTTACATTTCCTTTCTGAGAGAAAACAGATGCAAAATAGGAATTTAAAAGTTCAGCCTTCTCAACATCCTGTCTTACCATTTCATCATTTTCATCCTGTAAAAATCCTATAGCATCTTTGACTTTTCTTTTACTTTTGACATATCCCCAAAATCCTTTATTATTGCTTTTGACATCTCTTGCAAGCCTCAATTCATTTTCAGCTTTAGATAATCTGATTTGTGCCTTGCAGGTTCTGCAGACAGCATTATATTCTTCTTTAGATATGCCTCCTTCTTTCCATTTTATAAACATTTTTTGCTTCCTTTTTAGCATGTGCTTAAGTTCTGTGTTCATCCATCCTGGTTTCCTTAAATGCTTCCTATTCTTCCCTCTTTTCGGAATTGTTAACAACTGTGCTTTGAGAATTTCATTTTTCAAGATTTCCCATCCTTCCTGGACATTTTTGTCTTTAAGGATATCCAGCCATTGGATCCCTCCAATTCTCTTTCTGAATCCCTTAAAATCTGCCTTTCTGAAATCTAACCTTGACGTCTGAGTCTTCACAGGTCTTCCGCCTCTAGTTATCCAAAATTCTAAAATAGCATGGTCGCTACCTCCTAGGGTCCCAGCCACTTTTACCTCCTCAACCATTTCCTCCCTGTTTATAAGGATTAGATCCAAGGTAGCAGTTCCCCTTGTTTTCTCCTTTACCTTTTGGAAGATAAAGTTGTCAGCAAGAGAGGATAAGAATTTCCTTGACCTGTTAGTTTTGCCTGAGAGAGATTCCCAACAAATGTCTGGATAGTTGAAATCTCCCATGACAACTATGTCATATTTTTTGGAGAACTTGGCCATTTGATGCATAAAGAGTTCATCCATATCTTCAGCTTGCACAGGCGGCCTGTAGTAAATGCCTACAATGGTGTCCTTTCCATTGTTCTGTCCTTGTATTCTTACCCAAACAGTTTCCACAGAACTCCCAGTCTCTGAAGCTTCAATCTCTGTGCAGATATACGCATTTCTAACATACAATGCGACACCCCCTCCTCGTTTATCAAGTCTGTTTCTTGCAAATAAGTTGTATCCTTCTAGTCTTGTATTCCAATCATGTGTATTGTCCCACCAAGTTTCAGTGATTCCAATGACATCATATTTCTTTTCCTGTGTTAGTAGTTCCAATTCTCCTTGTTTGTTGCCCATGCTTTGTGCATTAGTATAGAAACATTTTAGTTTGTGATTGGTTTCTCCTTCTCCAATATTTTTTTTAATTAGATTCTTTCGTCTTTGTTCTTCCTTTCCACTTCTAATAGCAGAGTTCTCAGTAGCATTTGTCAGGTGTATGGCTTTTTCTGGTCTTTTGCTTCCCTTCCCATGTTGTTCTAGTTTAAAGCTCTCCTTACAAGTGTAGCAAGGCGACTTCCAAATATACCAAGATGGCTATGGCATTACAGTGACTTGCAGGCCATCCCCGCATGCTTATTGGCTGTGTAACAGGCGCAAAACATGTGGGGCAGGGATTTGAGTTTCAAATTCGAGCACTGGCTAATGCTCACGAAGTGCCGAGCATATCCGGGCACCCAGATACTTGAGTGATATCTGAGTATCACCGAACACGTTCGCTTATCTCTAGTGACCAGGTGTTCACTATCTTCATCAGGCCATTTTTCACTACTTGTCTCTTTATTGTAAAGAAGGGGCAAACCTGATGTCACTGTGCCCTTGGACACATCTACCAAGCATACCCTGACTCCACGACAAGAAATCAGATAATGGGAACAATCAATATTTGGATTGTGTACCTCTAGCGGAACTTTTCTTCATCTTTTTATCTTTCCTGAGTTGCTCACTGGGCATTATACCCACTTTGTCACAGGCATATCTAGTCCAGTGAAGATCACACTCGCAATAGTTTTAGTGATGACTTTCTACGTCAATGGCTCTCTTTGCCCTGGTGCTCCAGGTCCTTGCCTTCACAATGTCCACTTACACAACTGGATGGTCCATGTTTAGCGTCTACTCAGCATCTCAGGCCCTTGCCCTCATAGGGCACACTTGCACAACACTTGGTCCATTTCTGGATTCTAATCTGCATCTCAGGTCCTTGTTCCCACAGGGGCTCTCTCCTTTCTAGTACAGTACAGTCCTTTAGTGGACAAAAGCCTTTCCCACGAAGCAGTGGCTGTCATATCTACTTCAAGTTGCCCACATTTGGGCCTGCCTCTAATCTCTGTTCACCTGGACTTTGGTTGTTACAGCTATATCAGCCAGCCTGCACTTGCCCTCCTTCCCAAACTACTAACTCCTCTCTATCGCTCTAAAAGGGCCCTCTCCCGTTCCTTATGGGTGGCCGATTTCCAATGCTAGAGACAGTTACAGAGGCAATCTCCCCCTGTAACCTGGTGCAGGTCGCAGTTCAAGATAATTCAACTGCTTGCTCTGCTAGCCACTACCCAGTAGCTGTAACTTGGGCGCCACTACCCAGTAACATGCTAACATGGGTACCATTACCCAGTAACTTGACACTACAAAGGGCCTCTGCAAATGACACAGGATGAACAGAAACCAACCCCTCAATAACCTCTGGCTTTCACTCAGAGCCTCTGCCCAGCCTCTCTCAGTCTCTCATGACAACTGTTGTTATAATGAATTTGCCACCTCAGAAAACACTATTTAGAGGGAACCTGTCAGGTTCTCCATTGCCTCCAACCCTGCAGCATTCACCTATGCATGATTAAACCCCTGCCTAACCAGCCCTGTTTAACATAATTCAGTTAAATAAATGCTTTAAAAAAGCCCCCACAGGGGCGTGCTAACATGGAAAGAGGGACAACTAGTCTGGGGCAACTAATGTCCCACCGACTAGTCAAAGACCTCATTAGCAAAGGAAAAGGGGCCATTATAATTGCTTTTTTAAAGCATTTATTTAACTGAATTACGTTAGCGAAGGAGTTTTATCACACATAACTGACTGCTGTTAGGGCTGGAGGTTATGGAGGACACGACAGATTCCTTTTAAGGCCTCGTTACACATAACGATGTCCCAGCGATCCCACCAATGATCCGACATGGATGGGATCGCTGGGACATGTTAGGCTGATCGCTGGTGAGCTGTCACATAGACAGCCCCCCATCAATCAGGACCAGCGAGCAAGCTGGCTTCCAAGGTAAACATCGGGTTTCTAAGAGCTGCAGGGCTCTTAGAAACCTGATGTTTACCCTAGATACCAGCATGCACTGCAGGCAGGGCAGGAGGTGGAGGCAGAGCGGCGCACAGACAGACCGGAGTAGTTCTGCTATCTGCTACTCCGGTCTGTCTGTGAGCCGCTCTGCCTCCACCGCCTGCCCTGCCTGCAGTGCACGCTGGTATCTAGGGTAAACATGGGGTTTCTAAGAGTCCCACAGCTCTTAGAAACCCGATGTTTATGTTGGATACCAGCGTGCGCGTCGCTCATTGCTGGCTCCTGCTGCCACACTCAGTGATGCGCGCTGGCCAACGGGAGACCAGCTATGAAAAAATGGCCCAGGACGATCCAGCACGATCAGCGATACCCGGCAGGGGGGCCGGTCGCTGCTGGATGTCACACACAGCGATATCGCTGGAGAGATCGCTGAGGTGTCACAAAATCAGCGATCTTGCCAGCGAGATCGCTGTGTGTAATGGGGCCTTTAACTGTAGAATTAATCTGCAATGCTGTCTGGCTTCCTTACTGAAAGTGCAGCTACAGGTAGAAAATGAATTTATTTCTTCTAAGGAGCCGCTGACTTTCCATCATAGAAATGTGCATGAGGGGGAGGCCATAACACTTTGGAGACTCATCCAGTGTGCAATCAACGCCTATGCCACTCAAACAGAAAGGGGGCGTGGAATAGATTATTTAGAAATGTTCTTCACGTATATTAGAATTATCATGTTCAGCTTTTTCCCTTGTACATACAGCGCACTCCCTCAAATATAGTCGGATGGGTGCGATTTCTCACGATTTGTGCACCCCACAACAATTAACCGACATCCCTTTATCCCAGAATCCAGGATGCACACTCGCTAACCGGTCAGGTACCATATAAAGACCACAGTTATATTTAGAACATACAGAGCAGAAGAGCAATGCAAATCATAGGGACAACATAACCACCTAGCTGGCAAGACGGTGACTAGAGTACACCTTCAAACCTTCACACTCTTACATTGGTAAGATGTGATATAATATCTGTTCTTACCTTGTGTTATGTGATGATGTGTACGTATGGAGTCTGGCAGGCTCAGAGATGGGACCATGCCTTGTTACAATATTTTGAGTGAGAAAAGTGCCAATATAAGCATATAAACCGTACCCCGACATCTACAGGATTGCATGTTGTGATGCCGGGAAGCTTTAATTCTATCAGATGAGAAAGAGAAAAGCTGAAAAACAACTATATTTTGGTACCAAAGGGTCAGCAGTCGTATGGCTCACGAGTGGTGTCAGATGGACCGGTAGTTGGCCCATCCATCAGTGGACGCCTCGCTGAGCTGGAGGCCAGAGTGGACTTGTCTATGGAAGGACATCATTGTGGAAAAGTGACTTCTTCATATAAGAGAAGAGATAGGGTGGAGGATGGTGAGTGTGAGACACGGTGGAGGACGGCGAGTGTGAGACACGGTCTGAAGTTTCCTGGCATGCTCTTGGATGACCCATGAGGTTGGAGGGCTCATCTTCATTTTGCAAAGCTAGGCCTAGAAGATTGTCCGAGAAGATGATGAGCTGATCTGAAAATCCACTGCCAGATCAGTATTGACTGATGCAGTCTAAACATGTAAGAGGGTACCTTGCAGACCTCTGTGTGGGCTGACGTTATGAGGTATAGACTAAGCACGTTCTCAACCAAGAAAGGGGTCAGTGTTATAGAGTCTGCTGGGGCTCTATCTATCTATCTATCTATCTATCTATCCCCTTTCACTTGTTTGAAATATCTTTGTTCATACAACTTGCCTTTTTCTATAACTCTGACACATCATCGTGATTAAAGCCCTAATTACACCAATTACCGTAGAGACTCCCTCTTCAGTTTCGTATGGAATGTCTCTGACATTGTGTGCTAATAGGCTCATTTACTTTGCTCCAGAGCAATCGTCATGTCAATCACCCACTATTCAGGATATTGAGTTACACCCTAATATTCTGCAATTATCCATCTAAGAGTGAGCCTCGTTACAAGGAATTATAGATTTAAAGTTGCCGAATCGATATTATCGGTTATCACCCTACAAGTTTCCTTTAGGGAGAATTTAATCTTCTTGTATTGATTGCTCAAGCCAACCATTCAAGTTGAAACATCTGATGATGGATCTTCTTGTCCCAGCATTGGTGTACGACTCTTAATCTTTTCCTTGGATCCTAACGTGCTCGGATGAAAATTTCCACAGCAGCTGGAAAGCCACGTGTTTCTCGGCCCTTGTTCGACATAATATCCCATAACTCTGCGTATGAAAGGAGCTTCTTGAAGCGTCCGTGTGAAACTTAATCTATGGATGGTAGTGTTGTTGTCACAATGGCTCTGCCATGGGGACTATGGGTTGAGTCAGTGTTAATTTACAGCCCCCCGGGTGCCTCAGATAGTCTTAGGAGTATTTCTCGGCTGAGATATTGTGCATGAAATCAATGATCACAAACAGACACTACGGACAGGAGGCTTTTGTTCGCACGTCCCCGTAGACAAATGACATCCCTGGCTCTGCTTACACTCATTGATATTAGTCTCAATTATGCTGACCGGTTGTAGAACAAGACCCTGAGGTCTGTAGCTTCAAGTTTTCCAGTGTCATCGGCTCTGCATGTGATTTGGAAACTTCTGATTTGAAACAGCCATAGTGTGAATATTATGCATGCATGCTCTGAACACGTTACTCAATGCAAAATATTTGAGGTCCCCTTTAGATACTTAAAGGGGTTTCTGGTATAAAAAATATCCTTGTTTGCTTTTTAAAAATCAATCTGAGTTGCCTTGTGCTGGTGGTCATGGAGTCATGGGGGGCAGTGCCAACTCTGCAGAAATTTGTATCCATTCTGTTCTGCTGAGATTTGCTTTCCCCGCCTATAATCTGCTAGCAAGTGATACGTCAATAAACTCCACCCTCCATTCCTCTCCCAAACGTTGGTTCCCAGCCTGCGAGCACCAGTTTACGCATTTCTCTGTATTCCGTCTCCTGTTTTCGATCTTGACTGTTTTCTTGCTCACTTTGACTTCCCCATCACTGACCTCGGCTTTATTTTGTGAACTTGTGCTGCCTGTCCTGATCTCGAATCGTCTGTCTACATTTTTGACTCACCCTCTTGTACCTGGTATCATCGCCTCTGACCCTTTGGTCAGCTTCTGCTGTCCTGGAAACTGTCCTGGAGTGGTAACTGGTGTCTACCAGCAGCCAACCATATCCTCACCATCAGAGGCCCTAATGAAGACCTGGTAGACACTTAATCACTCCCCTTCAGGGTAAGCCCGGCCTGTGGCGCAGTGGGTCCACAACCACCAGGGTTATATTATGGACTCCCGTCTGTGCTATCAGTATTTATAAATGTGGATGCTAAGCACACACAGTATGTGACCACACATGCATACATGAATTGCATCTTACACACATATATACACACATAGCCCATGCTCATATACATAGAACACATACATACAGATACATGTATACACAAAGCACATATGTACAGGCGCGTATGTACATGCAGACATATGTATACAGAGCACCATCATACAGATGCATGGATACACGGAGGACATACATACAGGCACTCTGGCTAAGCAGAGTGCAGCGCTTGCGCGAAGGAGCGAGGGCCCGGTGCAGAACCCTGAAGTGTGTCCCCCTTTGCTGACAGACACACAGCGGCTACTACTCCTGCAGTGATCCTCACTTCGGCTGGCATATAGAGGAGCGAGCACTGCTGTGCAGAGCAGCCATTCAGGTGACGGCAGCTGCCCAGAGAGACACGTGCAGCTTGGTAAAACCAGAGACCACCCGCTGCCACCAGAAGACAGACTGTTAACTTTGTTCTCCATCTGAGGACCCTACATCGACCGTTGCCGGTACTACTACCCCCATCGGACTGTGGACTGAGGACCCCACCAGGAGCTACAATAAGTGTTGTTTGAAACTTAGACTGTTGCGCTCGCTTTGCTTATTTCATTTAACCCTTGTTGTTCCAATAGCTCTTTGCTACTGTCTATTAATTCCCTGCGAGGAGATTACTGTAACTCTTACCGTTAAAATAATAAGTAGTATTGTTATACCGTACCGTACTCTATAATCCCTGCGTACTGCATCCGTTAAATCTGCTTACAAAAGCACCCACATAGTCCTTCATATAGATTAATGCTCAGCAAAGTATAATGCACTCCATATATAAATGAGTTAAATAAATAAAATAAAAAAATAGTCATTTATATAGTATAATGCACTTCCCATAACCCGCCATATAGTATAATGTACCCCATAGTCCTCCACATAGTTGAATGTGCGATAAAGGGCCCCCGCACTGGTACCAGACCCCCCTGACTCATGGGCCCCATAGCGGCAGCGTGGTCTGCTGCTATTAGTGGCATGCCACTGGCTGGAGTCCCCTGGAGGAGTACGGGCCCTGGGCAATTGCCCAATTGACCACCTTGTTCCTTAACACTGTCCCTGATTCCTGGTAAACCCCAGTGAGTCAATGTGCCATACATTTACATGTACAAAGGAGACTTCAGAGATGGAAGATAATCGAAATTTATTTTTATGGTCCGATATTTCTTTCATGTCCCTCAATGATCTAATACTGATGGCCATCTTTTTTTGGCGATTAGATTTTCTTTTCGTATTCAAATCAGTAAAGCACAAAGTAAAAGACAAAAGCCTGACATATGTGTAATTCTACATCCATAAGACAATTAACTCTTAAAGCGATGTTGTGAATCATTTTAGGAAATAGAGGAGGTGGTCCAGGCAAGTGGGTAACATTTGGAGGCTCGATAAACTGCCCATATCCTACTCCTTAATATTCATTACGATGCTATATGTTACAGGTTTCGAGCAAAAAGCTGACACTTTAGTACTGATGTCCAGCTGAGCTGCCCAGGGAAGATTTATGAGGACCTCAAGGTTCAGGTCCATTTTTAAGAACTGTCTTCCCTTTTGTAAAAACCTCCACATGCATTCCGTATGAACAATACTTGGGAGCTGGAGCGAAGGTCTGGAAAAAAAATGAAACTTTAGCCTGGGTGGTTTGCCCAGTAAATCATCGCCAGGGTGGATCATGTATTCTTGGATATTTTTGTGCTTCTTAATCTCCTGCTTGATGCACCTGCTGGGCACTGTCTGGGTTATTGCATCAGAATAGTAGTGTTCAGCAGCACGAATAAAGAAAAGAGAACAAGTCCTTACATTGGTAATTTAAGTGTGTGCATAAGTGTGGACATAAATAACTTTTTTACTACCAGGGACTTAAGCTTCACCTTTAAAGCCTTGTGATGCTAGCAGACTATGAATATCTCTTTGTAGAAGCAAAATACTAAGGATGCTCAAGTCAATTCTACATTAATCAAAATTCCTATGAATTTCTCCACAAAATTCAAAATTTGGGGGGATTATATTTGCACAAATCTTGTTTTCTTTTCTTGCTGCATTCTGATGCAAAGGTATCAAGTATCTTAGGGTAAGTATATCCAAGGAGACAGAAGAAGTTTAGCCATAAAATATTCAACTTTATTAGAGCACAATGGCCAAGCAATAAAAACACAATTAAAGGAGATGCAAGTCCAAATAGCCAAACAAGGTAAGTATGTACATATATACCACATATTAGGTGAGTACCAGTAGGAAATACAAAAAATCTTTAGACTAAAAATGACATCATAGTAACTGCTCAGTAATAACTATGGTTTGCCCTCCCAGGGCTGTGGGGTACTCGGTACCGGGCCCGATGAGCTTCAATGGTAGATGTCACAGCAGCTGGGACCTGGCCCGTGGCCCTGGGCGCCCATTGTAAAAGGGGAATGTTCAGTGTGCTTATGATGATTAGAATTAATGAGTCGTGACGCCACCTGTGGTGTTCGGCAATGAAGATGTTAAGCCGACGCTGCAGACAGATCCTCTGGGACAGATGGTGTGGCGCAGCAATGATGTTATAGCCCTCCACAGGCAGGGCTGTAGTCCCAGGGCAGAGTAGGTGAAGTGACACTTAGATGGTGTAGTGTCAGGCGCAGGGAATGTAGCATTACTGGCCGGGCAGGTTGACGCAGGAATAAGTGGAGGACACCAGGGCATGTAGTTCCAAAGCTTTACTCACAGTCTGTTGTGGCACAAGAGCCCGCATCCGTGACGTGTCCTCCGGGTCAGGAGCTCAGCCAACTTCCAGGCAAGATGAAGTACTCCTTTCCAACACTCCGCCAACATATATGCCTTTTCTGAACGTCTCCCTCTTAGCGCCTTTAGTGAAGTACTCACAGTACTGAGTTACACTGGAGTTCCTCCTGTCGGATGTTCCTATGAACTCTACATGTACGGCAGACAGCTGTAGCCTGCTTCGGGGACTCCTTACTACCTAGTCCCGGCTCTTTCATGATGCTGTTGTGCCCCCAAGTCTGGTGTGGGAATAAAGCGGTGACAACTTCTATTCCTCCGGTGTCTGCTGCAGGACCATTAGTATCCATACAACCTCGGGGACCGGACCCCAGCCTTGCGCTTAGAACTTGGGAAGGGTTCTCCTCTAACCCTAATCCTTAGTTCTCTTCTTCTCCTCATGTTCCGTACTAATCCTTTCCTTCTTATGGAGAGTCAGGCTTTCTATCAAAGTTACTTATCTGTGCCAGCGGACCCAGGTCACTGAGGTCGGCTGCAGCACTTCCTTCATCCATCCCACTCCGGGGATCTTCTCTCACAGACTGACCTCGTCAGACTCCTGTGACAAACTGACCTCATCCCAAACTCATCCTGCTCTTTTGGTGCAAAACTAAACTCCACCCGCCTCCCAGCACGCTTCGTGTTCCAAGCAGGGAGCCACCAAAGGGTGCTTTGCTACACTACTATGTTGTGTGGGATGCAGGTGTTGGGGCGTGGTCAGGTATCTCCACCTTACCTGGATGGTGGGGTATCACACCTCAGGAGGAGGAGCAGTACCTCTGTGGCGACTGAACCCTCATGGGCGCCACAACTACCTACATGGTACACTCTATCCTCTCTGCAAAAAAGTGATAGAAAAACGGTAATGCACATATGCAATGTTCTAACCGCTCCTAATAAATTATTGCACAATGCTAAAAAAGATGTATAGTAGCCAAGACATATATACCCTTGTAGGGAAGGTGATCTGACGGACGGACAGACGTGTCAGAATAGAGAAAGGAAGGTTTGCACAGTTTAGACAGGTGTCAGTTACTACAGTGGGGAAACAGCTGAGAAAGTGTAGTGGAGGTGCAGTACCTTGGATTGGCCATTAGAGGGCAGGGAGGAGTGTGCGCAAAGGACTTGACATCAGCTTAGGACTTAGGAAACCGTTGGTCATGGGGGGCTGAGTTACAGGAAACCGGGAATGATATAAATTTAACAGGAGGGTTCCAGAAAGTTCCAGTCCCCAGGGGGAGCTCCAGTGACAGGAGGACTACGACAGTTTGTGCACTGTGAGGAAAACCAAACCAGGGGGACTGAGAAGAGAGAAAGTCAGGGGGGTGGTCCTGACACCAGAGTACCGCAGTATAGAAGAGGCACTGAGGTAAAGCATACCGTATTGAGAGAGAGAGACGACTGATCAGTAAAAGTGCTGTTGGTTTACGGGCCTAAGGCGGCCACAGTGACGGATCTGACAGGAGCGTCAAAGCGTGAAAAGGGGACGGTGCATAAATGTACGTCCCCGGTGTAAAGTACGGTGTGCGAGAAGCGGCCCTGGAAATGGAGGGCCAATAAGTGAAGTGAAGTAAAGTGAATTGAAGTGCGGTGTACTTCGGAGGCCGTCAGGCGGAAGGCAAGAGAATAAACTTGGACTTGTTGTACCCGAAACTTGCCTCATCTTCTGTCTGTACGTCACTGCGCAGTATATCGAGGGACCATCCCCCCAGTCCGGCCTGCGACCCTACACATGGCATAGTCAGCAGGATCGCCGCCGCTAATACGTCATCTTCTGCGGCAGGCCTGCCCCAAGGGATGGAAAAAAAACTCAGACTGCTCTGTGTGGATGATAAACACCTGTGGAATACAAATTACCCACCTGTGGATTACAAATTGGGAGCCCTGTGGCATATCTGCGTCGCCAGCAGAAGATCCGGGGAGGTACCAGGACTGGTCCAAGATGGCGGTGCTGCTTCAGCGCAGAGGAGAGTTCAAGGTGTTTGCTGTTGTTCCCAATGGACTGGGGCCCCCTCCTACGTACCCCTGGAGCCAGCGATATGTACCAGGAGGCCGGCACTCCCACGTACTGGACCCTGACAAGTGGGTAGAAAGATCTGCCATCGCCCCACCCAGCAGAGGGAGTGGCACAGGGAAAAAGTTTGGCTGCGGCTGTCTGGCGCCATTCGAGTGCTGCCCATCGGACGATATGAGACGCTGTGGATGTCGGGGCATCGGGCGCCTAGAGTGGCGGTGGCGCCGGGAGGTCGAGTCACGCCAGGAAAAGTTCCCCTCAGGGCCACGGGCAGGCAGCTGGATGTTGAGTGAAGGAGCGGAGCCTGTGCGGAACCACCGGGAGCGGACACCTAAGTTACCAGCGGAGAGCCTCCCTGCGGAGCCCCTGAGCCTGGAGGCTAGCCCCGCTGGAAGGAGGGATGAAGAGCGGAGACTGCGGGAGGAGCCGCGTGATGAGGAGACGGAGGCCACGGTGCCGGGGAAGGTGAGAGTTCCCCCGGCCCCGATAGTGGCTCCACAAGCGGCCCCTACCATTCGGCCGCAGCGCGCGGCATCCTGTGTCCCCGAAAGCCCGGCCAAGGAGGGCCCTACTATATACGCAGAACTGAGCAGGGCCTCCGCTCCTGGTCCCGAACCACTCCACCTGATGGCGTCACGCCCGGTGTCGCCGGTGCGGAGCCTGACCGTAAAAGACACTGTTGCATCCCCTCTGCCGCTAGCGACTGCATCTTCAAAGGCGGCCGCTGCCCCGGCTCCAGATGAAATTGCAGGTGCGGCCTACCCTGCGGCCGCGGCTGCTGTGCCGGCGCTGGAACCGTCTGCGGCCTGTTTGACAGGCCTTGTGGCCCAATCTTCCGGGAACACGGCTGCTCCTCCTCACCACCCGGCCCCAGTGGCTGCTGGACCGCTAACATCATTGGCTGCCTCTGTCCCGCTCTCTTCTTTGGTGGAGTCCCGCCCACCAGACTCCCGAGCCTGTAGTGTACCCTCTGTTTGGGTCGCAGAGGTTATAAGGAAGAAGAAGTCCCGGGAGCGGGAGATATGGAACCTGCTCCACGCAGGGGGAGAGGCTGGGATGGCGGCTAAGAGATCTAAGGGACGGCTGGTGTATACCAACATCGCTCAAGGATATGGCTTTATTCAGGATGAGACTGGCCAGAAAGTTTACGTAAATGTGGCTTCCATTCGTTACGGTCGGGCTTTGAAAGAAGGAGACTATGTGTCTTACTACAAAGAGTACTGTCCCCGCGGTTATTAGGCGGTGGCCGTACTGGCGGAGTCTGAAGGATGTGAACCCCTGTAAAGAGGACTTGTGTGGACACTCTCGGTATTCTACGAGCTCCACGACTATGGAGCCCCTCACGACTGACCGCTAGGAGACGGAGTGAACTGCCAGGAGTTCGTAGCACCATTGTGCAGGTTATAAGGACAGTTGTATGTAGAGGAAATTTTCTTTTGTTGTTTATCTGTTGTTTTTATTTTCTTTTTCTTTCCTTCTCCGTTCTGTGTACCTTTTCTAGGAAAGTATACGTAGATATGTTTACCTGACAGAGCGGGGATACAAAGAAACGAGGGAGTGTCCATGTCCAAGGAAGGGGGGGGGGGAAGAAGATATGCAATGTTACATTGCTATATGTTGGTTTTAAAAGCAAAGGAAAATGAAAAAAAAATATAAAAAATGGGGTACTTGTGATATTGTAAAGTTGTTTTGTTGTATAATATGCACAAGTAAATGCAACAGGTCCGGGTAAGAGAAGGTCTGAGGGACCAAAGGGAAGTGTGAGATCCGAAAGGGGTCTATGTGTGGAGAAGGTCTGGGAGACCGAGACGCCGACCATGACATATAACTGAAAGAAAGGCAAAAGAGGTGGAAGATGTGCGAAAGACATCCATCCTAGGTCAGGTCCCCGACACCACGGACACCCCAGGAAGAGGAAGGTGGACGCCGGCAATGATCTGGTAGGTGTGAGGCCTCGATCATGGTGTACCGGACATTGGAAGGTGACAGAAGGGGAGAGTAGGGGAAGGTACACGCCATAGAGAGAATATGGGTGTACCTAGCCCAATTTGAAAGACACTTTCATGTGGCGTGCACGCTGGTGAGTAGCAGTAGGCTGCTCAGAGCATGGTGCTCCCAGTATGGTTCGGCCCCCACGGGTAGTGGGTTTGGCCCAACAACTGGTCCGACAACAGAGTGTAGGTGAAGCTTCAGAACGACGAAAGCAGGGATTACGATTGTCGAGGACGACAATAGACAAAGGAAGGAAGAGTGTAGGGAAGGTGACCTGACGGACAGACAGACGTGTCAGAATAGAGAAAGGAAGGTTTGCACAGTTTAGACAGGTGTCAGTTACTACAGTGGGGAAACAGCTGAGAAAGTGTAGTGGAGGTGCAGTACCTTGAGTTGACCATTAGAGGGCAGGGAGGAGTGTGAGCAAAGAACTTGACATCAGCTTAGGGCTTAGGAAACCGTTGGTCATGGGGGGTGGAGTTACAGGAACCGGGAATTATATAAATTTGACAGGAGGGTTCCAGAAAGTTCCAGTCCCCAGGGGGAGCTCCAGTGACAGGAGGACTACGACAGTTTGTGCACTGTGAGGAAAACGAAACCAGGGGGACTGAGAAGAGAGAAAGTCAGGGGGGTGGTCCTGACACCAGAGTACCGTAGTATAGAAGAGGCACTGAGGTAAAGCATACCGTATTGAGAAACAGACGACTGATCAGTAAAAGTGCTGTTGGTTTATGGGCCTAAGGCGGCCACAGTGGCGGATCTGACAGGAGCGTCGAAGAGTGAAGAGGGGATGGTGCGTAAATGTACGTCCCCGGAGTAAAGTACGGTGTGCGGGAAGCGGCCCTGGAAACGGAGGGCCGATAAGTGAAGTGAAGTAAAGTGAACTGAAGTGCGGTGTACTTCGGAGGCCGTCAGGCGGAAGGCAAGAGAATAAACTTGGACCTGTTGTACCCGAAACTTGCCTCATCTTGTGTCTGTACGTCACTGCGCAGTATATCGAGGGACCATCCCCCCAGTCTGGCCTGCGACCCTACACACTCACAAATTGAGGTGGACATGCACTTTAAATGTGGAACAATCCGTGTGTAGTACAGATATAGCTTACAGTATAAACAGTGGCCATAAAAATTATAGCCTCACAGATCGAGGTAAACATGTGGTTAGGATAGAAACCAATAAGTATATAGTGCAGCTTGCACTGCAGACAAAGGCCAGAGTTTAGCTGCAGCCTGCAGCCGATAAATGCTAAGGCTATGTGCACATGCTGCGGTTTTTGCTGCGGTTTTGCTGCGGTTTTGGCCCTGCGGAACCGCAGCAGTTCCACAGACATGGTACTTTACCATGTTAGCCTATGGGTTTTCAAAACCGCTGTGCTCACGCTGCGTTTTTTTCCGCGTGGTTTTGCTGTGGTTTTTTTTCCGCAGCATGTCAATTATTTCTGCGGATTCTGCTGCGGTTTTACACCTTTAACATAGTAGAGGTGTGAAACTGCAGGGCAAAACCGCAGCAAAACCGCAGGTCACTTTACCTGCGGTTTTACCTGTGTTTCCGTGCGGAAAAACCCGCAGCGGAATCCGCAGCGTGTGCACATAGCCTAAAATAAGCACAATAAACAATGTACACATTGCAATAATCTTAGCAGCCAGCTAGATACATAAAAAGTGCAGAGTGCATAGAGGAGACATACAACCTTGTGAGGCACAATACCCGATGCGCGTTTCACTCTAGCTTCTTTTTATGTATTTAGCTGTCTGCTAAGATTATTGCATTGTTTACATTGTTTATTGTGCTTTTTTTAGCATGTATCAGCTGCAGCTAAACTCTGGCCTTTGTCTGCAGTGCAAGCAGCACTATATACGTATTGGTTTCTATCCTAACCACATGTTTACCTCGATCTGTGAGGCTATACTTTTTATGGCCACTGTTTATACTGTAAGCTATATCTGTACTACACACAGATTATTCCACATTTAGGCTAAGTGCACACGTAGCAGAAAATTTCTGCTTGAAAACCTGACTCCCTTCCCAGAAACCGCACCTATTTTTCCGCGGCGGTTTTTGCGCGGTTTTGATGCGTTTTTTTCGGCAGCAGTTTCGAAACGCATGGAAGAAGCCAAAACCGCGGAAAAATCCGCAAAATTAATGTGCATGCTGCGTTTTTTACCGCGATGCGTTTTTTTCGAGGTAAAAAATGCATCAATGTGCAAAAAAAAGTGCAAAATGCATAGAAATGACTGGGAAGCTTATTTTTAGCGGTTTTATAGTGAAAACCGCGGTAAAAAACGCTAAAAAAACGCTGTGTGTGAACACAGCCTTAAAACGCATGTCCACCTCAATTTGTGAGGGTATATATGTCTTGGCTACTACAGTATACATCTTTTTTAGCATTGTGCAATAATTTATTAGGAGCGGTTAGAACATTGCATATGTGCATTACTGTTTTTCTATCACTTTTTTGCAGAGAGGATAGAGTGTACCATGTAGGTAGTTATTATTGAGCAGTTACTATGATGTCATTTTTAGTCTAAATATTTTTTGTATTTACTACTGGTACTCACCTAATATGTGGTATATATGTACATACTTACCTTGTTTGGCTATATTGGACTTGCATCTCCTTTTATTGTGTTTTTATTGCTTGGCCATTGTGCTCTAATAAAGTTGAATATTTTATGGCTTAACTTCTTCTGTCTCCTTGGACATATTTGTACTTTTGAAGTGTCATTGTTGGTAGGCCCATTTCTTTGGATATATTGTATCTTAGGGTAAGGCAGAGAAAACAGACTATATAAGGAGGAAAGAATATAAAGTGGAAATAAGTGCAGGATAGAAGCTGTGCTGTGTGACAGCAGCACCCTGAATACACACAGAACTCATATCCAGCCTATATAACTGGGAGAGACAATCCCACATGAGAAAAATCTTAAACTTGGGCTAGGCTGCAATCTGGAGGTGCGAAAATAAATGAATGAAGAAATTAAGGTAGCCACTAACATAGGTAAAATATTTTTTTCCACTTCAAAGGTGTCTTTAAGCATACAGAAATTTCTATATAAAGGATTTCTACATAAAGTTGGCCTACAAATTTTTGTGTGAATTTTACCTTTATTTTGGCCACTCATACTCCTGGCATATGTTGCGTTCTTTGCTAAGAGCTTCGGACAGAAGCATGTCAGAGTGAACATTATTTTGATTGTGTACTATGGATCTCCTATTTTTTACTCGGATGGAATAAACGTTTGACTTTATATTTTTTCATGCCAATCCATTTTTCTTTTTTAGAAAAATCAGATGCTGAAACTCTTCTCATTTTGTAAAGATGTGGAGAAGCTGTCGACAACTTTCTAGAAGGCCTTGTGGTTATATGATGCGTTATTATGTTTTGAGTGTTGCTTTACCTGTTTGTTGCCTGCAGCACCTAGCTAGCCAGTGGATAGTGTTAACTATTTGGGCCAGCCCATGGTGGAAGGAGTTAAGTGAACATAGCAAATTTAGCTCCTGTTTGCTGGGCAGATAGGGAAGAGTGTTAAAAGAAAGACCTACGGTCCTAATGTCAGCAGGCCTGCACTGAAGAAGGGTTGTGTGCAAAGAAGGGAAACCATACCCAGATTCTGAAGTAAACAAAGATTAAGTAGCAGAAGGATTCCTTATCGATGTCGTCACATAGGTGAAGTGAGTTAATTGGCTGGGAACTCGCAGGACCTGTCTGACGTCACCGGTAGCAGAACTTTCTCACGCTCGTGGTGCCGTCAGATAGGTAATAGGAGTTCATAGAGAGACACTGAGCCTGCAGGATGACAGGCTGCATGGTTGCATCATGCAACCATGCAGCCTGCCATCTGGATGTAGCAGAGCTGGACCTGTCATGAGACAAATTGATTAGCAGCATCTCCACGGATAGGTGAGGAATATTGTTGTTTGCTTTTTTAACTCTTTTGCAGATGATGAGGGCATCGGGGGAATGGTCATAATTATGATTTAATTAACATTATTAAAGGAGCCTGTGTCATTCTTTCAATTAAAGGACTTTTTCTGGGTGTCTGTGTTTTCTTAGAATGTGACTATGGGGTTAATAATTGGGGCGTCTTATTGATGTCTCTCCATTACTAACTTCGGGGCTTGATGTCACCTGACAATACAAAGGTCACATCAACCCCATCAACTATTACCCCACTTGCCACCGCTGCAGGGCAAGTGGGAAGAGAGAGAGTGCCAGAATTGGCGTATCTTATTGATGCGCCTTTTCTGGGGTGGCTGAGATCTGATGTTTTTAGCTTGTGGGGGGCAGTATCCATGGCCCCTTCCTAGACTATTTATATCAGCCCGCAGATGTCTGCATAGCCTTTGCTGGTTATAAATTATAAGGGGATCCTACGTCATTTTTTTTGTGGTCCCTCATTTTAATAGCCAGTAAAGGCTAAATATACAGTTGTGAGCTGATATAGCCTGGGAAACTCCATGGGTATTACCTCCTAATCACGCTATAAACATCTGCACCCAGCTGTCGGCTTTCCCTCTGCTGGTTGTGAAAATTGCATAGGAACACACATCTTTTTCAGAAAATTAATCTTTTATTAATTAAATATATGTACAGTAAGCTGCACACACACTATACTAATTGTATATGTCACTGGCATCTATATATTTACCTATTCTATGTGTATTTACTGTATGTAATACATCTCTTCTACCCTGTCAGCTCCTGAAGTGCTTTTACAGTACATGGCACATGAATTGCTGGCTTTTATTATATTTATGTAATAAATATACATATATACTGTATATGTGTGTGTCACTTACATCTATATATCTATGTATTTTATGTGTATATATCTATTCTATCTATTCTAACCTGTCACTGTGATTTTATTGTAGCCGAACATGAATTGCCAGCTTTTCAAAGGACACCGGTGCGTAAAAGTCAGACAGCATTTGCATGGCTCGAGCGCGGTGCGATTTTTTTCTCGCACCCATAGGCTTGCATTGGAGAGTCTCGGCCAAATCTCGGCGACAATGACAGCATGCTGCAATTTTACACGCATGCTGAATACGCCCGAGAAATTAAACAGTGATGTGAGCTGCCCCATACGATGTTTTCTTGCATAGCACTCGCCCGTATTCTACGTGCCAGTGCCAGCCTAACTTTGCAACTCTGGCATGGTAAAAGTTTGAAATCTGCAACTCTTCTAATTTGGTATTCCCATGTGAACACTTCATAAGCTGAGTTTTCCATCATGGCATTATGTCTCATCGGTGTGGTGGCTACTTAAAGCTCTTGGTCCGCTTTAGCAGATTTTATGTAGTACAGACAGGTTGCGATGGTACAGTCGAGTGATAAGTAGGACCAATGTCAGGGAAGGATCCAAAGAAGTTGGTGCAGCAGAGTCACAGCAGCGGAGCTAGATTAAAGCCATGGTTACTGGTGTAGCAGATTCATGGCAGTGAGGAAGCAGAGCTAGCTCAATTATGGGGAAATGGAGGCGCTAGGTTGCACAGGAGGTTTAACATAGCAGAATTGTTACAGCAGTGACGAATCAGAGCTAACATAGCAATGAGGAAGGAGCAGAACTGAGTTGTCAATGTAGCAGAGCTGGCACCGAAATACAGCAACACTCACTCAGTAATGTAGCAGAGCTGAGTTTGAAGCAGAGTCTAATATAGCAGTGCTGGCACTTAGCAGAGTTTGATTGTAGTGCTAGAACTGTAATATGAAAAATGTCCTCTGAAGTGACGCGGGTGCCAACTACCTAAATATTCATGCGCCTGAGCCAGGTTACATGGCTGAGAAAGTGATGTCACAGGCGCGCAACGAATTGCAGCGACAATGGATCCGAGAGAGGTAGCACACAGCTATATTGCATAGATCTAATTTACTGTCCATTTTCCATTCTTGCATAATAGAATCGTAGAGATCCATAAGATATTGATAATAGGGAACATGAGGCAAGAAGTGTTGTCATGTGGACATTACTTTCAGCCTTTACTGACCCTTGACTCCCAAAAACATTCTAGGCTAGGTTTAAGCACCACTTGTACACCACATGTTCACATGAGACTTTTTTTATAAAGCCTGTGTCAGACATATTTATCATCATCATCATCACTAATTAGTCATCAAATAACTTCTTCTTCTGGATATAAGAATTTACAGTGACCATGGAATTTCGAGGATGGGGCAATTGATTCACCCATTAGTTATGTCTGGGCACCGGATATGAAAATGACAGCTGTCCCGAATCTGCTCATCATTATACAACTGGAGTAGAAAAAGAGGTAAAATAATAATATTTAATTCCTTAAAGAAAATGAATCTTTAGAAAATGACATATTAATCATTTTTTACGTTAAATGTTGTTTTATATGATATTTTATAGCATCACTATCTATATAAAAAATCTGAAATCCTGCAGTATTAGGTCTAATACTAGATTTACACTTTGTGTTCTCCAGAGAAGGCTTTTCAGCAGTCTCATTATCATCACAGGCAGGATTATAAGGACTGACTATATATTTACATATAGTAGATAACCAAAATCCACCCTTCACAATAGATGATATCACAGCTCACCTCCTCCCCTAGTGTATAATGACTGATAACACCTCTATATACAGTAGATACCACAGGATCCATCATTCACAATAGGTGATGTCACAGCTCACTTCCTTCCTACTCCTCTACAATGACTGTTGTTAACACTTCTATATACAGTAGATACCACAGGATACACAATTAATAGATGTCACAACTCACCTCCTCCTACTCCCTGCCTAGATCAGAGCATTTCTATAAAGCTCTTATATAGAAAGTCAAAAAGACATTACCAGTCCATTGCTGCTATGTGCATGTACCAAGTGTACAAAGCAGGAACTAGAAGTCTAATATTAGGTCTTGCGATCATTGTGAAAGTAAAAGATTTCTTCATTTTTCTTTAATATAGATTTAATATATATATAGCTAGAGAGATAGATAGATAGATTTAATATATGCAGTTTTGTGAAAAAGTGTTTTCCCCCTTCCTGATTTCTTATTCTTTTGCATGTTTGTCACACTTAGATGTTACGGATCACCAAACAAATGTAAATATTAAACAAAGATAACACAAGTAATCACAAAATGCAGTTTGTAAATGAAGGTATTTAGTATTACGGGAAAAAGAAATCCAAACCTACAGGGTCCTGTGTGAAAAAGTGATTTCCCCAACCCCTAAAATATAAATTAACTGTGGTTTATCACATCTTTGGGAAGCTGAATTCAAATTCTCTAGCCACACCCAGGCCTGGTTACTGCCATACCTGTTCTCAATCAAGAAATCACTTAAATATGACCTGCCTGACAAAGTGAAGACAACTAAAAGATCTTCAAAAGCTAGACATCATGCCGTGACCCAAAGAAATTCTGGAACAAATGAAAAACAAAGTAATTGAGATCTATCAGTCTGAAAAAATGTTATAAAGCCATTTACAAAGCTTTGTGAATCCAACAAATCACAGTGAGAGCCATTATCCACAAATGGCAAAAACATTGAACAGTGGTGAACTTTCCCAGGAGTGTCTGGCTGGCCAAAATTACCCCAAGAGTGCAATAACGACTCATGTAAGAGGGCACAAAAGACTCTACAACAACACCCAATGAACTGCAGGCGTAATTTGCCTCATTTGAGGTCAGTGTTCATGACTCCACCATAAGAAAGATACTGGGCAAAAATGGCCTGCATGGAAGAGCTCCTACGTGAAAACCACTGCTGAGCAATAAGAACATAAAGGTTCATCTCAGTTTTGCCAGAAAGCAACCTGATGATCCCTAAAACGTTTGAGAGAATACTCAGTGGACTGAAAAGACAAAAGTTGAACTTTTTGGAAGGTGTATGTCCCATTACATCTGGCATAGAAGTATCACAGCATGTCAGGAAAGGAACATCATACCAATAGTAAAATATGGTGGTGGTAGTGTGATGGTCTTGGTCTGTTTTGCTGCTTCAGGACGTAGAAGACTTGCTGGTGTAAATTGAATCATGAATTCTGCTGTCTATCCAAGAAATCCTGAAGGAGAATGTCTGTCCATCTGTTCGTGACCTCAAGCTGAATCGCACTTGGGTTATGCAGCAGGACAATGATCCAAAACACACAGCAAGTCCACCTCTGAGTGGCTTAAAAAAAAAAAAATTACTTTTATTTAGTTTATTTCTAGGTACGGTACATATATAGTAAAGTGTAATTTATATGAATCGTTTGCCTTTTTATGTAACAGGATGAGTACAACAAGTTTTTCTTCACCCCTCTAATCCAATATGAGTTGTACAGGTCAACTCTAGGAGTCTGTGCGTCCATTCTGTACCTTGCATACTACAGATAATACAGAGAGTCATACAAAAGTTTTTCTATTAAATTTATGCCACAGAAGTAATTTTTGTTAGGCGTATTGCTAAGGAATAAAAAAAAAAATCTAGATCTTGGGACCCTTTAAATCCTTCTTATTCACTGAATTATCCATTCTTCTTGCAGCCTTTCTTTTTTTTCTGGGATAAAAAGTTTTGAAAAAATCTCTTGGAAAAAAAAAAAAAGTCACAGACCTGCCATGTGCTATTTTTGTCAGTAATCAGAAACTTCTTTTTGTTTAAGAACGTGCCGCTTGTCCTTGAGAATACTTGCAGAATTTGCTGAGAGTCTCCAGCGCACATTTCCTGGATAGCCCCGCTAACCCCTGACAATGGATCCCCAGCAGCTTTCTTTTCAGGAAAAGGATTATCCCTGAAATAGCCCAGACACTGAAGGATGAATAGCTGTGGAACGTTCCTTCTGATTTGTGCTCTGCCCCAGCAGCTATAGGCTGATCCTACCGTAAATCCGCAAGATGTTTCTAAGCTGCTGAGTGCCACCATGTGGAGAGGAAGAAGGGGATGAGTCTCGGGAAACAGGTATAATCACTGTGTTCGGTAGTTTGACATTATAAGAAATGATAACGCAATCTTGGGCATAACTATAAAGGCTGATGAGATATCGATTGGGCCACGATGCGTAACGGGACCGGTTTCATAAACGGCACATGGTTGTTTGGTGCAGAGCTCTTATTACACATTTGGATTGGGGTGCAGGAGCTAAATGCAAAATCTGTAGCAGAGCCCCGCTGATCATGTCCATTTATAATACTTTTTTATGGGCCAAAGGGCCTTTCTGCTGCTTAGGCCCAAAGGCTTGGGTGCAAGTACTACCGCTCTACCCCAACAACTACCCTTCTGTTTACTAGAGACATTTAGGGCAACTTCTCCCATACCCTTGACCCTTTTTATATTATTCTGCTTGTGATTATCAGTCTCCTGTTTCATCTATTACCACTAGGCAAGGAACCCTGTGAGCGCCATCGTTGGTTTCAGTCAGAGCAACACTTTTGGATAGGTAGATTTTTTGCTTTTTTTTTCATCTTGGTCAAGAATTCAGTTTGGCACATTCATTCCACCATTATGAAGAAAAAAAACCTTGTTCATTATCAGTATTGGAAAGGGTTCTTTACAGTAAGAGCAGTGAAGCTTTGATTCCAATAGCAAAAACAATATCACAATTTAGAAATAAAAAAAATATGTCATGACAAAAGATATTAGTTTAGAATTAATAGGACATCACTAGCGACAATGAGGCAGTCAATCTGTGAGCTCAGCGGCTCCGAGGGGGCTTGTCATCTACACGGGCAAAGCCGATAAGCTCAATGATTGGTTGTTATGCGGTTGGCGTGACATCAGCAGTGCAACCAATACTGGACACTGAGAACAGTGCCAGAGATTCAACGCTGGACCCTTGGATGGTCAGTAGGGTGCGGTTTGTTTTTCTATAACAAGCTGTAGCTGGGGATCAAGATATTCAGAAAGGGGAAAACTACTTAATTTGCCAAAACCTCGTTGAACCCTATTACCTCCAGCATCTAAACCACAGGGCAAATGAGCCTCCGACATTCCTCAGCTGTGACCCGTCCCTAACTTTTCTCATAAGATATCTTGCCATCCCAGCATTGGCAGAATCAGACATTGTTCCACTGGCTCAGTCACGCTGGGTTGTCTTATCTGTGACTTATAGTATATTCGTTATGTTCCACAATAGGATGTAATGTTGCAGGTACTGTTGATATCAGCAAATCAATTCGAGGCAAATCGAATCCACCTCAAATTTAGCAAAAATTCAGATTCACTAAAATCCAATTTTTTTCTGCAAATCATTGTTGACGAATCCATTGTCTTTTTTCTTCTACCATCTTTCCCCTTTCTGCTCGGGACCTCCATTAACTAGACCCATACTTGAATTACATACATCGCTCCCCACGTGATGGCATTGGACATAGTTAAAGACCTGACCAGGAGAAAGATAGAAGGCAGAAGATATAAAAGCCAATCGGAGGACTGGTGAAGGTGGGAAAAGTATGGGAAGGGTCAGAGGCATTGTAAGGGGGTGAGATAGAATTACCTCCTTGCTTCCCTTCCTCTAATTGTCTTCCATCTGTTGATGTTTACATATGCTAATGTTGGTAATGTCTATGACAAATATTTGCGGTACTGCTACATGGTAAGATGTATTATCACTTACATTTATGGTATTGCCACATTTATACGTGTGCTACCATTCTTTAGAGAACTGAATTATATTGTGTTGTTCTTTAGTATAATACAGTATATAATATATGTGATGCGTACTAATGTTCATGAACAGTTTAGGGAAAGTAAGGTGTATCCTTTTGGGACATTAGAGGAGGGCACCTTAGTATTAGGCCAAGTTCACACGTACCGGAACTCTCGTGGAAATTACCGCGAGAATTCTGGAATTCCATTCCGCGGGAAAATCGCATTTTAAATTCCCGCTATTTTCCAGCGGAAAAACTAGCATTTTGCAAGCATAATTAGCTTGCAGAATGCTAGCGTTTTCCAGGTGATCTGTAGCATCGCTTGGAGAACTGATTGACAGGTTGGTCACACTCGTCAAACATAGTGTTTGACGAGTGTGACCAACTTTTTACTACAGAGGCCGCCTATGCAGCATCAGTAGTAAAAGATAAAATGTAAAAAAAAATAAAAAATGGTGTTATTCTTACCTTCCGACGTCCCGCGCAGCCAGTAATCCTTTGCGAAAATGCCCGCGATGACGTCCGTTCTCGCGAGATCGCGACGTCTCGCGGTAATTTGTGATGACGTTGCACGAATGACCGCAAGACTTCGCGATCCCGCGAGAACGGACGCCATCGCGGGCATTTTCGCAAAGCATTACTGGGAACGAGAGTGTGGAGAGAGGCGGGAAGGCTGCGCGGGATGTCGGAAGGTGAGAATAGCAATATTTTTTATTTTAAATTCTATTTTTTACAGGGATATGGTACCCAAAGCCCAAAGGACAGTCTCCTCTCCTCCGGACTGTGGGTACCATCCGCAAATATTCTGCTTACTTTCCGCATAGTGGGCACAGCTACATGCGGGAAGTAAGCAGAACAATGCATTCCTATGGGTGCGGGATCGCCGCGATTCCGCAAAATTAATGAGCATGCTGCGGTTTTTACCACGAAGCGATTCTGCCGCTGTAAAAACTGCAGCATTAGCACAGCATTGCGGAATCCCATAGGAATGCATGAAATGCTTATTTTTCGCGTTTTCGCGGCAAAATCGCGCGGTTAAAACCGCCGCGGGAACACGAAAAAAATGCAACGTGTGAACTCAGCCTTATAGTTCTCATAGACAAGGGTAAGTGTAGTTCATTTGTGGGCCACTAGATGGGGGCATACTAGTATGCACTGTAGTAGACAGGAGTTTCCAGGAAGTTAGGTCAGACGGGGCTAGGGTGCCTGAAGTGTCCACATGGGCTATAGGCCCGGACAGCATGGCAGCCACATAATGTTAAATTGTTGCAGGCCACGTTATCCAAGGCCACTGTGCATCATAGCAGTGGGCCAGAACAGGGAACGAAAGATGTGGCGACTCATCACCTGGGCAGATGCCTTTAAGGCACGAGTCAGTTAGACTGAGGAGCTGAAGGAAGTTGGAGCTTCGACGAGATTGGTATAGACCGGCTGGATGCTTTACCAGAGGCAACCAAACCTGGTGACTGATGATTTCAAGTCTGGGGTGAAACAGGCAGAAAGAATTGTCATCGTGGCGAGGTTAGGCCAGGAAGGAACTGGGGAGCAGTCTAGGACGGTGTACTGCACAGAAGCGACAGCAACGCAGGGAAAGATGAGGAAACAAGTGGATTCCATGATGTACCAACTGTGGATGTAACGTGTGAAGTATTCAGTAAAGAGAATGTTAAAGTTATCTTGGACTGTGTCTCCATTGCTGGGGGTCGCCTGGAAGAGGGACCGTCGTTGCCTGGGAAGTGCCCAGGGGAATCTGGATTTGGAGATGCAGGTACGCTGAAGAGAAGAACACAGTTTTCTGTAGGAGGAAGGACTGTATATAGATATTTCAGTAATTCAGGTCACGACTACAGTCCTGTCCTCCCATTACAGCGTGACCATCGTGGTTGCACGCGCAGGGGAGGATGCCGACCCAAGCATTTACTTCATCTGGATGTCCATCCTCATACGTATGCTCGGCTGACATTTATTGCAGTGTAAGAACCCTCCACTAGCAGATCAGAGGCCTGCAGCTGACACCAGCATGGCAAGCATTGACATCTCATGGAAGTGACGTCACTCATCACCATAGCAGGCACGCTGATGTCAGCTTCTGGGGTCTGATTGTCCGGCAGCATACATGGTAGCACAGGGAGACTTGTCCCTGCGATGCAATACAATTAGGCTGAATGTGCGTTCGAGGAAGCACATGCAGCAGAAATAGTCTCTGGAGTCAGTGGACCCCTAATGTGGGCCCGGAAGAGGAAAATGTAGAAGATGCCGTACGTCGAAGGAGCAGAGGAAGGTAAGAATGTTTTTTTTAATGCAGAGTGGGTACCATGAATACCAAAAATGGGCTTAGGATGAGGGATATATATACCAGTAAAAATCCCAAGATCCCATATATTCCAGGATGGGCCCAGGATGACATATCTACCATTATGGGGGACATATATACCAGGAAGGGGCCCTAGATTGCAGACATATAAACCAGGATGGGTCCAGTATGGGGGACATACCAGGAAGGAGGCCAAGATTGCAGAAATATATACCAGGATGGGCTCAGAATGAGGGTCTTATATACCAGCATGGAGCACATAAATACTAGGAAAGGGCCCAAGACTGCAGACATAAATACCAGCATGGGGGACATATATACCAGAATGTTGGACATATATACCAGGAAGGGGCCCTAGATTGCAGACATGTATACCAGGATGGGCCCAGGATGGGGGACATATATACCAGGAAGGGGCCCTGGATGGGGGATATATGTACCAGGAAGGTGCCAAGGAAGGGGGATATAAATACTTGGAAGGGACAATATGGTGGGCAATCAACTGCTATTTTGTTGAATTTGACCCCAAAAAATAAATTGCATTCAATTTGCTTTGGAGGATTTTAGTTTGCTTGTAATTTATTCTAGGCAAATCGAAATGCCTCCTCGAATAGAATGAACCTGATCACATCAAATTTCAATAGATTGACTTACCTCTAGTTACATGGCAAACAGACTATTTGGACAAGACATGTCGTATAAGGCTGCCCATTCAAACTCGTAAAAAAAACAAAATGTGGTAATTTTCTAAATGGCACCATCATTAAAGGGTCAGACAAGATAATTAGTTGTAACCTTGTATTATTAACTAAACTTTTAATATTCTATGTTCATAGTAAAAATGAATATTTTTAGTAAAGTTACTCCTAATTATATTGTTACGGTCTGTAACGAGTATCTTTCTGAATCGGGGGGGGGGGTATATATAAAGAAGGATCTCAGCCTTTTGTGCTGTTTCCCCACCAATAATGAGAATAGACCATGTTATTATGACAGATGTGGCAGATGGGAGTTGGGCACATTAACATAAGCTGTGAATGAGAGTGACTACATTGACTACCGTCTTGTGCATATGGACATTCAGCCTTTTTCATTGCTCCCCTGCATGACTCGCATTCTGATCAGCCGGTGCTGTATGGTAAAAATGCTGAGGAGATGATTGATCCTTTTGAAATTTTCTGTCCCTGATTACAAGGTTGGTGAGAGACGAAGAGAAAAATGTAAAGTATATGAATTAACTCATCATGAATTTCTCAACTTCTTCTATGTGACACCTGCAATTGGATGGGACCTAGCCTTCCTGAAGAAGGAACTGGGCTGGACTCATGACCATCTTGGTCCTGTTTTTTCTTTGTGGTGATCTAGCTGTAGCAAAGAGTCTTGAACGCAAGGCTCTCTGGAAAAATGTATGCAAATCAGTTCTCTTCTAGAAGGAGATTGCTCTCTTTTTTTATTGCCCACAATGGCCTTGAAGGTCAATGTCCGACCCATTAACCAATATGGAGACACCTATCTGTAGGCATTGCTATTGTTGGACTTGCTCCTTGTCAGTAAAGCGCAGGGTGCTAGTTGACTGTGTGCCTTGACTCAGAATGGTGTAGAGTCTAGGCCAATTACATGGAATGCAGTAATGGTCTTAATAATTTTGTAAAATAAGGGTTATGGCAATTTCAAGGGTCATATCAAACATATATGGAATATCCTACACCATAAGGGCAGCAGTGGGACTGTTACCCCACAAACAAACTAAAGTCTATTGTTACAAACTAAAATTCTTTGGGTCCTGTTGTGATGATTTCCCATTGTTTTTACACTTCTGTTTCAGGCGTTCAAAAATACAGGTAATCTTAAATCTTACGCTACATTCTGTCCAAAGAATGTCAAGTAAAGGGCCTGTCACACTAAGCGATATCACTAGCAATATCGCAATAATGTCACAGATTTTGTGACGTTATAACGATATTACTAGCGATATCGCTATGTCTGATACTTACCTCCGACCGGCTCCCCCGCTGATTATCGCTGATCGCACGAGAACGTCCTGGGCCGTTTCTCGTCGTCAGCTTCCTGTGGCGCCGACAAGCGACGTGTGGACGCGGGCGGGAGGACGTCAGGATCGCCTCGTCTGACAGGTAAGTAACGACCCCCGACCGCTGCTATGTCGCTGGTGAGATCTGCCTGTGTGGCAGCTCACTAGCGACCACTTAGCGATGCACCAGCGATCCTGACCGCGTCATATCGCTGGTCGGGATCGATGGTGCATCGCTAAGTGTGACAGTACCTTAAGACTCCCTTAAGATGGCCATACATAGATAGTAATCTGCCGAATTATCTTTTGGCCAACAGTTATCCCTTCAGACTTCACCGTACACAGGAACCCTTTTCTTTGTCTAGGCCTCTCTATTACTTATGCAGTGACAGTCCATTTGCCATTCATTTCACACATAGACTTTACTCTCCACCATCTTGGTCTCAATCTCAAAATCTTCTTGAGGACCATGCTATCGGGACAACAAATCAAAAACCCTACAATTACTTAATACGGCACACTTTCCACCACAAGGACACCATTGAGCTTGGATCAAAGTAAAATTCAATGACGCAGTCCAATACACTGGACAGTAAAAAGTAATAAAGTGCAACTTTACTGTATCATCGCTATTTGGAGCAAAATCCATAAGTAATCACTACTGTCCAAAGAGGAAGCCAACAGGTGAAACCCAGTGTTTAGTGTAAGCTGTTATGCTACATGTTTGACATATTTTTTATGTGTTTTGAACTCTTTGATTCTTGTGCGTATAATACAAAGTTATGACATGGATTGATGGTAAAATCATTGGCTCAATATGGCGATACTCAAAATGTGACAAAGTGAGATGATTCCAGATGATGTTGATTTGTTGTCCTTCTAAAGATGTTCATGCTGAAGGGTGTCATGCACCAAAAACAAGCTGATGTTTTAAGGATGTATGAATCTTTTTTGCACAGTTTTTGTACTCAACCACAACTAAATATTTGCATGTTTGTGAAGCTAGACATCTCCTCCTTTTACTTGGACTTTCTGTGTCTAGGCAGAGATGTCACTGGTGCTCCAAACTGCTCGAGATCCTATACTGGTGAGAAGACATTTTATCTTTTTCGTTGTAAAGTTGTACCTTATCTCTTTTCACCATAAACCCTACTTGAGCTCTCGATGAGAACCTTTTCCTCAGTACAGGGGTAATGTTTCCCTTGGTAGAAACATACTCCAAACTACTAAATGTGCAGGTCCCTCCCAGACAAAGGATCCAGTAACCGTATCTGTTCTGTCTCCGACATTTAATTCATAATCCATGATTATCTGCTTGTTAATGCTTATAGTGTTTTCTGGCTCCATCTAGTGACCAGTCATAACCGCAGTGTTATTGTGTGTTTTACTTTCACTTTGCTATTTCCTTCCATTTGCAGTGCATTCTGGTAAGGTTGCAATGCATCTTGGTAGTGGATTATGGTTAGTTCAGCCCCCATTTTCCCTCCAGTCCACCATTTTCCTTCTGCCTGTATTCAGGAAGCATCTCATTTCTCTTCTCCCCCTGTGACAGCATTGCTGGTATGTATTTATGTTTCCTGTATCCAATTCCTGTCTCATATTAGCCTGCTTAATTAGTTCTCCCCTGGTTAGCTGTTAGTGCAGATGATGTAGTATGTATATATGAATCCCTGATGAACCCAGTATTGATTGTATGCATATATGTTTTTGTTTGTAGTTTCACCACGCCAATATTCCATCACATTCAATAAAGCACAGATTCAACCTACAGTCTTCTTATTGGACCCCGGTATAGCGATTTAGCTGCCTATATAAGCTACATGAATTCTACTTCATTTAGTGAGGACAGAACAGTATCCTTTAGTAACATGGTATCAGAACCAATTTCTCAGGCGATATGCTGCTTATAAACAGAGATGGATACAAGTTCCGTCTCGAAATACATTTGGCTCATTCTCTTTGTGACACAGACTTACTTCATGTCTTCTGATGGATCTAGAGATGGTTCAGCGCTCAAAGACACCGGTTCTCATAATATTCATCGTTATCTAATACATTTAGTGTTTTTTCCTCAATAACATAACATATCACACATACAATTTATGCTTTGAGATAAATGTCATGAAGAATAATGAGTAACGTGTCCTCCTGTTCTTTAAACTCATAGTCTAATTATTATACATCATGGTAGACAATGCCAATTCCCATGAGAAATCGTTCTCGTTCTCAATGTCTCTTTACATAATTCTGTTTTTATTGTACTTTAGACAGCTGTTAGGTGGGTCCTGTTTTATCAGCCAACCGGAAATTTTCGTAGATGAACAAGAGACATTTGTATTTAGAAAATCCAGTTAGGCAGGAACTCTACAAGTACGTACCTGAATATTAACCATTAAACCGTACTGTATGTATATTTAGGGAACCAAAAATCCAGACAGTCATATCTCTATATCTCTCACTTCTATCTGTCTAGGGTACTAATACTAACCCAGCAACCGTAGGCTCTTGAGACAACAGGTATCTCACACATAATAATGAAAGAGTGATATTAGTGAGTGTTGTTAGTCACTTAAAGTGGATGTTGAGGACTTGTTCATCTATCGTAAGCAAAAGCTAGCAATATTAGATGAAAGAAGGAAAAAAATTGAGTTGATGTATTGGAAGCAGGAAAAATGGCGAAGCATAATCATCTGAGTGATTTTGACAAGATAAGAAAGGAACTACAGGCTGACGGAGCGTAATCCTAAAATAATATTTATTTAATTAATTTAAAATACAATTATGGCAAAATACAGAGACTGCTAAGCAAAAAACAGCAGCGTAAAAGACTATCAAACTAAAGTGCTGAGTACCACATAATCACTTCACGCCTCCTGATGAAGTTATGATGAAACGTGCGTCGGGGTGACAGAGTATTCAGACTTGCACAATCACTAGTAAGTAACTTCACTCATAAGCCCTTTATGGCTTTCTGATTTACTTTGGGCCCCTTTTCACAATCATGACTAAATTTAGCCAGCCATTTTGTTAGGCCAATGTGTGTGGTTTTGATTCAGTAATGTGTGGACCCATTCAAGTTGTGAATTTGCTAAAATTGGACAGTGAAATCCATATGAATGTATTGTGATTTTTTGGCACTAAGCACTTTAGTTTGCTAGTATTTTACTCTACTGTTTTTGCTTAGCAGTCTCTGTATTTTACCATAATTGTATTTTAAATTAATTAAATAAATATTATTTTACACTTCGTGAGCCTGTAGCTCCTTTCCTATAGTGTTCATTTTCAAGTTATTTCTATCCACCGTTTATATGAACTTTGGGCATTTGTGTAATATAGACTTTGACAAGATCTACATTGTGATGTCTAGATGCCTGAAGTAGAACAACTTTAAAAGAGCAGGTTTTGTTGGGCCTTCTTGGCTTGCATTGGTTAGTACTGCCCAGGGACTATTTTATGCAAAGTGGGTCCCTGGGCAAAAGTTTTAATTAGGGCCCTAAATGCTCCCATTTTGCTCCATCACACTCAAACATTTAGGTTGATTTTACATGGCAGCACAGCTGGCAGCACGGTGGCTCAGTGGATGGCACTGCAGCCTTGCAGCGCTGGAGTCCTGGCTTCCAATCCCACCAAGGACAACATTTGCAAGGAGTTTGTATGTTCTCCCCGTGTTTGCGTTGGTTTCCTCCCACATTCCAAAGATATACTGATAGAGATTTTAGATTGTGAGCCCCATCGGGGACAGTGATGATAATGTGTGCAAACTGTAAAGCGCTGCGGAATATGCTAGCGCTATATAAAGATTATTATTATTACATGAACTGTGTTCAGGCTGTTATATAAGCTCGACTGACAACATTCAAGTTCTTTGCTGCTTGTTTCTTGGCCTCTTTACACAAGCTGATGGAGAATAATGGGCATAGATCAATCATTAGTATTTCAAACTGTCCCCATACAGTATCATATTATCAGAAGTATGTCTGCAGTTTGCTCAGGGAGATGTGCTACTGAGAACAATTATTTTTGTTCCACCATAAACAATCCAATCACCCGATGAATGGGCAGCATTTTGCTCATTCTTTGGGTGATGGCTGACATGTTTAGACCTATAAACTCCTATCCGCGCTGCCCGGGATTTATAAATGTGGATGCTACTTACACACAGTATGTGAGTCACACATTGTATGTTACATACACACATAGCTCACACCCATGAATACACAGAGCACATACACACACGTATGCAGAGCACATACATACACAAAGAAGCACACACATATACACTCACTGGCCACTTTATTAGGTACACCATGCTAGTAAGGGGTTGGACCCCCTTTTGCCTTCAGAACTGCCTCAATTCTTCGTGGCAGAGATTCAACAAGGTGCTGGAAGCATTCCTCAGAGATTTTGGACCATATTGACATGATGGCATCACACAGTTGGCGCAGATTTGTCGGCTGCACATCCCTGATGCGAATCTCCCGTTCCACCACATCCCAAAGATGCTCTATTGGATTGAGATCTGGTGACTGAGGAGGCCATTTGAGTACAGTAAACTCATTGTCATGTTCAAGAAACCAATCTGAGATGATTCGAGCTTTATGACATGGCGCATTATCCTGCTGAAAGTAGCCATCAGATGTTGGGTACATTGTGGTCATAAAGGGATGGACATGGTCAGCAACAATACTCAGGTAGGCTGTGGCGTTGCAACGATGCTCAATTGGTACCAAGGGGCCCAAAGAGTGCCCAGAAAAAATTCCCCACACCATGACACCACCACCACCAGCCTGAACGTTGATACAAGGCAGGATGGATCCATGCTTTCATGTTGTTTACGCCAAATTCTGACCCTACCATCCGAATGTCGCAGCAGAAATCGAGACTCATCAGACCAGGCAACGTTTTTCCAATCTTCTACTGTCCAATTTCGATGAGCTTGTGCAAATTGTAGCCTCAGTTTCCTGTTCTTAGCTGAGAGGAGTGGTACCCAGTGTGGTCTTCTGCTGCTGTAGCCCATCTGCCTCAAAGTTCGACGCACTGTGCGTTCAGAGATGCTCTTCTGCCTACCTTGGTTGTAACGGGTGGCAATTTGAGTCACTGTTGCCTTTCTATCAGCTCGAACCAGTCTGCCCATTCTCCTCTGACCTCTGGCATCAACATGGCATTTCCGGCCACAGAACTGCCGCTCACTGGATTTTTTTTCTTTTTCGGACCATTCTCTGTAAACCCTAGAGATGGTTGTGCGTGAAAATCCCAGTAGATCAGCAGTTTCTGAAATTCTCAGACCAGCCCTTCTGGCACCAACAATCATGCCACGTTCAAAGGCACTCAAATCACCTTTCTTCCCCATACTGATGCTCGGTTTGAACTGCAGGAGATTGTCTTGACCATGTCTACATGCCTAAATGCACTGAGTTGCCGCCATGTGATTGGCTGATTAGAAATTAAGTCTTAACACACAGTTGGACAGGTGTACCTAATAAAGTGGCCAGTGAGTGTATATTTATATATATACCACTAAGAGTCCATACATTCTAGGCTCAACATACACAGATACAGACAGTCAGACAGACACACACGTCCATTCACCTCTTTATACTGTCTGTGTCATACAGTGGCATGTAAAAGTTTGGTCACCCTTGGTCAAAACTACAGTGATTGTGAACAGTTAAGCAAGTTGAAGATGAAATGATCTCTATAAGGCCTAATGTTAAAGATGACACATTTCCTTTGTATTTTAGACAATAAAAATATACATGGTAATTTTTTTACATTTTAAAAAGTACAAAAACAAAAAATAGGAAGATGCAAAGTTTGGGCACCCTGCATGGTTAGCATCTAGCAGCACCCACTTTTTGAAATTATCAGATTTTGTAATCGCTTTTTGCAGCCAGCCAAGAGTCTTTCAAATCTACTTTGAGGGATTTTCATCCATTCTTCCTTGGAAAATTCTTCCAGTCCTGTTAGATTCCTGGGGCATCTTGCATCCTCTGCTATTTTGTGGTCTAGCCGCAGATTTTCAATGATGTTCAGATCAGGGGACTGTGAGGGCCATTGTAAAACCTTCAGTTTGCACCTTTTGAGGTTGTCTAGTGTTGATTTTGCCATGTGTTTAGGATCATTATCCATTTGTAGAAGCAATCCTCTTTTCAACTTCAGCTTTTTTACATATGGTGTTATGTTTGTGTAGGGTTCGTGGGCTGAGCTGGGGGGTGGGGGTGGTCCCTCTTCTTACCGCGCAGAGATGTAACAGAGACAAGATGGAGGCAGGTTCTGGGTGCAACAGGTCCAAGTTTATTTTCACTCGCCGTCTGCATAACGGCCTCAGAAGCACACCGCACTTCCTTCACCTCACGGCCCTCCGTTTACAGGGCCGCTTCCCACACACCGTACGTTACACTGGGGACGTGTATGCATACACCATCCCCTCTTCACTCATTGACGCTCCTGACAGCACTTCTACTGTTCAGTCGTTGTGTCAAATACGATGTCTTATACCCAGTGCCTCGTCCCTTCTGCAGTTCTTCCTGTCAGGACCACCCCCCTGACGTTCTCTCTCCTCAGTCCCCCTGGTATGGTTCTCCTCAGAGAGCACGAACTGTCGTAGTCCTTCTGTCACCTGAGCTCCCCCTGGGGACTGGAATCTTCTGGAACCCTCCCTCAGTATTTATATCTTTCCCGGTTCCCTGTAACTCCGCCCCCCATGAAAAACGGTTTCCTAGCCCTAAGCTGCTGTCAAGTCCTTTTCCTCACACTCCCCCCTGCCACCTTGTGGTCACCCAGGGTACTGCCTATCACTTTTACTGCCCAGCTGTTATCCATCTGTTATAACTGACAAGTACGTCTGTCCATCAGGTCACTGTCCCCACATTTGCATCAATTATTTGTTGAAATTTCATTGATTCCATTCTCTCTACCCATGAAATGATCCCCATGCCACTGGCTGCAACACAACCCCAAGTGGTTAATGGTTAGCGAGATATTTTTTTCCTGAAATTCTGTGTCCTATTTGTCCATTCATACCTTAATAATAATTAATAATAATTTTATTTCTATAGAGCTGACATATTCTGCAGTACTTTCCATTTCAGAGGGGACTTGATCATTGTGGCCAAAGAGTTCTATTTTAACCGCATCGCTCCACAGGACTTATTTCCAAAATGCATCAGGATTCGTTAGATACTCTTTTGCATTCTTCTGACTCTGAATTTTATGGTGAAGTTGCAGGAGAGGTTTTCTTCTGATGACGCTTTCATGAAAGTCATATTTGTGCAGGTGTCTATGAACAGTAGAACAATGTACCACAACTCCAGAGTCTGCTAAATCTTTCCGAAAGTTTTTTTGCAGTCAAGCGGGAGTTCTGATTCGCCTCTCTAGCAATCCTGCGAGCAACCTTCACTGAAATTTTGCTTGATCTTACAGACCTTATCTTGACCTCCACTGTTCCTGTTAACTGCCATTGTTTAATTACATTTCAAAATGAGGAAAGGGCAACTTGAAAACTCTTTGCTGCCTTCTTATAGCATTCTTCTGCCTTTGTGGGCCTCCAACATTTTAACTTTCAGAGTGCTAGGCAGCTGCTTAGAAGAACCCATGGCAAATTTGCATCATTTGGCCCTTCCTAATGATGACAGTGAACAAACCACAAACCCAACAGGCTAATTAAGGTCTGAAACCTTGGTCAAAGTTATCTGAGAATACAAATCTCCAAGGCTGCCCAAATTTTTGCATTAGCCTATTTTTCTTTTTGTAATTTTTAAAATGTAAAAGATGAAAATACATACCATATTTTAATGACTGTTAGACACACTTTTTTCCTTCAAAAATTTGAAGGAAAATGGGGGGTGCATCTTATAATCATGATGTAGAGCAAGGTCAATCAGTTCCTGATCAATTTCTTGCAGCATTTCATCAGTGCCTACCACAGTGACTGGTCCGAATTCTCATACAACAGCCTCTTGAGTGAATCCTCTGCCAAACCTCCGTTTTTTTGTGGTCTACGATCAATATCCCAATATCTCGAGCCATGTTTTCACTATCTCAGATATTCCTGCTGCTGAATCCCTCAAAGTTTATTTTTTCTAGGATCTGGGAGGACACTAAGTCCACATTATTGAAGTCCTCTGAATGGCTGAAAAGATACGCAGACAAGAGAAGTCTGGATCTGCCTCTGTTTCATCCTGGGGACAAGGTCTGGCAGTCGTCTAAGTATGTCTGTCTCAATGTATCCTCTTATAAACCGAGTCTTCGCTTGTTCGATGTTCTGAAACAGATTAATCCAGAAGTCTACAAGTTCAAACTCCCTTCCTCTGAGTCTTTATAGATCCCCTATTCTTTTCATGTGTCTCTTTTTAAACCTGTCATTCTCAGTCCTTTTTTAAAGATCCTGGTACCACTCCTGCTCCATTCAGCACTAAAGACATTTTTGAGGTTGAGAACATTATGTCCACCCAGACGGTAAGAGGAAAGACATTTTTTCAAGTGGATTGGAAGTGGTTTGGTCCTGAGGAGAGGTTCTGAGAGCCCAGTGAAAAGATCCATGCCCCTTTCCTCCTGGAGAAATTTCTTGTGGGCGTGAAAAAGAGAGGGAGGAAAGGGGGGGTACTTTAGCACCAGCGTTAATGCACATTGCCGCTCTCCACCAGCAGGGACACCGACTAACTCACCGCCATGGCCCATGTCCCGCTCTTCTTTCTTCTTCCTGTTCTGCTGCTGCCCGGGATACGTGCATGGCATGCAGACCACTGGGAACTGCACTTAGGGTGTGCGTGTGCTCCCTCCTTTTCAAAGGGGCCATGCGTGCACCATCAAAAGTGTTCCCAGCCAATGGCTGAGAGACACTTACTATTTAAGGTAACTCCACCTGCAAAGAGGTGCCTGTGCAGCGTTTCTAGTCTGTTTCATTAACATGCTTGCTAGTTCTCAGGTCCCAGTGCTTGTATTCCAGTATACCTGTCCTGTACATCAGCCGTGCCCACCTGTCTGTCTATCAGCTATGCAAGCCTGCCTGTCTATCAGCTGTACCTGCCTGTCTATTGGCTGTGCTCACCTGCCTGTCTATCAACTGTGCCTGCCTGTCTATCTCCTGCACTCATCTGCCTGTTTATCAGCCATGCCCGCCTGCCTGTCTGTATATCAGTAGTGCCCGCCTGCCTTCCTGTATACCAGTCATGCCCACCAGTACCTGCCTGCCTCTGTGCCTGTCATGCCAATCACTACATAGCTCTGCCAGCCAGTACTTGCCAAGTCTACCATTACTGGCCTTTCCTGCCTCCTGTCCCTTGTGGGTCGGCTGCCATCCACCTGAGGTCAGTCCTGGTGTAGCAACTTGTCCCACCTCCCTTGTCCTTCCTATTTCTCAGGTCAAAGTGCTCATATCCCAGTATACCTGTCCTGTACATCAGCTGTGCCTGTCTGCCTGTCAATCAACTGTGGCTTCCTGCCTGTCTTTCAGCTGTGCCCGACTGCCTGCCTGTCTATCAGCCATGCCGGCTTGGCTGTTTGTATATCAGTTGTGCCTGCCTGTAAACCTGTCGTGTCCACCAGTGCCTGCATGTGTGCCTGTCGTGCCAGTCACTACACCAGCCGTGACAGCCAGTACTTGCCAAGGATGCCATTCCTGGAAGTTCCTGCCTCCTGTGCCTTGGGGGTCAGCTTCCTTCCATTCAAGGTCAGTACTGGTGTAGCACCTGGTTCCGCCTCCTCATCCCTCCTTGGATCACAGTATCATCAGTCTCTGTGTATCCAAGGTCAGACTTGATGAGGCATCTAGGCTCACCCCTCCAGGCTCTCCTCAAATCACGGCACAGTGGTTCCACCATCCAGTCCATTACAGAGATGCTGTTTATAACCACATCAACTCTGATCAAGAGAAGAGGACACAGCTGAACACAGGACCACTTATATTAATTAATAATTACCTAAAAATATTTAATAAAATCGGTTTTACAAACTGGAAAGTCAGTAAGAAGAACTTTTTCATAGGATCATCCACGTAAATATAATGGGGGTGCATTATACTACTATGGGGGTGCATTATACTACTATGGGGGTGCATTATACTATAATGGGGGTGGCATAGGCCTGTTTTACACTTCCGTTTTTTGGCGTCAATCAAAATCCACCGTTTGGGGAAAAAACGGATCTGACGGATTTTCCTGGCGGATCCGTGTTTTTCCCCATAGACTTGTATTGGCGGCAGATTGTGACGGATGGCCTTCCGATGGGTCCGTCGTGTAATGGATCCGTCATAAAATTGGCGTCCGTCAGCCAGAAAAACGTCCCTAGGAACGTTTTTTGTCTGCGTCGAAAAGACGGCTGGTGACGGATCAATCACCGTCTGTCGTCTGGTATAATGGATGCATATGGGCGGCGGATCCGTGGCAGGACGGAATCCGTTGACGGATTCTGTTTTTCCAAACTGAGCATGCCCGGAAGAATTTCCCTTCCATAATTTAACCTCAAAATCCATTCTGGCACAGAAAAGTCTCTCTCTCTCTCTTTCTCTCCAGAATCGTGTTCCTTAAATTCAAAAATCTGCAGTTTCGACGGATTCGTCAAAAAAACGGAAGAAACGGATGAAAAAACCGGATGCGACTGATTAAATGGATTCGTTTTTTCGGTGGATCCGCTAGACGGATCAGTTGAAAAAACTGATCAATTGCATCCGTTTACATCCGTTTTTCACTAATTTTGACGGATCCGTTGTCAATCAAAATCCACCGTTTGGGTAAAAAACAGATCTGACGGATTTTCCTGCATTTTGACTGACGCCAGAAAACTGAAGTGTGAAACAGGCCTTATACTCCTATGGAGTTCATTACACTACTATGGAGGTGCATTATACTGCTATGGAGGTATATTACACTACTATGGGGATGCATTATACTTCCAAAACACACCAAAGAAGCAAGAGTCCGCACTGCAAGGAACCCAACTCTCAACACCGGTGTCATTCAAATTGAACCACATAATGTATGTGTGTTCAGCAGTTTATGCTCCATGAATCAGGGTGCCTCTCCAAGAAAAAAGCCACAATAGATTCCAATATAGAGAAAAATATGGATGACACTCACAGATAAAAAGTCACTTTTTATTCCAACAATTAAAACATAGGCGTAGGGAGGATGGAAGCTGGAGTGGAGGAGACGACGGCCGTTGAAGCGCAAGTGCATGAAACGGCCGTTGTCCACCCTCTGTACATTCCTCCCGAGCCAATGCCTTTTAACCAATAAAGAATTTCCATGATAGAACGGTGAGTGCCATCCTTTCTTATCTTTTCTACACAATCTGTATTATGTGTACACTGACACTATACACTGTGTACTAAATACAAAGCTCCTGTGTATAATAGCACTTATGGTAAAATTAGCATTGTGTTTTTTTTTATTAATATTCAATATTGTCATATTCGGTCACTATGTGGTTGTAATATGTGGTCCGGTCATGGTGTGGCCGCATTTGTCCCTTGTATGTGGTCTTAGTTGGTAACTATGTAGTGGTAGCATGTGGTCTGGCCATGTTGAGGTGGTATTTGTTCCTTGTATGTGGTAAAATTCGGTAGCAATGCGGTTGTAATATGCGGTCCAGCTGTAAGAAGATGGACCAGACCGGGGGTACCTCTCTTGCGCCGGGTCTGGAACTGTCAGGGCACCGTGACAGAGCAGGCGCACGCTATAGAATTCCTGCGTCCACGTACAGAGACTGTGACCAGAGACGTGCCGAGTGCCCGTTGGCCTCCACAACTGAAGGTGCCTAATGCTCCGGGCCAGTAAGTATCCCACTCGTGCTCTTTAAGAAGAACCAGGTGACTCACTGTGCCCTTTCTCACCCGCATACATCTGTCAAGCTACGTTAAGCTCTGGCAGTTTCGGAGACTGCATTTTGCTCCTCACAATGATTCCTGGACCAATGACACCATTCAAGACATCAAGGACTCACTGCCACCGCCGGAAACAGGATCATCAATGCCTTCAGGATGACACCGGACTCATCACGCGCTAACTGCGTTGGCACCACCGTTTAACTTTGAACCTAGGACTCTGCAGTCAAGAAGCTGTCGGACTGATAGGTTAACCCTTAATGAACAGTTGCTTTACTTATTGCAATTGTTACCTCACCCTGCACACCCTTGGTGGTAATATCATCTGCTATACCCCTGTTTTACCCCTTCTCCTCCCTGTGTGGAGTGTTCCCCTGTTCAAGTAAACTTAACGTTAAGCCTTGCTCTGCCTCCTGTCTGTTACTGCATCCGTCAACCTGCCCACACTGCCATTGTTTGGCACTATTTGTGCCTTGTATGTGGTATTATTCGGTCACTATGTGGTGGTAATAATGTGTTCTGGTCACGGTGTGACAGTATTTGTCCCTTATATGTGGTATTATTGTTCATTTTAAAAAATGTATGTGACTCATTCCTTTACAGAAACATAAATAAAAATATACATAAAAAGAGTATTGGATATTTTAACAAATAATTAATAGGTTAGAGTAGGGCCCGGCCAAAAGAGTCTACCTAGTCGTGGTGGCACCTTAAAAAAAATCTTTTAGCCAAAGCAAAACAAAAGCTCCTGGCTATGTATGTAATCTGGTCTTAGATGAGAACTGATAATGTATTATTGGTGAGGACGTGATGGTGGAGCCTGGGCAGACTCTCAAGGGGGCCTGAAAATTTTTCTAGTATAGGGCCCCAAAATTCCTGGTGGCAGCCCTAGTGACATGTACCACCTACCTAAACTTTGTAGAGATCAAGTATTCTCCTTCATATTAACGGTATTTCCTAAAAAAAGCGGCAATATAATTTTTTTTTCACCTTATGTTTAAGTTTAGTTTTTAATGGACAATGCCTGACAATGACGTAGTTACCAGTCTCAGGACACTACAAATTTTCCATTGATACCAGCCAAATAGTCTAATGTCTACTGCAGCCGGGTGTGTCAGCGTGCAAGAGGATGCAGACCTTCAATCCGCATTTTCACGGAGGAAAGGAAAATTGTATCCAGCTGCCTGATAATAAACACCATTTCTCCTGTGTCCGATATCTAAAACAAGATTAATCCTGTAAAAACAAGAAATCTGAGGATACAAATTTAGAAGAAATGTAAAACATATATTGAGGAAATGTGATACTTCCTACACAAAGTAGCCATCGTGAAAAATATGCCGAATGCAAAAAAAGAAGGGGGAGGTAGAATCAGCAATGGAAATAAAAGTCACATAATATACAGTCATGGCCAAAAGTATTGAGACCCCTGCAATTCTGTCAGATAATACTCAGTTTCTTCCTGAAAATGATTGCAAACACAAATTCTTTGGTATTATTATCATCATTTAATTTGTCTTAAATGAAAAAACACAAAAAGAATTGTCCTAAAGCCAAATTGGATATAATTCCACACCAAACATAAAAAAGAGGGTGGACAAAAGTATTGGCACTGTTCGAAAAATCCTGTGATGCTTCTCTAATTTGTGTAATTAGCAGCACCTGTAACTTACCTGTGGCACCTAACAGGTGTTGGCAATAACTAAATCACACTTGCAGCCAGTTGACATGGATTAAAGTTGACTCAACCTCTGTCCTGTGTCCTTGTGTGTACCACATTGAGCATGGAGAAAAGAAAGAAGACCAAAGAACTGTCTGAGGACTTGAGAAACCAAATTGTGAGGAAGCATGAGCAATCTCAAGGCTACAAGTCCATCTCCAAAGACCTGAATGTTCCTGTGTCTACCGTGCGCAGTGTCATCAAGAAGTTTAAAGCCCATGGCACTGTGGCTAACCTCCCTAGATGTGGACGGAAAAGAAAAATTGACAAGAGATTTCAACGCAAGATTGTGCGGATGTTGGATAAAGAACCTCGACTAACATCCAAACAAGTTCAAGCTGCTCTGCAGTCCGAGGGTACAACAGTGTCAACCCGTACTATCCGTCGGCATCTGAATGAAAAGGGACTGTATGGTAGGAGACCCAGGAAGACCCCACTTCTTACCCAGAGACATAAAAAAGCCAGGCTGGAGTTTGCCAAAACTTACCTGAAAAAGCCTAAAACATTTTGGAAGAATGTTCTTTGGTCAGATGAGACAAAAGTAGAGCTTTTAGGGCAAAAGCATCAACATAGAGTTTACAGGAGAAAAAAGAGGCATTCAAAGAAAAGTACACGGTCCCTACAGTCAAACATGGAGGAGGTTCCCTGATGTTTTGGGGTTGCTTTGCTGCCTCTGGCACTGGACTGCTTGACTGTGTGCATGGCATTATGAAGTCAGAAGACTACCAACAAATTTTGCAGCATAATTTAGGGCCCAGTGTGAGAAAGCTGGGTCTACCTCAGAGGTCATGGGTCTTCCAGCAGGACAATAACCCAAAACACACTTCAAAAAGCACTAGAAAATGGTTTGAGAGAAAGCACTGGAGACTTCTAAGGTGGCCAGCAATGAGTCCAGACCTGAATCCCATAGAACACCTGTGGAGAGATCTAAAAATGGCAGTTTGGAGAAGGCACCCTTCAAATATCAGGGACCTGGAGTAGTTTGCCAAAGAAGAATGATCTAATATTCCAGCAGAGCATTGTAAGAAACTCATTGATGGTTACCGGAAGCGGTTGGTCGCAGTTATTTTGGCTAAAGGTTGTGCAACCAAGTATTAGGCTGAGGGTGCCAATACTTTTGTCCGGCCCATTTTTGGAGTTTTGTGTGAAATGATCAATGTTTTGCTTTTTGCTTCATTCTCTTTTGTGTTTTTTCATTTAAGACAAATTAAATGAAGATAATAATACCAAAGAATTTGTGTTTGCAATCATTTTCAGGAAGAAACTGAGTATTATCTGACAGAATTGCAGGGGTGTCAATACTTTTGGCCATGACTGTATGTCAAAGGCCTGCTTAAAGGCACTGTATGAAAGCCACTCCCTTGTGTAAACCTCTGCCATCAATTTTATTAACTCCAAAACATTCTCCTTTGGGACAAAGGAAACAAAGGGCCTAAGAAAGGTGCATCTAAGAAAATGACTAACAAAGGTCAAAATAGCAATGGGATTAATCAACAAAATATCCTTCCAATAAAACAGATCCACATGATGTTTCATAGAAGTCAATGAGTAATTCTAGGCTGCAGGCTCTAGTGGTTCATTTGGCTGCTCTAAAAAAACCCAGATCTCTAAAATCTGTAAACTGAAAATCTGGCAAGAGCCTTCTCACCTAATAACGAGATAGAAGAGCTGTTCTTGGTGTCAGAGTCAGCCGGAACTGCTCAGTTCCGGAACAGCACAGCTCCGCCGACTAGACTTACCATAGCCAAGTACTGCACATTCGCCACCAATTCAAATCAATAGGGCTTGGAAGTACAGTACGTGGCCTACAGAAGTATTGATAATTTGGTTGCTAAGATTTCTACAAATTGCCTCTTCAGAGAGGAAGAGGACTAGAACTCTAGTGCCACCTATTGGAAGTAGCAATCCTAAAAGTCAATGTTGACCCATTAATGAGCCTTGATACATGACTTAGGATAAAAGCCAAACCAGAATCTCAATTTGCAGACACTGTGTTTTGGGGTACTGCCTCTCGTCAGTGCAAAGTGTGAGATCTGGTTTGGCTGTGTGAGAGGCAATTTCCATATTTCTCAGAGGAGCATTGCGGCTTTAAGTCTCCTCATCTCGGTATGCTTAGCATGTCATTCTCCGCAAGGAGAAATTATACTTCTTGGATATCGGTCAGACGCCTCTCACACAGCCAAACCAGATCTCACACATTGCACTGACGAGGGGCAATACCCCAAAACACAGTGTCTGCAAATTGAGATTCTGGTTTTGGTTTTTATCCTAAGTCATGTGGAAAGGCTCGTTAAAGGGTCGACATTGACTTTTAGGATTGCTACTTCCAATAGGTGGCACTAGAGTTCTAGTCCTCTTCCTCTCTGAAGAGACAATTTGCATATTTCCCAGAGGAGCATTGCGGCTTTAAGTCTCCCTATCTCAGCATACTTAGCATGTCATTCTCCACAAGGAGAAATGATACTTCTTGGATCTAAGATTTCTACGTCACTTTGCTAAAGATTGTTATAAAACTCCATCAGGTGCCCATTCTGCCATATTGAAAAAGGCTCTACATATCTCCAAAAAGTTATCACTTTAAGAGTTATTTAGCTCATCTTTCATCATGACCATATTTATCTCCTGTCTCCTGACTTCATCATTGCAGAGAGGGTGAGTCTTCCTGATTGCTAAATGGTTCAGGCCAACAGCATTATTGCTGTCATGTAAGGCAACCACCGTAGTGTCGGAAACATAAAGAAAATGAAGCTGGCAGGGATCAGGAGTTAACTCACACTTCAGAAATCCCGGCCAGCTTCAGAGGAGTGCTCACAAGCTCACTTTGAATGAACTTGTAAGTGCTACACATGTTCAGCCACCACTGCTAAAGCGCAGCAGTGGCTGCTTCTGTTGACCGGTAGCTACAAAATATAACGGGTGATTTAGTGAGAGGCCAAAGTTTAGTAAGAAGTACATTGCAAAGTTGCTTGTTTTTATAAGCACTTTGCAAATTTACTCATTTTTAAAGATGGCAAAAACCCTTTAAATCATACTGGTCATTTCAAGAGACTTTTTAGAATAAGCTGTCCTGTTCAAGTACATAAGGAATATCACTATTTCTCACCATTACATTTCTTGCATCCTGAATTTTTCACCAGATTTCACCTCTGCGGCCTTTATCTCTAATTTTCAATTGTCTCTGAGTCAGTCAGTGTAGAGTACCTGCTATAATGTCCCTCATACAATGCACACACAGACATCTTTGTCACACAAACCCCAGAAGCAGTAGCAGTATGGAGGATATCATACTCCAATAATGAATGGTGCAGCTGTGAATCCAGCTCTGGTGAAATAAATACATACAGAAAAGAATCAGCTGTATTGAGGAGATTAGTAAGCAGTACTGAGCAATGTAACTGTGAATCCAGCTCTAGCTTCAGATTGCATGCCTATAAAAAAAATCAACTACATGCACTGTATAAGTGTGTGCATACTCTCACTATGCTCCTTCCTTGTCCCTCTCACCTCTTAATAGACTACAATAGACAGCAGTAATCTAATCCCTTAGTGAACTGTCAGAGTCTTTTCTTGACTTTTTAACAGTTTTATATGGTGAATGATGAGTTCTGTAGAAATAAGAAGGAGAAGTAGCACTTAATTGAAGAAGGAAGTGTAGTCTACTTATCGGATAAGATATATTATAGGGTTTCTTATATTCACATGTACTATTGATTTATGCAAAGATTGTTGAAATGATTATTTAATGAATTTTATACCATGGTTCAGATATTGTTGGGCACTATGTCCACCCTCATTTTATTTTCGCAACTTAACTTGACTGACCCGCCCCGTCCACACATTACAATGACATTCTTGTAAGATGGGAATTGTCACACGGGGCTTAGGACAACTAAGGCAGAAATACCCGGGGCCCCTGTGGTGTCCCTTTCACTAGGGGAAACCCTGTCTGACCCTCAACCCAGGGTTTTTGCTGAAGGTGCAAATGCCTGAGCCTCCACCCTTTCCTTATCTCCTGCTCAGCCCTGCACTTAACCCTCCACCCTCCACCCAGTGAGGAGACACACCACCAAAGCTCCCACACAAATAAGACAGACAGGGAGAACTTAAATTGCACTGCGCCGCACACACACAGGACTATACAGTAATGTGAACAGGGCACAACTAAACACAAATATGGGAAGGAGAAAGGATAACGACGGATCATACGACACCAGATACGAATCTCTCTCTCTGCAACACCTCCACTCCAGACCGGAACCACTTGGTATGAAAACACAAGCTATAATCGGCGACGCCCATATGCCAGTATGACTATTTAAAGACCGTGGGCGTGACTAACCTTCCAACCTGGTCTCCAGCAGGATTAACCCCCGAGAGCCTGAAGATCAAGCCGGCGTCACTGAGGCTATAGTGGCTGGAGGTGGAACTACCTCTGCCTGCCGGACGCTGTGGTGTGAACAGCGTCCGACATGACAGTACCCCGTCTTCTACGAGGGACCCCAGGGCCCTCAAGACTCATAGGACCCGGCTTGTCCGGATGACGACGGTGAAAAGAACTGACCAGCCGATCCGCATGTATGTCTGAGGCTGGAACCCAAGACCTCTCCTCCGGACCATACCCCCGCCAGTGCACCAAATACTGAAGAGTACGGCGTACTACTCGAGAGTCCACTACCTTGGCGACCTCGAACTCTAAATCGCCATCCACCATGACTGGAGGTGGCATCGGCGTCGTGTCCACCAAGCCTACCACCTTTTTCAATAAAGCCCTGTGAAAAACGTTATGTATTTTGTACACCGCAGGAAGTTCCAACCGATAAGCCACTGGGTTAATGATGGCAGAAATCCTAAAAGGCCCAATAAACCTTGGACCCAGTTTTAAAGATGGAATTTTGAGTTTTATGTTCTTCGTAGCTAACCACACCCATTCACCCACACACAGGTCCGGACCTGGCACGCGTCTACTGTCAGCCACCCGTTTGTACCTGGCACTCATGCTCAACAAACGCTGTTTCACCCGCCTCCAGACTGATGACAATTGGGCTCCTAGCTGATCCTCCTCCGGGACACCCCGGAGTCACCCTGACGTAAGGTACAAAACTGAGGATGTTGACCGTACACACAAAAGAATGGAGACTCTCCTGATGACTCTTGGCGGTGATTATTTAACGCGAATTCGGCCAGAGGAAGGAAAGTAGACCACTCCTCCTGGTTGTCGGACACAAAACATCGTAAATACTGTTCTAGATTTTGGTTCATGTGCTCAGTTTGTCCATTAGACTGTGGATGAAACGCCGATGAATGTGACAACTTGATCCCCAACCTTGAGCAAAAAGCTTTCCAAAACCTCGCCACAAATTGCGTACCCCTATAAGATACTATGTCAGATGGTACTCCGTGGAGTCTGACCACCTCCTTCACAAATACCTGAGCCAACGTCTTTGCATTGGGCAATGAAGACAACGCCACAAAATGCGCCATCTTTTAAAAACGGTCAACCACCACCAGGATGACCGTGTTCCCTGCCGAGGCTGGCAAGTCAGTGATAAAATCCATGGAGATTTCTGTCCATGGCCTATTGGGTACCCCCAGAGGCTGTAGCGTGCCAGCAGGACGGGTTCGGGGTGACTTAGCCCTAGCGCACGTGATGCAAGCTGCCACGTACGAGACCACGTCCTGCCGGATTTTGGGCCACCAGAAACGACGCGATACCAGCTCTAAGGTGCCCTTCACCCCTGGATGACCAGCCAGTACCGAATCGTGGTGTTCCTTCAACAACTTAAGCCGAAGATGCAGGGGTACAAATGATTTGTTGGCGGGAAGTCCTGGTGGTACCTCCTTTTGGGCCTCGGCAATCTCCGCCTCTACCTCCGTCGTGAGAGCCGAGACCACTACCCCTTTCTGGAGGATGGGTACCGGCTCTTCCCGAGGTTCTCCCCCCGGAAAACACCTAGACAAAGCATCCGCCTTGGTGTTTTTAGCCCCGGGACGGTACGTCACAAGAAAATTGAAACGAGTAAAAAACAATGCCCAGCGAGCCTGCCTAGGAGACAGACGCTTGGCCGACTCCAGATAGAGCAGATTCTTATGGTCGGTGATAACTGTGACCTGGTGAGCCACCCCCTCCAAGAAGTGTTGCCATTCCTCAAAAGCCAGTTTGATGGCCAACAACTCCCTGTTGCCGATATCATAATTCCGTTCGGCCGGCGACAGCTTCTTGGAGAAGTAGGCGCATGGATGCATCTCGCTCAAGGACGAGCCTTGAGACAGTACTGCCCCCACTCCCACCTCCGACGCATCAACCTCTACCACAAAAGGTTTAGACACGTCTGGTTGCACCAGAATGGGGGCTGAAGCAAAACTATTCTTCAGACGCTCAAATGCACGTATGGCCACCTCAGGCCACTTCGCCAGATCGGCACCCTTTTTTGTCATGTCCGTGAGCGGTTTCGCGACAGTCGAAAAGTGTTTTATAAATTTCCTATAATAATTCGCAAACCCAAGGAACCGCTGGAGTGCTTTCAGACTCTCCGGCCTCTCCCATTGCAGCACCGCTTGCACCTTAGCGGTGTCCATTTTAAAACCGGCTGCGGACACAATATATCCCAAAAAGGGCAACTCCTGGACAAAAAATAAACATTTTTCCAGCTTAGCATAGAGCTGGTTCTCCCGGAGCAACTGTAACACCTGCCTGACATGCTCCAAATGAGTGTCCCGATCGCTAGAATAAATGAGGATATCATCCAGGTATACAATCACAAATCTCCCCAGGACATGAGCAAATACATCATTAATAAAATGTTGGAAAACGGCAGGCGCGGTGGTCAACCCAAACGGCATAACCAGACTCTCAAAATGACCCTCAGGAGTGTTAAACGCCGTATTCCACTCATCCCCCTGACGGACCCTTATGAGGTTATACGCCCCCCTGAGGTCCAGCTTGGAAAACCATTTCGCCCCCGCTACCTGGTTGAACAAATCCGGGATCAACGGCATTGGGTAGGGATCACGGATAGTAATCTGGTTTAACTCTCGGAAATCCAGACACGGGCGTAACCCCCCATCTTTCTTCTTAATGAAGAAAAACCCCGCGGCTACAGGCGAGGACGAAGGCCGGATGTGTCCTTTGCTCAGACTCTCTGCGATGTAGTCTTTCAGAGCTTGCCTCTCAGGACCAGAAATATTAAACATCCTGGCCTTAGGTAATTTGGCCCCGGGTTTTAACCTAATCGCACAGTCATAGGCTCTATGTGGAGGCAGTTCTGAGCAACCCTTCTCAGAGAAAACATCCGCGAAATCCTGCAAAGCCTCCGGCAGGCTGGGCGTCACGGCGGACACACATGTGGCCAAGTAATTGTCTTGGCAGAAACCACTCCATTGCACTATGTCCTGAGTTTTCCAATCAATTACCGGGTTGTGCCTGGACAGCCATGGAAAACCCAGGACCATTTGAGCTGGGAGATTACGGAGGACCCTACATGTAACCGACTCAGAATGTAGGACCCCAATGTGGAGTTTCACCTCTGCCACAAACTCAGTAATCTCCCCTTGAGGGAGGGGAACAGCATTAATGGTCACCACCTGTATGGGGTGAGGAAGTTTTTCGATCTTAAACCCGGCGGTGTGTGCAAACTCCTCATCTATGAGATTGGTAGCGGAACCGCTATCCACAAACACTGATATAGGTAGCTCTCTGCCGGCGATAATAACCTTGGCAGGGAGCATACATTGAGATACCATCATGGAGGATATGCATACGCTCAGTTGGGTCTCCTCCATACCCTCTGAGCTTAACAGTTTTCCGCCGATGTGACCCTCTTAGGTAGTACCGGGCAAACGTTAACATAATGACCTCTTTTACCACAGTAGAAACATGCTCCGGGCTTCTGGAATCCCGGAGCGCGAGGCTGAACCTGTGCCATGCCAGCAATCTGCATAGGTTCAGGGGACTCATCTACTTCAACCACACCTGCACCTCTGCTTTTCCCGAGAGGTAGCGTCTCCTGTGCCCCCTGACGAAAACGGCGATCAATACGTATCACCAAACTCATGGCAGACTCCAATGATGCCGGAGTCTCATACATCAGGAGGGCTTGTTTCACCCTCCCTGATACCCCATGAATAAACTGGCTCCGCAGTGCTGGGTCATTCCACTGTGTGTCTACAGCCCAGCGGCGAAATTCCGAACAATAGTCCTCTGCCAAGCGCTCCCCCTGGCGGAGGGCGCGGATTTTAGATTCCGCTAGAGCCAGTCGGTCAGGGTCATCGTAAATGAGCCCGAGGGCAGAAAAAACATTATCGACCGAATGAAATGTAGCAGAGTCAGCTGGTAAGGAAAATGCCCATGCTTGGGGGTCACCACTCAGTAATGACAACACCAGCCCTACTCGCTGGGCCTCATTATCTGAGGAGATAGGCCGCATGCGGAAGTATAATTTGCAGGCCTCCCGAAATACAACAAATTTGCTGCGATCGCCTGAAAATCGTTCTGGCAGCGGAAACTTCGGCTCTGCACCGATACCTGCAGATGCCGTTTGCACCTTTGCTACTACCAGGCCCTGCTGCTGAACTGCCCCTTTCAACTCGGAGACCTGTAAGGACAGCGCCGCCAACTGGCGGGTAATGGAATCCATGGGATCCATGGACTCCTGAAAAAATGTGGGCCGATTATAATGTCACGCGGGGCTTAGGTCAACTAAGGCTGAAATACCCGGGGCCCCTGTGGTGTCCCTTTCACTAGGGGAAACCCTGTCTGACCCTCAACCCAGGGTTTTTGCTGAAGGTGCAAATGCCTGAGCCTCCACCCTTTCCTTATCTCCTGCTCAGCCCTGCACTTAACCCTCCACCCTCCACCCAGTGAGGAGACACACCACCAAAGCTCCCACACAAATAAGACAGACAGGGAGAACTTAAACTGCACTGCGCCGCACACACACAGGACTATACAGTAATGTGAACAGGGCACAACAAAACACAAATATGGGAAGGAGAAAGGATAACGACGGATCATACGACACCAGATACGAATCTCTCTCTCTGCAACACCTCCACTCCAGACCGGAACCACTTGGTATGAAAACACAAGCTATAATCGGCGACGCCCATATGCCAGTATGACTATTTAAAGACCGTGGGCGTGACTAAGCTTCCAACCTGGTCTCCAGCAGGATTAACCCCCGAGAGCCTGAAGATCAAGCCGGCGCCACTGAGCCTATAGTGGCTGGAGGTGGAACTACCTCTGCCTGCCGGACGCTGTGGTGTGAACAGCGTCCGACATGACAGGAATTCAATGCAAAGAAGGAATAAAAGCTGGCTCTAGTGTAGTAGGTTGTAAAAATAACTTACTAAGTCACAATAGGCAAAGTGACAGGTTCCAAGTCTGCCATGAAAAATATTTTCATATTCTTATGTCAGGCAAACTAGATTGCAACATACTACATACCATGTATGAATCCAATAAACACAACTCATGCCGACAGTAAGCAAATGATTAGAGATATGCGAACCCGAACAGTAAAGTTCGGCGTCCGGACCGAACACCTACGGTTCAGGCATGGACACCGAACAAGGACTTCACCAGGAAGTCCATGTTACTGTTCAGGTTTGGATGCCTGAACACTGTGAGTTTGTCGCCCTTTCATGTGCATGACAGCGCGGCAAACACTGCTTCTGATCGGCAGTAAAATCATTATCGCCGGTCAGACAGCTGTGGTTTCCAAATGACAGCATGACCCGCAGGTGTGATTGGAGGTAAAAAGTTTACCTCCGGTCATTGGCATCAGATGATGGGACTACTGCTCCTATCAGCCTATGCCTGCTGCCGCTATTAACAGTGAGAACAGGCGGCGGATGATGAGAGAATTCATCAGCCGGCACCTGCGCTCTAAATAAATATTTTAAAAAAAACGGCGTGGGTTCCTCTCAGCTGTCAGTGCTAGCACCGCTGTTTATCAAGACTAGAGGGGTCCCCACACTGCGTTTTTAATTGTTTAAATAAATAATTTTAAAAAACGGTGTGGGGTCCCCCCATTTTTGACAACCAACCTTGCTAAAGCAGACAGCTGAGAACTGGTATTCTCAGGCTGGTAAGGTGCCATGGATATTGCCCCCCAGCCTAAAAACAGCAGCCCGCAGTCACCGAGAAAAGGCACATCTATTAGATGAGCCAATTTTGGCACTTTGCCCGGTTTTTCCCACTTGCCCTGTAGTGGTGGCAAGTAAGGTTAATATTTGAGGGGATGATGTTACCTTTGTATTGGCTGGTGACAACAAACCCACAGCTTAGTAATGGAAAGACATCTATAAGACACCTATCCATTCCAAATCCTATAGTTATATGGTGAATAAACAATCTATGTATCTATTATCTATCAATCTATCTATCCATCTCTACTGCCTTCAGACCTCTGGACCCGTGGAAGCACATGCAGCGCGAAACAGACATAGTCCAACACCATCCACATTCACCATGCCCGCCGATATGTATTGACACTTCTGAATAAAGACCTGCACCTGGAACGATGAGTGCTGCCTCTTTCCTTACATCTGACAGTATGTTTTCTGCCTTCTCAGATAAGCACCTGAGTTCCCCGGTCACCCGGATCGCTGTTGTGTTGCAGCACCGGACAGACACAAACCAGCGCATGGTCACTAGTGCAGGACTTTGTTTCTTTTCCTGGATACAGTTACATATTTGGTTTTCACTCTGTGCTTAACTGTCCAAGATAATAAAACATCAAAGAATGTATCCCATAAAGAAGCAAGGAAAAAAAATGAAATTGAAAGGGTAGAATCACTGTTTTTTGACTCTTTTTTTGCATCACAAAAATGTAATAAAAAAGATCAAAATATTTTTACAGTAAGAACCCCAAAACGGTAAGAATAAAAACGCAAATTAATGATAAAATATGGAATCACAATAACTTTGATATCACTATGACCATATTGACCCGTAGGACAAAGCAAACAAGTCAGTTTTATCGGAATCTGAACTTCGTAAAAGCAAAAACCAAAAGACATTGATGGAAATTTTTCCACTGCAACTCGTCTGACAAAGCACAAGGTGTCAAACAGTTCAATAGAAGAAAAAATGTGAAAAGTTGCAGCTCTGTTACCCAAAGGGAGGCTTAGGCTATGTGCATACATTGCGGATTCTGATGCGGATCCGCAGCGTTTTTGGCCCTGCGGGTCCGCTGCGTTGTACAGTACCATTTTAATCAATGGAAACTGTAAACCGCAGTGCACACGGTGCAGAATTTTCCATGCGGATTTGCTCGGGTTTCAAAACCGCAGCATGTCCATTCTTTCTGCGGATTCCACAGCGGTTTAGCACCTAATCAATGACAGGTGTCAAACCGCAGGCTAAATCGCAGAAAATCTGCAGATAAACCACAGGTCTTTTGACCTGCGGTTTTACCTGCGGATTTTCCCAAATCCTCAGCACCTAAAACTACTTGTGCACATAGCCTAAAAGGGGTTTTCCCAAGAACAAAAGTTGATTTTAATCAAGAGATCTTGGAATAAGAATTTCCACAACTGGGTGTGATTAAATAAAATGTTCCTGCGCTGAGATAATCTTATAAATGTGCTTCTGCTGTGTACTGTGTAATGGTCGTGTCTGACCATACATGAACATGATTAAAAACACATGTGACATGCACACATATGAACAAGTCGGTAGGACATGTTCATACCATCCACTGACACAGAGCACAGAATGACAATTGTGCAGAAATATCTTGCAGTAAAACATATACCAGTAGTCAGCAAGTGCTGATAAAAAGATGATAACAAATACAGGGTATTTAGTCGATATGCTTTTTTGCAAAAAAAAATGTATACCAAGCTGCTCCACCGCATGAAGGTAACCCCTATCGAAGCAGTCCCTATCTAATGTATTTAAAACCTGAACATGTGAACAGTGTCTAAATGAACAGGATGAAGACAGGCGCTTCCTGGTATGGGCATGTGGTGTAAGCCAGCTGTTTATGTGCATGTCACACAAGAGAGGGGAGGGGTCTCTCAAATCATGCATAGGCACGGAAAAAACTGGATTAAAAACACCTGTGACATGCACACATATGAACAAGTCGGTAGGACACTGTTCATACCATCCACTGACTCAAACACAAACAGAGAGCTCAGATATTTCTGCACAATTGTCATTCTGTGCTCTCTGTTTGTGTTCCATACATGAATATGGTCTGATCATTCCACAAAATTCTCCATCTTCTCCATTCTGTCAGTCATTGGAAATCATGCAAAACAGAAGCCACGGAGACACCATCACATGTTTCTCAACGCAAGCAATGACTAGCCAGGTCTTTCACCGGGAAGGAACAACCATGGGAAGGGCAGTCTCCAATGAAGGAAACCACCTATGCCAAAACATGGTATCCATCCACAGACAGCTGTTTCGGGGTATTGCCCCTCATCAGTGTGGAGTAGGAAACTGGCTAGTAGGAGCAATGCCTAGTAGAAGACTATGAAAAATGAGGATGATTGACCTCATGGAGATCAACATCCGACACTGCGGAGACACCATCACGTGTTTCTCAACGCAGTGATTCTAGAGCACTGCCCCCATCCCTTATGGGAAATATGTAAAACATGCAAAACAGAAGCCATGGAGACACCATCACATGTTTCTCAAAGCAAGCAATGACTAGCCAGGCCTTTCACCGGGAAGGAACAACCACGGGAAGGGCAGTCTCCAATGAAGGAAACCACCTATGCCAAAACATGGTATCCATCCACAGACAGCTGTTTCGGGGTATTGCCCCTCATCAGTGTGGAGTAGGAAACTGGCTAGTAGGAGCAATGCCTAGTAGAAGACTATGAAAAATGAGGATGATTGACCTCATGGAGATCAACATCCGACACTGCGGAGACACCATCACGTGTTTCTCAACGCAGTGATTCTAGAGCACTGCCCCCATCCCTTATGGGAAATATGTAAAACATGCAAAACAGAAGCCACGGAGACACCATCACATGTTTCTCAACACAAGCAATGACTAGCCAGGTCTTTCACCGGGAAGGAACAACCACGGGAAGGGCAGTCTCCAATGAAGGAAACCACCTATGCCAAAACATGGTATCCATCCACAGACAGCTGTTTCGGGGTATTGCCCCTCATCAGTGTGGAGTAGGAAACTGGCTAGTAAGAGCAATGCCTAGTAGAAGACTATGAAAAATGAGGATGATTGACCTCATGGAGATCAACATCCGACACTGCGGAGACACCATCACGTGTTTCTCAACGCAGTGATTCTAGAGCACTGCCCCCATCCCTTATGGGAAATATGTAAAACATGCAAAATAGAAGCCACGGAGACACCATCACATGTTTCTCAATGCAAGCAATGACTAGCCAGGTCTTTCACCGGGAAGGAACAACCACGGGAAGGGCAGTCTCCAATGAAGGAAACCACCTATGCCAAAACATGGTATCCATCCACAGACAGCTGTTTCGGGGTATTGCCCCTCATCAGTGTGGAGTAGGAAACTGGCTAGTAGGAGCAATGCCTAGTAGAAGACTATGAAAAATGAGGATGATTGACCTTATAGAGATCAACATCCGACACTGCGGAGACACCATCACATGTTTCTCAACGCAGTGATTCTAGAGCACTGCCCCCATCCTTTATGGGAAATATGTAAAACATGCAAAACAGAAGCCACGGAGACACCATCACATGTTTCTCAACGCAAGCAATGACTAGCCAGGTCTCTCACCGGGAAGGAACAACCACGGGAAGGGCAGTCTCCAATGAAGGAAACCACCTATGCCAAAACATGGTATCCATCCACAGACAGCTGTTTCGGGGTATTGCCCCTCATCAGTGTGGAGTAGGAAACTGGCTAGTAGGTGCAATGCCTAGTAGAAGACTTTGAAAAATGAGGATGATTGACCTCATGGAGATCAACATCCGACACTGCGGAGACACCATCACATGTTTCTCAACGCAGTGATTCTAGAGCACTGCCCCCATCCCTTATGGGAAATATGTAAAACAGAAGCCACGGAGACACCATCACATGTTTCTCAACGCAAGCAATGACTAGCCAGGTCTTTCACCGGGAAGGAACAACCACGGGAAGGGCAGTCTCCAATGAAGGAAACCACCTATGCCAAAACATGGTATCCATCCACAGACAGCTGTTTCGGGGTATTGCCCCTCATCAGTGTGGAGTAGGAAACTGGCTAGTAGGAGCAATGCCTAGTAGAAGACTATGAAAAATGAGGATGACTGACCTCATGGAGATCAACATCCGACACTGCGGAGACACCATCACGTGTTTCTCAACGCAGTGATTCTAGAGCACTGCCCCCATCCCTTATGGGAAATATGTAAAACATGCAAAACAGAAGCCACGGAGACACCATCACATGTTTCTCAACGCAAGCAATGACTAGCCAGGTCTTTCACCGGGAAGGAACAACCACTGGAAGGGCAGTCTCCAATGAAGGAAACCACCTATGCCAAAACATGGTATCCATCCACAGACAGCTGTTTCGGGGTATTGCCCCTCATCAGTATGGAGTAGGAAATTGGCTAGTAGGAGCAATGCCTAGTAGAAGACTATGAAAAATGAGGATGATTGACCTCATGGAGATCAACATCCGACACTGCGGAGACACCATCACGTGTTTCTCAATGCAGTGATTCTAGAGCACTGCCCCCATCCCTTATGGGAAATATGTAAAACATGCAAAACAGAAGCCACGGAGACACCATCACATGTTTCTCAACGCAAGCAATGACTAGCCAGATCTTTCACCTCATTTTTCATAGTCTTCTACTAGGCATTGCTCCTACTAGCCAGTTTCCTACTCCACACTGATGAGGGGCAATACCCCGAAACAGCTGTCTGTGGATGGATACCATGTTTTGGCATAGGTGGTTTCCTTCATTTGAGACTGCCCTTCCAGTGGTTGTTCCTTCCCGGTGAAAGACCTGGCTAGTCATTGCTTGCGTTGAGAAACATGTGATGGTGTCTCCGTGGCTTCTGTTTTGCATGTTTTACATATTTCCCATAAGGGATGGGGGCAGTGCTCTAGAATCACTGCGTTGAGAAACACGTGATGGTGTCTCCGCAGTGTCGGATGTTGATCTCCATGAGGTCAATCATCCTCATTTTTCATAGTCTTCTACTAGGCATTGCTCCTACTAGCCAGTTTCCTACTCCACACTGATGAGGGGCAATACCCCGAAACAGCTGTCTGTGGATGGATACCATGTTTTGGCATAGGTGGTTTCCTTCATTGGAGACTGCCCTTCCCGTGGTTGTTCCTTCCCGGTGAAAGACCTGGCTAGTCATTGCTTGCTTTGAGAAACATGTGATGGTGTCTCCGTGGCTTCTGTTTTGCATGTTTTACATATTTCCCATAAGGGATGGGGACAGTGCTCTAGAATCACTGCGTTGAGAAACACGTGATGATGTCTCCGCAGTGTCGGATGTTGATCTCCATGAGGTCAATCATCCTCATTTTTCATAGTCTTCCACTAGGCATTGCTCCTACTAGCCAGTTTCCTACTCCACACTGATGAGGGGCAATACCCCGAAACAGCTGTCTGTGGATGGATACCATGTTTTGGCATAGGTGGTTTCCTTCATTGGAGACTGCCCTTCCCGTGGTTGTTCCTTCCCGGTGAAAGACCTGGATAGTCATTGCTTGCGTTGAGAAACATGTGATGGTGTCTCCGCGGCTTCTGTTTTTGCATGTTTTACATATTTCCCATAAGGGATGGGAGCAGTGCTCTAGAATCACTGCGTTGAGAAACACGTGATGGTGTCTCCGCAGTGTCGGATGTTGATCTCCATGAGGTCAATCATCCTCATTTTTTCATAGTCTGCTACTAGGCATTGCTCCTACTAGCCAGTTTCCTACTCCACACTGATGAGGGGCAAATACCCCGAAACAGCTGTCTGTGGATGGATACCATGTTTTGGCATAGGTGGTTTCCTTCATTGGAGACTGCCCTTCCCATGGTTGTTCCTTCCCGGTGAAAGACCTGGCTAGTCATTGCTTGCGTTGAGAAACATGTGATGGTGTCTCCGTGGCTTCTGTTTTGCATGTTTTACATATTTCCCATAAGGGATGGGGGCAGTGCTCTAGAATCACTGCGTTGAGAAACACGTGATGGTGTCTCCGCAGTGTCGGATGTTGATCTCCATGAGGTCAATCATCCTCATTTTTCATAGTCATTGGAAATCAGACTGCAGTCCGATGTCATCCGAGTGCAGTCTGATGTTTTCCACGCACCCACTGACTTGCATGACCGAGTGCAATTCGAGTAATTGATGCAAATCGTGCATACTGTGATTTTTTTTCTTTGGACAGAATCGGTCTGAGACAAAAATTGGCCGCACAGAATAGCATTGGTCTGAGTGCCAACCGATGTTTTGTCGGATCGAACTCAGATCAAAAATACCCAAATCAAAAAGTCCTATGTGTCCAAATTGCAAAACTACAAGCCCTCATATTAGCCTGAGAATAAAAATGTAGAAGCACGAAAAACATTATTTAAAAAAAAAAGAACCCTTAAAATAAATTTATTTATTCAAAATAAAAAAAAAAAAAATCGTAGAAAATCAAATTGGGAAATGACATTTTTTTGGTTCCTCTAAATAAAAAAATTGATGAAACATATTCAGTATAATATATACAGCAAAAAGGTGTCTATAAAAGAAAACCAAAAAAACTGAATATGCAAATAAATAAATTAATAAAACATGGCCGAGTTAAGTATATGAAAGGAATGTATAAGTATAAGAAATGTATTCTTTCGGAAAGGTAATAGGAAAAAAAATGTCTGGGTCCCTAGGCCATTCCACCCCCTTTAACGCTAAAGCCAGCATGAAAATATAAACACCAAGAAAAACCTTCAAAATGAAGTAACGTGTAAGAAAAATGACATGTAGGTCCGTGTAATTGTAGAAGCGCTAAGAAAATAAGTTTGAAAACTATGCAAACACTTGTCATCCCCATCTGACAAGAAAATTACAGGAGTGTAGTAAGAAGAAAACAGCCAGAGCTTCCAGTCAATGGTAATGTAAGGTAAATATACAGCCCGGTGTATAAAGATCCCTTTCTTTCACTCTCCCGCTGGAATAATGAGCTTCAACTCGATGGATAATTAAGAATTAATGGGCTGGGAAATAAAAGTTAATTTGAATGATAGAAAATATTGAATGATTGATGGCTGGGCTAAAGGGTCAATGATGGTGCCGAGGCCTGAAAGTGAGGACATGGAAACACGATCCGGCGCAGGCTACACACATGTCCTTTGTGTCTGCAGCGTGTAGTTGTTGGCGCGCGCACACGCCCTTCTTAGGATAGTTTTCTAGGATGGGAAAGTGATATACAATGACAACATTATGGGATTCGGTCTTTATCCCTTCTTCTCCAGAAATGCCAAGTGACAGCTTCCTCCAGCTTATTATATATATATATAGGGTATAGAGGATGCTGTTTTTTTCTTCTTGAGGAGACCTCCAAGATGGCTTATGGAGACTTTCAATGCTCCATGGGAAAAAAAAAATCTGGTAATTAGTTCTCCTCAAGAAGAAAGAAAACTGTCTCTCTAGTGACACCTGCCGATGTCAATGTTGACTTAATCACAGGACACCGGATATTTCACTATATCTGATTCTCAACGTACTATCGCTGACTTTTTCCAGCCCCTTTGTCTTCACCGTCATCAGTCCGGTCCTCGTCATATCTTCGATACCCGCCGTGAGTGTTGAAATCCCCTGGACGGTTCTTCATACGCACACGCAAGGTTATGGCGCATACATCTTAACGTTGTTTTGGGCACTTGTGAAGAAGCCACTTTGGCTTCATCAAAGTTGGAAGTCCCGACTCACGGAGAGAGGCCCGGGGATTTCGGCTCTCGTGGCGGAATTCAGAAGATGCGACGAGGACGAAACGGGTGACGGTGAAGAGCAGGTTTGGTGTGGGATAAATTGAGTATTAAGTACGTTTTTTTGCTTTTTTTCTACACACTATGGTTATCATGCTCTGACCCCAGAGCATAATAAGGGACATGAAATCCACAGAGAATAACATTTCTGCAAAACAAATTTCCTGATAAAAACCACGCGTGCAGGTGAATTTGATCTACTCATCTCTAATGTTAACTTTTTATGAAGTAAAAAAGAGCAGCTATGCAATTTTTTATGAGCAAAAATCCAAGCGTCGGCAACTTAATAAAATCTTCAAAGCTTTATTTCAAAACATAGAATTAAAATTCATGGCGGTAGATAAGATAACGCTCAGATCCGTTTCAGGCATGAGCTGCCCTTGATCACTTTTAAGCTATTTACCCATCACCACAAATAATCTGTTCACTGTATTGCATGGGGTATTACACTCATAGGGATACCAGAAATGTACATATCATTTCTTCCTTTAATTGTTAAAAATGTATTAAGAAATAGCATTTCTATAATTGTTTTTCATTATTTTTTTTAAGTAATTTCATACAATTATCTGTCTTTTATTTTACCTATAATATGCAAGTATTTAGAGATGTACTGGTATATAGATATGTATCTCTACTCTCTAGGTACCAGTGTACAGTACAATGTGCTTGTAAAGAAGAAAAATACCATTTTTGTCTTTAGGCAGGAAAAAAAATCTCATTTACATAGCAGTGTAGGCTGTGGCTCACTGTTAAAATTTTCTGTTTCTCATGCTGCACGTTATGAGTTTCAATCTCTGAAACACCACACTTTAAGAAAATGAAATAACTAACTATATATAAAGGCATCTTCTACAGACACCTTCTGGGCACCTCTTCTACAATGTCCTGATAATCTATGAGTGGAGAAAATAGAATATCACAGCATTGTCCTGCCAGAGATACATGCACTGTAACCAAGTCCCCTGTGCAGGAGAACCAGAAAAGGGGTATGTCCTGTAGAAATCAGGCAAAAGGAACATAGTCATATCTAGGAAGTTTCTCTGTTGTCCTTTCTCAAAATTTGGCAAATATTCATTATTTCGCCTGACCATTCATGAATAAAGAGATTGTATATTAAATTATATCAAATCACAATGTAGAGATGTTATTTATATAACTATGTCTTGTAAAACAGGGATCAAATCAGAGGTAGAACAAATAAGCCATAGATCCAGTGCATTTTAAAATGAACCTGTTACCAGGTTAAAAGTGGTCAGTTTTTGCTCATATTTTATTCTCACGGCTCCCCTGGCTATTCTGTATTTTGTTTTCTTTTAAATCTGCCATACGGTTCCTGAGCTTTTTTTTATTTAGTGGTAATTTTATGGTCTTTACCTAGGGGGTGGTGCTTGCAAGGTAATAATGCAGACTAAAGACACACCCCAGAGGATCCTGTGAGCCACACCCTTTTTTAAAGACCATACAAATTAGCACTAACTAAAAACATTTATTTGGCACCATATAGAGGATTTAAAAAAATAAAATAAAAATAGAGTACTCAGGGGAGCAGTGGGAACAAAATAAAAGCAAAACCTACCCACTTTTAATCTGATGATAAATCCTCATTTAACCTGGTTCACAGCAGCTGCAAAAATTGGGAAATTAATTGCTAAATGCACTATGCAGGTCATTCTGCCTTATCAGATAGATAACATTATCAAAGAGGTGTGATGTTTTTTTAGTTCCATGGAAAGCCCGGCTCTAACATTGTGTTTTGCATTGTTTGTACAGGATTTCCCCTGGCTGTGGAGATGCATTTTAAATAACTGAGCTGGAATCTTGTCATAGCATCATAAAACATTCTAGATGAATGTGCTGTCCTCTGATCCACAGGAATGTTTTACTACACAGCGCTGTGATCAAACACTAACCTTCTTAAAGGGCTGGTCCACATTGAACAAGTCCTACTTATTGGAAGAGTCAAAAGACAAGTTAATCACAAGATGCCCCAATGCCTACTTACAATTTTCCTGAGGATATTAGTATTGGCATTAAACTGGGTTATAATGGGGACCTCATCAGTTAGTGAGTAGTTGCTATTTTTCACCTTAAGCTACTTTCACACATCAGGTTTTTTCCGACAGGCAGGATCCGGCTATTTGTTAAAAAAACGGATCTGGTCAAAGCTGTTGCCGGATCCGATTTTCTCTCATTGAATTTTATTAGCGCCGGAACGCACCGCATGGCCTTCCGTTTCTTCCGGTTTTCGCCGGATCCAGCTAAATGTTTCATTCCGGCATCTGGAAAAAACGTCTCTAGTAACATTTTTTGTCTGCGGCGAAAAACCGGACAACCGTTTTTTGGCTATAATGGAAGCCTATGGGCGCCAGAATGCGCCGGATCCGGATTCTGTTTTTTAAGTCTGCACATGCTCAGATTCAATTTTCCAGCCTCCAGTAAACAAATATAAACCTGCTAGACGGATCAGGCAGAAAAACGGGTCCGTTTCTTCAGTTGTCCAAAATTTATGCCGGATACGGTTTTCTAACAAATAGCCGGACCCTGCCTGTAGGAAAAAAACCTGATGTGTGAAAGTAGCCTTATTCTGAAGTAATTGTGTCCTTGGAAGTTTTTCCACTAACTGTCTTGTTTGTATCAGGGAATTTCTGTCATACCCTTAGTTACAGAATTTTTTTGTCATAGTATCGGCATCCAGATTAAAATCATGCATCTTCGAAAAATTTCTGTGTGTTCTTATAAGTTGACTCTTGGAGACATTTATAAGCCAGCTTGGGTGGTGGTGCAACTATACAATGAGATATAGTTGTTTGAATCTTTAGGTTTATGGTAAGTCCAAGTCTGGATTGTGCTCTCTACTATAAAAATATTTAAATCTAAAAAATTAATTGACTTAGTACTGGTGATTACAGTGAAGTTTAAAAAATATTCATTTTTATTTAATTCAGTAATAAAATCCAACAATAAATTAGGACCACCAGACCAAATAAAAACAATATAATCAATAAAACGCTACCATAGGACCAGATTCCACCTTAGTGAATCATCTCTATAAATGGTTTCTTGCTCCCATCTACCTACGTACAAATTAGCGTAGCTAGGGGCGAACCTGGTACCCATGGCAGTGCCCCACTGCTGGGAGTAGTAGCGCATCCCATAGCGAAAGTAGTTGTCGGTCAGTATAAAGTGCATTCATGTTGAATGATAGTATATAAAGAGGTGATATCTATAGTGCCCAAGATATAATGGTCCTGCCATTGAATAGTCTGTAAAATCTGAAAATATGAGTGCTGTCTTTCAAATGGGAGGGGAGTTTAGGAACTAACTTTTGTAAGTGACAGTCAACAAATCTCGACATATTAGCAGTTAGACATCCTATTCCTGATATTATCGGTCTCCCGGGTGGGTGGACTGAGCTTTTGTGCATCTTAGGCAAATAGTAAAAACTAAGTAAGGAACTCTTGGGTGCATGGTATTAATATAATCAAACTCATGCTTGGTTAAAATACCCTTATCTAGTCCCTTTACAATCAATTGTTTCATTTCTTTAGTATAAAGTATATATTTTAAATAAGTTCTTTTTCCTGTATCACATCGGGTGACACAAACTGAGCAGGTCCGGCAGCCGGGGTTTTAGTTGCCTGTGTCCGCACTGCAACTTTAGTTGAAGCTTCAGGGACTGGTGCAGTAACCGAGGTTGAAGCTGCTGGTCGTCTTGCTAGCTCTGTAACTACTGGCATGGGGGCAACACGTACTTTTCTCACATTGAGGGCATACCACCCCCGTTCACCCACATGCCGGGTGAAGGTCACAAGATCCCCCGGGTACAGGTCACGATCAGGGTGCCCCTCTAATAGATGTGACTCCACGTCTTGACGAGTCACAAACAGTTCTGAGGCCACCCCGGGCTCCTTAATAAACCCCCTGTCCCTTTTAAAGTCAAAAGAGACAACAGTGCCTTGCCTCTGCGGACCCCGGTCGGTGGGTCTAGCTTTACGGACCCAGTCCTTGGCCTTCATATTTCTGGCCTCCATTGCTCTCCACAGGGTTTCACGCTCTTGCTCATCCGCTTCCAGCTTGGTTGCCTGCTGTCGGCAATAGTCCTCCCAACTGAGGGACTCCACTCAGGCTTCTCCCACCTGGGCCTCCTCAGGGAACCCCATCAGTTCCATTCCCATGTGTCCCCATTGAAAGACCACCCTTTCCCTGTGCACCTTCCGGGGCATGGATTCAGGCTGTAGTGGAACTGCCAGTTTATCCCAGGTGTCTGAGGACCGGTCCCAGGCTAAATCCCTAAACACCTGGCCAGTTTTGAGGGCTGGCGGGGGTTTAAAGGGCCCAATCAGGGTTTCTTTGGCCACTGGGGCAATGTCAGTAACTGCATCTTTTGCCTCTCTGGTGCTGGACTCCTCTTCCTCTGGGATCGTGGATCCTGATCGCGAGGCCGCCCTCCGCTCGGACACCTTTTCCAGCAGGGCCTCCCTCCGTTTTGATATTGTTGTTATCTGTGATTTCTGGAGCAGGCGGCTTAGCTCCTTCATCTCCTTCTAAGTAATTCCAGGTCTCCTATGTTCAGCTGGTCTGGATCTTGCTCCAGTTGCTTGCAGCTCACGCTCGTCATGATGCTCACCGGTTTCCCTGTCGCACACTCGCTAATGCTCCTTCCGCCTTCTCTCTTTTGCTGTCGGCTACACCAGGAAGCGGATTCCCCTGGCCGATGGACAAGTCCTTTTTCATTAAAGTCTTTACAATAGTCAGGCATGATTTACATGCCTTTCGGCAGCCCAGCACACAATGGGAAGCAACACCTCTCCCTTTTGCATAGTCTCTGGGCGCACGGGACCCGGTTTAATGGGTCAGTAGATCCTGTTCATGATGCAAAATGTGACGCCAGCTAGGGTCGGGGGTACTCGGTACCAGGCCGGTCAGTTCTTCAGGGGAATTCAAGGCTGCAGTGACCCGGTCCATGGCCCTGGGCATGCAATGAAATAAAGATGGTTTTGGGGAATAAAGATGGGAAAGTTTATATATAGTGGATAATGTAATGACGCCACCCGTGGTATTCGGCAATAGATGGCCGACGCTGCGATTCAGGTCAACTCTGGCAGTTAGTGACGCTGCAGAGATGTCCCAAGCCAGCAGCCTCAGGTTCTGTCGTGCGACGATCTACTGGTCTCCTTGACCCTATGTGGCTGCCTTTTTAGTGATTGTATGTGGATTTGGCTGTTGCACATACAGATACTACAGCCTCCGGTTCACTAGCTGAGTTCTACAGTCTTTCCACTAGTCTGGGGCCAGTCCCCATTGCGACCTAGTCCCTAAACCCAACTACAGTCGGCATGAATTTGGGCGCCACAGGTGGATTTTTAACTTGACTGGCCCCTAGGACCCCTTCTTCACTCCACTCTATTCTCCAGTCGTGGGACAAGCTCCTCATCTCTTCAGTCCCCTCTACCAACTGTCTTCTCTTCTTGACTACTCCTCCAACTGACTCGTTACCATGGCAACTCTCCACTCCCAACTGTCAGCTTTCTCTCCAGCTGTCCTACCCTTATCTTTTTCCTCCACCCACATCCTATACCTAGTTCCTCCCTAGCCTAAAGAGGTGTTGTGTTGGGTGATAGTTTGTGGGTACCGGGTAGTGCCACCCTCCTTACCCGAGAGTAGGGTACAACACCTCTGGCTGAGGTGCAGTATTTCTGTGGTGATCGGACCCTCAGGTGCGCCACAATAGTCTTGACTATGGAACAGGACAGCTTGAAAGTTCTATGTGAGCTATCGCTGAAGCGGGTAAGGCTAACATGGATTCCATCCCGGGAAAAAAATTTCTGCCCCAGATGTTAGACCAGAGAGAAGCCAAGCCAAGTTGGGAAGTGTTCAACCTACACCCAGCAGGAATTACTGCCGTACCAGGAGGAACTGTGTCGGACATCATTCTGGTGGGGATCAGTAGAAGGTTGGCTGCCCTGAAGCCTATAGTGTGGTGTATTAGGTAAAGTTTAGTGCTGTGGTCGATGATCAAAAGTATGATAAAGGGTAGGAGGGCTCTAAAGAATAAAGTTGGGGTAGTTAGAAAATTTGTCCAGAAAATTTTAATGGTAAGTTCAAAAGTGCAGTGTGAAGTTAACACTCTCCCACAAGACTGTATGACGTTAACACTAACTTGAGGTGACCCAAGTTAATAGGGTTGTCCAGGACTTTTACACTGAAAACCTATCTAGGATCAGTATCTTATTGGTTGGGGTTTGAAACCGGTGTGACATATTGTTAGCCTATCTAGGATCTGATTGGTTGGAGTGTGACACCAGGCTCCCCTGCTGATCTACTGTTCCCATTGATGGCGGTGACTGGAAACATTCAATACAGCTCCATCAACTGTATAATTGTCATGGCTGGGTATTGATTTGAATAGGCGGTGGATGTGCAGTACCTGGCCGTGGCCACTCTACAGTCAACGGAGCTGTGCAGCTCTGCATCTCAGCACTTCTGCCCGCCACCGGGAACAGCAAATCAGTGGGGGTGCCATGTGTCGCACTCCCACCTATCAGATATTGATGATCTACTCTAAGGATAGGCTATCTGTCACGTTGCCATCAGACTCGGGGCCTGCTGTCCTGGCCTCGGCCACTAGGAGGCGCCGGACGGTCACATCGCCGTCAGACTCAGAGCCTGCTGTCCCGGCCTTGGCCACTAGGAGGCGCTGGACTGTCACATCGCCGTCAGACTCGGGGCCTGCTGTTCCTGCCTCGGCCACTGGGAGGCGCCGTAGTTCGCCCCCGAGTGATGGCGGCGACAGAGAAGGGGCTCCTGCGCAGGCATCTGATGAACGCAGGCTCCGCTCCTCTGTCTATCATGAAGGGGTTGGTGCATCACCATCTGGCCTGGTCCTGGGGGCGGTCCTGATGACATCATCAGTCTGGGAGCCTGTGAGGGATGACCTGATCCCTCAAATACCTTGGGACTGGTCTTGCAAGCCGCCGGATATATTCTTGGTTCCCCTATGTGCTTCTGTGTGATTTGCTATTGTTTGACTCTGACCTCAGCCTGGATTTCTGAACCCTCTACTGCCTGACGATTTTGTACCTCTGCCATTCTCCCGGTTTGTGACCTTGGCCTGGATATTCGACTCTGCTACCGCCTGCCATTTTTGTACCTTGCCGCTCTGCCGTTTTGTGACCTTGGCCTGGACTGTCGACTCTGCCACTGCCTGCCGTTTCTGTACCTCCACTGCTCTCCCAGTTTCTGACTACGTTTTTGGTTCCCCGCCTTCTTCCCTATTGGCGACCGTCCTGCTCTGGCGCTCTGCTCCACCAGACAGCCACCCCCTGGGCCTTGCTACAATTCCAGATCCCTGTATAGGGGGTTAAGGGTCTCGGGGTTTCTCGGGGTGCTGTCTCTACTGCAGTCCAGATCCGCGGACGGATGTCACACTATCAACTTAAAGGTCCCAGGCAACTCCTTTAAGATTTAGAAAGTTTTGGCTACTGTGTCTTCCTACAAAAAAATGCAAATTGTATCCATTTTATGGATTAAGCACCAAAACAATACAATCCGGCCACATCCTCTCGATTAAACACATTCATGAATTTGTTTGTAGTTTGCGGTCACTTCATATTATGCGGAGAAATATGCGACTGTCATGTTGTGAAAAGGACTCTTTGGAACGCTTCACATCAAAGACATAGCACGGAGCAGATTACAGGTGCTGAGTACAAAGAAATGTAAAGGGAACAGTACAATGTGAACAGGCAAAATGTAATGAGCCGGGGGATATTTTTATAAGGATATTTTTTCTTGCTCTTTTGTAACACTAGATTTTCCATCTTGGTAATTAGAATAACTGATTTTAATTCATAATAGCAGAAAATAACACACAGTGCTTTTCACCAATAGTGGAAGGAATGTAATAATATTAATAATCTCCATTGTGCACGCATTGACTAACCAAAACCAAAAATAGCGGTTATTGTGGATCATAGAAGAGGGGCTCTAGTGGGACCATAGAACATATGATCACTAATATATACTTCTCAACATTGAAATTGCAACACAGAGATGGAAAAGTCCTGGAGATCTTGAAATCACAGGACTGATAGACATGTTAATGATTAGAGTTGAGCGACTTTTGGTTTTTTAGGGTCGCGTTTCGTTTCGTGAAACCCGACTTTTCCAAAAGTCGGGTCGAGCAAGATCGTCCGATTATAGGGAAAAGTCGGGGTCGTCCCGAAACACGAAACCCAATGTAAGTCAATGGAGAATAAAAGTCGGCAGTGAGAGGAGGACAGGAAACACACCTACAGTGCCCATTTGAATGCCAAAAGCATCAATTCTTCTTACTTAAGCTTGTCAACCTTAATTAACTTCATAATACAAGTTACGCACTGAAAAATGGGGGTTATTTGGCTAAATTTGTGGGGGGGGGGGGGCTGGCTGCAGGTTTTCATGTGCCCTGGGCGAAAGAGCGCCCCTTTAACACATACCACAACTCATCATGCTCCGATACGGCAGAGAAATAGCGGTATAGTACAATGAAAAATACCTCACTTTTTACATCTCATGACGAGGCCCATCTATTTCTCCATACAAAATCATTGGTCCCATATAATGTTTGAAACAGTATATGATGAGCTCCACATAATGCTACAGTATATGTTGGTCCCCATGGATGAAGCTCCACTGTCTTATGGGCCCAAATAATGCTCCAAACATAATGGGCCCCATTTCTAATGCTCTAGTGTATAATGGGCCCTGTAAATGCTGCTCCAGTGTCTGATGTCCACCTTTGGAATGTTCCAGTGTATGGTGGGCCCCATCTATCATTCTCCAGAGTATAGTGCTCCCCAAAAATTGCTGTCCCAACATTAGAATCATAGAATCATAGAATCGTAGAGTTGGAAGGGACCTCCTGGGCCATCTGGTCCAACCCCCTGCTCAAAGCAGGATTCGCTAAATCATCCCAGTCAGATGTCTGTCCAGCCTCTGTTTGAAGACTTCCATTGAAGGAGAACTCACCACTTCTCGTGGCAGCCTGTTCCACTCATTGATCACTCTAACTGTCAAAAAGTTTTTTCTAATATCTAATCTGTGTCTCCTCCCATTCAGTTTCATCCCATTGCTTCTAGTCTTTCCTTGTGCAAATGAGAATAAAGTTGATCCTTCTACAATGTGACAGCCCTTTAGATATTTGTAGACAGCTATTAAGTCTCCTCTCAGTCTTCTCTTTTGCAAACTAAACATTCCCAAATCCTGCAACCTTTCCTCATAAGACAGGGTATCCAGACCGGTCACCATTCTGGTCGCTCTTTTCTGAACTTGCTCCAGTTTGTTGATGTCTTTTTTAAAATGTGGTGCCCAAAACTGGACACAATATTCCAGATGAGGTCTGACCAAAGAGGAGTAGAGGGAAATAATGACTTCACGTGATCTAGACTGTATGCTTCTGTTAATACATCCTAGAATTGCATTTGCCTTTTTTGCTGCTGCATCACACTGTTGACTCATATTCAGTCTGTGATCTATTAGTATACCCAAGTCTTTTTCACATGTGCTGTCACTTAGCCCTATTCCTCCCATTCTGTATATGCTTTTTTCATTTTTATTGCCCAGATGTAGTACTTTGCATTTCTCCCTGTTAAAAACCATTCTGTTAGTTGCTGCCCACTTCTCCAGTTTATTTAAATCTTTTTGAATCCTCTCTCTCTCTTCTCTAGTATTAGCTATCCCTCCTAGCTTTGTGTCATCAGCAAATTTAATCAGTTTACCCTCAATTCCTTCATCTAAATCGTTGATAAAGATGTTGAACAATACAGGGCCCAGGACAGAGCCCTGTGGTACCCCACTTGAGACATTCTTCCAACTGGATGTGCAGCCATTTACGACCACTCTTTGGGTCGATCACTAAGCCAGTTATGAATCCACCTAACAGTTGCCTTGTCCATTCCATAATTAGTCATTTTTTCAATAAGGATTGTATGAGAGACTTTGTCAAATGCTTTGCTGAAGTCAAGATATACTATATCTACAGCATTTCCTTGATCCACCCAATCAGTGATACCATCATAGAAGGAAATTAAGTTAATTGAAAACAATCAAATAAGTCTCCTCGCTAGGGAATCCCTGTACTTGTCTGGACAGGTGCTGTAGCTTGCTTAACAGCTCGCCAGCCGTTCTCACGCCCAGTATGGATTGCACGTGATTGCACAAAGGTTAGAAAGGGTACCGTATCCCTGGATAACATGTATGGATAGCGTACACATTCAAAATATATGTCTATACAGCATGAGGCAGGCTCAGACGGTGTTAGGCCCAGTATGGATTGCACGTCATTGCACAAAGGTTAGAAAGGGTACCGTATCCCCGGATAACATGTATGGATAGCGTACACATTCAAAATATATGTCTATACAGCATGAGGCAGGTTCAGACGGTGTTAGGCCCAGTATGGATTGCACGTCATTGCACAAAGGTTAGAAGGGGTACCGTATCCCCGGATAACATGTATGGATAGCGTACACATTCAAAATATATGTCTATACAGCATGAGGCAGGCTCAGACGGTGTTAGGCCCAGTATGGATTGCACGTCATTGCACAAAGGTTAGAAGGGGTACCGTATCCCCGGATAACATGTATGGATAGCGTACACATTCAAAATATATGTCTATACAGCATGAGGCAGGCTCAGACGGTGTTAGGCCCAGTATGGATTGCACGTCATTGCACAAAGGTTAGAAGGGGTACCGTATCCCCGGATAACATGTTTGGATAGCGTACACATTCAAAATATATGTCTATACAGCATGAGGCAGGCTCAGACGGTGTTAGGCCCAGTATGGATTGCACGTCATTGCACAAAGGCTAGAAAGGGTACCGTATCCCTGGATAACATGTATGGATAGCGTACACATTCAAAATATATGTCTATACAGCATGAGGCAGGCTCAGACGGTGTTAGGCCCAGTATGGATTGCACGTCATTGCACAAAGGTTAGAAGGGGTACCGTATCCCCGGATAACATGTATGGATAGCGTACACATTCAAAATATATGTCTATACAGCATGAGGCAGGCTCAGACGGTGTTAGGCCCAGTATGGATTGCACGTCATTGCACAAAGGTTAGAAAGGGTACCGTATCCCTGGTTAACATGTATGGATAGCGTACACATTCAAAATATATGTCTCAGGAGGCAGGCTCAGACGGTGTCAGGCACAGTATGGATTTGACGGCCCAGATTACACAGCGGAGGAGCAGGGAGAGGTAAAGATTGCAAATGTTGGGGCCCTGGCCAAGCAAGGGGGGCCCACTCGTGGGCGTCGGTACTGGCACTGGGCCCCTCATAGTACAGCGGTGTGTCTGACGGCGGGTGTGCACCACCACCGTCAGAGACACTTGATTGCACTATGAGGGACCCTGTGCCAGTGCCCGCGCCCAAGAGTCGGCCTACCCACCTGTCCAGGGCAACGGCACTCGCACGGTGTCGTGCGGTAGGTGGTGACCCCGGCCATGGGGGGGAGGCAGCACAGTTATGGAGTTTTAGAAAGTGGCATATGTTGATGTTGGACATTCAGCTGATGCAAAAGGCGAAATAGGTGAAGTACCAGGAAGAGGTGGACCAAAGCAAGCCATTTTTCTGTCACCCTATGTGTCATCAGGGGAAGGTGGGACAAAATCCTTGGAAACCCATGCGTGGTTCATTTTAATGAAGGTTAGATCATCCACATTTTGGGTTGACAGACGGGTCCTTTTTTCTGTCAGGATTGATCCAGCTGCACTGAAGACTCTTTCCGATAGCACACTTGCAGCTGGGCAAGCGAGCTCCTGTAAGGCATATTGGGCCAATTCAGGCCAGGTGTCCAGTTTAGCGGCCCAATAGTCAAAGGGGAATGACCTGTGTGGGAGAACATCGATATGGGAGGAAAAGTAGTTTGTAACCATAGTTGACAACTGCTGTCTCCTGTCACTTTCCATCGATGCAGTATTACCAGTTGTGTGAGCGGTATTTGAAAAATCAGTCCACAACATTGTCATGAAACCCCTGTCTCCAATGCCACTTCTGCTGTGTGCACCACGAACACCTCTGCCAAGCTGCCCCCGGCCCGTACGGCTCTTGTGAGAACCATCACCGCTGCTGTGTGCTGGGAATGCCTCAAGCAACCGATTTACCAGAGTTGCTTGTTTATTAGCCAATATTAGGTCAAGGTTCTCCTGTGGCATGATGTTTTGTAATTTGCCTTTATAGCGTGGATCCAGGATGCTGGCCAACCAGTAGTCGCCATCGTTCATCATTTTGGCAATGCGGGGGTCCCTTTTTAGGATCCGCAAAGCATAATCTGACATGTGGGCCAATGTTCCCGGTGTCAATGATGCACTGCGAGTGCTGGGTGGAGGAGCACTTTCTGGCAAATCCACATCCCTCCAGTCACGCACAAACCCTGTACCAGACCTTGCCACGCCAACATTTTCACTTGCCCCACGAGATGCATCCTCCTCCCCTAAGTAATCATCCCCATCATCCTCCTCCTCCTCCTCCTTTTCTTCCTCCACCTCGTCCAGGAGAGGTCCCTGAGCAGACAATGGCTGAATGTCATCAATGATTCCCTCCTCCTCTTCCTCCTCATCAACATTGGCTGCAGACGCCTGCTCCTTTAGGTGCGTCAAAGTTTGCATGAGCAGACGCATAAGTGGGATGCTCATGCTTAGGATGGCGTCGTCTGCGCTTACCAGCCGTGTGCATTCCTCAAAACACTGAAGGACTTTACAAAGGTCTTTCAGCTTCGACCACTGCACGCCTGTCAACTCCATGTCTGCTCTCAAAGTGCCTGGCCGTGTATCCTCCCACAAATGCATTATGGCCTGCCTCTGCTCGCACAGCCGCTCCACCATGTGCAGGGTGGAGTTCCACCTTGTTGCAATGTCGATAATGAGGCGGTGGTTGGGAAGGTGGAGCAATCGCTGCAGCTTCTGCATACGAACGGAGTGTACAGGCGACCGGCGGATGTGCGCGCACAGTCTTCGCACCTTCTGGAGCAGGGCTGTTAACTCCGGATAATTTTTAAGGAAGCACTGCACCACCAGGTTCAAGGTGTGAGCCAAGCAAGGTATGTGGCTGAGTTTTGAAAGGGCTATGGCTGCCACAAAATTACGGCCGTTATCACTAACTACCTTGCCTGCCTCAAGATGTACACTGCCCAGCCATGACTCAGTTTGTCGCTTCAAGTACTCGGCCAGCACCTCGGCGGTGTGTCTGTCGCCCAAACACATCATCTGCAACACAGCCTGCTGACGCTTTCCACTAGCTGCTCGATAGGGGGACACATCGTGTGCAACAGTGGCAGCTGCAGATGGAGTGCTCGTACGACTGCGCTCTGTGGACGAGCTTTCGCTTCTGGAGGAGGAGGAGGAGGAGGAGGGTCGAACGCCTACAGCCAACTGTTTCCTATACCGTGGGCTAGGCAGCACTGTCCCACCACCGATGTCCCCTGTGGACCCTGCATCCACCACATTAACCCAGTGCGCAGTGATGGACACGTAACGGCCCTGGCCATGCCGACTGGACCATGCATCAGTTGTGAGGTGCACCTTTCCGCTCACTGACTGCTTGAGTGCATGGACAATGCGGTCTTTCACATGATGGTGGAGGGCTGGGATGGCTTTGCGAGAGAAGAAGTGGCGACTGGGTAGGTCATAGCGTGGTCCTGCATAGGCCATGAGTTCGCGGAAAGCTGTGCTTTCCACCAACCGAAAGGGCATCATCTCAAACGAGATTAGTTTGGCAATGTGGGCGTTCAAACCCAGTGTACGCGGATGAGAGACTGAGTACTTTCTTGACCTACTCATAGTGTCTGGGAGGGTGAGCTGGACTTGAGAGCTGCATATGGTGGAAGTAGCGGTGGACAGGGCGGACTGAGAGAGGGTTGATGATGGTGATGGAGTTGGTGTTCTTTCTGATGGCCTAGAATCAGTCTTTCGTTGATATAACAGTGGGATTCCCTGACTGCTGTGGCCTTGCAACGACACCTCAACATTTGCTGCTGTGCTAACCGGTGGGCTTACAGTGGGGGAAACAATGTAGCGTTGCTGACTACCTTCGTTGTGATCAGTTGCACATGTGGCACTTGAGGTTTGGTGTTGTGTCCACGCTTGCAAGTGCATGCTGGTTAAATGTCTAAGCATGCAACTGGTATTCAAATTTTTCAGATTTTTCCCTCGGCTAAAGGTCTTTGCGCACTTCTTACAGATAACCTTGGCCTGATCATGAGGATTTTGTTCAAAAAAGTGCCACACTGCACTCTTCCTACTTTGGCAGACATTTTGTGGCCTAGCACGCTGTGATCTTTTGACCCTCTGGACAAGCTGTCCAGCAACTCTTTTGATGTTTGGAACCTGTCTTTGGAGTGCTCCGGGCCTGCCAGATAACAGCTGTTGCGATGTCGATGTCTGCTGTGGATGCTCCTCATCTGAGCTATTGGAAGCAGCACCCTCTTCCCCCAATGGATGCCAATCTGGGTCAACAACTGGGTCATCCATCACCTCCTCTTCTATGTCATGTGCACCTTCCTCTGTGTCACCGTGTATGGTGGTATAGTGTGCGGGAAGGGGCACCTGAGTCTCATCAGGGTCAGAATCTGGCTCTGTACACTGCGAGGACAATGTAGTGCTCTGAGTGAATGTACCAGCAGAATCATCCATCAGTGGCTGTGCATCAGTGCACTCCATGTCAGATTCATCTTGGCCTGGGTAATTCACCATTTCACTTGATAATCCAGGCATGGTATGTGAAAACAGCTCCATGGAGTAATCAGTAGTATGGCCTGCGTCATTCTTCAATCTTGGTTGGGGTGAAGGACACAAGGAAAGGTGTGGTTCATGAACATGAGCCTCCAATGACGACTCAGTGCTTTTACTTTTTACAACTGAAGAAGAGGAGGCGATAGAGCTGGAGGCTGAGTCAGCAATGCAAGACAAAACTTTTTCCTGATGCTCTGCCTTTAAAAGCGGTTTGCCAACTCCTAGAAAACTAAGCGTTCGAGGCCTTATGTAGCCAGACGATGACGCAGGGTCAGCACCTCCTGCATTCGGTCCTATTTTGCTCTTGCCACTACCATCAGATCCACCACCAACACCATCATTACCAGCTGCCAACCCCCGCCCAATTCCACGGCCTCTTCCACCAGCCTTCCTCATTTTTGGTAGAAATGTAGACAAAATCCAACAAACTATATAGTAATGTAAAACAAGGTACAAGGTGTCTATAGGACAGGGGAGTTTTAGAATTTCTGCACACACTTGTGGACAGTGGACACTTGTGGATTGTGTGAGGCCCACTGATATCTGAGCGCTATGTGACACGCTCAATGGCACAGCTGCCTGTGACCAAAGTGACGAGAGGATAATGGAGATTTTGAATCTCTGCGTACACTTTTGGACACTGGACACTTGTGGATGGTGTGAGGCCCACTGATATCTGAGCGCTATGTGACACGCTCGATGGCACAGCTGCCTGTGACCAAAGTGACGAGAGGATAATGGAGATTTTGAATCTCTGCGCACACTTTTGGACACTGGACACTTGTGGATTGTGTGAGGCCCACTGATATCTGAGCGCTATGTGACACGCTCGATGGCACAGCTGCCTGTGACCAAAGTGACGAGAGGATAATGGAGATTTTGAATCTCTGCGTACACTTTTGGACACTGGACACTTGTGGATGGTGTGAGGCCCATTGATATCTGAGCGCTATGTGACACGCTCGATGGCACAGCTGCCTGTGACCAAAGTGACGAGAGGATAATGGAGATTTTGAATCTCTGCGTACACTTTTGGACACTGGACACTTGTGGATTGTGTGAGGCCCACTGATATCTGGGCGCTATGTGACACGCTCGATGGCACAGCTGCCTGTGACCAAAGTGACGAGAGGATAATGGAGATTTTGAATCTCTGCGTACACTTTTTGACACTGGACACTTGTGGATTGTGTGAGGCCCACTGATATCTGAGCGCTATGTGACACGCTCGATGGCACAGCTGCCTGTGACCAAAGTGACGAGAGGATAATGGAGATTTTGAATCTCTGCGTACACTCTTGGACACTGGACACTTGTGGATGGTGTGAGGCCCACTGATATCTGAGCGCTATGTGACACGCTCGATGGCACAGCTGCCTGTGACCAAAGTGACGAGAGGATAATGGAGATTTTGAATCTCTGCGTACACTTTTGGACACTGGACACTTGTGGATGGTGTGAGGCCCACTGATATCTGAGCGCTATGTGACACGCTCAATGGCACAGCTGCCTGTGACCAAGGTGACGAGAGGATAATGGAGATTTTGAATCTCTGCGTACACTTTTGGACACTGGACACTTGTGGATGGTGTGAGGCCCACTGATATCTGAGCGCTATGTGACACGCTCGATGGCACAGCTGCCTGTGACCAAAGTGACGAGAGGATAATGGAGATTTTGAATCTCTGCGTACACTTTTGGACACTGGACACTTGTGGATGGTGTGAGGCCCATTGATATCTGAGCGCTATGTGACACGCTCGATGGCACAGCTGCCTGTGACCAAAGTGACGAGAGGATAATGGAGATTTTGAATCTCTGCGTACACTTTTGGACACTGGACACTTGTGGATTGTGTGAGGCCCACTGATATCTGAGCGCTATGTGACACGCTCGATGGCACAGCTGCCTGTGACCAAAGTGACGAGAGGATAATGGAGATTTTGAATCTCTGCGTACACTTTTGGACACTGGACACTTGTGGATTGTGTGAGGCCCACTGATATCTGAGCGCTATGTGACACGCTCGATGGCACAGCTGCCTGTGACCAAAGTGACGAGAGGATAATGGAGATTTTGAATCTCTGCGTACACTTTTGGACACTTGTGGATGGTGTGAGGCCCACTGATATCTGAGCGCTATGTGACACGCTCGATGGCACAGCTGCCTGTGACCAAGGTGACGAGAGGATAATGGAGATTTTGAATCTCTGCGTACACTTTTGGACACTGGACACTTGTGGATGGTGTGAGGCCCACTGATATCTGAGCGCTATGTGACATGCTCGATGGCACAGCTGCCTGTGACCAAAGTGACAAGAGGATAATGGAGATTTTGAATCTCTGCGTACACTTTTGGACACTGGACACTTGTGGATGGTGTGAGGCCCACTGATATCTGAGCGCTATGTGACACGCTCGATGGCACAGCTGCCTGTGACCAAAGTGACGAGAGGATAATGGAGATTTTGAATCTCTGCGTACACTTTTGGACACTGGACACTTGTGGATGGTGTGAGGCCCACTGATATCTGAGCGCTATGTGACACGCTCGATGGCACAGCTGCCTGTGACCAAAGTGACGAGAGGATAATGGAGATTTTGAATCTCTGCGTACACTTTTGGACACTGGACACTTGTGGATGGTGTGAGGCCCACTGATATCTGAGCGCTATGTGACACGCTCGATGGCACAGCTGCCTGTGACCAAAGTGACGAGAGGATAAGGGAGATTGGATTGCTTTTAAAAAAGCAGTTTGCGGAGCAGTGGGTAAACAGCAATGCCAGCGTGTCAGGAAGCCTTAAAAGGCAGCCCAACAACCAACACCACTGATACACCACAATATAGCCTCCCCTTGCACTGCACACACAGTGACTTGTGTGTTGTGCAGGCCAAATCGCTAGCAGCAGAAGCAGTTTTTTTGTCTTCTTCCCTGCCTAATGCTCTCCCTACAGAATCAGCAGCAACCTCTCCCTATACTAAGATCGGCAGAAGTAAGATGGCGGTCGGCGTGCACGCCCTTTTATACCCCCTGTGACGCCCACCAAAGCAAGCCAATCACTTGCATGCCCTTCTGAAAGATGGTGGTGACCCGTGCCTATGTCATCACGTTGCCCACAGTGTCCGTGGATCCTGATTGGCTGAAAAAGAGCGCAAAACAAACTTTTGAAACGCGACTTTGGCGCGTAAGTCGCCGACCTCGTGGCCGACCTCATCCTAGGGTCGGGTTTCGTTTCATGAAACCCGACTTTGCCAAAAGTCGGCGACTTTTGAATTTTTTCGACCCGTTTCGCTCAACTCTATTAATGATATGTAAGTGATGAAAAATGGAAACAAAATTTTTCATTACCTCTTAATTTATTCAGTATTGAGTATAAGAGTCAAATACAGAAATCCCCGCACTTACAGCCCTGGCTGCTGTCAGAAAGGCTATAAATGGTCATATTGAATGTACCCTGGCACAAAAATCATCAAGATCCTCACCTGGCAGCTCCTTTTTCAATTGGTGACCAATAACGTCCTAGATGTGCTCGATAGAAGACAAGTCTGGAGATGCTGCAGGATATGATGGCAGATTAAGTCCATGCAAGCAGCTCCCAGTATCAGAAGCAATATGCGGTGAGGGATGTCTTGTAGAAAAATGGCTCCTCGGACTCTTTGGAGAAATGGGGTACCATTGGTTCCACCACCAAATTAATGTAACATTGAGCTGTTAATGCAAATGAAGGCGAGAGGGGTTCGGTTATCGTACATTATGCCATTCTTCACCCTAGAGTCTAGACCATAATCCTGGGAGTAGGACTGGTGTGATGTTCCCTTCTGAATCCCTCTTCATAGCGTTGCCCAAGTGCTCTCCACACTAATCTCCGGCTATCATTTCATCCAGGACAAAAGCGTGATTTAATGGTGGACCCAATGCTATGGCCATTTCTCCATAGTGTCCCACGAGAAATCTTTCAACACAACAACACCAGGCCGCATGTTGCTTTTACTACTATGAGCAGCCTGCTTGGCGTAAATGTGCTATTATGGCCTGCAGTGTCTCCAGACTTGGACATCTAGCACATCTGGGACATTATTGGTAGGCAATTGAAAAGGGAGCTGCCAACAGTGGATCTTGATGATTTGAGCTAGTGCATTCATACTCAATACTGAGTAATTAAAGATGTTTTCAAAATATTGTTTCCATTTTTCCATCATTTGCAGATCATTACCATGTCTATCCATACTGTGATTTCCATAATTCCTTGACTTTTCCTTCCCCAGGTGTAATGAAGAGAGAACAACATATCATTAGTTTACAGACCCAATTCATCATTTATGGTTTTTTAAGTCACTTTTCTTTTCCGTCTTGTGCTATTTGCTGACATATTGTGTGCCAAGTTCTTCAAAATGGCACATGCCGGTCATTAATTTTATGCAAAGTCTAAAATATATTTTTATTTTTGTCTTAAACCATTTTTGCGATTTTTTAGGGAAAAATTGCACGTTTTGCAAAATGACAAAAAAAATTAATATCAAATAACACCAAAATATCTTGCAGATGTATTATCACTCATTGTGATAACTGGAGTACATTTGAGACAAATTTTGCAACTTTTTAAAAAGTCGAAAACATCTGGAAACCCTAAATTCTGCCAACTAAACAAAGAAAAACTTAGCAATCGTAAAAAATAGACTAAAGAAAAAGTGGCAAATGGAAACATGAATATGGAGCAATCCAAAAAAGTTGTGAAACACTGAAAGCTCTACAAAAATACAGGCCCTTGTTAACACTTTCAATCCCATCACTCTGACTTGTCGTGGTGCCCGTACGCACTAGATTAGGGTTCCTTGGCTGTTTTGATGCTGGGAAAATCCGGCCAGTTTCAGTGCCACTGCATTTCTCCGATGTTGTAGAGGCAAAGCTGCCCTTGTTTGCGGCATCGGAGAGCGCACAGTTTGGTTTAGCAGCCTCACCATGCCGCAGGTCTTAACTTCACACAGCGCCTGATTGATTGACAATTTAGCAAAAGTGCATTAAGCGCTCTCCAATTCCGCAAGTAGAGGCAACATCGGAGTGGAGGAGCTGTTCGCTCCTGAAGAATGAGATTCCAACAACCTCTTTAAGTATCAAATCAAATTTCATAGTCATTGGAACACATACCATAGAGATAGGACAGGTGGTTCCATGCAAAGAATGGGAAATCAATGTTCTTTCTCATCCCCTGTTATAATTAGGTAACAGAGGAGGATAGCAGGGGAATAGGCAAGGCAACCAGATAACCAGAGAGGTTGGTAACTTAGCGGATTGCAGACCCCTAAACTGACAACACAACTAGAATTAGCCGTGGCACATACCTATGATGCCCTAGACGCCTCGGCACAGCCAAAGAATTAACTAAGCCTAAAGAGAGAAAGGGGAAAGCTAAACTACCCCAGAGCAGAACCCCAAAGGAATAGATAGCCCCCGAACATATTTTGCCAGTGAGACAAGATGAGGCACAAAACACAGGCAGAAAATAGAGTAAGCAAATGATGGGGCCTAAACTGTCTAGATAGAACAGGACAGGAAAGGATACTGTCTGCAATCATGCAAAAAACCCTAAGAAAAAATCCAACACATCTGATATGCAAAAATACTGAGGCCATATGACCTCTCTCCCACTAAATCAGAACTCTGGTGTGAACTGGACGCGAAACAAAAGATCCTGATATAACAGGGGATTAGAAATACTGAAAAGACTGACATGAGCTGTGGCATATGGAACAGAGTCCAGCACAGGTCCGAGCAGGGAACAAGGCTGAACTCACACCAGCAAAGCAGAAATCAGAAAGCAAAAAATGGGAAATCAATGTTCTTTCTCATCCCCTGTTATAATTAGGTAACAGAGGAGGATAGCAGGGGAATAGGCAAGGCAACCAGATAACCAGAGAGGTTGGTAACTTAGCGGATTGCAGACCCCTAAACTGACAACACAACTAGAATTAGCCGTGGCACATACCTATGATGCCCTAGACGCCTCGGCACAGCCAAAGAATTAACTAAGCCTAAAGAGAGAAGGGGAAAGCTAAACTACCCCAGAGCAGAACCCCAAAGGAATAGATAGCCCCCGAACATATTTTGCCAGTGAGACAAGATGAGGCACAAAACACAGGCAGAAAATAGAGTAAGCAAATGATGGGGCCTAAACTGTCTAGATAGAACAGGACAGGAAAGGATACTGTCTGCAATCATGCAAAAAACCCTAAGAAAAAATCCAACACGTCTGATATGCAAAAATACTGAGGCCATATGACCTCTCTCCCACTAAATCAGAACTCTGGTGTGAACTGGACGCGAAACAAAAGATCCTGATATAACAGGGGATTAGAAATACTGAAAAGACTGACATGAGCTGTGGCATATGGAACAGAGTCCAGCACAGGTCCGAGCAGGGAACAAGGCTGAACTCACACCAGCAAAGCAGAAATCAGAAAGCAAAAAATGGATCAAATGCAAAAAGATTCAAGCAGACAAATAACTTATCTCAAAGATGCAGGACAAAGCAGGAGGAAAGCAGACTTCCAAAATGCTCAGGAAGAAAACCAAATCACCGGCAACATCTGAGGGAAGGTTGCTCACTTAAATCTCTCCAGTCTGTTACACCTGACCTCCAATCATCCTCCTCAGGTGATTGACTTCTGTCAGCCAGACCAGCTCCATTACCAGCAGCAACCACCAGAGGGAGCCCAAATTCAGAAGCCAGGTCAAAAGTGTTCACAACAATCCCCTTTGTTACTGGGTAGTGGTAATTCGTGTAGAATTCCTACTAGAAAGACTGTCTTTTTAGCTTGGATTGATCCAAAGGGCATGGAAACTGTACCCTTATGTCGTAGGTATCAAATCCCACCACTGTAATTTGGAGGAGCCATTTTTATGCCACTCCTGATACTTCTGTGAAGATAACCGATCTCATTTCTTCTCATGCTCTTCAGTCATCCGACAACTTTCATTCTATTTTCACCAAATACCGTACATTTCGAGCAACATTTTCCCCTGAAATGGTTCTAGAAGGTAGCGCAACCTATTGTGTTTCACAGAACCGCATGTAAGTATTGGTTTACAGTGAAGTGTATAGATGAACATTGTTGAAGCCCCGTGTATGTAAGCTCTATGCATCCTTTGTACTTAGAGGTTTATGCCTAAAGCGCGGCTGAAAGACACATTCCTTCTGAGCTTTATTGTGGAGGGAGTTATTCATTTGTATCACTTGCAGCAACTAGCTCAGAATCCGGAACCTCCCTAACTACATTCTTTCCAAACCCAAACAAAACACTAATCAGATAGTTACAAATCCTTTGGTGTCCTGGGAAACAAAAAGATTTTTTTATCTGATATATCTGTATTGCTTTATGCATTCCATTATCCTCCTACGAATGCATGGTCTCCATAATATCATTGAAAAGATCCCTCCATCATTCAACCCTATCTTCTTATTCCCTAGGTGTTTCAGTGGTAGAAGTCCTGTTTCTTCACATTTATAATTGATCACGATAATTTTTATCTGTCTTCTTGATGAACCTCACATGATAGAGTTGTCTCGTATCAACAGCTGTAGGGCACGTGGATGTTGGACAATGCTTGAAGCTGATGGGCTCCAATCTAAATCAGTAACAGGACACCCACCTTCTGTCTTTTCTGTGGCAAAGGGGTCTTTGATAAGACTGCAAAGCTGCAAATGTTCCAAGAGCACCCAAAATAGTTTTGTCCATGTCAAATCTCACCCAGCAATGGGCAAATATGCTGAAATTTGATTTGGAAGATCATCTTGAATTTGACCAGGAAATTCCATTGGCATCACATTTATTCTCGATGAATCACTCACCTGGTCCAGACCTCACTTGTCCATCTGAACGGTCCCTATCTACTCAAGTCTTTAGGTGTATGCATTGGTCTGGGCTGCGACATCCAGGAATCTTCAGCTCTTCTACGCTTCACTAGGTTTCAAAACCTGACATTTTGCTTGAATTATAAAAACAAATTGCCAAAAATTCAATTTTGCCTGTAAACCCTGAATTTGGGGAAATTTGAACTTAATTGAATTGATTTACTCATTTTTAATCTTCCAAAATAGCCATCTATCTATCTATCTATCTATCTATCTATCTATCTATCTATCTATCATCTAAATAGAAAAAACAGATAGCAGCACAAACTTGAGCAGATTTTGGGTGCACTACTTCCTGAGTAATGTGGTTGTCCAACGTGAGAATATAAATAGAAAAAAAATCAGGCAGCAATCCAGTTCAAGGAAAAATTGTGGACTTTAATCCAGCACCAAGTGGTGCAATGTTTCGACCTCACAGCATGGTCTTTGTCTATCATCTATCTATCTATCTATCTATCTATCTACCTATCTATCTATCTATCTTTTATCTATCATCTACATATTATTATTATTATTATTATTATTATTATTATTATTATTATTATTATTATTTTATATAGCGCCATTAATTCCATGGTGCTGTACATGAGAAGGGGATTACATACAAAGTTATAGATATCGTTAACAATAAACAAGTTTCCACAACAAAATTTACAATGACAAACTGGTACAGAGGGGAGAGGACCCTGTCCTTGCGGACTTACATTCTACAGGATAGCGGGGAAAAGACAGAAGGTCGGGGGTGCAGCAGCTCAGGCCGTGGTGAGGCGTCAGAATGGTTATTGTTGCAGTCTCTAAGCTTTCCTGAAAAGATGGGTTTTCAGGTTCCGTTTGAAGGATCTGAGGGTGGTGGATAATCGGACGTGTTGAGGCATGGAATTCCAGAGGATAGGGGATACTCAGGAGAAATCTTGGAGGCGGTGGTGTGAGGAACGGATAAGTGTGGAGGAGAGTAGGAGGTCTTGGGAGGATCAAAGAGTATGTGAGGGGAGATATTGGGAGATTATTTCAGAGATATAGGGAGGGGAAAGGTTGTGGGTGGCTTTGTAGGTCAGTGTTAGTAGTTTGAACTGGATTCGTTGGGTAATTGGGAGCCAATGGAGGGATTTGCAGAGGGGAGAGACAGGGGAGTAGCGAGGAGAGAGGTGGATTAGTCGGGCAGCAGAACTGAGGACAGACTGGAGTGGTGAAAGAGAGTTAGCAGGGAGGCCACAGAGGAGGATGTTGCAGTAGTCAAGGTGGGAGATGATGAGGGCATGTACAAGAGTTTTAGTAGATCGAGGACTGAGGAACGGACAGATTCTGGAAATATTTTTTGAGTTGGAGGCGACAGGAAGTGAGAAGAGATTGGACGTGCATTTTGAAGGACAGGGCAGAGTCGAGTTACTCCGAGGCAGCAGATTTCAGGTGCGGGAGAGAGCATGATGCCATTTACCATAATAGATAGATTGGGTAGGGAAGATACGTGAGATGGAGGAAAGATAATGAGTCTATCTATCTATCTACCTATCTATCTGTCATCTATATCTTTCTATCATTTATCTATTATCTATCTATCTATTTATTATCTATCTATCTATTTATTATCTATATCTTTCTATCATTTATCTATCATCTACATATTATCTATCTATTTATTATCTATCTATCTATCTATCTATCTATTATCTATATCTTTCTATCATTTATCTATCATCTACATATTATCTATCTATGTATCATCTATATATCTATCTATTTATCTATCTATCAATCTATCTATCTTGTGACTGAATAATACCACATACTTTACAAGGGAGAAATTTCGCCACACCATGACCAGACCATATAGTGAACGAATAATACCACATACAGGGAGATATACCACCACACCATGACAGGAACACATATTACAACACAGTGACTTTTCTTCCAGCCAAGACTCATCTCTGCAGAAAATAACACACAGTTGTCAATAGCTGATCACTTCCAGAGCAAATTCCCCGACTTCTGCACTATGCCAGATGAAGAAAAAAGTGACATAATGCCCCTCGGCACAGTAACATGACCTCCCTTTTGTTCCCCCCATGGAAAACAGTATTCTAAAAAGTAAATTATATAACAGCAGTAATAATGCCCTCCACTTTCCACCATAAACTAATAATGTATGTTCCTCATTTTGGCCCCATACAGTAATTAAGTCCCTCAACCTGTCCCCTGTAATTAATAATGCTCCTGTCACCCTATGTTGCCCCATGGCCCTTGTCCTGGCTTCATGTCCCTCGTTCTGGCCCCATGTTCATTGCGCTGGCCTCATGTCCATTATGCTGCCCCATGCCACTTTTTCAAGCCCCATATTCTTTGTCCTGGCCCCATATCTGTTGTGTTGGCCCCACGTCCCTAGTTCTGGCCCCATCTCTCTTGTGCTTGCACCATGTCCCTTGTCCAGGCCCCATCTCTCTTGTGCTGGCCCCATGTCCCTTGTCCTGGCCCCATCTCGCTTGCACTGGCCCCATGTCCCTTGTCCAGGCCCCATCTCTCTTGTGCTGGCCCCATGTCCCTTGTCCTGTCCCCATCTCTCTTGTGCTGGCCCCATGTCCCTTGTCCTGTCCCCATCTCTCTTGTGCTGGCCCCATGTCCCTTGTCCTGGCCCCATCTCGCTTGTGCTTGCACCAAGTCCCTTGTCCTGCCCCCACCTTTCTTGTGCTGGCCCCATGTCCCTTGTGTTGCCCCCACCTCTCTTGTGCTTGCACCAAGACCCTTGTCCTGCCCCCACCTTTCTTGTGCTGGCCCCATGTCCCTTGTCCTGCCCCCACCTCTCTTGTGCTGACACCATGTCCCTTGTCTTGCCCCCACCTCTCTTGTGCTGACACCATGTCCCTTGTCTTGCCCCCACCTTTCTTGTGCTGGCCCCATGTCCCTTGTCCTGCCCCCACCTCTCTTGTGCTGGCACCATGTCCCTTGTCTTGCCCCCACCTTTCTTGTGCTGGCCCCATGTCCCTTGTCCTGACCTCTTATCATGAAACATCCGCAGAAGAAAGAAGAAAATAATCCTCCTGCACTCCCGGCCTCCCTGCGAGGTTGGCGGCCTTGTTATCTACTGCACCACAATACATTTCAACTGAATGTGCGTACTCTGACGCACATTCAGTTGAAACCAGCGGACCCCCTCTACATCCTGCTCAGGGGCCTGCTGAGTACCTGGGGCCCACTGGAGAATCGTCTGGTGTACTGACGCTCCATTCTGACCCTGTGTCTATCTATCTATCTATCTATCTATCTATCTAAATCAAAAAAAGGGCAGCACTACCAAAATTAAATAGTTGGTGCAAAACCTATTCAGCAGTGTCCAAACAGCCAAATTAACAAAAGTAAAAAAAATAGGCAGCACTCAAATTAAATGTGAAAAAAAGTGGATACTTTACTGATCCTCCAGTGGCAACGTTTCAACGGTGACCCGTCTTTATCAAGCCTTGATAAAGACGGGTCACCGTTGAAACGTTGCCACTGGAGGATCAGTAAAGTATCCACTTTTTTTCACATTTAATTTGAGTGCTGCCTATTTTTTTTACTTTTTTTATTTTTTTTTACTTTTTTTTATCTATCTATCTATCTATCTATCTATCTATCTATCTATCTATCATAATGTCCATCTATAATCTATTTACATAGCCTACATCTATTTGTAGCATTTTAGCCTAGTGGAGGCATGTTTAAAAAATGTTAGATTTAGGATCCCATCACAGAAACGCCTTGCTGTGGCTGATGGGCTCTCTTGAATTGGACAATTTGTGTGCTAAGTACTTTCATTATATAAGTATATTCTATATACAGCAGTAATGCATCCAAGTGTCATATATTCAATGTTTGCACACCTTAAAGCTTACAGAGGCTGCTGTATTGTTCCCTTTGAAGCCATCTATTTATCTATAGACCATTTATGACCTATCCATCTATATTCAGCATCTGTCTTTACATTTACTTGTTGGTCTATCGATTGAGCATCAATCAATCTATGTTATGCATGACTGAATCTATCTATTATCTATCTATTATCATCTATCTATTATCTATCATCTATGTATTACCTATCTATCACCTATTATCTATTATGTATCTATGTATCTATTATCTATCTATACATTATCTATTTATCTGTTATCTATCTATCTATCTATTATCTATCTATTATATCTATCATTCTATTATCTATCTTCTATCTATCTCTCTATCCATCGATTATTTCTCTATCTAGCTATGTTTCTATAGCATACTTACCATTCAGGCAGTAGATCGGTATCATAAGGACATAGGTTGGTATAAAACATCTGTACTTTTACAATAACTGTAATTTGATCTCACTATCCATCTTAAAAATATTAAAATATGTATAATATATAAATCTCGTCATTCCCAACTCACACATGTTTGGGGCCCGGTATGGCAGTGCCCCTATATACCCTCGCCCTGCCCTCGTGCCACTATCTATAACCCCTCTGACATCTTCATGAAATGTCGATGTGTTTTCTTAAGTTGTTCCCAAGTGCCAAACTATTTGAAGGCATAATCTAACTTTCTACAGTAACTGAATGTACAAAGCCTGACATTGTTCCTGCTCGTCGCACAATTGTTGCCTGTGGAAATGAGCCAGAAATATGGATTCCATTTTGTGTTTTCCAACAATGATGTGAGAAGGGGAACAGATGTGACCCAGGACTGAAGCCATTGATACGGTAAGAAGTGCTCAGTATCACAATTACTGCAAGGTGTAATGGACGGATAATCAGCATCAGGGTGTTTCTTAGACCTGAAAAACAGGGTTATTTTTCAAAGAATTCAGATATTTAAAGCCTTAGAGGAAGCAGAATTGCCTCTGATTAGAGGATTAGGCAAAGATTTCCGCAAGCAATTGTCAAGATTGATGTCAAACGATAATCTGTCTCTCCTCGAAGACCGAGTCTGATTGTAATTGCAGGGGGACACCTAGAAAAAAAGCGATAAACAGAGGAAACATTTTAACCAAAATTAATTGGTTGATTTTATAAATATTGTATTTTTAAGACGATATGACTCCATCCTAATGGGGATTTTAGAATCCAAATCTCGTAATCAGTGGACGACCCAACAGTGGGATCCCCAGCGATCAGCGATCCTGCGGATTATTTTGTTTTTAGTTTTTTTTTACTCTTCTCGTTCCAAGAGGTATAAGATATTTCTGTAGAAATGTCCTTGTAACAGCTTGTTTTTTTTGAGAGATGAGTTTTAGTTTTCTTTATAGCCATATAACTTTCCATATAATGAAAAATTGAAAATAAAAAGGAGAAAATTATTTGTGGGATGAAATGTAAAAAAAAAACCCCACAATGTGAGGAAAGAGTTTTTCAAGGAGTTTTGGAGAAATAAGCTGAGTGTAAACTCTCCAAATCATCCTTCAAATATTCGAAAAACCTCGAAATCTCATAGTTACCGATCGGTGGATAAGGGCACACGGACACTTACATAGTGCTCTCTGATATAGTAGAGGCTGTCAATCAATAGTTGAGACCACCCATAGTTAACAGAAATCTTAATTAATAGGTTATATGCTCTACAGATCCTTTTTTCCCCCTCAAAACTATGTATATATATATATATCTCAATCTGCTGACCTCATCCTGTTCCATATCACCAGCTTCATGGTGACAGTTTCCCTTTAATATAGAGAAAACAAATAAGACAATGGTTCCTTTTACAAATAATGTGTTTTTATAAATGAGGCTTTTCATTCAATTATTCATGAGTTAAAGCAGCTAATGTAAACCACGTTTCAGATAAATAATCGCCGTGCATTGCAGCTGCCTTTATTCCTGGCTTTGTGAATGGCTGATGTCAGCTCGTAAAAGAGTAAGACAAACAATAATAGTAGTGTATGTGTGTAAGGCAGCCACATCAAACACCCCATCTACTGGGAAAGTAAAGGGAGAAGCAAACACAAGTAAGGAGGAGACGAGGACAACTTGTTATTTTTTTATTTTTTAATACAGTCAAGTCAATAGAATTGTCATGGAAGGAACTTCAATAGTTGTGAATATGTTTGGTATTATTTGCCCACCCTAAACATTAAACCAATGTCCACCGACCCACCAATATCGATGGGTTTGGCCAACACTCTAATATGTATGGGGGCACTGGCAAACTGAATGTCAAGCGAGATGTTGACCAGGAATATTCAATTTCAGACTATCAATCACTTTTGTTCTCCTGCAGATAGGCCACCTCCAGATACAGTGGGTACGGAAAGTATTCAGACCTCTTTAAATTTTTCACTCTTTGTTTCATTGCAGCCATTTGGCAAAAACTGAAATGTCACATCGTCATAAGTATTCAGGCCATTTGCTCAGACACTCATATTTAAGTCACAATCTGTCCATTTCCTTGTGATCCTCCTTGAGTTGGTTCTACTCCATCATTGGAGTCCAGCTCTGTTTAATTAAACTGATAGGATTTGATTTGTAAAGGCACACACCTGTCTATATAAGACCTCACAGCTCACAGTGCATGTCAGACCAAATCAGAATCATGAGGTCAAAGGAACTGGCCAAGGTGCTCAGAGACAGAATTGTGGCAAGGCATAGATCTGGCCAAGGTTACAAAAGAATTTCTACAGTACTCAAGGTTTCTAAGAGCACAGTGGCCTCCATAATCCCTAAATGGAAGAATTTTTGGACCAGAAGAAGTCTTCCTAGACCTGGCCATCCAGCCAAACTGAGCAATCATGGGAGAAGAGCCTTGGCGAGAGAGGTAAAGAAGAACCCCAAGATCACTGTGGCTGAGCTCCACAGATGCAGTAAGTAGATCGGAGAAAGTTCCGCAAAGTCAACTATCACTGCAGCCCTCCACCAGTCGGGCCTTTATGGCAGAGTGGCCAGACGGAAGCCTCTCCTCAGTGCAAGACATATGAAAGCCCGCATAGAGTTTGCTAAAAAACACATGAAGGACTCCCAGACTATAAGAAATACCATTCTCTGGTCTGATGAGATGAAGATAGAACTTTTTGGTGATAATTCTAAGCGGTATGTCTGGAGAAATAATAATAATAATAATAATAATCTTTATTTATATAGCGCCAACATATTCCGCAGCGCTTTACAGTTTAACAGTTTCAAAACACAAGTCATAAGTAACAACGCTAACAATACAATAATTAAAGCAAAATAAGACGAAATAAGATGACCCTGCTCGTGAGAGCGTACAATCTACAATGAGGTGAGGGAGATACAGAGTACAGGTGTGTATTTACAATGGTGTATTTACAATGAAGGTCCAGCCATCTTGCAGGAGTGAAGGATGGATGGAGATAGTGAATGGGCTACGCACGCACACTTACACAGAGAATGACTTTGATTAGTGAATGTGATAGGCCGCTCTGAACAGGTGTGTTTTGAGGGAGCGCCTAAAACTATGCAAATTGTGGATAGATTTCTTGGGGTAGCGCATTCCAGAGGATAGGAGCAGCACGGGAGAAGTCTTGGAGTCGGGAGTGGGAGGTACGGATTAGTGCAGAGGTTAGTCGAAAGTCGTTTGCAGAGCGCAGCGATCGGCTAGGCCGATAGACAGAAATGAGAGAAGAGATGTAAGGGGGTGCCGCACTGTGGAGAGCTTTGTGGGTGAGAACAAGTACTTTGAATTGGATCCTATAATGAATGGGCAGCCAATGTAAGGACTGGCGAAGAGCGCACGCGTCCGAGTACCGATTACCCAGATGGACGATCCTGGCTGCTGCATTGAGTATGGACTGGAGAGGGGATAGTCGAGTGACGGGGAGGCCAATTAATAGAGCGTTGCAGTAATCCAGGCGAGAGTGGATCAATGCAACAGTGAGGGTTTTTGTTGTTTCCATAGTGAGAAAAGGGCGGATTCTAGAGATGTTCTTTAGGTGTAAGCGGCAAGAGCGGGCAAGGGATTGTATATGGGATGTAAAGGAGAGATTGGTGTCAAACATAACACCCAGACAGCGCACCTGCTGCCGGGGTGTTATTGTGGTACCACCCACGGAGAAGGAAATGTCAGATTTAGGGAGGTTAGTAGACGGCGGGAGCAGAAGAAGTTCAGTTTTGGAGAGGTTGAGTTTCAGATAGAGAGCGGACATGATATTGGAGACTGCGGACAGACAGTCACTGGCGTTCTGTAGTACAGCGGGGGTAAGGTCAGGGGAAGACGTGTATAGTTGTGTGTCATCAGCATAAAGATGGTACTGAAAGCCAAATCTGCTGATGGTCTGTCCAATTGGGGCCGTGTAGAGAGAGAAAAGAAGGGGGCCAAGGACTGAGCCCTGAGGTACCCCGACAGCAAGAGGAAGAGGAGATGATGTGGAGCCAGAGAACAAAACACTGAAGGAGCGGTCATAGAGATAGGAAGAGAACCAGGAGAGTGCAGTGTCCTTAATGCCTAGTGACTGGAGCCTAGAGAGTAGGAGATGGTGGTCAACAGTATCGAAAGCTGCAGATAGGTCAAGAAGAATGAGCAGAGAGTGGTCACCGTTACGTTTTGCTGTCAGAAGGTCATTGGTCACTTTGATGAGTGCAGTTTCAGTCGAATGTAGGGGGCGGAAGCCGGACTGTGAAGGGTCTAGAAGGGAGTGAATGGAGAGGTAACGGGTAAGGCGGGAGTAAACTAGGCGTTCCAAAAGTTTAGAGATGAAGGGGAGATTGGAGACTGGTCTGTAGTTGTTTGTGCAGGATGGGTCGAGAGCAGGTTTCTTTAGTAGTGGAGTAACGATGGCGTGTTTGAAGGAGGATGGGAAAATGCCCGAGGAGAGGGAGAGATTAAAGATTGTAGTTAGGTGGGTTGTGACGACTGGAGAGAGAGACTGGAGGAGATGTGAGGGAATGGGGTGGGTAGTGCATGTAGTCGGACGAGAAGAAGAGAGGAGTCTGGAGACTTCTTCTTCTGTTATGGGATCAAATGTGGAGAGTGAGCCAGGGGAGATGTAGGAAGGGATGGGAGTCACAGCACTTGGTGGTTGGGAGCAGATTTCTTGATGGATATTATCTATTTTTTCTGTAAAGTGGGAGGCCAGGTCATCAGCACAAATGTCTGTGATAGGGGCTTGTGCTTTTGGCCTGAGGAGGGAGTGAAAAGTGTCAAAAAGTTTCTTGGGGTTGTTGGCTAGTGAGGAGATCAGGGTGGTGAAGTAGGTCTGTTTGGCAAGGTGAAGGGCAGCGTTATAGGTTCTTAACATAAATTTGAAGTGGATGAAGTCTTCTGGTGTGCGGGTTTTTCTCCATAGGCGTTCAGCACTCCTGGAGCATCGCTGGAGAAGTTGAGTTTGCGATGTGAGCCAGGGCTCTTTTACTCTGTGTTTGGAGGTTCTGAGGGTGAGGGGAGCTACTTGGTCAAGGGTGCTTCTAAGAGTGTCATTGTAGTGATGAACAGCCAGATTAGGACAGGAAAGAGAGGAGATTGGGGACAGAGATGAGTGTAGGGAATCTGAAAGTGTCTGAGGGTTAATAGCTTGTAGATTTCTGACTGTGTGGTAGGTAGGAATGAGCTGGGGTGGGCGAGGATTTGTGAGCGTGAAGGAGAGAATGTTGTGGTCAGAGAGTGGAAGCGGTGAGTTGTTTAGGTGGGAGATTGAACAGAGCCGGCAGAAGACCAGATCAAGGGTGTTACCGTCCTTATGTGTCTCAGAGGTTGAAAGCTGTGAGAGGCCTAGAGAGGTGGTTAGTGATAGAAGCTGGGATGCAGATGTGGAATTAGGGCTGTTAATGGGGATGTTGAAGTCTCCCAGGATGAGGGTTGGTAGTTCTGAGGACAGGAAGTGTGGCAGCCAGGCTGAAAAGTGGTCAAGGAAGAGGGTGGGTGAGCCTGGGGGCCGGTATATGACCGCTACCCTGAGGGAGAGGGGACGGAAGAGCCTGATGGTGTGGACCTCAAAAGAAGGGAATAAGAGTGATGGGACTGGGGGGATGACCTGGAAAGTGCATTGTGGGGACAGGAGTATGCCAACTCCACCACCAGGTCTGTTTGTGGGTCTCGGGGAGTGAGAGAATTGTAAGCCACCGTAGGAAATGGCAGCAGGAGAGACAGTAAACCAGAGAGAGAAAACCAGGCCCTGCTTATCACCTGCCCAATACAATCCCAACACTGAAACATGGTGGTGGCAGCATCATGCTATGGGGGTGTTTTTCAGCTGCAGGGACAGGTCGACTGGCTGCAATTGAAGGAATCTTGAATGCGGCCAAGTACAGCGATATCCTGGTTGAAAACCTCTTCCAGAGTGCTCTGGACGTCAGACTTGGCAGAAAGTTCACCTTCCAACAAAACAATGACCCTAAGCACACAGCTAAAATAACAAAGGAGTGGCTTCAGAACAACTCTATGACCATTTTTGATTTGCCCAGCCAGAGCCCTGACCTAAACCAAATTGAGCATCTCTGGAGAGACCTGAAAATGGCTGTCCACCAACATTCACCATCCAACCTGATGGAACTGGAGAGGATCTGCAAGGAAGAATGGCAGAGGATCCCCAAATCCAGGTTGCATCATTCCCAAGAAGACATGGCTGTACTCACCCAAAAGGGTGCTTCTACTCAATACTGAGCAAAGGATTTGAATACTTATGACCATGTGATATTTCAGTTTTTCTTTTTTTAATACATTTTCAAAAATTTCTACATTTCTGTTTTTTTTCAGTCAAGATGGGGTTCAGGCTGTATATTAATGTTAAAAAATGAACTTTTTTGAATTTACCAAATAGCCACAATGAAACAATGAGTGAAAAATTTAAAGGGTTCAAATATTAGCAAACGTATAAGGAAGTCCTAATACTGCAGCTCCTGCTGCGAACTCAGTGGTGCCTGCAATGGCCGACAGAATGTCCTCATTAATGGGGTCAAGCAGACAACAATACCCCCGTCTTCTGTTGACAGTGGTCGATCTCCCGTGTCTTCCACTGCCCCATGTCCATATTCTGTAGTGGCCAAGCAACAGTAAGAGCCAAAGCATGCTCTAATCTCGACGAGACTCCTGCACCACTCTCCTCACAGTGTCAGTCAAGCGTACCCAAAGTGGCTGACGGAAAAAGGGGTCACGATCTGATATGGGCCCCAAGTGACTCAGAAGGTGTTTAATGGCTCGGTCAGGGTACATGGGTCTGTCCAGTATTCAGTCACTAGTATGGGGCACGTGTGTAGTACTCACCGACACGGATTGCCCTACGTCTCGCTAACTGGAAATCACCGGCACACACTGTTCGGCCCTCTCGTTCACTGGTCACTGGTCTGCGGGGAATTGGTACCTCCTGGACAAACCATTTCTCTCTCTCTGGCTGCAGCATGACCGGCTCTGCTCTGTCCTGCAGCGACTCTGCACTGTTCTGCACCCGGTTTCTCTCCTGGCAGCGGTCCCGCTTTAAACAGTTGGACCCTGTCACAATGCCAGTACCCAGTGGGGGAAGGGGCAGCAGAGCACGCCGCTCACCACGCTCCTGCACACTGCTCTGCTCTGGCGCCAAACTCCCTTGTTTCCCGCGCTTTGCCCTATTTTCTACCGACTGCTGCGCGCCCTTTTCCTCAGTCTCCTCCCACCTCCCTCGGTCAACAGGAAGGTGTCTCCCCCCTCCCGGGATTCCCCCAGGCTGCAGGGGAAGGTCTGCCTCCTCAAGGCTGTCCCCCAGGAACAGGGGTTGCAGCCTCAATGTTTGGGGAGCCTTACCCAGTGATTGTTGATCCAAGGAGGCAGAGACGAATGTGGGTACATCCGCTTTTGAGGCGACGGCTGACTAAAGGTCATTTCCAGCAACTGTATGGTTCTCTATGCTGCCATCCAGACAAGTTCTATCGGTACTGTCAGATCAGCCTGGCTACATTTGACTTTCTTCTGGAGGCTTTACAACCTGGCATAACCTTCAAGGACACCAAGATGCACAAATGTATTTCTGCAGAGGAGCGGCTTTTACTTAAATTACGGTATGTATTCATCCTATATTTGAGTGATATTAAATGTCTTTTGCTTTTTGCAACCCACTCTGCCCTGACTTTTTGTCTAAATATTTTCTGTATGTTTCCCTCATGTTAACTGAAATTGCTTCACACATTTTGTCATTTTCACTCCCTGATGTTTGTAATATCTGTCCCTTAGCAAGTAATCGTGATGTCTGTTGTTGAGGCAGGGCTTAGTTTGCTATGTAGCTAACTTTTTTGATGGCCTACACTGTTAAGATTATGTGTGGAGATGTCAATTTCTAAAATTTGGTTTATTTCTTATTTATTTTAGATTTCTATCCACTGGTCTCTCCTATGTGGCACTTCATCAGGAGTTTTTCATTGGGAGATCCATCATCTCAGGCATTGTACGTTCTACTGTGGCGCCCCTGAGGGTCCAGTCACCACAGAGATACTGCACCTCATCCAGAGGTGTGGTATCAAACTCTCAGGTAAGGAGGGAGCACTACCCAGGACTCTAACACTCACACCGAACACACACCAGTTCAGTCAGGGCATCTGGGTGTACCCTTGGGGAGGATGACCTCATCCCAGGCTGGCTAGGAAAGGTTGTTGGGGAATGAGTGGGGAAAGTAGAGAAGGGGCGGAGCTTAAGGGAGTAGCAGTTGGTGGGAGGAGTTAGTGCTGAGGTAAGAAGATTGTTCTGGAAAGAGTCAGTCAGTCAGAGGGGAGTGAGAGAAGTGAGAGAAGAAGTGACGGCTGACAGGGTCTGATGACAATTAGTGAGAACGTGAGGAGACAGAGAAGGAGGAGTGCAGTAGGAAGAGCTGGAGAGAGAGTTGTGAGGGGAGCTTGAAGGAAGCTCCTGGAAGGACAGAAGGGGTCCTTGGGGCACGGGAAATGCGGAGGCCACCCGTGGTGCCTGTTTCCAGAAGCGGAGGGACCAGGTCGCAGTGGGGGAGCTGGCCCCTAAGACTAGTGGAGGACTACAAAACTCAGCTAGCAAGCCGGAGGCTGGGGTAGCTGTACGTACCTCAGCCCCAACCACATTCACTCACCAAAAAGGCAGCTATATAGGAGCAAGGGGACTCAGAGGACATCGCACAACAAGGTCTGCAGCTGCTGGCTTGGGGACATTGTTTGTGAACGTGCTGGGCAGGAGAGTGGAAACCAGTACAGTGAGATGGCCAGGAGAGAAATACACAGAAGGGAGTCCTGGAAAAGTGTATCCCAATCTACCTGGGAGTTTGCTGGACCCCTCACCTGGAGGACATGGCACTAAGTGGGCATCTGTGCACAAGTGAACTGTGAGTAAAGCATTGGAAACTGCACCCTGCTGTGTCATCTGAGTCATTTACGTCTCACCTGCCCTGCACCGCCCGCACACACCACAACAGTTACTATCATCACTTTTAACATCCTAACTGCCCTGGGACACAGTTCTGCCCGTGGAGAGCTTAACCATCTTTACTGCCCTAACACCATCCCAGAGGATCTGCATAGCAGCGTCGGTTACCCTTGCCGAATACCACGGGTGGCGTCACAACTAAATCCCTACAATCTACCCTATCATCATCTTTTATTAATATTTTACTGGACACCCAGGGCCGAGTCACTGCTGCCATGACATCCCCTTTAAGAACTGACCGGCCCAGTACCGAGTAACCCACGGCCCTGTGGGGCACTCCACTATTTGAACAGAAATATGGTCCTGCCTTCATAGTTCGGTAATTCCTGAGCCCAAAAAAGAATATTGGCTGTGGATAGCCTGTGGAATGAGGAAACGTGCCAGTTCCCCAACTGCGTAGGATCCTTGGATGGGAAGTGTGGCGCCCCTGAGGCTCAGTCGCCACAGAGGTACTGCACCTCCTCCTCAGATGTAGTATCCCACCATCCAGGTAAGGTGGGGACTCCCAACCACACTCCAACACCTGCACCCCACACCACAAAGTAGTGTAGCAAAGCACCTTCGGCGACTCACTGCTTGGAGTATAGCAAAGCACCCATTGGTGGCTCCCTGCTTGGAACACGAAATGTGCTGGGAAGTGGGTGGAGTTAGTTTACATTACAAGGAGCGGGAAGAGGTTAGGATTAGAGGTCAGTTGGTTAGAGAGCTGGAGAGAGGAAGATCCCCGGAGAGAGGGATAGATGGATGGAAGTGCTGCAGCAGATCCCAATGACCTGGGTCTGCTGGCACGGGAAAGGAAGAGAGAGAGCAACATATACTGAAAGCCTGATTCTCCATAGAAAGCGAGGATTAGTACGGAACGTGAGGAGTGAAAGAGAACAGAGGATGTGGGTTAGCAGAGAACCCTTCCTAGAAGTTCTAAGTGCAAGGCCGGAGCCCGGTCCCCGAGGTTGTATGGATACTAATGGTCCTGCAGCAGACACCGGAGGAATAGAAGTAGTGACCACTTTATTCTGACACAAGACTTGGGGGCACAACAGCAACTGGATAGTGAGCCGGGACTTAGTAGCAAGGAGACCCCGAAGCAGGCTACAGCTGTCTGCCGTACAAGTAGAGTTCATAGAAACATTGGACAGGAGGAACTCCAGTGTAACTCAGTACTAGGAGTACTTCATCTAAAAGCACTATAAGGGGAGACATTCAGAAAGGCACATGTTGGTGGAGTGTTGGAAAGGAGTATTCCATCTGGCCTGGAGGTGGACTGAGTCCCTGACCCGGTGGACATGGCACGGAGGCAGGCACCTGTTTGCACAACAGACTGTGAGTAAAGCTTTGGAACTACATGCTCTGGTGTCCTCCACTTACTCCTGCGCCAACACACCCGGCACTGCTACATCTTAGTGACCGACATTGCCTCATCTACATCTTCCCTTGACCCCTACATCTACACTGCCCTGGGACTACAGCTCCACCTGTGGGGAGCTATAACATCTTTGCTGCGCCATACCATCAGTCCCAGAGGACCTGCATGCAGCGTCGGCTTAACACCTCCCTTGCCGAACACCACAGGTGGTGTCACGAACTATTCATTTCAACTACATTTCACCATACAATTCCCCTTTTACATTGGGCACCCAGGGCCACGGACCGGGTCACCGCTGCTGTGACATTCCCATCTGAGAGACTGGCCCGGTACCAAGTATCCCACAGCCCTGGGAGGGCGACCCAACTTGGCGTCACGAACAGGCTGACGAGACCCGATGCCATCGGGTTCTGTGTGCCTCAGACTCAAAGTTTTTGAACATGTGCAGAAGACCCAATTTAATAGACTGTAAAATGGACACTAAAATTGGCCGCTGGCGTGATGAAGAAGGGCGTGACAACATGGCTGGTCCTAAGAAAAGACCACGAACTGTCCTGGGCCTCCCCTGTCTGAACTTCTATGCGACAGCAACATGGCCCACCCCCAGAGGGGTTCGTATACTGGCCTGGTATGGAGGAGTTGGAAGAAGACGCCACCCCCAGAAGGAGGAGCAGAGGCCAGTGGCGGGAAAAGAGCTTAGGCAGGAAGAAGAACGCCAGAACGCCATCTTGGAAGGAGAAGGGAGGAGGCCTGCAGAGCGCGTGGAGGTTGAGCTGAATCTCCCCGGCGCCATGGCTGAAGGCTCCAACCCCGTCTCCGGGATGAACCGCCAACAGCTGGAGGACGAGATAGCCCAGCTGACATGCCGCCTGCGACTGAGGCAGGAAGCGTTATGGACATTGAACCTGCAGCGCGCCCAGGAGGGGCCTGCACCTGTGGTACCCGCAACACCGGTACCTGTCACCGCTGGACTGGATCTCCCTCAGGAAGACCCTGCAGCACCTGAGATGGCTGCAATGACCCCGGCAGCGTCTGTGGGCATCTCCCCGCCGCTCCATGCCGCCAAGGGAGCCGAAGCGGAGGAAGAGGAACTCCCGCCTGGACCTGACGCGGCTGCGCAGACCCCACCGGAGACCCCCGGGGACCCAGAGCCGCCATCTGCTCCGCCAGTGCCTCTGCCGCCTCACTGGCCCATCCCGGTGGATATCCCCGCTGCCGCCGGCTATCTCCAACCTACACCGGAGTGCCGCCAGGAGGCTCCAGGTACGTCTGGAGTCCCTGCTCCTGGGAAGACCTTGGGGTGTACCGCGGTAGCAGCGACTGGCCAGGTCGTGCTAGATCTGGTCTGGGACCGGGATACCAGTCCCCTGGGGGGAAACACCGGAACCCCTAACAGTAGTTCCACGGTCCAGGGTGGGCAAAGATCAGTCCCAGGAAGAGGAGGAAGAGACTGGGGCCACTGCCAGGAGACCATCCAATGACTGGCAGCCGAGCAGCGGGAGAGGGAACATAGAAGGTTGTCTGTGCTGGGCCCTGACCTAGCCCGCAAAGACACAGCCCGTGCTGGTCACTATGGTCCCCGGGATTCAGCAGGATGGGGCCAGGTTCTCAATGTGAAAAATGAGCGAACCATGAGGGGTTCAGTTTTATCTCTGACCGCCAATGGATCTCCGACCTGTTCTTTAATCAGAGAGATGTGGAGTCCCATCTGAGAACGGGACATCCTGCCCGGAGCCTACACCCAGGGGATTACGTGACTTTCACCCGGCATGAAGGGCTAAGGGGGTGGTATGCCCTAAATATACACCGTATCCCGGAGGATTTCATCGAAAGTTACAGGCAGAAGCAACCTGCTGCTCCTCCACCCACAGTCATCACCAAAGCCGTGCGAGTATCTGCCCCCATAAGCCAAGCTGCATCAGCACCAATCCCGCAGCCAAAAGTACAGGAGGTCACCAATTTCACCCTTTGGGAGGAAAAGTACCTGCGGTCTGCCAACTCGTTTTTCACCCCAGGAGGGGATCACCACTAGCAATTTACAGTAAACTAACTTTGTTGCCCAGGAGGGTATTTGCACCATTGTGCCTGTTTTTCAGTTTTCTAATATTTTTCTATTTTTGATTATGTTCTCTGTTTATCCAGTTGTTGCCTAGTTCCATTGGCAGCCTTTGCACTTGAACTGTGGAGATCATGGACACTGAGTGATCCAGAACTGAACTTGTAAATAGTTTGCACCTCTTTAGGTGCTCTCTTGGTTTTACATGGGAACCTTCCCTTGAATAAGGACTACCTCAGGATAAGGACATTTCAAGACATAATGGCCGGACTAGTGTCTACTCTTTGCACTTATTGATAATGCTAAATGTTTTTGAATAAGAAGCTAGACAATGATAGTGCGTACTGAAAGTATTAATGACAGATTTTATAGGGTCTAATTGTGAAAGAAATACAGTGACTATGTTACAGAGTTTAAATAAAGATGTGAGAGTCAAATAAAAATGTGAAAGATAAAGGGAGAAGAAATGTGTCACTAGCAAATGTGTTGCTCGAGTGATGGTGAATCTGTTGCTATAGCACTTTGAATTAGGTAGCATCACTTTAAATATAGATAGACAGTTAACTTGTTTGTAACGTTCAAGAAACAGTGCCTCCCACATTGGGAAGTTTAGTATAAGACCTGTTTATTATGCAATATAAAATTTTTGTATGTTCCTGTATTGTCACCTGTGTTTGCCTTGCAGCCCGCAGACATGCTGTGTTTAACGGGGGGGGTATGTGGTGCCTCTGAGGCTCAGTCACCACAGAGGTACTGCACCTCCTCCTGAGGTGTAGTATCCCACCATCCAGGTAAGGTGGGGACTCCCAACCACACTCCAACACCTGCACCCCACACCACAAAGTAGTGTAGCAAAGCACCTTCGGCGACTCCCTGCTTGGAGTATAGCAAAGCACCCATTGGTGGCTCCCTGCTTGGAACATGAAACGTGCTGGGAAGTGGGTGGAGTTAGTTTACATTACAAGGAGCGGGAAGAGGTTAGGATTAGAGGTCAGTTGGTTAGAGAGCTGGAGAGAAGAAGATCCCCGGAGAGAGGGATAGATGGATGGAAGTGCTGCAGCAGATCCCAGTGACCTGGATCTGCTGGCACGGGAAAGGAAGAGAGAAAGCAACATAGACTGAAAGCCTGATTCTCCATAGAAAGAAAGGATTAGTACGGAACATGAGGAGTGAAAGAGAACAGAGGATGTGGGTTAGAAGAGAACCCTTCCTAGAAGTTCTAAGCGCAAGGCCAGGGCCCGGTCTCCGAGGTTGTATGGATACTAATGGTCCTGCAGCAGACACCGGAGGAATAGAAGTAGTGACCACTTTATTCCACACAAGACTTGGGGGCACAACAGCAACTGGATAGTGAGCCGAAACTTAGTAGCAAGGAGTCCCCGAAGCAGGCTACAGCTGTCTGCCGTACAAGTAGTGTTCATAGAAACATCGGACAGGAGGAACTCCAGTGTAACTCAGTACTAGGAGTACTTCATCTAAAGGCGCTATAAGAGGAGACATTCAGAAAGGCACATGTTGGCGGAGTGTTGGAAAGGAGTATTCCATCTGGCCTGGAGGTTGACTGAGTCCCTGACCCGGAGGACACGGCACGGAGGCAGGCACCTGTTTGCACAACAGACTGTGAGTAAAGCTTTGGAACTACATGCTCTGGTGTCCTCCTCTTATTCCTGCGCCAACACACCCGGCACTGCTACATCTTAGTGACCGACATTGCCTCATCTACGTCTTCCCTTGACCCCTACATCTACACTGCCCTGGGACTACAGCTCCACCTGTGGGGAGCTATTCATTTCAACTACATTTCACCATACAATTCCCCTTTTACATTGGGCGCCCAGGGCCACGGACCGGGTCACCGCTGCTGTGACATTCCCATCTGAGAGACCGGCCCGGTACCGAGTATCCCACAGCCCTGGGAGGGCGACCCAGAAGCACATCCGTGTTTGTAAGCTGCCAAACTCAGGGTCCCAATATTACAATTACAAACTTTTTTATGTAGTCCTGGTCAACAGCACATACAGGTTTATAATTGTCGATATTGGGGCCTATGGAAAAACAGGAGACTCCACAGTCTTCAATTCTTCCATAATGGGTTGGCGGCTGTGAAGTAATGATTTGGACATCCCATCCCCACATCTCCTACTGGGGTCAAGTTTGCAACCGGTTCCTTATGTCAGGGTTGCAGATGAGGCCTTTCAATTGACACACAATGTCATGAGGTCATATCCACGGAGAGACCTGGAACATTTGCGCAGAATATTTAATTATCAGGCTATTTCGCGCACGATGACTGGTAGAAAGTGCCTTTGGAATACTCTGTGCAAAATGGCGAGTCCTGATGATATGCATACATCTAAGTGAAGAAAATGTAAATGGTGTAATTAAAGACTGTGTCATCCTTCACAACTTCACGAGGATCTATGACTGTCCCATCAAATGATGATGATGATGGAATGGATGGTAATAATGGCATGGCTACAGCACAATTTTCAGATTCCACGTCGTCAACCCTTCCCGCAAAGTGCGGGAAATGTTTACTAATTATTTTGTTTCACCAGAGGGATATACTCCATGGCAAGACAATGTCATGTCTATGTTATGATAGAATTTGTTTTTTTTTTATAATATAACATGTGTTAGTCAATGAAATGTGTGATGTTATTTTGTTTATAAGCAAGTTTAAAAAAGAGAAATCATACACATCAACTATATATTGTGTAAAACGTAAACCACACACTGAAATAACAGTTTAATTTCCTTCCAGTGTTTGTTTCCCCCCCCAAAAAAAACATGTTCTCCACATATGGCTACTTAGGTTACTATTATAGGCCAACAAGAAACTTTAAAACCAAAACCTTAGCCATTATGAGACACTTTTTTACAAATTCTGGTATGAAGGTGGAGGTGATAGCGGGAGGCCAACATGAGTGGTTTGTGGATTTTGAGGTCCTACCTGATTGGACCCCTGAGAGGTGGATGAGGCCTGATTCTGGACCAAGGGAGGGCCCTGTCGTGGTACATGGTACTGCCCATTTGGGTAATGATATCCATACTCATGTGGATTTGTGTTTACCATTTGGGTAAACCCCCCAGAATGGCCATGTCGAACATACCCATGTTGTGACCACTCTCCTACAGTGGGTATGTGCAAGTGGACATATTGGGCAGGTGCAGCAGGATTTGAGAAATGCGCATGTTGTGGGCGGTGTTGGTATGGGGATTGATGTGGCTGTGGTGATGGGATCTGTGGTGGAGGTGGTTCTGGGAGTGCATCTGCCATCTTCCAAGGAGGTTGAACACCAGAATTGGATTATTAGGTTCGGTGCATGAATCAATCACAATTTATACAGCACCTCTGGCATTCAGCCTCACCTCATGGGGAATTGTGCGCATATACTGTGCAAGACTCCGACCATATGCCTCCTCACCATCATCGCTAACAGTGCGTGAAAGGTAGTCCAAAACACCTAGGTCTACTTGGCGCCTGTTACCTGTAGTGGGTAGTTCCCTCCTGCGCCGGCCCCAGCATGGGATGGCAGCAGCCTGTTGTGAGGTATCCAGGGGTAATATAGGACTACTACTATGTCCACGATCATCTTCTCGATTGGTGTCATGTCCTGCAGAAGGTCGTGGAGGTGGTGGGTGGTTTGTTGATGATGATGCCGATGAAGGTCCAGCCACATCTTCAACTTTGCCAACAGGTTCCAAGATGATCTCGGAATCAGATGCAGTTTCTGACTCGGTAATGTTGAAGTCAGTTCTTTTATTTGTCAAAGTCAAAATTAAAAAAAACATATTAATTGATATACAGTTGTGGCCAAAAGTATTGACACCCCTGTCAGATAATACTGTTTCTTCCTGAAAATGATTCCAAACACAAATTCTTTGATATTATTATCTTCATTTAATTTGTCTTAAATGAAAAAACACAAAAGAGAATGAAGCAAAAAGCAAAACATTGATCATTTCACACAAAACTCCAAAAATGGGCAAGACAAAAATATTGGCACCCTCAGCCTAATACTTGGTTGCACAACCTTTAGCCAAAATAACTGCGACCAACCGCTTCCGGTAACCATCAATGAGTTTCTTACAATGCTCTGCTGGAATTTTAGACCATTCTTCTTTGGCAAACTGCTCCAGGTCCCTGATATTTGAAGGGTGCCTTCTCCAAACTGCCATTTTTAGATCTCTCCACAGGTGTTCTATGGGATTCAGGTCTGGACTCATTGCTGGCCACCTTAGAAGTCTCCAGTGCTTTCTCTCAAACCATTTTCTAGTGCTTTTTGAAGTGTGTTTTGGGTCATTGTCCTGCTGGAAGACCCATGACCTCTGAGGGAGACCCAGCTTTCTTACACTGGGCCCTACATTATGCTGCAAAATTTGTTGGTAGTCTTCAGACTTCATAATGCCATGCACACGGTCAAGCAGTCCAGTGCCAGAGGCAGCAAAGCAACCCCAAAACATCAGGGAACCTCCACCATGTTTGACTGTAGGGACCGTGTTCTTTTCTTTGAATGCCTCTTTTTTTCTCCTGTAAACTCTATGTTGATGCCTTTGCCCAAAAAGCTCTACTTTTGTCTCATCTGACCAGAGAACATTCTTCCAAAACCTTTTAGGCTTTTTCAGGTATGTTTTGGCAAACTCCAGCCTGGAGGGGTAAGAAGTGGGGTCTTCCTGGGTCTCCTACCATACAGTCCCTTTTCATTCAGACACCGATGGATAGTACGGGTTGACACTGTTGTACCCTCGGACTGCAGGGCAGCTTGAACTTGTTTGGATGTTAGTCGAGGTTCTTTATCCAACATCCGCACAATCTTGCGTTGAAATCTCTTTTTCTTTTCCGTCCACATCTAGGGAGGTTAGCCACAGTGCCATGGGCTATAAACTTCTTGATTCCACTGCGCACGGTAGACACAGGAACATTCAGGTCTTTGGAGATGGACTTGTAGCTTTGAGATTGCTCATGCTTCCTCACAATTTGGTTTCTCAAGTCCTCAGACAGTTCTTTGGTCTTCTTTCTTTTCTCCATGCTCAATGTGGTACACACAAGGACACAGGACAGAGGTTGAGTCAACTTTAATCCATGTCAACTGGCTGCAAGTGTGATTTAGTTATTGCCAACACCTGTTAGGTGCCACAGGTAAGTTACAGGTGCTGTTAATTGCACAAATTAAAGAAGCATCACATGATTTTTCGAAAAGTGCCAATACTTTTGTCCACCCTCTTTTTTATGTTTGGTGTGGAATTATATCCAATTTGGCTTTTGGACAATTCTTTTTGTGTTTTTTCATTTAAGACAAATTAAATGAAGATAATAATAACAAAGAATTTGTGTTTGCAATCATTTTCAGGAAGAAACTGAGTATTATCTGACAGAACTGCAGGGGTGTCAATACTTTTGGCCATAACTGTACCTTAAGGCCATGTCTCAAATTTTATGTCAAGCATGCACTTATGAATGTAGAGCCAGAATGGGAGCTAGGAAATTCAATCGGTCATAAATAATATATATATTTCCGTTTTATAGTGGCTGCTGCACCACTCCTGGCCCGCTGCTGGCGCTCACGGTGGTTTTTTCTCGCACCCATAGGCTTGCTTTGGCGAGTCTCGGACGATATACGCATACAATCGCAGCATGCTGCTGTAAAGTTTGGCCAGGGTGGTAGTCGTGGCTGAGGACTTCTCCTCCATCACACCCTGGCCTCCCTTCACAGAAACATATTGTACATTAGTAAGTGTACCTGTGTCTCCAGGTCCAACTCCTTCAGAGTCTCCTCTCTGCTGCAGGGGACTCTCTCCAGACGATTTCGCACAACTGAGGCACAGTCCATTGCAACTTGTAAATGAATGACTTTACTAGTTTCTTTACATAGCACATCCTTGTACGCCACAGTTTTTATCACAGGTTGCACAATACATATATCTTCATCTTTCCCTGCACTTCTCTCATGGCTACACAGGATGTACCTGGGTGGGACCATCCCAGTTGGTCTATCAGCATCCTCCCTTTTTGCCTCTGCCACGGTTAGACACTCCTCTGTTTGTTTCGCCCCAGGCATCAGATCATCTGTACCCGAAGTCAGTTGCCACATAGCAAGCGACCTCCCCTTCTGTTCTGCCTTAGTTTCTCCTGAGGTACTTCCTATGGCCTTCAGTACATCGCGGGGATCTACTGCCTTTAACGGAACTGCAGCATCCTCCCTGTTCACACTCACTGTGGTTGGGGACTCCCTCAGCTGTTTCGCCCCTGAGCTGAGGGGTTCAGTCCATGCCATATGCTGCCACTTCATGGAGTCTCCTGCATCCCTGTACTCTCCTGGCCTTTCCTTCAGCTTCTGTACCACACTGCTAAAGCCCACTTTAGTACTATCTTTCTGTTTTCCTGGCCTGTTGTTGTCCTGTCCTGTGCTATGGATGGCAGGGCTCGTCCTTAAACGTTACGGGGCTAACTGCCCTGTCAGGGCTACCTGGCCCAACTGACTAAAATATTGGCTGCTCAACCGACTTAACCACAGTTAGCCCCTCCTACTTTAACTATTTACATGATGAGCATCATGAGTCCATCTAGTGGACCACCTGGGTACTACACTTTCCCTAACTAATACACATGCACTATACACATTATACATAAGATGTTACAATAGCAACTGAAAAAGAGAACTCCATTCAAATTCACAATATACGTGCAACATGTTAGAAATGTTCACCTTGGGAGCAAATATTAAAGGGGTTGGGGGAGAGGTACTATATATAACAACCCCTTACACTGCATCTTACACACACGTAGAATACGCCTGAGAAAAAATATGGTGATGTGAGCTGCCCCATAGATTAATACTGGGCCGAGCGCTAAGGGATGCTTTCTCGCATAGCACTCGTCCATATGCTACGGTAGTGTAACCCCAGCCTTAGACAGATAGCCATCTTGGCCGTCTCTCTTAAGCCTCATTCAGACGTCTGTTTTTTTGCGTACAGGTTCTATTCGAGATTTTCCCAGATAATCAATTTGGCCATTCTCATGTCCAATCTTTTTATCGGACCAAGCGTTCTGAGGAAAATATCAGAAACATGTCCGATTTTGATCCAAGAGTCAATGGGTCCGTGAAAACATTGGACTGCACTCGGAGGTAATCAGAGTGCGGTCCAATTTTGATGGACTGTCAGAATGGAGACAGTAGGAAAATATTTTTTTCATTTCTCCATACCAAGAAAATCGGATGACACTTGTATCACTGTCTGATCAAACTCTGATCAGAACAATCAATACCATTTTCTCATACGTGGAAAAAATATCGGATGTCCGACTGACGCCTCATACACAGGAGCATTCGTTTGGCTTAGCGTTCACTTTATCTCTGTTAGACCGGGGTCACACTTGCATGTGCAGTGCGAGAAACTTGTACGAGTCTCTCGCATCAATACCGGGCACTGCCGCCGGCACTCAGGACCGGAGTATGCGGTTGCATAGAAATACATGCAGCCGCCCACTCTGGTCCCGAGTGCCGATGGCAGTGCCCGGTATTGATGCAAAAGACTTGCACGAGTTTCTCGCATTGCACATGCAAGTGTGACCCCGGCCTTAGAAAGGCGCCGAGAGACATGTCAGCTGGCAGCTTATCTCCAGGAGAATAAGCGATTTGCAGTGTGAAATTGGATGTGCCAGATTGACATCTTCCCCCTATCATCAGTTTATCGGGGCCCCCGTACGCATTATAGGGTTGTATGTGACTGAAGACTTGTGAATCCTCATGCACTGTGCACTATGAGGATTCTTCAGTGCTGGCTCTGGGAGCGCCAACTTGTCACATGCCAACTAATCATGCTCGGTCTCACTCAATGTAATTATATTGAGCAAGACCAGAAGTAGTCTAGTTGGAATGTGACCAGGAGCCGAATTCTCACAGTCTGCAGTGTGCACAGCGTGAGGATTCACAGGTCTGCCATCGCGCAAAGTGACTGCAGACTTGTAGCTTAAGACAGGACAACCCCTTTAAGTTTCAAGTTCTGAACAACAGCACTGAATATAAATCACACCATTCTTCACATAAAAACAAGCCACGATACGTTAGCGTAAAAAAAAAAAAAAATCAAAAGTCGCTGCTCTTGAAAATCAAAGATTCTAAAACAAAAAAAAACAAATAAATTTTCTTTTTTGAAATTCTACAGAGGGCGACATAAATTAAAAAATGTAAATTTAAGTAAAATGTATTATTGGATTTGATAGATGTAGAGATGTAGTAAATAATAGATGTTTTTCATATCTGGTCACTAATGATCCAGTAATTAAAAAAAGTAAGTTTTAAATTTGTTAAAGTGCAATACCGTATGAAAACGTTTTAGTTTCCCGTAAGTGCTATTTATGTTGATATCTCTCCGGTCTCTGCTGGGAATATTTTTGGAAAATATTTGTTGGAATTTTTTTCTCTGCAGACCATTGACTCATTCTGGAAATCAAGAACAAAGCATTGAGGTGACCCGAAATAACTGCACATTCCAGCAGCATTAAAGGTAATTTTCAACGAGCGCATCATTGAGGTTGGATACAATGAGATGAAATTTGGGTTTTAAAGGGAACCTGTCACCTGATTCATGCTGCCCAAACCACAGGCAGATCCTAGCTGCGCAATATTTCTCGGAAACCCTCTGGCATTTCAGAAAAGATTTACTTTAACAATCCTACTGGAGACTATAGCCGGAAAGGAGATTAGGCTAAGTTAACACTTGCGGATGGCTGGTCTGTGGATGGCTGGTCTGTGGATGGCTGGTCTGCGGATGGCTGGTCTGCGGATGGCTGGTCTGCGGATGGCTGCGTACGTCCTCCCTTAAGCTCCGCCTACTTCCGCCTGTGTCCTGCGTACCTATCTTTAACATTGGGTACGCAGGGACATACGTTGTATGCGGATGCGCCCGCATGTGGTGTTTTGACGTGCCCGCTGACTGCACAGGAACACAGTTTGAAGATTTTTAGATACTATTTGCGAGCAGATACATCCAGAAGTATGTGGCCACCCCTCCTAACATTTCAACTCAGGTACTTAACTGATAATCACTAGCGGGACACCAACCACAAACTCACATTAGTGAGATACTTGCCTGCCGATTTATCCCCTTTAGCCATTTTTTTTGTTTTAGTTTTTACCTCCCCTTCCTCTAAGAGGCATAACTTTTTTAGTTTTCCATCTATATAGCCATATGAGGGCTTGTTTTTTGCAGCACGAGTTGTACTTTTAAATTCCACCGTTTCACTATTACCATTTTGGGGTAGATGCGGTGTTTTGATTGCCACTATTTTTGCATTTTATTTCAATGTTGGGGTAGCCACAAATAAAGGGATTCTAGTGTTTCAATTTTTCTAGCGTTTTGATCAGCTGACATGTTCCCATAACAGCCGCGGGTAGAATCACGATTCACCCGCAGCTGTTAACATGTTAAATGACGCTGTCAAACTCTGACAGCGGCATTTAACATGGACGCATCATTCCCTCCTCCCATCGGAGCCCGTGTCACATGACCACGGGTCACCGACGGGTTGGCATGACAACTCGGGGTCAGGAGAAGACCCCTGTGGTTGTCACTGCTGCATCGCTATGAGCAAGTGAACATTTCTGATACGTAGAGCAGATCTGCAGCCCTGCTCTATGTATCAGAGGTGATGAGACAAGTTCAGCTTCAAGTCTACCATGGAGACTATTGAAGCACGCAAAAAATAAAAAAAAGTTTTAAAAATATTTAAAAAATAAAAAAATATACAAAAGTTCAAATCACTTCCCTTTCGCCCCATTCAAAATAAAACAATAAAAAATCAAATATACACATGCTTGGCATCGCCGCATTCAGAATCGCCCGATCTATCAATATATAACAAGAATTAATCGAATTGGTAAACAGCGTAGCGAGGAAAAAAATTGAAATGGCAGAATTACGTTTTTTTGGTTGCTGAAACATTGCAATAAAATGCAATAAAGGGCGATCAAAAGAACTTATCTGCACCAAAATGGTATCAATAAAAACATCAGCTCGGTGCGCAAAAAATAAGCTCTCATCCAGCCCCAGATCCCAAAAAATGGAGCCGCTACGGGTTTTGGAAAATGGCAACTTTTTTTTTTTTTTTACAAAATTTGGCATTTTTTTCACCACTTAGATAAAAGAAAACCTACACATGTGTGGTGTCTATGAACTCGTAATGACCTGGAGAATAATAGTGGCAGGTCAGTTTTAGTGTTTAGTGAATCTAGTAAAAAAGCCAAAAAAAAAGCCTAGTGTGGGATAGCACTTTTTTTTTCTTTTTTTTTGCAATTTCACTGCACTTGGATTTTTTTTTCCCATTTTCTGCTACTCAACATAGTAAAACCAATGGTGATGTTCAAAAGTACAACTCGTCCTGCAAAAAACAAGCTCTCACGTGGCCATTTTGACCAAAAAATAAAACAGTTATGGCTCTGGGAAGAAGGGGAGCAAAAAACGAAAACGTAAAACCAAAAATGCCCCTGGTCGCTAAGGGGTTAAAGTGAATGCACTTTTTGGACAACCTATATAAACATTACAGAACAGAGACCAACTCTAAAGAAAAACTCCTGCCCTGGAAAACTCAATGCAACCATGATATACAGTGCCTTGCGAAAGTTTTCGGTCCCCAGGAACTTTTCAACCTTTTCCCACACATCATGCTTCAAACATAAAGATACCAAATGTAAATTTTTGGTGAAGAATCAACAACAAGTGGGACACAATTGTGAAGTTGAACAAAATTTATTGGTTGTTTTAAATTTTTGTGGAAATTCAAAAACTGAAAAGTGGGGCGTGCAATATTATTCAGCCCCTTTAACTTAATACTTTGCTGCACCACCTTTTGCTGTGATTACAGCTGCAGTCGCTTGGGGTATGTCTCTATCTGTTTTGTACATCAAGAGACTGAAATTCTTGCCCATTCTTCCTTGGCAAACAGCTCGAGCTCAGTGAGGTTTGATGGAGATCGTTTGTGAACAGCAGTTTTCAGTTCTTTCCACAGATTCTCGATTGGATTCAGGTCTGAACTTTGACTTGGCCATTCTAACACCTGGATACGTTTATTTGTGAACCATTCCACTGTAGATTTTGCTTTATGTTTGGGATCATTGTCTTGTTGGAAGACAAATCTCTGTCCCAGGTTCAGGTCTTTTGCAGACTCCAACAGGTTTTCTTCAAGAATGGTCCTGTATTTGCCTCCATCCATCATCCCATCAATTTTAACCATCTTCCCTGTCCCTGCTGAAGAAAAGCAGGCCCAAGCCAGGATGTTTGACAGTGGGGATGGTGTGTTCAGGGTGATGAGCTGTGTTGCCTTTACGCCAAACATATCGTTTGGCATTGTTGCCAAAAAGTTCAATTTTGGCTTCATCTGACCAGAGCACCTACTTCCACATGTTTAGTGTGTCTCCCAGGTGGCTTGTTGCAAACTTTAAATGACACTTTTTATGGACATCTTTGAGAAATGGCTTTCTTCTTGCCACTCTTCCATAAAGGCCAGATTTGTGCAGTGTACGACTGATTGTTGTCCTATGGACAGACTGTCCCACCTCAGCTGTAGATCTCTGCAGTTCATCCAGAGTAATCATGGGCTTCTTGGCTGCATCTCTGATCAGTCTTCTCCTTGTTTGAGATGAAAGTTTAGAGGGACGGCCGGGTCTTGGTAGGTTTGCAGTGGTATGATACTCCTTCCATTTCAATATGATCGCTTGCACAGTGCTCCTTGGGATGTTTAAAGTTTTGGAAATCATTTTGTATCCAAATCCGGCTTTAAACTTCTCCACAACAGTATCACGGACCTGCCTGTTGTGTTCCTTGGTCTTCATGATGCTCTCTGTGCTTGAAACAGAACCCTGAGACTATCACAGAGCAGGTGCGTTTATACGGAGACTTGATAACACAGAGGTGGATTACATTTATCATCAATAGTCATTTAGGACAACATTGGACCATTCAGAGATCAACAATGATTTTTCACCTAAAATTTACATTTGGTATCTTTATGTCTGAAGCATGATATGTGGGTAAAGGTTGAAGAGTTCCAGGGGGCCAAATATTTTCGCAAGGCACTGTACATGACCCACACATTATAACATGGTGCAAATGTAATACTACTTCACCTCTGGTTATAGAGGCGAGAAGTGCAAAGATCAGTTGATAAACATTGATGTCCATTCATAAAAGGGAATGACCTCTTTAAAGGGAATCTGTCAGCAGTTTTGTTTTCTATGTAATCCAAGAGAAGCATGATGTAGGGGCAGAGAGTCTGATTCCAGTGATGTGTCACTTACTGGTCTGTATTATGCTGTTCCAATAAAATCTGTGTTTTATCAGCAGGAGATTATCACTACAGGACTAGGTGCCTAGTGCCTCCTGGTCCAACCAAGCCCCCATCATTGATTGGAATCTTTCTATCAATATAGCATGTACACAGAAAGCTGCCAATCAGTAGTGTGAGTGGGGTTACACAGAGAAAGCTACCAATCAGAGGTGTAGGCGGGGCTATACACAGCTCAGCATTTGAGTTCTGCTAAATCTGCAGGAGAGAAAAGTGTGATTTCATCACAACTGCTGTACCAAGTAAACTAAGTAATATATCGCTGGAATCACTGTCTCTGCCCCTACATCATGCTGCTGTCAGATTACATGAGAAAAATCTGCTGACAGATTTCGCGCCAGAGCCTGTATTTGCCTTTGTGACCGAGCCAATTTTTTCAATTCTGACCAGTGTCAGTTTATGAGGTCATAACTCCAGAACGCTTCAATGGATCCTGGTGATTCTGAGAATGTTTTCTAGTGACATATTGTACTTTATGATAGTGGTAAAAAAATTTCTATATGACTTGCGTTTATTTGTTAAAAAAATGGAAATTTTGTGAAAAATTCAGAAAATTTCACAATTTTTAAACGTGTAATTTTTATGCACTTAAATCAGAGAGTCAAATCACATAAAATAGTTATTAACATTTCCCATATGTCTACTTTACATCAGCACAATTTTGGAACCAAATTTTTTTTTTGTTAAGAAGTTATAAGGGTTAAAAGTTGACCAGCGATTTCTCATTTTTACAACAAATTTTACAAAACCATTTTTTTCAGGAACCACCTCACATTTGAAGTAAGTTTGGGGGTCAATATGACAGAAAATACCCAAAAGTGACACCATTCTAAAAACTGCACCCCTCAAGGTGTTCAAAGCCACATTCAAGAAGTTAATTAACCACTTACGTGCTTCACAGAAACTGAAGAAATGTGGAAGGAAAAAATTAACATTTAACTTTTTTTCACAAACATTTTACTTCAGAACCAATTTTTTCAATTTCACAAGTGTAAAAAGAGAAAATGAACCACAAAAGTTGTTGTTCTGAAATTTGTCCTGAGTACGCCGATACCCCATATGGGGGTAAAGCACTGTTTGGGCTCACGGCAGAGCTCGGAAGGGAAGGAGCGCTGTTTGACTTTTTCAATGCAGAATTGGCTGGAATTGAGATCGGACTCCATGTCGCATTTGGAGAGCCCCTGATGTACCTAAACAGTGGAAACCACCCACAAGTGACCCCATTTTGGAAATTAGACCCCCAAGGAACGTATCTAGATGCGTGGTGAGCACTTTGAACCCCCAAGTGCTTCACAGAAGTTTATAACGTAGAGCATTTAACCCCCAAGGGTGGTTTGCACATTCATGACCGGGCCAATTTTTACAATTCTGACCACTGTCCCTTTATGAGGTAATAACTCTGGAACGCTTCCATGGATCCTGGTGATTCTGACTTTGTTTTCTCGAGACATACTGTACTTCATGTTAGTGGGAAAATTTCATTCATATAACTTGCGTTTATTTGTGAAAAAAACGGAAATTTGGCGAAAATTTCGAAAATTTCGCAATTTTCCAACTTTTAATTTTTATGCCCTTAAATCACAGAGATACGGCACACAAAAAACTTAATAAGTAACATTTCCCACCTGTTTACTTTACATCAGCACAATTTTGGAACCCAAATTTTTTTTCTTAGGAAATTATAAGGGTTAAAAGTTGACCAGCGATTTCTCATTTTTGCAACCCCATTTTATTTTTACAGACCACATCACATTTGAAGCCACTTTGAGGGGTCTATATGATAGAAAATACCCAAAAGTGACACCATTCTAAAAATTGCTCTCCTTAAGGTGCTCAAAACCACATTCAAGAAGTTTATTAACCCTTCAGGTGCTTCACAGGAATTTTTTGAATATTTAAAAAAAATGAACATTTAACTTTTTTTCACCAAAAAAATACTTCAGGTTCAATTTTTTTTATTTTACCAATGGTAAGAGGAGAAGTTGGACTGCAAAAGTTATTGTGAAGTTTGTCCTGAGTACGTTGATACCTGATATGTGGGGGGGAACCACTGTTTCCGCGCATGGCAGACCTCAGAAGGGAATGAGCGCCGTTTGACTTTTTCAATGCAAAATTGGCTGGAATTCTGATGAGACGCCATGTCACGTTTAGAGAGCCCCTGATGTACCTAAACAGTGGAAACACCCCACAAGTGACGACATTTTGGAAACTAGACCCCCCAAGGAACTTATCTAGATATGTGGTGAGAACTTTGAACCCACAAGGGCTTCACAGAAGTTTATAACGTACAGCGGTACAATTAAAAAATCATATTTTTTCCACAAAAGTGATCTTTTCACCCCCAATTTTTATTTTCCCAAGGGTAACAGGAAAAGTTATTGTGCAATTTGTCCTGAGTACGCTGATACCAGATATGTGGGTGTAAACGACTAATTGGGCGCATAGCAGAGCTCGGAAGGGAAGCAGCGCCATTTGACTTTTTTGGCTGGAATTGAGATTGGACACCATGTCGCGATTGGAAAACCCCTGATGTACCAAAACAGTGGAAACCCCCCACAAGTGACACCATTTTGGAAACTAAACCCCCCAAGGAACTTATCTAGATGTGTGGTGAGAACTTTGAACCCACAAGGGCTTCACAGAAGTTTATAACGTACAGCCGTACAATTAAAAAATCAATCATATTTTTTCCACAAAAATGATCTTTTCACCATCAATTCTTATTTTTCCAAGGGTAACAGGACCCTAAAAGTTATTGTGCAATTTGTCCTGAGTACGCTGATACCCCACATGTGGGGGTAAACCATTATTTGGGTGTATGGCAGAGCTCGGAAGGGAAGCAGCGCCATTTGACGTTTTTGGCTGTAATTGAGATCGGACACCATGTCGCATTTGGAAAGCCCCTGATGTACCAAAACAGTGAAAACCCCCCACAAATGACACCATTTTGGAAACTAGACCCCTCAAGGAACTTATCTAGATGTGTGGTGAGCACTTTGAACCCCCCAGTGCTTCACAGAAGTTTATAACGCCCGGGCGTGAAAATAAAAAAAATCGCATTTTTTCAACAAACATGATCATTTAGTCCCCATTTTTTTTATTTTCCCAAGGGTACCAAGAGAAATTGGACCCCAAAAGTTGTTCTCCAATTTGTCCTGAGTACGCTGATACCCCAAATGTGGGAGAAAACTACTGTATGGACACACGTTGGGGCTCGGAAGGGAAGTAGTGACGTTTTGGAATGCAGACTTTGATGGAATGCTCTGCGGGTGTCATGTTGCCTTTGGAGAGCCCCTGATGTACCTAAACAGTGGAAACCCCCCACAAATGACACCATTTTGGAAACTAGACCCCCTAAGGAACTTATCTAGATGTGTGGTGAGCACTTTGAACCACCAAGGGCTTCACACAAGTTTATAATGCCCGGGCGTGAAAATAAAAAAATCATATTTTTTCCACAAACATGATCATTTAGTCCCCAATTTTTTTATTTTCCCAAGGGTAACAGGAGAAATTGGACCCCAAAAGTTGTTGTCCAATTTGTCCTGAGTACACTGATACCTCATATGTGGGAGAAAACTACTGTATGGGCACACGTCGGGGCTCGGAAGGGAAGTAGTGACATTTTAGAATGCAGACTTTGATGGAATGTTCTGCGGGTGTCATGTTGCCTTTGGAGAGTCCCTGATGTACCTAAACAGTGGAAACCCCCCACAAATGGCACCATTTTGGAAACTAGACCCCCTAAGGAACTTATCTAGATGTGTGGTGAGCACTTTGAACCCCCCAGTGCTTCACACAAGTTTATAATGCCCGGGCGTGAAAATAAAAAATCATATTTTTTCCACAAACATGATCATTTAGTCCCCAATTTTCTTATTTTCCCAAGGGTAACAGGAGAAATTGGACCCCAAAAGTCCTGAGTACACTGATACCCCAAATGTGGAAGAAAACTACTGTATGGGCACACGTCGGGGCTCGGAAGGGAAGTAGTGACATTTTGTAATGCAGACTTTGATGGAATGTTCTGCGGGTGTCATGTGCGTTTGGAGATTCTCTGATGTACCTATACTATTGAAACTCCCCACAAGTGACCCCATTTTGGAAACTAGACCCCCCACGGAACTTATCTAGCTGTGTGGTGAGTAGTGTTGAGCGATACCACCCGATATTGAAAAATATTGGATCGGATTGGATCGGCCGAACTAAAAAAAGTATCGGGTATCGCCGATTCTGATCCCGGAAGTCCCATTAAAGTCAATGGGACAGAAATATCGGAATTAAAAAAAACCCTTTCGGGAGGGGGGAAGAGTGTGGGCGGTGCGTGGGCGGACACTGTACATGTCTGTGTGTGCGGGTGGGGCCTGTGCGGGCTGTCGGTGGTCTGTACGGGCCTCTCGGGGGCCTGTGCGGCTGCCGGTGGTCTGTACGGGCCTCTCGGGGGCCTGTGCCGGCTGTCGGTGGTCTGTGCCAGCTGCCAGGGGCCTGTGCCGGCTGTCGGTGGTCTGTACGGGCCTGCCGGGGTCTTGTGCCGGCTGCCGGGGGTCTGTACAGGCCTGCCGGGGGCTTGTGCCGGCTGCCGGGGGCTTGTGCCGGCCTGCCGGGGGCCTGTGCCGGCTGTCGGTGGTCTGTGCGGGCCAGCCAGGGGTTGTGTGTCTGTGCAGGCATCGTCCGATGGGACTACAAGTCCCATCGGGCGATGCCTGCTACACTGACAGTGATTGACACATTAGCCAATGATGGGACAGTAGTAGTCCCATCATCTGGCTAATGTGTTGAATGTAAAAAAATATATATATACATACTACATACATACTACATACATACTACATTCATACAACATACATATATACTACATACTACATACATACTACATACAACATTTATACAACATACATATATACTACATACTACATACATACTACATACTACATTTATACAACATACATACATACTACATACAACATACATGCTACATACATACTACATTCATACAACATACATATATACTACATACTACATACTTGCTACATATATACTACATTCATACTACATACATACTACATACAACATACATGCTACATACTACATTCATACAGCATACATACATGCTACATACTACATACATGCTACATATATACTACATTCATACAACATACATATATACTACATACATACTACATGCATACTACATACAATACATTCATACAATACATACATACTACATACATACTGCATACAATACATACATATAGACATACAGCACATATAACATAGAAAACATACTCACCAATACTTGTCACATTGTTCCCCGAAGCCAGTGTTATCTATGAAAAAATATGAAAATAACAAACAAGCCATATACTCCCTGATCCACAGAAATCCACGAGGGTCCCACGACGATTTCCCGTGGAGAACAGCAGCATCAGCTGATGCGACCGCTCTCTAGGGGCTCCAGGAATACAATGACGGGAGGTAGGTATCCTACCGCACTGTATTCCTCCGCCACTGTAAAAAAATAGTCCTTAGTCTCACTTTATGGCAAAAGCTGTGTGAGAAAGTTCCCAGGCAGCTTTTGCCATAAAGTGAGACTAGGGACTATTTTTTTTAAAGTGACGGAGGAATACAGTGCGGAAGGATACCTACCTTCCGTCATTGGATAATTGAAGCCCCTAGAGAGCGGTCGCATCAGCTGATGCTGCTGTTCTCCACGGGAAATCGGCGTTGGACACTCACTCGTGGATATCTGCGGATCAGGGAGTATTTGGTGGTTTGTTTTTTTCTAATTTCTTTCATAGATGACACTGGCTTCGGGGATCAAAGTGACAAGTGATGGTGAGTATGTTCTCTATGTTATATGTACTGTATGTCTATATGTATGTATTGTATGAATGTATTGTATGTAGTATGTATGTAGTATGTATGTAGTATATATGTATGTTGTATGAATGTATTGCATGTAGTATGTATGTTGTATGAATGTAGTATATATGTAGTATGTATGTAGTATGTATGTTGTATGAATATAGTATATATGTAGCATGTATGATGTATGTAATATGTATGTATGTTGTATGAATGTAGTATATATGTAGTATGTATGTAGTATGTAGTATGTATGTTGTATGAATGTAGTATGTATGTAGTATGTAGTATATATGTATGTTGTATGAATGTAGTATATATGTAGTATGTATGTAGTATATATGTAGTATGTATGTTGTATGAATGTAGTATATATGTAGTATGTATGTAGTATGTAGCATGTATGTTGTATGTAGTATGTATGTTGTATGAATGTAGTATATATGTAGTATGTATGTAGTATATATGTATATGTATGTTGTATGAATGTAGTATATATGTAGTATGCAGCATGTATGTTGTATGTAGTATGTATGTTGTATGTATGTAGTATATATGTAGTATGTATGTTGTATGTATGTATGTTGTATGAATGTAGTATGTATGTAGTATATATGTAGTATGTATGTTGTATGAATGTAGTATATATGTAGTATGTATGTAGTATGTATCTAGTATGTATATATATATATATATATATATATATTTTTTACATTCAACACATTAGCCGGATGATGGGACTACTACTGTCCCATCATTGGCTAATGTGTCAATCACTGTCAGTGTAGCAGGCATCGCCCGATGGGACTTGTAGTCCCATCGGACGATGCCTGCACGCACACACAAGACCGGCAGGCCCGCACAGACCACCGGCAGCCAGCACAGGCCCCCGGCAGCCGGCACAGACCACCAACAGCCCGCACAGGCCCCCGAGAGGCCCGTACAGACCACCGGCAGCCGACACAGACCACCGACAGCCGGCACAGGCTCCCGAGTGGCACGTACAGATCACCGGCAGGCCCGCACTGACCGCGCATCATGATGCGCACAGACCACGCATCATGATGACATCATTTAAGCAGCCAATCATAGCCATGCCAATAGTTAACATGCCTAACAGGATGTGCCCACACTTCTGAGGATTCCTATTGGCTGAATCAAATCGAGCGGGCTCATTGCATTATGGGAACTTCCGATTACGGTATCCGATATAGAAAAAATATCGGTACTCGGTATCGGAATTCCGATACAGCGAATATCGGCCGATACCCGATATTTTCAGTATCGGAATGCTCAACACTAGTGGTGAGCACTTTGAACCCCCAAGTGCTTCACAGAGGTTTATAACGCCCGGGTGTGAAAATAAAAAAATAATTTTTTTCCACAAAAATGATATTTTTGCCCCCAATTTTTTATTTTCCTAAGGGTAACAGGAGAAATTGGACCCGAAAAGTTGTTTTGCAATTTGTCCTGAGTAGGCTGATACCCCATATGTGGGGGTAAAACACTGTTTGGACGCATGGCAGAGCTTGGAACGGAAGGAGCACCATTTGACTTTTTCAACGCAGAACTGGCTGGAATTGAGATCAGACGCCATGTTGCATTTGGAGAGCACCTGATGTGCCCAAACAGTGGAAACCCCCCAATTCTAACTCCAACCCTAACCCCAACACACCCCTAACCCTAATCTCAGCCCTAACCCTAGCCCTAACCCTAGCCCTAACCCTAATGGGAAAATGGAAATAAATACATTTTTTTAATTTTATTATTTTTCCCTAACTAAGGGGGTGATAACGGGGGGTTTGATTTACTATTTATGGCGGTTTTTATGTTTGGCGGCTGTCACACGCTAAAAGACGCTTTTTATTGTAAAAATAGTTTTTGCATCACCACATATTGAGAGCTATAATTTTTTCATATTTTGACCCACCGAGTCATGTGAGGCCTTATTTTTTGTGGGACGAGTTGACGCTTTTATTGGTATAATTTTCGGGCACGTGACATCTTTTGATCACTTTTTATTCCGATTTTTGGGACGCAGAATGAACAAAAACCAGCGTTTCATGAATTTCTTTTGGGGGGGTGCGTTTACACCATTCCGCTTGCGGTAAAATTGATAAAGCGGTTTTATTCTTCGGGTCAGTACGGTTACAGCGATACCTCATTTAGGTTGTTTATGTTTTGGCGCTTTTATGCAATGAAAACAATTTTATATAAAAAATAATTATTTTTGCATCGCTTTATTCTGCGAGCTATAACTTTTTTATTTTTTCGCTGATGATGCTGTATGGCAGCTCGTTTTTTGCGGGACAAGATGACGTTTTCAGCGGTACCATGGATATTTATATGCGTCATTTTGATCGCGCGTTATTGCACTTTTTGTTCGGCGGTATGATAATAAATTATTATTTTTTGCTTCGTTTTTTATTTTTATTTTTTAAGGGGGTTAACTAATGGGACAGTTTTATAGGGCGGGTCATTACGGGCGCTGCAATACCAAATATGTGTACTTTTATTGTTTTTTTTTTTATTTCCAAAAAATGAATTTATCAGGGAATATTTTTTTTGTTTAATTTATTTAGCGATTTTTTAAAAATTATTTTTACACTTTTTTTTTTTTTAACTTTATTACATTTTCCCAGGTGGGACATGACTGTCCTGTGACAGATCGCTGATCTGTCACATGACAGATCACTGTGACAGATCAGCAATCTGTCACAGGCATTGTGCAGACTTCCTCATGCCTGCGCTTTACAGGCACTGAGGAAGCCGGCTCCCTGCAGGCCCCCGAAGGTCCCCGTCGCCATCTTGGATCCAGGGACCTGCAGGGAAAGAGCTCCCCGCAGCAGCGCTGCACATTGCGCTGCTGTGGGGGGATCAGGGAAGCACGGAGGGAGCCCCCTCCCTGCCGATGCTTCCCTTTAACCCCGGTACATCGCGATCGTGTTTGATCGCGGTGTGCAAGGGGTTAACGTGTGCCGGGTGTCAGCTATGACGTACTATCCCGTCCCTGGGAATTAAGTCCCAGGGCACATGGACGGGATAGTACGTCACATGACAGAAAGGGGTTAAAATAAAAAATCATATTTTTTCCACAAAAATGATATTTTCACCCCTAAATTTTTATTTTCCCAACTCAGAAGGGAAGGAGCGCCGTTTGACTTTTTCAAAGCAGAATTGGCTGGAATTGAGATTGGATGCCATGTCACGTTTGGAGAGCCCCTGAAGTGCCTAAACAGTGGAAACCCCCCAATTCTAATTCTAACCCTAACCCCAGCACACCCCTAACCCTAATTCCAACCCCAACCATAACCCTAACCACAACCCTAACACCAACACACCCCCTAACCCTAATCCCAACCTAACCATAACCCTTACCACAAAAATAAAGCTAACACACCCCTAACCCTAATCCGAACCGTAACTCTAGCCCCAACCCTAACCCTAATTTTAGTGTCAATCCTATCCCTAAATTTAGCCTCAACCCTAACCTTAACTTTAACCTAGCACTAGCCCTAACTTTAGCATAACACTAGCCCTAACTATAGCCTAACACTTACACTAACTTTAGCCCCAACTTTAACCCTAAGTTTAACCTAACACTAACCCTAACTTTATACTAACCCTAATCCTATCTTTAACCTAACCCTAACTTTAGCCTTACCCTAACTTTAGTCTAACCCTAATTTTAGCCTAACCCTAACTTTAGACTAACAATAACCCTAACTTTAGTCTAACCCTAACCCTTACTTTAGCCTAACCCTATCTTTAGCCTAACCCTAACTTTAGCCTAACACTAACCCTACCTTTAGCCTAACAATAACCATAACTTTTGCCTAACCTTAACCCTAACTTTAGTCTAACCCTAACTTTAGCTTAACACTAACCCTAACTTTAGCCTAACAATAACCCTAACTTTAGCCTAACCCTAACCCTAGCCTAACCCTAACTTTAACCTAACCCTAACCGTAACTTTAGCCTAACACAACCCTAATTATACCACTAACCCTAACCTGCCTTATCTGTTCTTTTTACTTTATAACAAGATCACTGACTGGCACAGCTGTTGCCAGCAGCACTTGTCACACTGTTTCTCCTCTAATCTCTCACTGACAGGAGATCAGAGGGGAAACAGCGTTAATATGAGGCAGATCGCCAGGGAAAGTGTGTTGCTACAACAAACTTTCCCAGTGATTTGTCTCATTGGCTAGTGTGATGGTGACGTCATCAGGACCTTAACCAATCAGGTCTCAATGAGGTGGGGGGGCACAGGAAGCATTGTGTGCCAGCATCCCCTCATTATAATGTACGTGGGGGCCCAGATTAGCACAAAACCAATGACGATAGACAAACGTTTGTGCTGCACAAAGCCCTGCTGGCGCCGACATTTATCTACCGTTGGCGGTCATGAAGTGGTTAACTGAATTGAATCGGGCTTATTAGCAAGTAATCCATATCCAAGCTACTGAAGGACATTTAAAAATGTAAAGCTTTTTTTGGTGTGAGTGGCCGAACTGTTTATGAATGGGTAATGTCTACAGTCAAGCTTCTTGGACCTGTAAGCCCCCATCACGGTCATGTGTAATCATTTATGTACCCAGATGAGGACTCCGTTGGCTTCCACCATTATAGATACACTGCTCAAAAAAATAAAGGGAACACTAAGATATCACATCGTAGATATCATTGAATGAAAAATCGCAGCTGCAAATCTTTATTCATTATATAGTGGCATGCGTTGAGAACAAGAAAACATAAAAATGATCAATGTAAATCAAAATTAATATCCCATGGAGGTCTTTATTTGGAAGGATACTCAAAATCAAAGTGGAAAATCAAATTACAGGCTGATCCAACTTCAGTGGAAATGCCTCAAAACAAGGAAATGATTCTCAGTGGTGTGTGTGGCCTCCATATGCCTGTTTGACCTCCCTACGACACCTGGGCATGCTCCTGATGTGTTGGCGGATGTTGTCATGAGGGATCTCCTCCCAGACCTGGACTAAAGCATCCGTCAACTCCTGGACAGTCTGTGGTGCAACATGACGTTGGTGGATGGAGCGAGACATGATGTCCCAGATGTGCTCAATCGGATTCAGATCTGGGGAACGGGCGGGCCAGTCCATAGCTTCAATGCCTTCATCTTGCAGGAACTGCTGACACACTCCAGCCATGTGAGGTCTGGCATTGTCCTGCATTAGGCGGAACCCAGGGCCCACCACACCAGCATATGGTCTCACAAGGGGTCTGAGGATCTCATCTCGGTACCTAATGGCAGTCAGGCTACCTCTGGCAAGCACATAGAGGGCTGTGCGGACCTCCAAAGAAATGCCACTCCACACCATTACTGACCCACTGCCAAACCGGTCAGCTGAAGGAAGGTGCAGCCAGAAGTTCGCTTTCACGGCGTCTCCAGACTCTGTCACATCTGTCACATGTGCTCAGTGTGAACCTGCTTTCACCTGTGAAGAGCACAGGGCGCCAGTGGCGAATTTGCCAATCCTGGTGTTCTGTGACAAATGCCAAGCGTCCTGCACGGTGTTGTGCTGTGAGCACAACCCCCATCTGTGGACGTCGGGCTTTCAGACCATTCTCATGGAGTCGGTTTCTAACCATTTGTGCAGACACATGAACATTTATGGCTTGCTGGAGGTCATTTAGCAGGGCTCTGGCAGTGCTCCTCCTGTTCCTCCTTGCACAAAGGTGGAGGTAGCGTTCCTGCTGCTGGGTTGTTGCCCTCCTACGGCCCCCTTCACATCTCCTGATGTACTGGCCTGTCTCTTGGTAGCACCTCCTGCGTCTGGACACTACCCTGACAGACAGCAAACCTTCTTGCTACAGCTCGCATTGATGTGCCATCCTGGATGAGCTGCACTATCTGAGCCACTTGTGTGGGTTGTAGAGTCCGGCTCATGCTATCACGAGTGTGAAAGCACAACCAACATTCAAAAGTGACCAAAACATCAGCCAGAAAGCATTGGTACTGAGATGTGGTCTGTGGTCCCCACCTGCAGATCCACTCCTTTATTGAGTGTTTCTTGATAATTGCCAATAATTTCCATCTGTTTTCTATTCCATTTGCACAACAGCATGTGCAATTGATTGTCAATCAGTGTTGCTTCCTAAATGGACAGTTTAATTTCACAGAAGTCTGATTTACTTGGAGTTGGACCAGATGGCCCAGGAGGTCCCTTCCAACTCTATGATTCTTATATTCTGGTGTTTAAGTGTTCCCTTTATTTTTTGAGTAGTGTATTATATTCCTGTCTAAATAATAAGCGTAACAGAGCTCAATATTGCAAATCTGCCTGCTATTTAGAACAAGGACTCTGCAGACTGCAGGTTCTGGGGTTTCCAAGCTCTGCTCTGCATTTCATTCATCATTTAGTAGGATCTATAAATAAATGGGATTGCGATTTCCAGATTGTTTACTCACCATTGTGCTCAGTGAACCCTCCCGTGTGCACCGAGTGTGCACTCCCTACAGGAATGTCTTCATGTTTGGAAAGGCAGACATTTTCCTGTTGCTCAATTCCTGTTTTTAAAGAAAATATTGTGTGTTTTTGCTGGAACTAAGAACCATAGCAAATAGTGGGAGGATAGACGATTATATTAATTTATCTGTACAAGATCTCGCACATACAGACAGTAATTATTGATTAATTATTATACTTCTAAGCTTGATTAAGTAATAATATCATTATCCGTAATCTATTCTGACAAGTTAATCTCTTTGTGTTAATCCAATTTTAATCTGCATAAAAATGTTGTAACTTTCCTAATAAAAAGAATTACTAATTTGTACTGAAACTCAGCATACTCAAGAGCTGTATGCACAATTCTGCTGCTGGAGTTACCTTACAAATATATTATTCATCTTTTACTGATGCTACATCCTTGTACAGTTACATCCTGTATTATACTCCAGAGCTGCACTCACAATTCTGCTGGTGCAGTCACTGTGTACTTGTAGGAGGGAGGGCCCCCGCAGAGTGTCCGGGCCGGAACCAAGGGGATCACCATCTAGATTCCTAAGGGAGCTGTGCCCAGGGGGCAGAGTGAGTGGGTGGACCGCTGTGACTGACAGGACAGCAGGGGGAGGAGCCAAGATAAAAGGGGCAGGGAGCGCGCAGGAGAGTGAGCCAGCAGAACGGCAGAGACTGAGCAGGAGACTGAGGGGGCGCCAGAGGGCCAGGATGACATGCAGTGACCAGAGAGGAGGCCAGCAGCAGAAGGGAGACTTACGGTGGCCTGCAGGGAGAAGGCGCCGAGCTGACCAACAGGAGACTGCCGCTATCCTCCAGCCCGGGGTTGCGGCCTGCCCACAGCCGCTGCCGCTATCCTCCAGCCCGGTGCGGCCTGCCCGCTGCTCCCCTCCAGCCCGTGGTTGCGGCCTGCCCACTGCCGCCCGTGGCCGTTACCACTCCACTCCAGTCCGCGGCTGCGGCTTATCCGTTACCGCCCGCAGCCGCCACCACCCCGCTGCAGTCCGCAGTAGGGGTCTGCCCCTCGCCATCAGTGAAACCCTCTGCACAGCCCAGGCCGTGCACGCAGCCTACCAACCGCCACTCCACGTAACTGCAGCTCACCCCTGCCCAGGGGCTACGGCCTCCTTCATCCTGCTAACAGGCGGAACCCCGCTGCCCCTACAGGGGGTTGCTCTAGCAAAGGACTCGCCTAGGGCCTGTTGTGCCCCCACCTCGCCTGGGCGTCGGAATGCCCGAAGACTACGCCAGCTCCTCAGCGGCTGGGCCCAGCGGCTGCGACGCCGTAGCGCCATCATCCGGGACACCGAGGAACGTCTGGACGGAAAAGTGACTGAATAGAGCTAAGGACCCATAGTTGGCCGTGCTGGGGCTCTGTGGTGGCTGGCCTTCGCCCGGGTAGTCGTGTTCCCATTTTTAGTGTTTGTTTGTGCTGAATCCGTGGGTGGACGACCGCTGTTATTTTGTTTGGTTGCTTAGGATAGCCCTAGCGGCTTCCATTTATAAAAGTTACTATCTAAAGCACAAAATAGTCTCGTGTCTCGTCACTGCATCCCGCGTACCTGCTATTACCACATACATATGTGGCGCCCCTGAGGCTCAGTCGCCACAGAGGTACTGCACCTTCTCCTAAGGTGTAGTGCCCCACCAACTAGGTAAGTTGGGAACTCCTTTCCACACTCCAACACTCGCACCCCACACAACAGGGTAGTTCTGCACATCCACAGTGAGGTGTCTTTCTCCTCCTAGACATTAGGAGTGCCTTGGTGGTTCCCTGCATGGAACACTGGATGTTCTGGGAGGTGGGTGGAGTTGAGATCCATATAAAAGGTTGGGGAAGGTTTAGAATTACAGATCGGTCTGGAGGTCAGTCTGACGGGAGGTCAGGCGAGAGAAGAACAGTCAGTCAGGAGAGTCTGAGGATGGGTCCGAGAAGAAGGAGTGCTGCAGCTGCCTCAGTGATCTGAGCCAGCTGGCACGGGAAAGGAACAGAAGAAGGACGTAGAACTGCATCCTAAGCTTCCATAGGAAAGAGGAGTAGAGAGAACAGAGAGGAGTTGTGAGTTGGAAGAGGAACCCTGCCTAAAGTTTCTCAGCGCAAGGCCGGGGCCCGGTCCCCGAGGTTGTATGGACACTTATGGTTCTGCAGCAGACACCGGTGGAGTAGTTGGCTGTAAATTCACTACTCCCATCTAAGACTTGGGGCACAACAGAAACTGAATAGAGAGCCAGGACTCCGGAGAAGGGAGGCCCCGAGAGAGGCTACAGCTGTCTGCCCTAAAAGTTGAGTTGTTAGGAACATCTGACAGGAGGAACTCCAGAGTACCACAGTACTGGAGCTCTTCACAATAAAAGGCGCAATAGAGGAGTCGTTCAGGAGAGGTACATGTTGGCGGAGTGTTGGAGATGAGAATCCTGACTTGCCCGGGAGGTTGATTGAGTCTCTGCCCCTGAGGACACGGCATGGAGGCAGGCACCAGTGTGTTCCATGGACTGTGAGTAAAGCTTTGGAACTGCAAGCCCTGGTGTCTTCCATTCATTTGTGCGCTAACACCGTCAGCACCGCTACATCTGGGTACCAGCATTCCTCACACCGCCTGCGCCTATTCTCATCTATTGCCATTACACTGCCCAGGGGTTACAGCTTCACCTGTGGGGAGCTACACCATCTATGCTGCAACACACCATCAGCCCCAGAGAATCTGCACGCAGTGTTGGCTTAACATCTTGCTTGCCAAACACCACAGGTGGCGTCACGATCTATCACATAATCTATATCACAAACCACCATTGATTTGGGCGCCCAGGGCCACGGACCGGGTCACCGCTGCTGTGACACATTCCATTGATACCGGCCCGGTACCGAGTACCCCGCAGCCCTGGGAGGGTGACCCAACTTGACGTCACGAACAGGATGACGAGACCCGATGCCATCGGGTTCTGTGCGCCTGAAATCTGTGAGACTTTATACTTTTGAAAATGTGCAGAAGACCTGATTTAATAGACTGTAAAATGGACATTAGAAATTGCCGCTGGTGCGGAGAAGAAGGACGGGGAAGAGATGGGAGGTCCTAGGAAAAGACCGCGAAGAGTATTGGGCCTTCCCTGCCTGAATTACTATGTGACAGCGACATGGCCCACCCCCCGAGGGGTTCGTATACTGGCTTGGTAGGGAGGCGCTGGAAGAAGACGCCGCCCCCGGAAGGAGGAAGAAGCCAGTGGCGGGAAAGGGGCCGAGGCAGCAAGAAGAACGCCAGAACGCCATTGTAATGATGTATAGTAGGTTTCTATGAAGACAGTGGCTAGATGATAGAGTCACAGACACAGGTATACGTGAAAGTAGTTTGTATTAAACAAGCAGCACAGAACAGCACAGGTGCTGGCGGAGCCAGATAATGACAGCAGTGGTAACAGCAGCAGAACTCAGTCCAGTAGATAGCAAGTTGTACACCGGCACTGTGTAGATGTAAGCAGACACAGTCTGAAGAATGCAGGCAAGGACAGTCACTTAGCCCTCTCCCTTGCGGGAGGGGAATCTTCGGGCACAGTGCAGTGGCAGAGAAAGTCACTAGGTAATTGATACTGGATGTGCAAAGGTAGCAGGGATAGTCTCTCAGGTGGAACGCACACAGCAGTCAAGATCTTCAGCGCATACCGTGAGTGCTGTAGTAGCGGTGAGCGGTGGAGGCAGGGCTGGAAGGAGCCTTCAGGCCGACCCCGTCAGAAGGTCCAGGCAGCGGCAGTTAGGCAGCAGGTAATCCAGGTGGATTCAGCAGGAAGGAAGGAGGTAGCACAGCGTGCAACTCCCAGCTAGCAGATCAGGTACAGGACGAGATATACAAGCAAGGTAGTCACGTCCAGGAAAGCTATTTAAACCCGGCGGGCGGGACCAACAGGCGGTGATGTCACAGGAACCAGTATGGCCGAACGAAGCCAGGCTTAAGGGCAACAGTAAGGGCAAGGTCCGGAACACAGCAGAATAGGAACGATGCTTACATTATTCCCCCCTTAAAGAATGACCTCCGGACAATCTTCGACCAGGCTTGTCCGGGTACCTTAGATGAAACTGCTCCAGCAGCCGCGGAGCACAGATATTCTCCACCGGTTCCCAGGAATTCTCCTCGACAGAGTATCCTTGCCACTTGACCAGATATTGCAACTTCCTTCTGAAGATCCGTGAATCCAGAATCTTCTCCACGACATATTGTTCATGTCCATCAACGAGCACTGGAGCTGGAGGAGAGGAAGTACGCCCTGGGAAAGAATTTGGTACAACTGGCTTTAGTAGGGAAACATGGAACACCGGGTGAACCTTCCAGGCAGGGGGTAATTTCAGACGCACCGCTACCAAATTCACTAGAGCCACGATCTTGTATGGCCCTACAAACTTCTGCCCCAGCTTGACAGTCGGTGCCCTCACCCTCAGATTCTTGGTAGACAACCAGACCGTATCTCCCACCCTATACACCGGAGCCGGCCTCCTGGTACGATCTGCTGCTCTCTTATACCTTTCCTGCGCAGTCGTCAAGGTGGTCTTCAGAGCTTCCAAATTCTGCTGTAAGAAAGAAAGATGGTCAGACACAGCAGGCACTGCAGCCTCCTTGGGGAACTGCGGCAAGATGCTTGGGTGGTAACCCTGATTAGCAAAGAACGGTGACTGCTTAGTCGAGGAGTGCTGCGAGTTGTTATATGTGAACTCTGCCAGGGGAAGCAGATCTACCCAATCGTCCTGCAGATGACTTAAGTAGCAACGGAGGTACTGCTCCAGGGTCTGATTCGTACGTTCCGTCTGTCCATTAGTCTGTGGATGGTAAGCCGAAGACAGACTTACTCTAATATCCAGAGCCGCGCAGAAACACCTCCAGAACCTAGACGTGAACTGCACCCCACGATCCGAGATCACCTCATCCGGGACTCCGTGCAGACGGACCACCTCTTGAATCAACAAGTCTGCAGTCTGTTTTGCTGTGGGTAATCCAGCGCAAGGGATAAAGTGTGCTGCCTTAGTGAGGCGGTCCACGACCACTAGAATGGTGTTCTTACCCTTGGAGACCGGTAGTTCAACAATAAAGTCCATTGAGATGGATCTCCAGGGACGAGATGGTATAGGCAAGGGTTGTAACAACCCGGAAGGCGACGCACGAGGCGTCTTGAACCGAGCACATACCTCGCAGGATGACACGTATCCCTCCACGTCCTTCCGGTACGAAGGCCACCAGAAGTACCGAGCCAGGAACTCTTGGGTCTTCGTTATTCCACGATGTCCCCCAATCTTAGAATCATGGATCAGTCGGAGGACTTCAAGTCTTGTCACCTCTGGTACATACAGCCGATTCTCCTGTAACCACACTCCTCCATTGTAATTTAGGCTTACTTCGGGGGTAGGTTGCCTTAGCAACGGATCTGCTGCGTATGCTGCTTTGATCTCAGACAGAAGATCCTGATGATGGATTGCAGAGATGAAATGAGCGGGAGACACAACAGTACTAGGAGACGACTTAATCACTTCCTCAGGAGCAGCAATCCTAGATAGCGCATCTGCCTTACCATTCCGTGCCCCCGACCTGTAGGAGATGATGAAGTTGAATTGGTTTAGAAACAAGCTCCAACGTGCCTGACGTGGGTTCAAACATCTTACGGACTGCATGAATTCCAGGTTTCGGTGGTCGGTAAGAACTGTAATCGGAGTTGAGGACCCCAGCAGCAAGTGTCTCCACTCCTTGAATGCCGTCACAATCGCCAGTAACTCCTTGTTCCCTACGTCATAGTTCTTCTGCGCCGGGGATAGCTTCTGAGAAAGAAAGGCACAAGGATGAAGAACTGCCTTCTCACCTCCTCTCTGTGACAACACTGCGCCGATGGCGACATCCGATGCGTCCACCTCAAGAGTAAAGCTCAGGTCTGGGTCTGGATGTCTTAAGATGGGAGCCGACACAAATTTGTCCTTCAGCCGTGTGAACGCCTCCTGGGCTTGCGGAGTCCACCGGAACGGTACCCCCTTCTTGGTCAGTTGGGTGATGGGAGCCACAATCTCAGAGAAGTTACGGATGAAGCGCCTATAGAAGTTGGCGAATCCCACAAACCTCTGAACTTCCTTCACCGATCCTGGCGCTGGCCACTTCTGGATCGCTCTGGTCTTTTGATCGTCCATCTGGAGACCCTGTGGAGAGATGACATAACCGAGGAACTGCACTGTTGCCCTGTGGAACTCGCATTTCTCCAATTTGATGTAAAGATGGTTATGCAGCAGGCGTTGCAGCACTGTCCTCACGTGGAGCCGATGTTCCTCGAGATCACTGGAAAAGATTAAAATGTCATCGAGATACACAACCATAAATACATCAAGCACATCTCGGAAAATGTCATTAACAAAATGCTGAAAGGTTGCAGGAGCATTTCGTAGTCCGAACGGCATGACCCGTGATTCGAAGTGTCCATAACGGCAGCGGAAGGCCGTCTTCCACTCATCTCCAGACCGAATTCTCACGAGATTGTAGGCTCCCCGAAGATCCAGTTTGGTGAATATCTTAGCCTGCTTCACCCTCTCCAGTAGTTCAGAGATTAAGGGTAGCGGGTGCCGATTCATGACCGTTACCTTGTTTAAATCACGGTAGTCCATGCAAGGACGCAGACCCCCGTCCTTTTTCTTCACGAAGAAGATTGGTGCACCCGCAGGAGAAGTAGACGGTCGGATGAAGCCCTTGGCGAGATTCTCGTCGATGAAGTCCTTCAAGGCCTTTAATTCAGGACCAGACAAAGGGTAAATACGCCCGAATGGGATCTCCGCCCCAGATATCAGTTCTATCGGGCAATCATAAGGCCGGTGGGGAGGTAACATATCTGCCCTCTTCTTATCACATACCTCTGCCAGATCCTGATACTCCATTGGTAATTGTCCCTCAGTCGTAGCTACTACCTTGGGGATAGCAGCGACCTTAGGAATAGCGGGGTTGCTGTTAGAACTTGGAGGGAACTGCACTTCCCTGGTCTCCCAGTTGATGCGAGGATTCTGAACCTGGAGCCAAGGTAACCCCAGGATAATAGGAAAGTGAGGAGAAGATATTAGTAAAAAGGACAAATGTTCCACATGTTCCTCTCCAATGCATACCTTCACCGACTCAGTCTCCATGGTTACCGGTCCCGATGTAAGTGGTGACCCGTCTACTGTCTCCATCAAGACTGACGACTCCCTCTTCACTGCCCTGATTCCATGCTTCCTTGCAAACGCGATATCCATGAAGTTTCCACTGGCCCCGGAGTCCAACATGGCGGCGCTCTCGACACACCGACCCTGGAAGCAGACCCTCAAGGATAGGTAATAGTGGGAATTCTTCTTAGTAGCGAAGGAGGAAACGACGGATGTCATCGAGATCACCACTGCGTTCAATGGAAGAGATGCCAGCGAATTCATATCGGCAAAGTCCAGGTCTCTCTGATTGTCTCTGCCCCCCGAATTGTTCAGATCTAGGACGCAGGACTCCCCCGCCTCAGAGTTACAATCAATGATAGCTGCAGCCGTCTTACGTCTCCTGACTGGACACTCGGAGATGAAGTGACCGGTCCCCCCGCAGTAGAAGCACAGGTTTTCCTTAAAGCGATGCTCCTTGCGGGCATCAGGAGGATTTCTACGTACGGCATCCACCTGCATCGGTTCGGGCTCGGGATTCCTCCTGCTGGTGACATCTCTGGAGGGAGAAGAGAACGGAACAGTGTTATTAAACCGTAGATCAGACCAGCGCTCCTGTCTGCACTCAGAGAGTCGATTGTCAATGCGGATGCAGTGGTTGATGAAGTCCCCAAGAAGCACGGGCGAGTCCCCGCGTGCCAGTTCATCCTTAACTGCCGTAGACAATCCCCTGCGGAAGATGGCCTGCTTGGCTGCCCCGTTCCAGGTGGTGTCTAAAGCCCATCTACGGAAGTCCAATGCATACTCCAGCACCGAACGCTTCCCCTGCCGAAGGGTCAGCAGCGTCGTCTCAGCAGTATTAGCTCGGTTCGGGTCATCAAACATCTGCGTCATTGCGGCAATGAAATTGTCCATAGAGTTAAGCAGAGGGTCGTCGGTCTCAATCAAAGGGTTGGCCCACGCGAGCGCCTTACCAGACAGCAGCATGACTATGGTCAGAACTTTGGAGCGTTCCGTAGTGAACTGTGGGGCATGAGCAGCAAAGAAGATCCGACACTGGTTCAAAAATCCTCGGAATTTATCCCTCTCACCAGCGAACCGGAAGGGTGGAAGCTTCGGGAAGGTCGGTGTAGTATCCCGGGCAACACCTGCTACCTGCGCGGCTGGGGCCTGTTCCAGAGCAGCAATCCGATCGAGCTGCATAGGAATCGCTTGCTCCAACGCCAGAACACGATCACCCTGAAGAGGAGCAGCTTGTTCCAGCGCCGTAATCCGATTTGCCAGTCGTTGCAACTGTGCCTCTGCTGCCCCGGCGTTGTGTTCGATACGTTGCTCCAGCGTGTCCAGCTGGGTCCTAATGCCTGCCACATCCTGCCGTATCAAAGCAAGCTGCTTGCTTACACGTTTCTCCAGGGACTCTACACCTGCGGTCTCCATATTGGTGGCTTGTATATCCTGTAATGATGTATAGTAGGTTTCTATGAAGACAGTGGCTAGATGATAGAGTCACAGACACAGGTATACGTGAAAGTAGTTTGTATTAAACAAGCAGCACAGAACAGCACAGGTGCTGGCGGAGCCAGATAATGACAGCAGTGGTAACAGCAGCAGAACTCAGTCCAGTAGATAGCAAGTTGTACACCGGCACTGTGTAGATGTAAGCAGACACAGTCTGAAGAATGCAGGCAAGGACAGTCACTTAGCCCTCTCCCTTGCGGGAGGGGAATCTTCGGGCACAGTGCAGTGGCAGAGAAAGTCACTAGGTAATTGATACTGGATGTGCAAAGGTAGCAGGGATAGTCTCTCAGGTGGAACGCACACAGCAGTCAAGATCTTCAGCGCATACCGTGAGTGCTGTAGTAGCGGTGAGCGGTGGAGGCAGGGCTGGAAGGAGCCTTCAGGCCGACCCCGTCAGAAGGTCCAGGCAGCGGCAGTTAGGCAGCAGGTAATCCAGGTGGATTCAGCAGGAAGGAAGGAGGTAGCACAGCGTGCAACTCCCAGCTAGCAGATCAGGTACAGGACGAGATATACAAGCAAGGTAGTCACGTCCAGGAAAGCTATTTAAACCCGGCGGGCGGGACCAACAGGCGGTGATGTCACAGGAACCAGTATGGCCGAACGAAGCCAGGCTTAAGGGCAACAGTAAGGGCAAGGTCCGGAACACAGCAGAATAGGAACGATGCTTACAGCCATTTTGGAGAGTGAGGGAAGGAGGCCTGGAGAGTACGCGGAGATTGAGTTGGAACTCCCCGGCGCCATGGCTGAAGGTTCCGACCCGATCTTGGAAACGAACCGCCAGCAGCTGGAGGATGAGATCGCCCAGCTGACGTGCCGTCTGCAACTGAGGACAGGAGGCCTTATGGAGGTTGAGCAGGCCGCACGCCCAGGAGGGGCCTATACCGGCGGTGACCGCCGCTGCTGCACCGGAGCTTCCCCGGGCAGATTCTGTGAAGCCTGTCCCCGCCATCACACCACCAGCAGCATCCGAAGCCCCTTTGCTGCCGACACAAGAAGAATTATATGAAACTCCGGGAGCTGAAGCAGAGGAGAAGGAGCTCCCGCCTGGACCTGACGCGGCCACGCAGGTCCCACCGGAGGCCCCCGCGGACCTGGAGCCACCACCCGCTGCCACCGGCCCGCTTCCACCGCCACCGAAGCAGAGATCACACCGCCAGGAGGCCCCAGGTACGTCCGATGTCCCGACACCTGGGAAGGCCCTGAGGTCCACCACAGTCGCAGCGGCTGGCCAGGTCATGCTAGATCTGGTCTGGGACCGGTACCAGTCCCCGGGGGGAACACTGGAACCCCTGAAGGTGGCGCCGCAGCACCAGAGCTGTCAAGCACCAAGCAACAGGATGAGGACATTCCAAGTACCACATCTGGCAGTAGTTCCCATTCAGCAGCTTCCATAACCCCAGGAGGGGATCAGCAATAAGGATTTACAAATCTCGTTACCCAGGAGGGTTTGTTTGCACCAGTTGTGCCTTTTTGTTCATCATGTTTTTGTTTTTCTGGTAGCACTTTTGTTGCCTAGTTTTTGCAGTGGCAACGTTCTTCAATTTTGAACTACCGTGATCATGAACTTGGAATGTATCACAAACTCTCTTGTAAATAGTTTGCACCTCTTTAGGTGCTCTCTTGGTTTTACATAAGGACACTTTGCGAAGATGATGTTTTGCATGGACACTTTTCGAAGATGATGTCTACCTCAAAGGACACTGCAAGGAAATCCCGGCTGGGAGCGGTGTCCAGCACTTACAAGAATAATTGTTGAATGTTTTACTGTGAAGTATTTGATAATGTGTGTTATAGAAGTATTAGTAACTGAGAAATGGCTTTTAGATAGAGAATTGAGAATGTTTTGATACAGAATTAAGAATGAAGAATTGAAAGTAGACAGGTGACAGACCAAGTACTTGCGGCCAGCGTCTGACGTCTAGAAGAGACAGTGAAAGTAGAAAAATGATAAAGAAACGTGTACTAGGGAAGGAAAGCTGAATAATACTGAAGTGATAGTGAGTCACAGATAATGGCACTTAGAATGAAAAATTGCACTTTTTGACTTGAACCTTAGATAGTTAAATAAGAATTGTTTGTAATGTTCAAGAATACGTACCTCCTATGCTAGGAAGCTTAGTATAAGAATTGTTTACGCAGCATTATAAAAATTTTTGTATGTTCCTGTACTGCCAACTTTGCTGTCTTGCAGCCCACGGACGTGCTGTGTTTAACGGGGAGTATGTGGCGCCCCTGAGGCTCAGTCGCCACAGAGGTACTGCACCTTCTCCTAAGGTGTAGTGCCCAACCAACTAGGTAAGTTGGGAACTCCTTTCCACACTCCAACACTCGCACCCCACACAACAGGGTAGTTCTGCACATTCACAGTGAGGTGTCTTTCTCCTCCTAGACATTAGGAGTGCCTTGGTGGTTCCGTGCATGGAACACTGGATGTTCTGGGAGTTGGGTGGAGTTGAGATCCATATAAAAGGTTGGGGAAGGTTTAAAATTACAGATCAGTCTGGAGGTCAGTCTGTAGGGGAGTCTGACGGGAGGTCAGGCGAGAGAAGGACAGTCAGTCAGGAGAGTCTGAGGACGGGTCCGAGAAGGAGTGCTGCAGCTGCCTCAGTGATCTGAGCCAGCTGGCACGGGAAAGGAACAGAAGGAGAAGGACGTAGAACTGCAACCTAAGCTTCCATAGGAAAGAGGAGTAGAGAGAACAGAGAGGAGTTGTGAGTTGGAAGAGGAACCCTGCCTATAGGTTCTCAGCGCAAGGTCGGGGCCTGGTCCCCGAGGTTGCATGGACACTTATGGTTCTGCAGCAGACACCGGTGGAGTAGTTGGCTGTAAATGCACTACTCCCATCTAAGACTTGGGGCACAACAGAAACTGAATAGAGAGCCAGGACTCCGGAGAAGGGAGTGTTATGATGAGTCACCGAAGGAGGAAAAAACAAAATACTAGCTAAGTCCAGAAAAACCAGAGAGGTTGGCAGCTATCGGATTGCAGACCCCTGAACCTATCCACAACAACTAGCAGTAGCCGTGGGGGGTTCCTACGGTGCCCTAGACCCCTCGATCACAGCCGGAGAACTACATAGCCTAGAGACAGAAAGGGGAAAAACTAAACTGCCCCAGAGCAGACCCCAAAGCAATAGGCAGCCCCAACATATAATGACGGTGAAGCAAGATGAAAACACTAACACAGATAGAAAGATAGGTTGAGCAAATGATGGGGCCCAAGCTAACCAAAATAGGACAGGATAGGAAAGCTGCTGTCTGCCATCCGCAAAAACCCTATAAAAAATGTGCCAACCGACTGATAGGAAAAACAGGCCCTGAAGTCGCTAGGCTTCAAAAGACTAAATCAGCACTCAGGTATATTCTGAAGACAGAGCAAAAGATCAACAGATCCCCGGCCGGGGATGGCAGAACTCCCAAAAAACAAGGCAAAACAAAAACAAAACTGAAGTGTACAAAGCAGAGCAGAAAAACTTAGCTTTGAGATGCAGGAATCAGACTGGTCTCCAAGAATCCAGCAGGATCACCAGCAAGGCAGAAGGGCGTCGACTGCCTTATATCCAGTCCTCAATTCCAGCCACCCAGTCATCATCTAGCTGCCCAGGTGTTTGGTAATAAGCCTCACTACCTTCCTTCACCAGAGGAGGGAGTTCATCAAACCTCAACGGTGAAGGGAAAGATGAACTCACAACAGTACCTCCCCCTTGAGGAGGGGTCACCAAACCCTCATCCATGCCACCAGGGCGATCCGGGTGAGCCCGATGAAAGGCACGCACCAATCTTTCGGCATGAATATCAGAGGCAGAGACCCAGGAATTATCCTCCTGACCATAACCCTTCCACTTAACCAAATACTGGAGTCTCCGTCTAGCCAGACGGGAATCCAGTATCTTCTCTACCAGTTACCTTCAACCAATACAGGGTCAGGAGGTGCCACCACAGGAACTACTGGTTCAACAAACCTCTTCAACAAGGACTTATGAAACACATTATGAATTTTAAATGTGACAGGAAGAGCCAACCGAAAAAAGACCGGATTAATAATCTCCAAAATCTTGTAAGGTCCAATAAATCTAGGCTTAAACTTAGGAGAAGACACCTTCATAGCGATATTTTTTGATGACAACCAAACCATATCACCCACCTTAAACTGGGGACCAACGGTCCTACGCCGGTTGGAAAACCGCTGGGGCTTTTCTTGAGAGAGAGACAACTTATCCACTACTTGGTCCCAGATCTGGTGAATTCTTTCCACCACAGTGTCAACACCAGGGCAGGCAGAAGGCTCCACCTGCCCTGAAGAAAATCGAGGGTGAAACCCAAAGTTACAAAAAAAGGCGACATCAAAGTGGCAGAACTAGCTCTATTATTTAAAGCAAATTCGGCCAAGGGCAAAAATGAAACCCAATCATCCTGATCAGCAGAAATAAAACATCTCAAATATGACTCCAAAGTCTGGTTTGTTCTCTCCGTCTGTCCATTGGTCTGAGGGTGAAACGCAGAGGAGAAGGACAACTGAATTCCCAGCTTGGAACAGAAAGTCCTCCAAAATCTAGACACAAACTGAACTCCTCTGTCAGATACAATGTTCTCAGGAATCCCGTGCAAGCGAACCACCTGTTGCAAAACAAGGGCACCAACTCAGAGGAAGATGGCAACTTAGGGAGTGGTACAAGATGGACCATCTTAGAGAATCTATCACAAATCACCCAAATAACAGTCATTCTCTGACAGGCATATCAGAGATAAAATCCATTGAAATATGGGTCCATGGCCTCCTGGGCACCGGCAAAGGCATCAACAAGCCACTAGAGCGAGAACAAGGTTTAGACCGGGAGCAAGTCCCACAGGACTGCACAAAATTCCTGACATCATGAGACAAGGCGGGCCACCAAAAAGACCGACTCACCAGATCTCTAGTACCAAAAATACCTGGATGACCAGCCAATGCAGAGCAATGAACTTCAGACATCACTCTCTTCCTCCACTGGTCAGGAACATACAACTTTCCACTGGGACAACGCTCAGGTTTGTCCTCCTGAAACTCTTCCAGAGCACGTCTCAAATCGGGCGAGATGGCAGAAAGAACTACCCCCTCGCCTAAGATGGTAGCAGGCTTAGTCATAACAGAAGAATCAGCAAGGAAACTCCTAGAGAGGGCGTCTGCCTTGACATTCTTAGTGCCCGGAAGAAAAGAGACCACAATATCAAAACGTGTGAAAAACAAGGCCCACCTAGCCTGTCTAGGATTCAAGCGCTTGGCCGACTCCAGGTAAATCAAATTCTTGTGGTCAGTAAGGACCACGACTTGGTGTTTGGCTCCCTCCAACCCATGTCTCCACTCCTCAAATGCCCATTTCATGGCCAACAGTTCCCGATTCCCCACATCATAGTTACGTTCGGATGGAGAGAACTTTCGGGAAAAGAAAGCACAAGGATTCATTTTAGATGTCACAGGATATTTTTGGGACAACACCGCTCCTGCACCAATCTCAGAAGCGTCCACCTCCACCTGAAACGGGAGTGAGACATCAGGTTGTCGCAAAACCGGAGTAGAAGTGAATCTTCGCTTCAGCTCCTGAAAGGAAGAAACAGCCTCCGCAGACCAAATCAGCACATCAGCACCCTTCCTGGTCAAATCAGTCAATGGCTTGGCAATACCAGAAAAATTAGCTATAAATTTCCGATAAAAATTAGCAAAACCCAAAAACTTCTGGAGGGCCTTCAAAGAAGTGGGCTGAACCCAATCATAAATGGCCTATACCTTGGCCGGATCCATTTCAATAGTTGACGGAGACAAAATAAATCCCAAAAATGAAATCCTCTGTACCCCAAAAAGGCATTTCGATCCCGTGACATACAGGGAATTCTCCCTCAAAATCTGGAACACTGTCCGAACATGTTCCACATGAGAGTCCCAATTCTTGGAGAAGATCAAAATATCATCCAGGTAGATAATCAAAAATTTATCCACAAAGTCTCGGAATATATAGTTCATGAAGCACTGGAAGACAGAAGGGGCATTAGTGAGCCCAAAAGGCATCACCAGGTACTCAAAATGTCCCTCTGGAGTATTAAACGCCGTCTTCCATTCATCCCCATGCTTAATGCGAATAAGATTATACGCCCCCCTGAGGTTAAGCTTGGTAAACCAGCAAGCACCTTTAACTCTGGAGAATAGATCAGAAATCAGGGGTAACGGATATTGATATTTAACAGTAATTTTGTTGAGGGCACGACAGTCAATACAAGGCCTTAATGAACCATCCTTTTTAGCCACGAAAAAAAACCCAGCACCTAAGGGTGAAGAGGATGGTCTAATATGACCCTTCTCCAACACCTCCTTAATATAGGATCGCATAGCCTCGTGCTCGGGTACAGATAAATTGAAGAGCCGACCCTTAGGAAATTTACACCCCGGGCTCAGTTCAATTGCACAGTCATAACTCCTATGAGGAGGCAAACACGCAGACTCATTCTCACTAAATACATCATAAAAGTCAGCCAAATAGTCAGGAACATCATGCTACTGGGGAGAGGTGGAGAAAACAGGAGCATCACTAAGGGCACACCGACAACCCCAACTCACCACAGACAAAGATTTCCAATCCAGAACTGGATTATGGATTTGCAACCAGGGAAACCCCAGAACGATGGTATCATGCAAATTATGCAATACCAAAAATCTACAATTTTCTTGTTTGTCTGGGGCGACCCGCATTACCACCTGGGTCCAAAACTGAGGTTTATTCTTCGCCAAAGGAGTAGCATCAATACCCCTCAAAGGGATTGGCTTCCACAGAGGTGTCATAGGAAATCCACAACGTTTAGCAAAATCCAAGTCCATCAGGTTCAGAGCTGCTCCCGAATCCACAAAAGCCTTGGCGGAAAATGTGGACAGGGAGCAGATCAGAGTAATTGCCAGAAGAAACTTAGGTTGAACACCACCCACAGAAAACGTGTGTGCACAACGTTTCTCTCATTTAGGGCAGACAGAAATAATATGCGAGGCATCTCCACAAAAAAAACACAGCTTATTACGCCTTCTGAACTCCTGACGTTGCGCCCTAGACAAAACTCTATCACATTGCATAGGTTCAGACATTTGTTCAACAGGTGGCAATATCTCTCGTGTAGTTTTGCGTTCACGTAAACGCCGATCCACCTGAATGGCTAATGACATAGAATCGTCAAGACCAGAGGGAACAGGAAATCCCACCATAGTATCCTTTACAGTTTCTGACAAACCCTTCCAAAAGAGGGCTGCCAAGGCACCATCATTCCAGGTAGTAAGGACCGCCCACTTTCGGAATTTTTGACAGTACAACTCTGCCGAATCCCGACCCTGGCTTAATGCCAACAGGGTCTTTTCAGCCTGATCAATAGCATTAGGTTCATCATACAACAACCCCAAGGCTTGAAAAAATGCGTTCACATTATTCAGAATAGGATCATCAGGTTTCAAAGAAAACGCCCAATCCTGGGGATCGCCGCGCAGCAAAGAGATGACAATTGTAACCTGCTGCACGGAGTTCCCCGACGAGTTAGGCTTCAAGGCAAAAAATAATTTACAATTATTCTTGAAATTCAAGAATTTAGACCGATCCCCAAAAAACACATCAGGAGTAGGAATCTTTGGTTCAGCAGCATGTGAATGAGCAAGATAGGCGGAAATTCCCCGCACTTCAGCAGCGAGCTGCTCCACACGATCAGACAATTGCTTCATCTCCATTGAGAGAAAAATTCCCCCTACGGCCTCAGAGATATAGAGGAAAAAATATGCACAAAAAAAAAAATTCTGACACTTTTTTTTTTTTTTCTTTTTACAATTCTCTCCAGCTATTGAGTACCCTAGGATCTGCGGTATGGCTGGTGATTCTGTTATGATGAGTCACCGAAGGAGGAAAAAACAAAATACTAGCTAAGTCCAGAAAAACCAGAGAGGTTGGCAGCTATCGGATTGCAGACCCCTGAACCTATCCACAACAACTAGCAGTAGCCGTGGGGGGTTCCTACGGTGCCCTAGACCCCTCGATCACAGCCGGAGAACTACAAAGCCTAGAGACAGAAAGGGGAAAAACTAAACTGCCCCAGAGCAGACCCCAAAGCAATAGGCAGCCCCCAACATATAATGACGGTGAAGCAAGATGAAAACACACAGATAGAAAGATAGGTTGAGCAAATGATGGGGCCCAAGCTAATCAAAATAGGACAGGATAGGAAAGCTGCTGTCTGCCATCCGCAAAAACCCTATAAAAAATGTGCCAACCGACTGATAGGAAAAACAGGCCCTGAAGTCGCTAGGCTTCAAAAGACTAAATCAGCACTCAGGTATATTCTGAAGACAGAGCAAAAGATCAACAGATCAGAGACAAAAATGGAATTCAGCTCACCCCCGGCCGGGGATGGCAGAACTCCCAAAAAACAAGGCAAAACAAAAACAAAACTGAAGTGTACAAAGCAGAGCAGAAAAACTTAGCTTTGAGACGCAGGAATCAGACTGGTCTTCAAGAATCCAGCAGGATCACCAGCAAGGCAGAAGGGCGTCGACTGCCTTATATCCAGTCCTCAATTCCAGCCACCCAGTCATCATCTAGCTGCCCAGGTGTTTGGTAATCAGCCTCACTACCTTCCTTCACCAGAGGAGGGAGTTCATCAGACCTCAACGGTGAAGGGAAAAATGAACTCACAACAGTACCTCCCCCTTGAGGAGGGGTCACCGAACCCTCCTCCATGCCACCAGGGCGATCCGGGTGAGCCCGATGAAAGGCACGCACCAATCTTTCGGCATGAATATCAGAGGCAGAGACCCAGGAATTATCCTCCTGACCATAACCCTTCCACTTAACCAAATACTGGAGTCTCCGTCTAGCCAGACGGGAATCCAGTATCTTCTCTACCTCATATTCCATGTTACCTTCAACCAATACAGGGTCAGGAGGTGCCACCACAGGAACTACTGGTTCAACAAAGCTCTTCAACAAGGACTTATGAAACACATTTTGAATTTTAAATGTGACAGGAAGAGCCAACCGAAAAGAGACCGGATTAATAATCTCCAAAATCTTGTAAGGTCCAATAAATCTAGGCTTAAACTTAGGAGAAGCCACCTTCATAGCGATATTTTTTGATGACAACCAAACCATATCACCCACCTTAAACTGGGGACCAACGGTCGTACGCCGGTTGGAAAACCGCTGGGCCTTTTCCTGGGAGAGAGACAACTTATCCACTACTTGGTCCCGGATCTGGTGCATTCTCTCCACCACAGTGTCAACACCAGGGCAGGCCTCTGCCCCGGAGGACACGGCACGGAGGCAGGCACCAGTGTGTACCACGACTGTGAGTAAAGCTTTGGAACTGCAAGCCCTGGTGTCTTCCATTCATTTGTGCGCTAACACTGTCAGCACCGCTACATTTGGGTACCAGCATTCCTCACACCGCCTGCGCCTATTCTCATCTATTGCCATTACACTGCCCTGGGGTAACAGCTTCACCTGTGGGGAGCTACACCATCTATGCTGCAACACACCATCAGTCACAGAGGATCTGCACACAGCGTTGGCTTAACATCTTGCTTGCCAAACACCACAGGTGGCGTCACGAACTATCACATAATCTATATCACAAACCACCATTTATTTGGGCGCCCAGGGCCACGGACCGGGTCACCGCTGCTGTGACACATTCCGTGATTCCGGCCCGGTGCCGAGTACCCCGCAGCCCTGGGAGGGCAACCCACATACATTACATTACTGTTCCTGAGTTACATCCTGTATTATACTCCAGAGCTGCACTCACTATTCTGCTGGTGCAGTCACTGTGTACATACATTACATTACTGATCCTGTACTGATCCTGAGTTACATCCTGTATTATACCCCAGAGCTGCTCTCACTATTCTGCTGGTGCAGTCACTGTGTAAATACATTACAGTACATTACTGATCCTGAGTTACATCCTGTATTATACTCCAGAGCTGCACTCACTATTCTGCTGATGCAGTCACTGTGTACATACATTACTGATCCTGAGTTACATACTGTATTACACTCCAGAGCTGCACTCACTATTCTGCTGGTGCAGTCACTGTGCACATACATTACATTACTGATTCTGAGTAACATTCTGTATTATACCCCAGAGCTGCACTCACTATTCTGCTGGTGCAGTCACTGTGTACATACATTACATTACTGATCCTGTACTGATCCTGAGTTACACCCTGTATTATACTCCAGAGCAGCACTCACTATTCTGCTGGTGCAGTCACTGTGTACATACATTACTGATCCTGAGTTACATCCTGTATTATACTCCAGAGCTGCACTCACTATTCTACTGGTGCACTCACTGTGTACATACATTACTGATCCTCAGTTACATCCTGTATTATACCCCAGAGCTGCACTCACTATTCTGCTGGTGCAGTCACTGTGTACATACATTACATTACTGATCCTGAGTTACCTCCTGTATTATGCTCCAGTGCTGCACTCACTATTCTGCTGGTGCAGTCATTGTGTACATACATTACATGACTGATCCTGAGTTACGTCCTGTATTTTATCCCAGAGCTGTACTCACTATTCTGCTGGTGGAGTCACTGTGTACATACATTACATGACTGATCCTGAGTTACATCCCGTATTATACTCCAGAGCTGCACTCACTACACTGCTGGTGCAGTCACTGTGTACATACATTACATTACTGATCCTGTACTGATCCTGAGTTACCTACCTCTTGTATTATACTCCAGAGCTGCACGCATTCTGCTGGTGCAGTCACTGTGTACATACATTACACTACTGATCCTGAGTTTCATCCTGTATTATACCCCAGAGCTGCACTCACTATTCTGCTGGTGCCGTCACTGTGTACATAAATTACTGATCCTGAGTTACATCCTGTATTATACTCCAGAGCTGCACTCACTATTCTGCTGGTGGAGTCCTGGTGTACATACATTGCATTACTGATCCTGAGTTACATCTGTATTATACTCCAGAGCTGCACTCACTATTCTGCTGGTGCAGTCACTGTGTACATACATTACATTACTGATCCTGAGTTACATCCTGTATTATACTCCAGAGCTGCACTCACTATTCTGCTGGTGCAGTCACTGTGTACATACTTTACATTACTGGTCCTGAGTTACATCCTGTATTATACTCCAGAGCTGCACTCACTATTCTGCTGGTGCCGTCACTGTGTACATAAATTACTGATCCTGAGTTACATCCTGTATTATACTCCAGAGCTGCACTCACTATTCTGCTGGTGGAGTCCTGGTGTACATACATTGCATTACTGATCCTGAGTTACATCCTGTATTATACCCCAGAGCTGCACTCACTATTCTGCTGGTGCAGTCACTGTGTACATACATTACATTACTGATCCTGAGTTACATCCTGTATTATACTCCAGAGCTGCACTCACTATTCTGCTGGTGCAGTCACTGTGTACATACATTACTGATCCTGAGTTACCTTCTGTATTATACTCCAGAGCTGCACTCACTATTCTACTGGTGCAGTCACTGTGTACATACATTACATTACTGATCCTGAGTTACATCCTGTATTATACTCCAGAGCTGCACTCACTATTCTGCTGGTGGAGTCCTGGTGTACATACATTGAATTCCTGATCCTGAGTTACATCCTGTATTATACCCCAGAGCTGCACTCACTATTCTGCTGGTGCAGTCACTGTGTACATACATTACTGATCCTGAGTTACCTTCTGTATTATACTCCAGAGCTGCACTCACTTTTCTACTGGTGCAGTCACTGTGTACATACATTACATTACTGATCCGGAGTTACATTCTGTATTATACTCCAGAGCTGCACTCACTAGTCTGCTGGTGCAGTCACTGTGTACATACATTACATTACTGATCCGGAGTTACATCCTGTATTATACTTCAGAGCTGCACTCACTATTCTGCTGGTGGAGTCCTGGTGTACATACATTGCATTACTGATCCTGAGTTACATCTGTATTATACTCCAGAGCTGCACTCACTATTCTGCTGGTGCAGTCACTGTGTACATACTTTACATTACTGGTCCTGAGTTACATCCTGTATTATACTCCAGAGCTGCACTCACTATTCTGCTGTTGCCGTCACTGTGTACATAAATTACTGATCCTGAGTTACATCCTGTATTATACACCAGAGCTGCACTCACTATTCTGCTGGTGGAGTCCTGGTGTACATACATTGCATTACTGATCCTGAGTTACATCCTGTATTATACCCCAGAGCTGCACTCACTATTCTGCTGGTGCAGTCACTGTGTACATACATTACATTACTGATCCTGAGTTACATCCTGTATTATACTCCAGAGCTGCACTCACTATTCTGCTGGTGGAGTCCTGGTGTACATACATTGCATTACTGATCCTGAGTTACATCCTGTATTATACCCCAGAGCTGCACTCACTATTCTGCTGGTGCAGTCACTGTGTACATACATTACTGATCCTGAGTTACCTTCTGTATTATACTCCAGAGCTGCACTCACTATTCTACTGGTGCAGTCACTGTGTACATACATTACATTGCTGATCCTGAGTTACATCCTGTATTATACTCCAGAGCTGCACTCACTATTCTGCTGGTGGAGTCCTGGTGTACATACATTGCATTACTGATCCTGAGTTACATCCTGTATTATACCCCAGAGCTGCACTCACTATTCTGCTGGTGCAGTCACTGTGTACATAGATTACTGATCCTGAGTTACATTCTGTATTATACTCCAGAGCTGCACTCACTATTCTGCTGGTGCAGTCACTGTGTACATACATTACATTACTGATCCGGAGTTACATCCTGTATTATACCCCAGAGCTGCACTCACTGTGTACATACATTACTGATCCGGAGTTCCCTCCTGTATTATACTCCAGAGCTGCACTCACTATTCTGCTGGTGCAGTCACTGTGTACATACATTACTGATCCTGAGTTACCTTCTGTATTATACTCCAGAGCTGCACTCACTATTCTACTGGTGCAGTGACTGTGTACATACATTACATTACTGATCCTGAGTTACATCTTGTATTATACTCCAGAGCTGCACTCACTATTCTGCTGGTGCAGTCACTGTGTACATACATTACATTACTGATCCTGAGTTACATCTTGTATTATACTCCAGAGCTGCACTCACTATTCTGCTGGTGCAGTCACTGTGTACATACATTACATTACTGATAAAAATGAAAAACATAATAACAGAAACAAAACAAAAATATCAGTCAGAAAAATAATCCATATAATAAGCAGTGGTGCAGCCGCTCATTCTCTCCTCTCACACATATTATACATATATATAGAATAATAACTAATATTAAGTACTTACACCTTCTGGTCCAGTCACGAAACAAACTAATAACAAACAAATAAATTAAACAATATCAAACAAAAACTGTGATACTGCTGAGGTTTCATGCCAATGGGTTACGAAGAGCTACCTACAAATCCATGCAGGGGTGTGTCTAGAACGCCATACTAAAGAATGTATGAATGATTGTAGGACCTGTGATGAGGTTATAGCCATGTGACCCAGTGGGCGTGGCTACAGACCATATAAGGTGGCCAGGGTAGGTCACATGAGTGAATGCTTGGACCCGGTTGGTCCGTTGTGGAAGATCCCGCTGGGAGATGGGGCTTCCTGCCTAACAGTACATGGAGTGGCTGTGTTTAACCCCTTTCTGCCATCCGACGTACTATCCCGTCCATGGGACCTGGGCCCCTATGCCCATTGACGGGATAGTACGTCGGCGCGATCAGCGGCGCACACGTGGTGAGCGCCGCTGATCGCGGCCGGGTGTCAGCTGATTATCACAGCTGACACCCGGCACAATGTGTCAGGGGCGGTCACGGACCGCCCCCGACACGTTAACCCCTTGCACACCGCGATCAAACATGATCGCGGTGTACCGGGGGTTAAAGGGAAGCATTGGCAGGGAGGGGGCTCCCTCCGTGCTTCCCTGAGCCCCCCACGGCAGCGCAATGTGCAGCGCTGCTGCGGGGGGCTCCTTTCCTCCAGGCCCCCGAATCCAAGATGGCGACGGGGGCCTTCGGGGGCGTGAGGAAGCTGGCTTCCTCAGTGCCTGCAAAGCGCAGGCATGAGGAAGCCTTCTGCAGTGCCTGTGTCAGATCGCGATCAGCGATCTGTCACAGGACAGTGATGTCCCACCTGGGACTATTTAATAAAGTAAAAAAAAAATAAAAAAAAGTGTTAAAATAATAAAAAAAAAAATCGCCAAATAAATTAGAAAAAAAAAAAAAATATTCCCCCAATAAATCCATTTTTTGGAAATAATAAAAAAAAAAAACAATAAAAGTACACATATTAGGTATCACCACGTCCGTAATGATCCGCCCTATAAAACTGTCCCATTAGTTAACCCCTTTAGCGAACCCCTTAAAAAATAAAAATAAAAAACGAAGCAAAAAATAATGATTTATTATCATACTGCCAAACAAAAAGTGTAATAACGCGCGATCAAAAAGACGCATATAAATATCCATGGTACCGCTGAAAACGTCATCTTGTCCCGCAAAAAACGAGCCACCACACAGTATCATCAGCGAAAAAATAAAAAAGTTATAGCTCGCAGAATAAAGCGATGCAAAAATAATTATTTTTTATATAAAATAGTTTTCATTGCATAAAACCGACAAAAACATAAAAAAAGACCTAATTGAGGTATTGCTGTAACCATACTGACCCAAAGAATAAAACCGCTTTATCAATTTTACCGCACGCGGAACGGTGTAAACACACCCCCCCAAAAGAAATTCATGAAACGCTGGTTTTTGTTCATTCTGCGTCCCAAAAATAGGAATAAAAAGCGATCAAAAAATGTCACGTGCCCGAAAATGGTACCAATAAAAACGTCAACTCGTCCCGCAAAAAATAAGACCTCACATGACTCGGTGGGTCAAAATACGGAAAAATTATAGCTCTCAATATGTGGTGATGCAAAAACTATTTTTACAATAAAAAGCGTCTTTTAGCGTGCGACAGTCGCCAAACATAAAAACTGCCATAAATAGTAAATCAAACCCCCCGTTATCACCCCCTTAGTTAGGGAAAAATAATAAAATTAAAAAAAAGTATTTATCTCCATTTTCCCATTAGGGTTAGGGTTAGGGCTAGGGTTAGGGCTAGGGTTAGGGCTAGGGCTAGGGTTAGGGTTAGGGTTAGGGTTAGGGCTAGGGTTAGGGCTAGGGTTAGGGCTCAGATTAGGGTTAGGGGTGTGTTGGGGTTAGGGTTGGAGTTATAATTGGGGGGTTTCCACTGTTTGGGCACATCAGGGGCTCTCCAAATGCAACATGGCGTCTGATCTCAATTCCAGCCAATTCTGAGTTGAAAAAGTCAAATGGTGCTCCTTCCCTTCCAAGCTCTGCCATGCGCCCAAAAAGTGTTTTACCCCCACATGTAGGGTATCAGCCTACTCAGGACAAATTGCAAAACAATTTTTGGGGTCCAATTTCTCCTGTTACCCTTAGGAAAATAAAAAATTGGGGGCAAAAATATCATTTTTGTGGAAAAAAATGATTTTTTTATTTTCACGTCCGAGTGTTATAAACTTCTGTGAAGCACTTGGGGGTTCAAAGTGCTCACCACACATCTAGATAAGTTCCGTGGGGGGTCTAGTGTCCAAAATGGGGTCACTTGTGGGGAGTTTCAATAGTTTAGGTACATCAGGGGCTCTCCAAACGCACATGACACCCGCAGACCATTCCATCAAAGTCTGCATTCCAAAACGTCACTGCTTCCCTTCCGAGCCCCGACGTGTGTCCATACAGTAGTTTTCTCCCACATATGGGGTGTCAGCGTACTCAGGCCAAATTGGACAACAACTTTTGGGGGTCCAATTTATCCTGTTGCCCTTGGGAAAATGAAAAAGTTGGGGACTAATTGATCATGTTTCTGGAAAAAATATGATTTTTTTATTTTCATGCCCTGGCATTATAAACTTCTGTGAAGCCCTTGGGGGTTCAAAGTGCTCACCTCACATCTAGATAAGTTCCTTAGTGGGTCTAGTTTTCAAAATGGGGTCATTTGTGGGGGGTTTCCACTGTTTAGGTACATTAGGGGCTCTCCAAAGGGAACATGACACCCGCAGACCATTCCATCAAAGTCTGCATTCCAAAACGTCACTACTTCCCTTCCGAGCCCCGACGTGTGCCCATACAGTAGTTTTCTCCCACATATGGGGTATCAGCATACTCAGGACAAATTGGACAACAACTTTTGGGGTCCAATTTCTCCTGGTACCCTTGGGAAAATAAAAAAATGGTGACTAAAAGATCATGTTTGTGGAAAAAATACAAATTTTTTATTTTCACGCCCGGGCGTTATAAACTTCTGTGAAGCACTGGGGGGTTCAAAGTGCTCACCACACATCTAGATAAGTTCCTTGGGGGGTCTAGTTTCCAAAATGGTGTCATTTGTGGGGGGTTTCCACTGTTTAGGTACATTAGGGGCTCTCCAAAGGCAACATGACACCCGCAGACCATTCCATCAAAGTCTGCATTCCAAAACGTCTCTACTTCCCTTCCGAGCCCCGACGTGTGCCCATACAGTAGTTTTCTCCCACATATGGGGTATCAGCATACTCAGGACAAATTGGACAACAACTTTTGGGGTCCAATTTCTCCTGGTACCCTTGGGAAAATAAAAAAATGGTGACTAAAAGATCATGTTTGTGGAAAAAATACAAATTTTTTATTTTCACGCCCGGGCGTTATAAACTTCTGTGAAGCACTGGGGGGTTCAAAGTGCTCACCACACATCTAGATAAGTTCCTTGGGGGGTCTAGTTTCCAAAATGGTGTCATTTGTGGGGGGTTTCCACTGTTTAGGTACATTAGGGGCTCTCCAAAGGCAACATGACACCCGCAGACCATTCCATCAAAGTCTGCATTCCAAAACGTCTCTACTTCCCTTCCGAGCCCCGACGTGTGCCCATACAGTAGTTTTCTCCCACATATGGGGTATCAGCATACTCAGGACAAATTGGACAACAACTTTTGGGGTCCAATTTCTCCTGGTACCCTTGGGAAAATAAAAAAATGGTGACTAAAAGATCATGTTTGTGGAAAAAATACGAATTTTTTATTTTCACGCCCGGGCATTATAAACTTCTGTGAAGCACTGGGGGGGTCAAAGTGCTCACCACACATCTAGATAAGTTCCTTAGGGGGTCTAGTTTCCAAAATGTGGGGGGGTTTCCACTGTTTTGGTACATCAGGAGTTTTCCAAACGCGACATGGTGTCCGATCTCAATTCCAGCCAAAAATGTCAAATGGCGCTGCTTCCCTTCCGAGCTCTGCCATGCGCCCAAATAGTGGTTTACCCCCACATGTGGGGTATCAGCGTACTCAGGACAAATTGCACAATAACTTTTAGGGTCCTGTTACCCTTGGAAAAATAAGAATTGAGGGTGAAAAGATCATTTTTGTGGAAAAAATATGATTTATAATTGTATGGCTTTATGTTATAAACTTCTGTGAAGCCCATGGGGGTTCAAAGTTCTCACCACACATCTAGATAAGTTCCTTAGTGGGTGTAGTTTCCAAAATGTTGCCATTTGTGGGGGGGTTTCCACTGTTTTGGTACATCAGGGGTTTTCCAAACGCGACATGGTGTCCGATCTCAATTCCAGCCAAAAACGTCAAATGGCGCTGCTTCCCTTCCGAGCTCTGCCATGCGCCCAAATAGTGGTTTACCCCCACATGTGGGGTATCAGCGTACTCAGGACAAATTGCACAATAACTTTTAGGGTCCTGTTACCCTTGGGAAAATAAAAATTGGGGTGAAAAGATCATTTTTGTGGAAAAAATATGATTTTTTAATTGTACTGCTGTACGTTATAAACTTCTGTAAAGCCCTTGTGGGTTCAAAGTTCTCACCACATATCTAGATAAGTTCCTTGGGGGTCTAGTTTCCAAAATGGGGTCACTTGTAGGGGGTTTCCACTGTTTAGGGACATCAGGGACTCTCCAAACGTGACATGGCGTCCAATCTGAATTCCAGCCAATTTTGCATTGAAAAAGTCAAACGGCGCTCCTTCCATTCTGAGCTCTGCCATGCACCGAAACAGTGGTTCCCCCCACATATCAGGTATCTGCGTACTCAGGACAAATTGCACAATAGCTTTTGCAGTCCAATTTCTCCTGTTACCCTTGGTAAAATAAAAAAAATTGAACCTGAAGTATTTTTTTTATGAAAAAAAGTTAGATGTTCATTTTTTTTTAAATATTCAAAAAAATTCCTGTGACGCACCTAAAGGGTTAATAAACTTCTTGAATGTGGTTTTGAGCACTTTAAGGGTGCAGTTTTTAGAATGGTGTCACTTTTGGGTATTTTCTATCATATAGACCCCTCAAAGTGGCTTCAAATGTGATGTGGTCCTAAAAATAAAATGGTGTTGTAAAAATGAGAAATCGCTGGTCAACTTTTAACCCTTATAACTTCCTAACAAAAAAAAATTTTGGTTCCAAAATTGTGCTGATCTAAAGTAAACATGTGGGAAATGTTAGTTATCAAGTTTTTTGTGTGCCGTATCTCTGTGATTTAAGGGCATAAAAATTCAAAGTTGGAAAATTGCAAAATTTTCAAAATTTTCGCCAAATTTCCGTTTTTCTCACAAATAAACGCAAGTTATTTGAATGAAATTTTACCACTAACATGAAGTACAATATGTCACGAGAAAACAATGTCAGAATCACCGGGATCCATGGAAGCATTCCAGAGTTATGACCTCATAAAGGTACAGTGGTCAGAATTGTAAAAATTGGCCCGGTCATGAACGTGCAAACCACCCTTGGGGGTGAAGGGGTTAATGGCTGCAAGTGCCTGATAGTTCCCTGGAGGGAATGGACATCTGAAGTGTGGAGTATGAAGCAGCCATGAGGTAAACCAGGACAGGGGATATAACTCTGAGACTAGAGAGCCAGTGTACTGGACATTGCACAACCTGTGTGACCACAAGCAGAGTGAAGCTCTGTCATGGACGGTATGCTGTTTATATGAACTTTCTGCTGCTGTTCCTGGTTTATGACGCCTAATAAACCGCATGGACTGTTGGAGTTATATTAAGAAACCTGTGCCGGATGTGATTTATTGGCTGCCAAGTGAGTATCCCCAACCTTGAATGACAGCGCTACCTTACAATTGGTGGAGAATGCTATGGGCAGTGTTGTAGCCTTGTTGCTAGGAACAACGGAAGAGGACTGCAAAATTCGGTTGTTAAGGGCAACGATTTCCAAGAGCACGTGGTGCAGCGCTGGCAACGCTAAGCCAGGAGGGCTGATGGTCGTGAAAGCCGTGTGATATGCTGACCGGGGTTAGAGAAAGAGACTGTGGATTGTGATAGGGTGCCTCTGTTGACATTAGGTACCCGAGGACCTGTGTGGCCGACACAGGTAACGGACAGGTGTTCGTGTTGCACTGACCTGGGTCAGTGAGAAAGACTGTGTACCTGGAGGGTTCAGTGAGCAAGGTCCTGGAGGGTCAGTGTTGGGAGGTTCTTGGAGAAGAATCGGATCCCTGGAGCACGTGGTAAGACCTTGGACCTGGTGAGGTGTAAGTGTTAGACAGTCTCAGGTGGAGACGGATGTCCTGAATAGCACCCTCCGAGCCCCTGGACCTGTTGAGGCCGGTGTGTTGGGAAACCCTGGGAGGGGGTCGGCTCCCTGAATAGCACCCATTGCGCACGTGGAGTGGCTGTGTTTAATGGCTGCAAGTGCCTGATAGTTCCCTGGAGGGAATGGACGTCTGAAGCTTGGAGTATGAAGCAGCCATGAGGTAAACCCAGACAGGGGATATAACTCTGAGACTAGAGAGCCTGTGTACTGGAGACATTGCACAACCTCTGTGACCACAGGATAAGCAGAGTGAAGCTCTGTCATGGACGCTATGCTGTTTATGAACTTTCTGTTGCTGTTCCTGGTTTATGATGCCTAATAAACCGCATGGACTGTTGAAGTTATGTTAAGAAACCTGTGCCGGATGTGATTTATTGGCTGCCAAGCGAGTGTCCCCAACCTTGAATGACAGCGCTACCTTACAATACATACATATTTTTTTAAATTTTTAAATAAAATAACCACAAACTATACAAATATACACAATACTAAGTTAATCACCACCCCACACTCAAGCCGACCATTCCCAACCCCCCCACTGACCTGATAGCTGGTCCTGCGTCTCATGCCTCAGTCCATGTCCAACGTCCATAGGCCAGATCAGGCAGTGACAGTTTTTCCCCCAAACAACCCAGTGTCCCATAGTCCCACAAGATAAACCCCCCCCCCTTTTCCCACCACCCAACCTAACACATATACCCATATCAATTTCCCTGTTTACAATATATACAGCAGAACATACTACAATAACCACAAATTACAAATCCCAAGTTCGGCGCCTGCAGCATCACTGTACAGCGATCACTAAACAAAAATCTACAGTGTCAGCAGCAGCCCACCACCAGAAAAGGAGATGACCAGACTAGGGCACGCTAAAAGAAAAGCCGCTCCAGAGGAGAACGGCCCTACGTGTGCCAAGTCTCTCATACTCCAGAGAGCGCACCTTCACCAGGTCACCTTGTATGGTCCTGAACACATCATCCACTGGGAGGATTTTCTGTTGCGTCGATACTAAGCACCGTGCGTTCCACATGTGATACATAACCACTGCGCTAACTAGAAATATGGTGCAGCGGTCCCGACCACCAAGGTATCTGAATGCCCCATAGGCCCATTCAGCATAGGAGAGACCGGCCAGCCAAGACCAGCCAATGGAGGTGCCCACCCTGTTGTACACCTCTGTGTTGAAGGGACAACAAAGCAGGAAGTGGTCCATGCTTTCCAGCATGGTACCACAATGCTCCCGAGGACAGTTCCTGTCCTCAGAGCTTCTACACTTTAGATTGTCCATCTAGAGTTGAGCGAAACGGGTCGAAAAAATTCAAAAGTCGCCGACTTTTGGCAAAGTCGGGTTTCGTCTCATGAAACGAATGAAGGTCGTAGGATGAGGTCGGCCACGAGGTCGGCGACTTACGCGCCAAAGTCGCGTTTCAAAAGTTTGTTTTGCGCTCTTTTTCAGCCAATCAGGATCCACGGACACTGTGGGCAACGTGATGACCTAGGCACGGGTCACCACCATCTTTCAGAAGGGCATGCAAGTGATTGGCTTGCTTTGGTGGGCGTCACAGGGGGTATAAAAGGGCGTGCACGCCGACCGCCATCTTACTTCTGCCGATCTTAGTATAGGGAGAGGTTGCTGCTGATTCTGTAGGGAGAGCGTTAGGCAGGGAAGAAGACAAAAAAACTGCTTCTGCTGCTAGCGATTTGGCCTGCACAACACACAAGTCACTGTGTGTGCAGTGCAAGGGGAGGCTATATTGTGGTGTATCAGTGGTGTTGGTTGTTGGGCTGCCTTTTAAGGCTTCCTGACACGCTGGCATTGCTGTTTACCCACTGCTCCGCAAACTGCTTTTTTAAAAGCAATCCAATCTCCCTTATCCTCTAGTCACTTTTGTCACAGCTGTGCCATCGAACCTGTCACATAGCGCTCAGATATCAGTGGGCCTCACACAATCCACAAGTGTCCAGTGTCCAAAAGTGTGCGCAGAGATTCAAAATCTCCATTATCCTCTCGTCACTTTTGTCACAGGCAGCTGTGCCATCGAGCCTGTCACATAGCGCTCAGATATCAGTGGGCCTCACACAATCCACAAGTGTCCAGTGTCCAAAAGTGTGCGCAGAGATTCAAAATCTCCATTATCCTCTCGTCACTTTGGTCATAGGCAGCTGTGCCATCGAGCGTGTCACATAGCGCTCAGATATCAGTGGGCCTCACACAATCCACAAGTGTCCAGTGTCCAAAAGTGTGCGCAGAGATTCAAAATCTCCATTATCCTCTCGTCACTTTGGTCACAGTCAGCTGTGCCATCCAGCGTGTCACATAGCGCTCAGATATCAGTGGGCCTCACACAATCCACAAGTGTCCAGTGTCCAAAAGTGTGCGCAGAGATTCAAAATCTCCATTATCCTCTCGTCACTTTGGTCACAGGCAGCTGTGCCATCGAGTGTGTCACATAGCGCTCAGATATCAGTGGGCCTCACACAATCCACAAGTGTCCAGTGTCCAAAAGTGTGCGCAGAGATTCAAAATCTCCATTATCCTCTCGTCACTTTTGTCACAGGCAGCTGTGCCATCGAGCCTGTCACATAGCGCTCAGATATCAGTGGGCCTCACACAATCCACAAGTGTCCAGTGTCCAAAAGTGTGCGCAGAGATTCAAAATCTCCATTATCCTCTCGTCACTTTGGTCACAGGCAGCTGTGCCATCGAGCCTGTCACATAGCGCTCAGATATCAGTGGGCCTCACACAATCCACAAGTGTCCAGTGTCCAAAAGTGTGCGCAGAGATTCAAAATCTCCATTATCCTCTCGTCACTTTGGTCACAGGCAGCTGTGCCATCGAGCGTGTCACATAGCGCTCAGATATCAGTGGGCCTCACACAATCCACAAGTGTCCAGTGTCCAAAAGTGTGCGCAGAGATTCAAAATCTCCATTATCCTCTCATCACTTTGGTCACAGGCAGCTGTGCCTTCGAGCCTGTCACATAGCGCTCAGATATCAGTGGGCCTCACACAATCCACAAGTGTCCAGTGTCCAAAAGTGTGCGCAGAGATTCAAAATCTCCATTATCCTCTCGTCACTTTTGTCACAGGTAGCTGTGCCATCGAGCCTGTCACATAGCGCTCAGATATCAGTGGGCCTCACACAATCCACAAGTGTCCAGTGTCCAAAAGTGTGCGCAGAGATTCAAAATCTCCATTATCCTCTCGTCACTTTGGTCACAGGCAGCTGTGCCATCCAGCGTGTCACATAGCGCTCAGATATCAGTGGGCCTCACACAATCCACAAGTGTCCAGTGTCCAAAAGTGTGCGCAGAGATTCAAAATCTCCATTATCCTCTCGCCACTTTGGTCACAGGCAGCTGTGCCATCGAGCCTGTCACATAGCGCTCAGATATCAGTGGGCCTCACACAATCCACAAGTGTCCAGTGTCCAAAAGTGTGCGCAGAGATTCAAAATCTCCATTATCCTCTCGTCACTTTTGTCACAGGCAGCTGTGCCATCGAGCCTGTCACATAGCGCTCAGATATCAGTGGGCCTCACACAATCCACAAGTGTCCAGTGTCCAAAAGTGTGCGCAGAGATTCAAAATCTCCATTATCCTCTCGTCACTTTGGTCACAGGCAGCTGTGCCATCGAGCCTGTCACATAGCGCTCAGATATCAGTGGGCCTCACACAATCCAAAAGTGTCCACTGTCCACAAGTGTCTGCAGAAATTCTAAATCTCCCCTGTCCTATAGACACCTTGTACCTTGTTTTACATTACTATATAGTTTGTTGGATTTTGTCTACATTTCTACCAAAAATGAGGAAGGCTGGTGGAAGAGGCCGTGGAATTGGGCGGGGGTTGGCAGCTGGTAATGATGGTGTTGGTGGTGGATCTGATGGTAGTGGCAAGAGCAAAATAGGACCGAATGCAGGAGGTGCTGACCCTGCGTCATCATCTGGCTACATAAGGCCTCGAACGCTTAGTTTTCTAGGAGTTGGCAAACCGCTTTTAAAGGCAGAGCATCAGGAAAAAGTTTTGTCTTACATTGCTGACTCAGCCTCCAGCTCTATCGCCTCCTCTTCTTCAGTTGTAAAAAGTAAAAGCACTGAGTCGTCATTGGAGGCTCATGTTCATGAACCACACCTTTCCTTGTGTCCTTCACCCCAACCAAGATTGAAGGATGACGCAGGCCATACTACTGATTACTCCATGGAGCTGTTTTCACATACCATGCCTGGATTATCAAGTGAAATGGTGAATTACCCAGGCCAAGATGAATCTGACATGGAGTGCACTGATGCATAGCCGCTGATGGATGATTCTGCTGGTACATTCACTCAGAGCACTACATTGTCCTCGCAGTGTACAGAGCCAGATTTTGACCCTGATGAGACTCAGGTGCCCCTTCCCGCACACTATACCACCATACACGGTGACACAGAGAAAGGTGCACATGACATAGAAGAGGAGGTGATGGATGACCCAGTTGTTGACCCAGATTGGCATCCATTGGGGGAAGAGGGTGCTGCTTCCAATAGCTCAGATGAGGAGCATCCACAGCAGACATCGACATCGCAACAGCTATTATCTGGCAGGCCCGGAGCACTCCAAAGACAGGTTCCAAACATCAAAAGAGTTGCTGGACAGCTTGTCCAGAGGGTCAAAAGATCACAGCGTGCTAGGCCGCAAAATGTCTGCCAAAGTAGGAAGAGTGCAGTGTGGCACTTTTTTGAACAAAATCCTCATGATCAGGCCAAGGTTATCTGTAAGAAGTGCGCAAAGACCTTTAGCCGAGGGAAAAATCTGAAAAATTTGAATACCAGTTGCATGCTTAGACATTTAACCAGCATGCACTTGCAAGCGTGGACACAACACCAAACCTCAAGTGCCACATGTGCAACTGATCACAACGAAGGTAGTCAGCAACGCTACATTGTTTCCCCCACTGTAAGCCCACCGGTTAGCACAGCAGCAAATGTTGAGGTGTCGTTGCAAGACCACAGCAGTCAGGGAATCCCACTGTTATATCAACGAAAGACTGATTCTAGGCCATCAGAAAGAACACCAACTCCATCACCATCATCAACCCTCTCTCAGTCCACCCTGTCCACCGCTACTTCCACCATATGCAGCTCTCAAGTCCAGCTCACCCTCCCAGACACTATGAGTAGGTCAAGAAAGTACTCAGTCTCTCATCCGCGTACACTGGGTTTGAACGCCCACATTGCCAAACTAATCTCGTTTGAGATGATGCCCTTTCAGTTGGTGGAAAGCACAGCTTTCCGCGAACTCATGGCCTATGCAGTACCACGCTATGACCTACCCAGTCGCCACTTCTTCTCTCGCAAAGCCATCCCAGCCCTCCACCATCATGTGAAAGACCGCATTGTCCATGCACTCAAGCAGTCAGTGAGCGGAAAGGTGCACCTCACAACTGATGCATGGTCCAGTCGGTATGGCCAGGGCCGTTACGTGTCCATCACTGCGCACTGGGTTAATGTGGTGGATGCAGGGTCCACAGGGGACAGCGGTGGTGGGACAGTGCTGCCTAGCCCACGGTATAGGAAACAGTTGGCTGTAGGCGTTCGACCCTCCTCCTCCTCCTCCTCCTCCAGAAGCGAAAGCTCGTCCACAGAGCGCAGTCGTACGAGCACTCCATCTGCAGCTGCCACTGTTGCACACGATGTGTCCCCCTATCGAGCAGCTAGTGGAAAGCGTCAGCAGGCTGTGTTGCAGATGATGTGTTTGGGCGACAGACACACCGCCGAGGTGCTGGCCGAGTACTTGAAGCAACAAACTGAGTCATGGCTGGGCAGTGTACATCTTGAGGCAGGCAAGGTAGTTAGTGATAACGACCGTAATTTTGTGGCAGCCATAGCCCTTTCAAAACTCAGCCACATACCTTGCTTGGCTTACACCTTGAACCTGGTGGTGCAGTGCTTCCTCAAAAATTATCCGGAGTTAACAGCCCTGCTCCAGAAGGTGCGAAGACTGTGCGCGCACATCCGCCGGTCGCCTGTACACTCCGTTCGTATGCAGAAGCTGCAGCGATTGCTCCACCTTCCCAACCACCGCCTCATTATCGTCATTGCAACAAGGTGGAACTCCACCCTGCACATGGTGGAGCGGCTGTGCGAGCAGAGGCAGGCCATAATGCATTTGTGGGAGGATACACGGCCAGGCACTTTGAGAGCAGACATGGAGTTGACAGGCGTGCAGTGGTCGAAGCTGAAAGACCTTTGTAAAGTCCTTCAGTGTTTTGAGGAATGCACACGGCTGGTAAGCGCAGACGACGCCATCCTAAGCATGAGCATCCCACTTATGCGTCTGCTCATGCAAACTTTGACGCACCTTAAGGAGCAGGCGTCTGCAGCCAATGTTGATGAGGAGGAAGAGGAGGAGGGAATCCTTGATGACATTCAGCCATTGTCTGCTCAGGGACCTCTCCTGGACGAGGTGGAGGAAGAAGAGGAGGAGGAGGAGGATGATGGGGATGATTACTTAGGGGAGGAGGATGCATCTCGTGGGGCAAGTGAAAATGTTGGCGTGGCAAGGTCTGGTACAGGGTTTGTGCGTGACTGGAGGGATGTGGATTTGCCAGAAAGTGCTCCTCCACCCAGCACTCGCAGTGCATCATTGACACCGGGAACATTGGCCCACATGTCAGATTATGCCTTGCGGATCCTAAAAAGGGACCCCCGCATTGCCAAAATGATGAACGATGACGACTACTGGTTGGCCAGCATCCTGGATCCACGCTATAAAGGCAAATTACAAAACATCATGCCACAGGAGAACCTTGACCTAATATTGGCTAATAAACAAGCAACTCTGGTAAATTGGTTGCTTGAGGCATTCCCAGCACACAGCAGCGGTGATGGTTCTCACACGAGCCGTACGGGCCGGGGGCAGCTTGGCAGAGGTGTTCGTGGTGCACACAGCAGAAGTGGCGTTGGAGACAGGGGTTTCATGACAATGTTGTGGACTGATTTTTCAAATACCGCTCACACAACTGGTAATACTGCATCGATGGAAAGTGACAGGAGACAGCAGTTGTCAACTATGGTTACAAACTACTTTTCCTCCCATATCGATGTTCTCCCACACAGGTCATTCCCCTTTGACTATTGGGCCGCTAAACTGGACACCTGGCCTGAATTGGCCCACTATGCCTTACAGGAGCTCGCTTGCCCAGCTGCAAGTGTGCTATCGGAAAGAGTCTTCAGTGCAGTTGGATCAATCCTGACAGAAAAAAGGACCCGTCTGTCAACCCAAAATGTGGATGATCTAACCTTCATTAAAATGAACCACGCATGGGTTTCCAAGGATTTTGTCCCACCTTCCCCTGATGACACATAGGGTGACAGAAAAATGGCTTGCTTTGGTCCACCTCTTCCTGGTACTTCACTTATTTCGCCTTTTGCATCAGCTGAATGTCCAACATCAACATATGCCACTTTCTAAAACTCCCTAACTGTGCTGCCTCCCCCCCCATGGCCGGGGTCAACACCTAGCGCACGACACCGTGCGAGTGCCGTTGCCCTGGACAGGTGGGTAGGCCGACTCTTGGGCGCGGGCACTGGCACAGGGTCCCTCATAGTGCAATCAAGTGTCTCTGACGGTGGTGGTGTACACCCGCCGTCAGACACACCGCTGTACTATGAGGGGCCCAGTGCCAGTACCGACGCCCACGAGTGGGCCCCCCTTGCTTGGGCAGGGCCCCAGCATTTGCAATCTTTACCTCTCCCTGCTCCTCCGCTGTGTAATCTGGGCCGTCAAATCCATACTGGGCCTAACACCGTCTGAGCCTGCCTCCTGAGACATATATTTTGAATGTGTACGCTATCCATACATGTTATCCGGGGAGAAGGTACCCTTTCTAACCTTTGTGCAATCACGTGCAATCCATACTGGGCGTGAGAACGGCTGGCGAGCTGTTAAGCAAGCTACAGCACCTGTCCAGACAAGTACAGGGATTCCCTAGCGGGGAGACTTATTTGATTGTTTTCAATGTTGGGACAGCAATTTTTGGGGAGCACTATACTCTGGAGAATGATAGATGGGGCCCACCATACACTGGAACATTCCAAAGGTGGACATCAGACACTGGAGCAGCATTTACAGGGCCCATTATACACTAGAGCATTAGAAATGGGGCCCATTATGTTTGGAGCATTATTTGGGCCCATAAGACAGTGGAGCTTCATCCATGGGGACCAACATATACTGTAGCATTATGTGGAGCTCATCATATACTGTTTCAAACATTATATGGGACCAATGATTCTGTATGGAGAAATAGATGGGCCTCGTCATGAGATGTAAAAAGTGAGGTATTTTTCATTGTACTATACCGCTATTTATCTGCCGTATCGGAGCATGATGAGTTGTGGTATGTGTTAAAGGGGCGCTCTTTCGCCCAGGGCACATGAAAACCTGCAGCCAGCCCTCCCCCCCCACAACTTTAGCCAAATAACCCCCATTTTTCAGTGCGTAACTTGTATTATGAAGTTAATTAAGGTTGACAAGCTTAAGTAAGAAGAATTGATGCTTTTGGCATTCAAATGGGCACTGTAGGTGTGTTTCCTGTCCTCCTCTCACTGCCGACTTTTATTCCCCATTGACTTACATTGGGTTTCGTGTTTCGGGACGACCCCGACTTTTCCCTATAATCGGACGATCTTGCTCGACCCGACTTTTGGAAAAGTCGGGTTTCACGAAACGAAACGCGACCCTAAAAAACCAAAAGTCGCTCAACTCTATGTCCATCACACACAATTTTCCATGGAAGCAACGCCAAGCCAAGTCTCAAAACTTCGAGGGGATCCTGATAGAATTCAGAAGATACAAACCCACCCCAAGATGCACAATCCATGAGCACCAGGGGCCTCTGGAAATGGGTCAACAGAACCCTATTGTCAAGGAATTTCCTTGGCAGAGTCCTGATCTACCACATTCCCAGTCCCCACTGGCAAATTACCTTCAGAACCAAGGTAGCGTAAGCTGAAAGATGTCCATGCGGTGTGCGAAGATCCTTCACTTGCCCTCCTGTCTCCCATTCCTGGAAGAAAGGCTGAAACCTTCCCCTACAGGAGAATATCCACGGAGGAGCCCTCTCTTTCCAGAGGTTTGCAATATTGATCTTAATAAAGGTATCCACAAGGAATACCACAGGGTTGACCATACCCAACCCTCCTAGTCTCCTTGTACGTTAAGTAACCTCCCTCTTGACCAGGTTCAGTCTATTTCCCCATAACAGTTGGAAAAACAAACTGTAGACCCGAGTCCAGAGAGATTCCGGCAAGAAGCACACACTGCCCAGATAAATCAGTAAAGGGAGCAGGTAAGTTTTGATCAGTTTTACCCTTTCCCTTAGCGTCAAATACCAGCCATTCCATTGGTTCACCTTCTGAGTTACGATCTCTAGCCTGCTGTCCCAATTTTGTTTGGAGTAATCCCCCTGGCCAAATTCGATGCTAAGGACTTTTGCAGAGACTTTGGGTCCTGGAAGGGTGTCTGGGAGATCAAAACTAGGATCTCCTCCTCCGAGCCAGAGAATCTCACACTTATCCCGGGTTGATCTTGGACCCGGATGCCTCCGAGTAGCTTTCTACCTGTGACATCAGCCACCCTGCCTCCTCGTGAGAGGAAACAAAAACAGTGACATCATCGGCATATGCCACCACCCTCAGAGTGGCTTCCGATGCTGCCCGGTTCTTCCCAATCCTGGCCAATGGTCCAAGCTCCACCCTCCTAAGAAGTGGGTCAATCGCAAACACGTACAGCAGCGGGCTCAAGGGACAACTCTGGGGAACACCAGATCCAACCTCAAAAGAGCTGCCAATCCAACCGTTCACAAGCGAAAAACTCTCTGCCCCACCGTACAAGGTCTTAAGCCAATCAACATTGAATACCTCAGTCAAGAGGGGAACCAAAGCATGCTTAAAGGTCTTATAGAACTCAGATGTTAAGCCATCTGGACCAGGCAATTTTTTTTTGGGCAAGCCCTTCAATTGCCAACTTAACTTCCTCTTCCCTGATCATCTCTGTCAAAACATCAAGAGAGGGGTCTAACACCTAGTTCGGGGATGGTTTCAGCCAGGAAAGCCGACATCTCATTCCAATCAAGATCCTTCTTCCCCAAGAAGTGTGAGCAGAATGATCTGACAACCTCCAGGATCCCTGATCTGGATCGCCTCAGGGACCCCGCAGTGTCGACCAGTCCTGTAACCACTTTACTATTCACTGACAACTTGCAGTTTCTGTAAGGGTCGGGCAAGCAGTACTTCCCATAATCCCTCTCAAAAACCAAGATGCGTGTCTATCATACTGACACCTCATAAGCCAAGATTTCACTCTGGAGATCTCCTCGCCGTTACCTCGAGTTGAGAAAAGATGCTCAAGTTTCCACCTCGGACCCTGATACAGGTGTAAGGGAGGGACAGGACTGTAGTCATGATCTGAGATACTGTAACATCAATGTCCATTCCTTTCCCTAGGGAAAACTGTATTCTTCTCTTCAGCATACCTGCATCTCCACATCCAAACTCCCCTGGGCACTTCCCAGGCGACCACGGTCCCTCCTTCAGGCAACCCCTAGTAACGGAGACACAGTCCAGGTTAACTTGAACATTCTCTTTACTTACATCCACAGTTGGCACCTCATGATATTCACTTGGTTCCTCATCTTTTCCTGCTTGGCTGTCACTTCTGTGCAGTACACGCCCGGACCAGACCATCCTAGTCTGCTCCCCAGTTTCTTCCTGGTCCGGTTCCCTGTGCACTTTGGGGCTAGAACTATCGAGACTGTCACCACTGTTACCGGTGGACGATTCATCTGACTGGGGAGGACCTTTGCACTGGACAGCAGGGGGCATGGGGGAGATAAAAGGGGCTGAGCGTGGGAACCGGGGAGATTTGGCGGGAAGGCGACAAGAGAACAAGGAGAAGGTTGACTCCCTCCCCACTGCTCCGACTGCGAATGCCGCATCCTCAAGTTCCATGCAGATTGACTTACCAACGGACTGTCTCCTGACTATGCTGTCCCCGGACGTTCCTGCACCCATCAGGCCCTTCTCGTTCTCAGTAACAGGTAATTTTACTCACCCTGTTCATAGCGAGTCCGTTAGAAGTTCGCACACTGCGAGCCTGCATGCTGCTCATGTTCTGCGTCATCTCAGAGGAATCAACAAAAGAGACTGCCTCTACATTTCAACGTACTCAAGCAAAGCGAGTCCGGATTCATCGGCACGGTCGGGAGACAGTGCATTTTGTTCCTCCGCAACAGAGCCAGAGACATGGTCCATGATCTACGTCGCCGAACGGAGATATTCCAGACTGTCCCCAACAAGAACTTCAAGTCATAAGTTACCTCTTTCGTTCACCTCTTCCCCAAATATCGTGTTTTTGTGCAAATTCTGTTGTTGCGCTCAGTGTTCCTGTGCCATTTCGTTGATAATTTCCTCTCCCTGCGCGGAGTATTCCTTATACGTCAATAACCTGTTTGAGTGAATTCTGTTAACCCCTTCTCTGCCTCCGGCTCTTCACTGCATCCAACGTACTTCACTTTCAGTACCTTTACAATGGCTGTCATGTTTAGATCTATGAACTCGCATCTGTGCTACCGAGATTTGCAAATGTGGATGCTACATATAAACATTGTATGCTACACACACATGTATACACACACATAGCACACATACATGTATACACTGAGCACATACACACATATGTATACACACAGCACACATACATGTATACAATGAGCACATACACATATGTATGTACAGTACACACACATATGTATGCACACATACATGTATACACTGAGCGCATACATATATTTATATACATACATAGCACACATGCATGTATACATCGAGTACACACACATATGTATATACACATATAGCGCACATGCTTTTATACACTGAGCACATACACATATATATATATATATATATATACACCGTATACACACATAGTGCACACACATGTATACACCGAGTACACACACATATGTATATGTCTTCACATATTTGTAAGGGAGTACAGAGACTGATACATGCCCGTGCCCCCTTACTAATGTCTGACTGCTGTATATATATATATATGCTCTGTTAATATATAGCGATGTATATACGTGAGATAGGGAAAGCATAGTACCCTAATTGGACACCAGATGGGGGCACATTAGTGTACATATGAGCTACTTACTTAGTTACTTAGTTACTTAGGAGGAGCTTGGCATGTTAAGAGGAAAGTTTCTTCCTTTAGTTAGTCAGTAAGGGCCTAGTGCCCCTGTTGAGTGCATAGCTCCATAACGTTAAGTAGATGCTCAGTCATTTGGAGTTCCTTAAGGCAGAAATGCAGCTGAAACAGCAGCGTGACCGCAGTTGAGAGCAGGAGCTTGAGAAGTGGTCCTGGATCAGTACAGGGACACAGGTCGCTTGCCATGTGGCAAATCATTGCACGGGCTGATGCCCTCCGCTCCGGGGTGAAACGGATGAGGGAACTTCCAGGAGTAGTGAGCTTGTACAGGGAGGATGCTGTGTTATCGCAAAAGGCGGTATGACCCAGTAACGTACTGAAGGACGTAGGAGAAAGCGTAGGGAGAGCCGAGAATGTGGACTGTGTGGAACCTAATGCTGATGTTGTAGCTGACAAGAATGTGCTGCAAAAAGAAAAGAGTAAAGTTCTTCATTTTAATGGACTCTGTCTCTTATTGTACAACCACGGAAGCAGCGGAACCTCAGCCAGCCCGATAGGACCCTGATGGTGCAGAAGGTATGCTGCAGAGGGGACTTTGTGTTCATGTGATGGGAGGCCAGGGCGCGCCAGAGAAACTTGTCAGAGCCATGACTACGACCCTGGCCCTCCCTCACATATACAGCATATATATACAGTGTGTCCGTAAAGTCATGGTGCACTTTTGACCATTCACAGGAAAGCAATATACAGCAATATACAGTGGGAAAAACACTGTATGTTAATTATTAAGCACCATCCTGATGTTCCAAAATCCCAATGTCAACACTTCCTGACTTATGTTGTTATGGGGTCATTAGGGTGGTCAGTCGAGGAAAGGTTGAACTTAATGCCTTGTAAGTTCTGTCTGCCTGATAACTGTCTTCACAATTAGGAATTAAGGGGGTACATTAACCCTAATTACATTTCATAGATTTGACTATTTCTTTAGTTTGTTTCTGATTATGATTCTCCAGGTCAATACGAGTACAGGGATACAAAACATGTATAGTTTTTTTTATTTAAGCGGTGAAAAAATTCTAAAATTTGTTAAAAAAAAGTTAGGTTTGGCGCCATTTTCCAAGTCACGTAACATTTTCATTTTCTGGGATACGGGGTTGCGTGAGAGCTTATTCCCTGATCTGATGTTTTTGCTAATAACATTTCCCGAGAGATACGATGTTCTGATCGCCTCTTATTGCATTTTTTTGCAATCACGCTGCTGCCAAAAGAACCAGTTCTGGTGTATTTATTCATTTTTTTCATTTCACCATTTACCAGGAGGATTAATTTACTTTATATTTTGATAGATCTGACTTTTACAAATACAGCCATATCAAATATGTGCAGTTTTTAAAATTTTTATTGTTTGGACTTTTTTAATTGTTTCAGTGTTATTATCAGTGTAGCGCCTGGTATAGAAGCTGGGAACCACCAAGGGAGTGGAGGTCCTGGGCAAATGCCCAGTTACCTCCCCTGTAACACTGACCCTGATCGCCAGGATGGGCAGAGCACCATATGAGTAGAGTGGAGGTCAGTCAGGCACAACTCCAACTTATTCCTTTATTGGAGATGGCCGAGTGCTGTACTCCACCAGCTTCATAGAGAATGAATGGAGGGATGGTGCACATGATAAACATACGTTCCATCAAATGGGCCCAGTCTCAGGATCAATAAGATGTTCCCTTTCCTATGACTGGGGTAACTTATAAAATTTGTATAACCCCTTTAAGAAATAGACACGCCTAATAAGATATCCCATATAAATAGGCCATAAACCATGACAAAACATGTACTCCGAAAGAAAAGCTTTACACAGGGTCCAAAGTAAAAACTGTTATTGAATGGATGAATCTAAAAACAATGTAGAGGTGTATAAAAAGTGAGAAACCTCTGATAAGACAATAAGTGGGTATACCTGGACAAACATGTAATGATTAATGGGTTTGTGGGTCAAATAAATTGTGCAATCCTCAATACTTAAATAAAAAAAACTGTGGTTTGCATGTGCACTCCTCCTAAGTATAGCATTAACTGATTCAGGCACAACAAGCCATAAATAACAATGTCTATAATACCCTAAAGGTATATGGCAGCATCAATGTCATGTTGAAGGTAATAGAAACATCAAAAGCTATTGAAGAATGCTAATGAGCAAGAGGATTGAATAGAAATAGTGCTAAAGGCATAATGCTCTCAAATACCTAGTATGTATGGTATAACCTAACATAAAGTGACATAGATAGTAAATCGATACATAGTAAACAAGGCACATAAAATCACATCGATAAACAGTCAAGGGATCCACCACACTCGACGCGCGTTTCCCATTGAAATAATTTGTCCAGGGGTGGTTAGATTCTTGCTGTATCTTAATTAAATATTTTCTAGTAATTCAGGTATCCATAATATTTATCTCTTATGCACTAATATATATGCTATTTATTAACAATTTCTTCAACTCTATTATTATCATCATATTTTAACATGTGGCGCACTTGTCGTTTTGTCACCTATACATTGGTGTCTTATATCCTTGCATGTTTTCATTGTTCTATGCCAATGAACTTCATTACTAGATGGGCAAATATTTTGCTTCATTTTCACTTTCCTATTAAAATGATATTGCACGTGGTATACTTACCTACTTCTCACACTTTGATTGATGCACTGTATACTTATTTGCCTTCACATACATGCTGGTGTTTCCTGGTTTACTTTCTCCTTACACTACTTTTTTATGTCAACATAAGGCCATGTGCACACGGTGCGGATTCTGCTGCGGATCCGCAGCGTTTCAGGCTCTGTGGGTCCGCAGCAGATTTAGCTGCGTTGTACAGCACCATTGTTTTCAATGGTAAACTGAAAATCGCAGTGCACATGCTGAAGATTTTTCCACGCGGATTTGCTGCGGTTTCAAATCCGCAGCATGTCAATTATTTGTGGGGAATCCGCAGCGGTTTCACAACTTCTCCATTGTAGAGCTGTGAAACCGCAGGCTAATCCTCAGGTAAACCACAGGTCTTTTGACATGAGAATTTACCTGTGGATTTTTCCAAATCCGCAGCACCTAAAACTACATGTGCACATAGCCTTAGGGATGAGCGAGCACTAAAATACTCGGATGCTCGTTACTCAAACCGAGCAATTCCTAATGCTCGGATACTCATTTTCAGCAACAAATATAATAGGAGTCAATGGGAAATCGAAGCATTTTTCCGGACAGACTGTACAAGGAGGTCTGGGGGGGGCAGTGAAAATGTTCAATTGGATGGAAAATGTGCTAAGTAGAAGGAGAACAGCATGGTCAAGATCTGTGGAAGCATTACTCCCAGATCGCTGCTGAGAACTATGGTGTCACCCTTTTAGGCTATGTGCCCACGTATGCAGAAAATTTCTGCATGAAAACCGGACCCCTTCCCAAAAAATGCACGTTTTTTTCTCCACACGTTTTTTGGGTGTTTTTATGCGTTTTTTTCAGCCTGTCCCTAGTCTCATAGAAAATAGCTAAAAATGCAGAATTTTCCTCAAAATTAATGAGCATGCTGCGATTTTTAGGCTGGTTTCACATTAGTGCATTTTACATGCAGCGCACGGCGCCGCTAAGCCCCGCCCCCTGCCCGCCCCATCTGGTCATCGCCTCCTACTATCGCACACGGCTGCATGTGATCTGTGCACCCTATCTTTAGCATAGGGTGCGCAGACCTAGCGCTGGCCGTGCGCTAGTAGGATTTTGGTGTGTGCTGTGCACTTTTGAATGTGCGTCGAGCGCGCCAAAATGCAACATGGTGTATTTGGCGCACACCGGCGCACCTTCAAAAGTGCACAGCGCACGCCAAAATCATCGCATAGGGTGCGCAGATCCCATGCAGCAGTGTGCGATAGTAGGAGGCGATGACCGGATGGGGCGGGCATGGAGCGGGCAGGGGGCGGGGCTTAGCTGCGCGATTCGCTGCATGTAAAATTTCAAAATTGAAAAGAAATTAAAGAAATATTCTTTCCTGTATAATGACTTGTATACAAGGCAACATTTTAAAAGGATTTAAAAAAATGATTTAAGGAAACCAAAATTAAAGTTTTTATTAAAAAAATGGAAATTTCAGTGTAATCTATGAGGGAAGCAAGAACTGCCAAAAAAATGATGGAAGAGGTACTCAGATGCACCATGTATTAGACATAAAAAAGGCCTCATACATATTCTGTCCAATTGTCATGTAGTGGTACACGTACAATCATAAAAATTATGCAGTAAGCGCAAAACCTTCCAAAAATTACAAGCAGTCATCCATACACCCCTTAAGGCAGCACAAACTGTAGTGCCTCATTTAAATATTGTGAACAATGTGTATTTGTGGTACTCATACAGTCATAAAAACTCTGCACACAGTGCAAAGCCTGCCAAAAATTACATGCAGGGTCATCCATACACCAATCAAGGCACCAACTGGAGTGCCTCATTCAAGTATCAAGAAAGTGTAGTTGTGGTACTTCTACACTCATAAAGGTTTTGCACAGAGTGCAAAGCCAGAAAAATATTATAATGAAGGTCATTCATAGATCCTTGAAGGCAATAACGGGATGACCTCATTAAAATATTAAGAAAGTATAATTGTGGTACTTCTTTACTCATAAAGGCTCTGAACACAGTGCAAATACAGAAAAAAATATAAGGAGAGCCATCCATACACCCTTGAAGGCACCAACTAGAGTGCCTCATATAATAATTAAGAAAGTGTAGGTGTCATACATCTACACTCATAAAGGCTATGCACACCATGCAAAGCCAGGAATTTTTTTTAAGGAGGATCATCCATGGACCCTTGAAGGCAACAACTGGAGAGCCTCATTAAAATATTAAGAAAGTATTGTTGTGATACTTCTAAAGCTCTGCACACATTCCAATGCCAGAAAAAAATTATAAAGTGGGTCATCTGTTGTGAGCTCATTTTCTCGTTCACCTTTGATGTCCGATGAACTCCCTCTGCTGGTGAAGGGAGGTCGTGAAACTGATTTGGATGGGAGCGACCTGTCACCTGAACAGGTGGATTGCGATTGGACATCCGGAATCTCTGAGTGGATATAAGGCAGCCGACGCCCTGTAGGGTTGCTGGTGATTTCTCTGCTCTGAGCTCTGGCCTCCAGTTCAGTTCCTGTCTTCTAAAGCTAAGTTTTGCTCTGTTATTGTTTCCATGAGATTTTGTCTGATTTGCTTAGTTTTGTGTTCAGCCAGCCCCGGCTGGGGCTTTCCTGAATTTCCATTTTTGTACTTGATCGGTTAAATCTCTTTTGCTCTGTCTTCAGAATATATCGGAGCGCTGATATAGGGATTTTGAAGTCTAGTGACTTCAGGGCCGTTTTTCCTATCAGACGTGTTGGGACATTTTTGGTAGGGATTTTGCGGATTGCAGCCAGCATCTTTTCTGTCCTTTCCTATCTAGTTAGTTGGGCCCCATCGTTTGCTCTGCCTGTCTGTCTGTGTTTGTGTTTTCATCTGTTTTCACTGACAATACATGTTGGGGGCTGTCTATTGCTTTGGGGTCTGCTCTGAGGCAGTTTAGATTTCCCCTTTCTTTCTTTAGGCTTATTTAGTTCTCCAGCTGTGAAGAGGCGTCTAGGACCACCGTAGGAACGCTCCACGGCTACTGTTAGTTGTTGTGAATAGGATCAGGGGTCTGCAATCCACTAGCTACCAACCTCTCCGGTTTTCTGGACTTAGCTTGCATTTTTGTTTTTTCCTCTTCCGGTGACTCATTCATAACAGTCATCCATACACCATTGAAGGCAACAACTGGAGGGCGTCATTAAAATATTATGAAGGTTTGGTTGAAGTACTACTACACTCATAAAGGCTTTGCATAAAGTGCAAAGCCAGGAAAAAAATTATAAGGAGGGTTATCCATATACCCTTAAAGGCAACAACTGGAGGGCATCATTGAAATATTGAAGATTAAAAACACTTTATGCGCTGCTGTAATCTGATGGTGTTGAAAACTCAGAGTTAATACAGGCTTTGTTTATTTTTATCAGTGTGAGCCTGCTGACAGGCGAAAGCACGTGTCTGTTATGGAATCTTGCCCCCTGCCATTGACGCTGCTTGATGGGATTTTTTTCAACATATTTTCCACAATGGTCTTCTGGTACAGCACCATTTTAGTTGACCTCTCTGCCTCAGGAAGGAGAGATGCAAGGTTCTGCTTGTAATGTGGGTCTAGCAGTGTGAACAAACAGTGCTTTTTTTGGCCATGAAGAATATAAAGCAAGGGTAATGGGAAAGTCAGTGGTACATGAAGTCGGTCATTTGTGCTAAGCTCCCTACACCCAACACTTCCCTGTCTCCATTTTGATGACAACTCTCCACCTCCTCCTCCCTCTATTCCTCTTCCCCTCCTCAGCCCATTCCGGACGAAGCTTGGGTGGGAACTAATCTCTGTTGCGCTAGCTACCAGCTCCTGTTCTTCTTTCTCTTCCTCGTCCTCCTCAGCCTTCACATCCTCATTGTTGCTCAATCAGTGCTGCTGACCAGATGAGATGAGGTTGAGCTGTGTAGTATATTCTTGTCTCATGTCTTCCTTCATCGCCACCTGGTCCGTATGTAAAGCTTCATGTTTAATTGCAAGCAGCAACTTTTTAAGTAGGTACAGAAGTGGGATTGTTTAGCTGATTATGGTGTCATCGCCAATCACAATCTTTGTGGAGTCTTCAAAGTCCTGGAGAACCAAAAAATTGTCAGACATCCATGCCCTCTCTTCTGTTATGTGTGGAGGCTGACCAGAATACTCTCCGTCGGCCATGTTTGAACTGATATTCAACTGGCCTCTACTGCTCACAAAGCATTGCCAGCATGTGCAGTGTGGAGCTCCAATGCTTGGTGACGTTGCACAACAGTCGGTGAGCCTGCACTTGCATGCATTGCTGCAGCACTGCCAGAGCAGAGGCAGCTGTAGCTGACATACTGAAATGGACTCTGACACGGTGTCACGTTTCACAACAACAGCAAGAGAGCCTCGGGACTGCAAGTGCCAACACCACGTGAAACGGCACTGCTAAGGAGTTGACTATAAGCCTTATTATTTTATGGGGGCCAAACATTTAGATCAAGAAGGGGTTGTCCTGGTTGTGAATAACCCCTTTAAGCATTGAATATTGCATAATTTATTTGACGCAAAAAAACATTAATCATCACACGTTTATCCAGGTATACCCACTTACTGTCTTACCACTGGCTTCTCACTTTTTTATACATCTCTACATTGGTTTGATATTCATGTATTTTTAGTATATAAACCCTTTAAGAGACAAATTACTCTAAACACAAAGATGTTTATGATTATTTTCTTTTATGTGCATTGTAAGTTTTATTTTGCGGTATTATATGTGGCATATTGTTTAGTTTTTTACTTTCTTCCAGATCTGGAAACTCTTAATTTGTTAAAATATAACAATTAGATGTACACTAGTCATTGTTAAATTAAAAATGCCCCTGGCTGTATGACAGCATTCATTGCAATGGAACCACTTTAATGGCTCGGCTCTTCCTTCTTCTTTAAGTTCAAGTAGACATTCATATATTTGTTAAATCTTGTCTACGGCAGTTATCTAAGGATTAGTTACTACAGATGAAATCTTCACAAGCAAGCAGGATATTTTCCATCCAACCTCATCATTGTGCTGTACGGTATGTGGATTTGGTGTTTGGAACTACTGGGTCTCTGACTTTCTGTGAAATACAGGATTTCATCATCATTAATAAAATTCCACCTGCAGCTGGTCTTCCATGCCCAGGACAACCACAGATGTAAACTCTGCATGCACACCCACCTCTGCTGGACCCATTTTGCTCCGTCTTGATGCTGGATAAAGTTACTCATGGACAGCCGGTTGGTCTGACACACCCAGGACTGTCACAGAGACAAACTTCCCTCTGATAATGTAATCAAAAGGGGTATATTTCACTTATGTAGGTTCCCATCCTCACCTACAGCTCCACTTGTCCTCTGCAACTGACCCTGGAGGCAGGGAAACACAGACCTTTATCATCCTGGCATGCTGGGAGCATTCTGATACTTTCCCGGCAGCCCACATCACGAGCCACTCAGAGCTTGACATATTTTTTTACCACATTGGCAACACACAACTACACCCTTCATATGTTCCAGAGCCGCCTACGTAACTATACAGTTAAACAGTCCTAACCCATTTGGCTGTGCACCATCATTGCACACCACTGCTCATTGCTCCTAGGTCCCCTTTACTTTTTGGTGCCGCTACACACAATGTCCTGGTGCTGACGGATGGGAGGACCTCATATGAGATAGTGCTCAGAGGTGAAGAGGACCCTAGAGCGAGGAGGTGTAAGTTATTCAAGCTTCTCTCTATTGGATCAAACCCAAATCATTAATGGCCAGTGTTGACCCTACTTGATTCCTCAAGGCTCATTGGTGGTTGGTACGCTCCTACAGCTATTTTTTTCATTTTGGTATAACGTTTTGCTTGCCATACAATGGCATAACACAATGGTCATGTTTCTAGGTGGATCTAAATAATAAAAGCAGTTCCTAATAAACAACTTGGAAGCTTCTCACATTTCAGTTTCCTTGAATAGTAATAGTATACTAAGAGAGTCCCTGTTCTATTATCTCTCTCTGAGCTTTGGCTTGAGATGATACATGACCAGAATGATGACATTATGAAGGCTTTATTACAGTTTCTTCAGAGCTGGCTAATTGTTCCTTTGTGGGATGCATCTAGTCTTTGGATCAAGGATCTCAAAGGATTGACATTCTTCACCAATTCACTGCACCTGGACGAAAGAGAAGACTCTTTTGATCACGATCTGTGTTTATAACATTGAAAGAGAATGTTCTCATCAGACCTTTGCTAAATCTTGTGCGAACGGAGAGTCTGAAAAGCAGTTGATTCTCTTTGTTGTTAATGACATGTAGGACCATATTGTAGAAAATCCTCGCTCTAAATATTTGGATAAAGATCACTGAACGATCAGAGTGAGATAAGGATACATAAAGCTTTGAAACCACACGGAATGGAATAGAAAAGGAAACCAACAAAGAAAAAGGTGATATTGATTGAGGTGATAGAGACGTCTGGCCATCATGTATTTACTGGAGCTATAAAGCACTGTAGCACAGGGCCGTATCTAGGGGGGGGCAGCCGGGGCAGTTGCCCCGGGCGCAGCCAGCAGGGGGGCGCAGTCGAGCCGCCTAATGCAGCGGTCCGCAGTGTCTCCCCCCGGCGGCTGCGTTCTGCCGCCCCCCCGGCCTGGGAGTCGGCGGTTCTCTGTGTTGGCTGTCAAGCTGACAGCCGGCGCAGAGAAGGAGCGCGTGCCGGCTCCCAGGGAACAATTGTACTGGCGTCTATACAGACGCCTGTACAATTGAAGCTCTGAACACCGGGCCAGAGCGACGTCAGCAGCGTGATCAGGTCATGTGATCAGAGGCGTATCTAGGCTTTCTGGCACCCGGGGCAAGAATTCGGTTCGTCGCCCCCCCCCCCACCAAGTACATATGCGACTTGCACACTTAGCCATGTACCTGCGAGCTGCTCTTCCTAATGCTCTCAATGTTCAGTAAAAAACTGAGAGAAGCAGGAAGAGAAGCTCGTTGTCACAGGACCATACCTATGAAAATCGCATATGAGTGAAGTGGCTATGTGATGACACTGGAACTTTCAGAGCTGAATTCTGACATTGCAGCTTCTGAATTCTCACAACGAATGCACTGCACACATTTAGGATTCTCCCTTGCCGATGTACAGTCATGTCAGCACAAGTATGTGATTTATATACTTCTGGCCACATTCCGACTAGACGTGCCCGGCCTCGCTCTGTTCATTTTCACTGAGTGAGACCACACATGTCTAGTCAGCATGTGACCGCATGTATGTAAATTACCGGCACGAGAGAATCCTAACAGCGTTCAGTGAGCACTGTGAGAATTCAGAAGTCTGCAGTCACATAGAATGACTGCAGACTCCGCACAAACCTGGACAACCCCTGTAATGTTCCTAACAAATAAAAACATGAGAATTAGTCAGTATCACAAATAACATTTACATCCAGGTACCTTATATATGACGTCATCTCTGCAGTCGGTCTCCTTTTCTTCTTCTTGTCCAGACCCCATGATGAGTTTTCTCATCCACAGCCGTCTCTGCAGACTTCCATCTTCTCCGGTCTTCTGCAGCAAATCTCCACACGATGCCCTTAAAGATAGAAGTGTCATTATAATGCTCCTAAATAAAAATATCTGCAATATACTGTCACCTCACACTATTCCCCTCTAGCATCCCACCTGTTCACCATACTGTCTCCTCATATATTTACCCCCTCACTCTCTATACTGTCTGCTCACACATATCCCTGACTGCCCATACTGTGTCCACTTACATTAACCCATTCGCTCCCCATACTGTCTGCACCAATCCCCCATACTGTTTCCTCATACATACTCTTTATTTTGTGTCCTCAAATCTCCCCACACATTAAATCCCCCCCTCCTCAATCCCCCACACACATTAAGTACCCCCCATCCCCACTCCAAATCCCGCCACACATTAAATAACCCCCCATCCCCACTCCAAATCCCCACACACATTAACCCAATCCCCACTCATTAACCCCCATTAGCACTCCAAATCCCCCCACCCCAAATACCCCCACACATTAACCCCCATCCCCATTCATTAACCCCGTCCCCACTCATTAACCCCATCCTCACATTAACGCCCCCACACATTAACCCCCATCCCCATTCATTAACCCCCACACACACTGACCCCCATCTCCAATCATTAACCCCCATCCCCACTCATTAACCCCCCCACACATTGACCCCATCCCCACTCATTAACGCCCCCACACATTAACCCCCATCCCCATTCATTAACCCCGGCACACATTAACCCAATCCCCACTCATTAACCTCCATCACATTAAATAACCCCCATCTCCACTCCAAATCCCCCTACACATTAACCCCATGGCATCCCCACTCATTAACCCCCATCCCCACTCTAAATACCCCCACACATTAACCGCCATCCCCTCTACAAATCCCCCCCATCTCCACTCATTAACTCCCCCTCATCGCCCATCTTCGGTGGTTCTTCAGCTCCACAGTGGAGCACACTTACCACCAACGTTTGCTTTGGGCGCCGGGGAGTGACGTCAGCAGCGTGATCACATGACCTGATCACGCTGCTGACGTCGCTCTGGCCCGGCGGTCAGAGCTTCAATTGTACAGGCGTCTGTATAGATGCCAGTACAATTGTTCCCTGGGAGCCGGCACGCGCTCCTTCTCTGCGCCGGCTGTCAGCTTGACAGCCGACACAGAGAACCGCCGACTCCCAGGCCGAGGGGGCGGCAGAACGCAGCCGCCGGGGGGAGACACTGCGGACCGCTGCATTAGGCGGCCCGACTGCGCCCCCCTGCTGGCTGCGCCCGGGGCAACTGCCCCGGCTGCCCCCCCCTAGATACGGCCCTGCATGTGATCACGCTGCTGACGTCACTCCCCGGCGCCCAAAGCAAACGTTGGTGGTAAGTGTGCTCCACTGTGGAGCTGAAGAACCACCGAAGATGGGCGATGAGGGGGAGTTAATGAGTGGAGATGGGGGGGATTTGTAGAGGGGATGGCGGTTAATGTGTGGGGGTATTTAGAGTGGGGATGGGGGTTAATGAGTGGGGATGCCATGGGGTTAATGTGTGGGGGGATTTGGAGTGGAGATGGGGGTTATTTAATGTGATGGAGGTTAATGAGTGGGGATTGGGTTAATGTGTGCCGGGGTTAATGAATGGGGATGGGGGTTAATGTGTGGGGGCGTTAATGAGTGGGGATGGGGTCAGTGTGTGTGGGGGTTAATGAATGGGGATGGGGTTAATGTGTGGGGGCGTTAATGAGTGGGGATGGGGTCAATGTGTGGGGGCGTTAATGAGTGGGGATGGGGGTTAATGAGTGGGGATGGGGGTCAGTGTGTGTGGGGGTTAATGAATGGGGATGGGGGTTAATGTGTGGGGGCGTTAATGTGGGGATCGGGTTAATGAGTGGGGATGGGGTTAATGAATGGGGATGGGGGTTAATGTGTGGGGGTATTTGGGGTGGGGGGATTTGGAGTGCTGATGGGGGTTAATGAGTGGGGATTGGGTTAATGTGTGTCGGGATTTGGAGTGGGGATGGGGGGTTATTTAATGTGTGGCGGGATTTGGAGTGGGGATGGGGGGTACTTAATGTGTGTGGGGGATTGAGGATGGGGGGATTTAATGTGTGGGGAGATTTGAGGACACAAAATAAAGAGTATGTATGAGGAAACAGTATGGGGGATTGGTGCAGACAGTATGGGGAGCGAATGGGTTAATGTAAGTGGACACAGTATGGGCAGTCAGGGATATGTGTGAGCAGACAGTATAGAGAGTGAGGGGGTAAATATATGAGGAGACAGTATGGTGAACAGGTGGGATGCTAGAGAGGAATAGTGTGAGGTGACAGTATATTGCAGATATTTTTATTTAGGAGCATTATAATGACACTTCTATCTTTAAGGGCGTCGTGTGGAGATTTGCTGCAGAAGACCGGAGAAGATGGAAGTCTGCAGAGACGGCTGTGGATGAGAAAACTCATCATGGGGTCTGGACAAGAAGAAGAAAAGGAAACCGACTGCAGAGACGACGTCATATATAAGGTACCTGGATGTAAATGTTATTTGTGATACTGACTAATTCTCATGTTTTTATTTGTTAGGAACATTACAGGGGTTCTCCAGGTTTGTGCGGAGTCTGCAGTCATTCTATGTGACTGCAGACTTCTGAATTCTCACAGTGCTCACTGAACGCTGTTAGGATTCTCTCGTGCTGGTAATTTACATACATGCGGTCACATGCTGACTAGACATGTGTGGTCTCACTCAGTGAAAATGAACAGAGCGAGGCCGGGCACGTCTAGTCGGAATGTGGCCAGAAGTATATAAATCACATACTTGTGCTGACATGACTGTACATCGGCAAGGGAGAATCCTAAATGTGTGCAGGGCATTCGTTGTGAGAATTCAGAAGCTGCAATGTCAGAATTCAGCTCTGAAAGTTCCAGTGTCATCACATAGACACTTCACTCATATGCGATTTTCATAGGTATGGTCCTGTGACAATGAGCTTCTCTTCCTGCTTCTCTCAGTTTTTTACTGAACATTGAGAGCATTAGGAAGAGCAGCTCGCAGGTACATGGCTAAGTGTGCAAGTCGCATATGTACTTGTTGGGGGGGGGGGGCGACGAACCGAATTCTTGCCCCGGGTGCCAGAAGGCCTAGATACGCCTCTGCTGTAGCACATTCAACAGAACATGACAAGGTTCGCTTTTAGCAGTAGAGTGTTGTAGGTGCTTTACAAATATGCACCCTACTGGGTAGATCTTACCTTTAAGGAAATGTAATATAAAAGAGGATTTACTGAAAAATTTATACAAAAACGTGAAAGACATAAAGTATGTACTGTGAAGGCACTATCATCTCTTCTCAGGGTGCATCTGGGGTCACGACTCTCACATTTTGTATTGCCATGTTTCTCTCAGGTTCTATCATCTCATGTTTTACTTTCCCACTAGTAGAGGGAATATTATTTCCACAGGAGATGTCCATTATTCAGGTCACCTTCTTGGTGGACAGTCCCATGTTTCTTTCTCTCAGGTCTCAGAAGACTACTGCTAGGGCATGGTACCTCTGCGCACAAACTAGCAGCCTCACTTTCTCTTGGTGGCCTACTTAAAATCAACAGCTCGAAGGCAAACTCTTTTCTGTGACCTTTGATTTGCCACGATCATGTTGTAAACTGTAGTGATCATGGCCCATGGGTGAGAACTTGCCTAACTTCTGTCCAACCAGCCAAGATGGCACCCTTCTCTTTCGATTGCTCCAATCCCAAGGCTTACAGGCTAATCCAACAGTTTTCTGTAACATCAAATATTGCCTCCGATTTTGTCCCTGAACAATTAGCTTAAAGAAGCACTCTTTCACTTTTGTTATTAGCTAAACCCGTGTAAATGTGTGTCGTGTAGTGCAACTGTGATAACATATTTGCTGATCGCAGTCTTCCCTGGTTTCCAGCACTGCTCCGGTCCTCTACTCACTCGTGTGACCTCTGTTCCAACTTGTTTGCTCACACAGGGCTCTATGTGTAAGGTGAAAGTCGTTTTACATTAACCTACAGAAAATCAGAATGTGGTTCCATTACATTGTAAAAATGACTTCCGACTCACACATAATCCCCACTGTGATCCGGCAAGACAAAATAGAAGTCATATGAGTGAGAAGGGGAATGGAGCAGTGCTGCAAACTGGAGAGGATGCAATCGGTAAGTAAATTTACACAGTTACACTACATTACACACTCATTTGCATAGGCTTATCTACCGGACACATCACGTGCTATTGCTTTCACGTGTAGCCAACCCAAAGAAATCACTTTCAGTTGCGGACAGGAAGTGACACTCCTCTGTTTCCCTGTAATAGTTCCTGCTTATTGCTGCCCACAGCACATTCCAAAGCGACGCTTGTGGCATATAGTTGCTGCACTTGTAGGCACTTACCTTCCTCTTTGCCTCACAACCCATTAAGCCTGCTCATCATTCATTGCTTCTATACTTTCCCTCATTTTAGCGCTCACATATAATAGTCAGACTTTATGTAACAAGGTGGATTATGTCTATTCAGTCTATACAATCTCCTATGCTCAGACTATGGTTACCTGTCCTTTGCCGGTATATGCTGCCAGTAGATAATTTTTATTATATGACTTATGTGGTGGTTTGTTTTCAAATATCATATATACGTGAGTATAAGCCGGCCCAATATAAGCCGAGGCACCTAATTTTACCACAAAAAACTGGGAAAACTTATTGACTCGAGTATAAGCCTGGTATACATGGCCCCCTCATATGCATGGTCCCCTCATCCATATCCTGATATACATGGCCCCCTTATCTCTTTCCTAGTATGTATGGTCTAATCATCCCCATCCTGGTATGCATGGCCTCCTCATCCCTATTCTGGTATGCAAGGCCTCCTCATCCCTATCCTGGTATACATAGTCTCTTCATCCCTATCCTGGTATACATGGCCCCCTCATCCCCATCCTGGTATGTATGGTCTCCTCATTTTCATCCTGGTATGCATGGCCTCCTCATCACTATCCTGTTAAGCTTGGCCTCCTCATCCCTATACTAGTATGCATGACTCCTCGTCCCTATCCTGGTAAGCATGACTCCTCATCCCCATCCTGGTAAGCATGACTCCTCATCCCCATCCTGGTAAGCATGACTCCTCATCCCCATCCTGGTATGCATGGCCCAGGGCGTCCCTGTCCTCATATGCATGGCCCCCCTCATCCCTATCCTTGTATACATGACCCCCTCATCCCTATCCTGGTATGCATGGTCCCCTCATCCATATCCTGATATACATGGCCCCCTTATCTCTATCCTAGTATGTATGGTCTAATCATCCCCATCCTGGTATGCATGGCCTCCTCATCCCTATTCTGGTATGCAAGGCCTCCTCATCCCTATCCTGGTATACATAGTCTCTTCATCCCTATCCTGGTATACATGGCCCCCTCATCCCCATCCTGGTATGTATGGTCTCCTCATTTTCATCCTGGTATGCATGGCCTCCTCATCACTATCCTGGTAAGCATGACTCCTCATCCCTATGCTTGTATGCATGGCCCCCTCATCCCTATCCTGGTTCTAATAGTCTTTTCAGTAGGACTATCAGCTGTGTATCCACCAGACTTCTGCAAAACACAACTGATGGTCCCAACCCCATTTATAAGGAAAGAAATCCCACTCATTAAACCTGACAGGGCACACCTGTGAAGTGAAAACCATTTCCGTGACTACCTCTTGAAGCTCATCAAGAGAATGCCAAGAGTGTGCAAAGCAGTAATCAAAGCAAAAGGTGGCTACTTTGAAGAACCTAGAATATAAGACATATTTTCAGTTGTTTCACACTTTTTTGTTAATTATATAATTCCACATGTGGTAATTCATAGTTTTGATGCCTTCAGAGTGAATCTACAATTTTCATAGTCATGAAAATAAAGAAAACTCTTTGAATGAGAAGGTGTGTCCAAACTTTTGGTCTGTACTGTACATATACAGTATATATATTTATATCTTTTATACATGTATATTTACATTAGCACTTTATATTCATCATTTATGTTTACAACCTTGTAGGTGGTTAAGATAAATTTACAATATTACAGGTCTTTATATGTGCACACATGCATACGCACCTTATTAGATCTCTTTCCTTCACATACGCTTTAGCACTTTGTCTACATATCATATCCTGTACTTGTTCTTAACATTTTGAATATAGGTATATATTTTTCTTAAAAATAGCATGATGATTATGATACTTTGTCATTAGAGGAAATTGCTATCCTATTTTTTTTTTTTTTTAAATATGCGCTTGCACTTTTTTAAATATATACTATTTATTATTGGACTATATATTGTAATGCATACTAATACCAGATATAGCAATGTAATGACCCACTCTTACTAATATTGCTAATTTGGAGGCAATGGTATTTGATCCACAGTTCCATTCTTTGGATTTTGACAATAGACGGTTGTGGTTGATTGTGCTTAAGCACTGCCAACTTATCCCGCTGACTTCCTGCCTCGCGTTCCAGCACACACTGAACGGGAAGTCCCCTTGGCGGATATGGGATGTAGTGGACGCGCTAAGCGCCAATGATACCAGCAAATGGCTAATTTGACTCAGCATCCCTCACTTTAAACACACCACTGGAAGAAGTGAGGCGAAACAGGGTTGAGGTGGTGGGACATAGAACATGGGACTTCTTAGGTGGCGCATTTGCTACAGGTAATGTACAATTCACATATTGATTTTTAAATGTATGCTACCTTGAGGCAATACAAGAAATGAGGTCTCTGCATGAATACCTATTTAGGTGCGTAAAAGTACCCTCTTCTAAAGCACAGCACTGGCACTTTAGGTATCTACAGTATACCCTTGGCTCTGCTATGCATATGGATCTCTATTAGGGATGAGTGAGCACTAAAATGCTCAGGTGCTCGTTGCTCGAACCAAGCAATTCTTAATACTCACATGTTTTTTCGAATAACGAGTATAATGGAAGTCAATGGGAAAGCTGAGCTTTTTTTCTGGCAGTCCCTACAAAGAGGTCTGGGGGGGCAGTGAAAAGGTTCAAATGGATGGAAAAAGTGTTGAATGTAAGGATAACAGCTTGGGGAAGACCCCTGGAAGCATCTTTGACTCCCAGATTGCTGCTGAGAACAATGGTGTCACACTTTTATGGCACTTTAGGAACTGACAATAAAACATTCCAAACCGAGGAGAAATTGCATTTTACAGGAAGAAATGTTAAGAAACATTTTTTACTGTATAATGACTTGTATGTAAAGCAAAATTTAAAAAGCATTTAAAAAAAATAATAATTTAAGTAAATCAAAATTGATTTATTTAATTAAAAAATAGGAAATTTCAGTTGAATTTATGAAGTATGCAAGAAGTGCCAAAAATTAGCGACTCATATACACCCTGTATTAGACATATAGGAGGTCCTCATATACATTCTGTTCAAATTGTCATGTTTTGGTCTCCTAGACTCAAAGGCTATGCACTTTTGAGGGTTATATACCAAGGAAATGTCCTCCAGACCATGGAATCGTATATAATACCGATAAGGGGATGTGCATGCATTGAGTAAAATTTCTGCATCTCTCGGCAGGAAAAACGCATCAGCAAAAACTCTTTTTTGTGCGTTTTTACGACATTTTTGATTGATTTGAGTGAAGTGAATGTTGAAAAATGCACAGAGAATTTGACATGCAGCAGATTATTTTTTTCACCAAATCTGCAATTCAAAAATACTCAACATGTGCATGACACATCAGGTTTCTCATTCACTTTGCTGGCATCAGGTTTTGCTTCAGGTTTTTGTCACAAATCCGTGCAGAAAAAATGAGAACAAATCTGCAATGTGAGCACACAACCTACATTTTTTAACAAGTTTTTTGACGGTTATATACCAGTGAAATGTACCCAAGAGAATGTAATACCCTATGGGTGAGCAATATAATACTGTTACATTTGTAAACACTTTTTTTAAGGGTTTTATATCAATGAAATTTACACCAAATACTGAAGAGTACGGCGTACTACTCGAGAGTCCACTACCTTGGCGACCTCAAACTCTAAATCGCCATCCACCATGACTGGAGTTGGCATCGGCCACCACCGAGTGTCCACCGAGCCTACCACCTTTTTCAATAAAGCCCTGTGAAACCGTTGTGTATCTTGTACACCGCAGGAAGTTCCAACCGATAAGCCACTGGGTTAATGATGGCAGAAATCCTAAAAGGCCCAATAAACCTTGGACCCAGTTTTAAAGATGGAATTTTGAGTTTTATGTTCTTCGTAGCTAACCACACCCATTCACCCACACACAGGTCCGGACCTGGCACGCGTCTACTGTCAGCCACCCGTTTGTACCTAGCACTCATGCTCAACAAACGCTGTTTCACCCTCCTCCAGACCGATGACAATTGGGCTCCTAGCTGATCCTCCTCCGGGACACCCCCCGAGTCACCCTGACGTAAGGTACAAAACTGAGGATGTTGACCGTAAACACAAAAGAACGGAGACTCTCCCGATGACTCTTGGAGGTGATTATTTAACGCGAATTCGGCCAGAGGAAGGAAAGTAAACCACTCCTCCTGGTTGTCGGACACAAAGCATCGTAAATACTGCTCTAGATTTTGGTTCATGCGCTCAGTTTGTCCATTAGACTGTGGATGAAACGCCGATGAATGTGACAACTTGATCCCCAAACGTGAGCAAAAAGCTTTCCAAAACCTCGCCACAAATTGCGTACCCCTATCAGATACTATGTCCGACGGAACTCCGTGGAGTCTGACCGCCTCCAGCACAAATACCTGAGCCAACGTCTTTGCATTGGGCAATGAAGACAACGCCACAAAATGCGCCATCTTTGAAAAACGGTCAACCACCACCAGGATGACCATGTTCCCCGCCGAGGCTGGCAAGTCAGTGATGAAATCCATGGAGATTTCTGTCCATGGCCTATTGGGTACCCCCAGAGGCTGTAGCGTGCCAGCAGGATGGGTTCAGGGTGACTTAGCCCTAGCGCACGTGATGCAAGCTGCCACGTATGAGACCACGTCCTGCCAGATTTTGGGCCACCAGAAACGACGCGATACCAGCTCTAAGGTGTCCTTCACCCCTGGATGACCAGCCAGTACCGAGTCATGGTGTTCCTTCAACACCTTAAGCCGAAGATGCAGGGGTACAAATGATTTGTTGGTGGGAAGTCCTGGCGGTACCTCCTCTTGGGCCTCGGCAATCTCCGCCTCTACCTCAGTCGTGAGAGCCGAGACCACTACCCCTTCTTGGAGGATGGGTACCGGCTCTTCCCGAGGTTCTCCCCCCGGAAAACACCTAGACAAAGCATCCGCCTTGGTGTTTTTAGTCCCGGGACGGTAAGTCACAAGAAAATTGAAATGAGTAAAAAACAATGCCCAGCGGGCCTGCCTAGGAGACAGACGCTTGGCCGACTCCAGATAGAGCAGATTCTTATGGTCGGTGATGACTGTGACCTGGTGAGCCGCCCCCTCCAAGAAGTGTCGCCATTCCTCAAAAGCCAATTTGATGGCCAACAACTCCCTGTTGCCGATATCATAATTCCGTTCGGCCGGCGACAGCTTCTTGGAGAAGTAGGCGCATGGATGCATCTCGCTCAAGGACGAGCCTTGAGACAGTACTGCCCCCACTCCCACCTCCGACGCATCAACCTCCACCACAAAAGGTTTAGACACGTCTGGTTGCACCAGAATGGGGGCTGAAGCAAAACTATTCTTCAGACGCTCAAATGCACGTATAGCCACCTCAGGCCAGCTCGCCAGATCGGCACCTTTTTTTGTCATGTCCGTGAGCGGTTTGGCGATAGTCGAAAAGTGTTTTATAAATTTCCTATAATAATTCGCAAACCCAAGGAACCGCTGGAGTGCTTTCAGACTCTCCGGCCTCTCCCATTGCAGCACCGCTTGCACCTTAGCGGTGTCCATTTTAAACCCGGCTGCGGACACAATATATCCCAAAAAGGGCAACTCCTGGACAAAAAACAAACATTTCTCCAGCTTAGCATAGAGCTGGTTCTCCCAGAGCAACTGTAACACCTGCCTGACATGCTCCAAATGAGTGTCCCGATCGCTAGAATAAATGAGGATATCATCCAGGTATACAATCACAAATCTCCCCAGGACATGAGCAAATACATCATTAATAAAATGTTGGAAAACGGCAGGCGCGGTTGTCAACCCAAACGGCATAACCAGACTCTCAAAATGACCCTCAGGAGTGTTAAACGCTGTCTTCCACTCATCCCCCTGACGGACCCTTATGAGGTTATACGCCCCCCTGAGGTCCAGCTTGGAAAACCATTTCGCCCCCGCTACCTGGTTGAACAAATCCGGGATCAACGGCATTGGGTAGGGATCACGGATAGTAATCTGGTTTAACTCTCGGAAATCCAGACACGGGCGTAACCTCCCATCTTTCTTCTTAATGAAGAAAAACCCTGCGGCTACAGGCGAGGACGAAGGCCGGATGTGTCCTTTGCTCAGACTCTCCGCGATGTAGTCTTTCAGAGCTTGTCTCTCAGGACCAGAAATATTAAACATCCTGGCCTTAGGTAATTTGGCCCCGGGTTTTAACCTAATCACACAGTCATAGGCTCGATGTGGAGGCAGTTCTGAGCAACCCCTCTCAGAGAAAACATCCGCGAAATCCTGCAAAGCCTCCGGCAGGCTGGGGGTCACGGCGGACACACATGTGGCCAAGCAATTGTCTTGGCAGAAACCACTCCATTGTACTATGTCCTGAGTTTTCCAATCAATTACCGGGTTGTGCCTGGACAACCATGGAAAACCCAGGACCATTTGTGCTGGGAGATTACGGAGGACCCTACATGTAACCGACTCAGAATGTAGGACCCCAATGTGGAGTTTCACCTCTGCCACAAACTCCGTAATCTCCCCTTGAGGGAGGGGAATAGCATTAATGGTAACCACCTGTATGGGGTGAGGAAGTCTTTCGATCTTAAACCCGGCGGTGTGTGCAAACTCCTCATCTATGAGATTGGTGGCGGAACCGCTATCCACAAACACTGATATTGGTAGCTCTCTGCCCGCGATAATAACCTTGGCAGGGAGCATACATTGAGATACCATCATGGAGGATATGCATACGCTCAGTTGGGCCTCCTCCATACCCTCTGAGCTTAACAGTTTTCCGCCGGTGTGACCTTCTTATGTAGTACAGGGTAAACGTTAACATAATGACCTCTTTTACCACAGTAGAAACATGCTCCGGGCTTCCGGAATCCCGGAACGCGACGCTTAACCTGTGCCACGCTAGCAATCTGCATAGGTTCAGTGGACTCATCTACTTCAACCACACTTGCACCTCTGCTTTCCCCCAGAGGTAGCGTCTCCTGTGCCCCCTGACGAAAACGGCGATCAATACGTATCACCAAACTCATGGCAGACTCCAACGATGCCGGAGTCTCATACATCAGGAGGGCTTGTTTAACCTTCCCTGATACTCCATGAATAAACTGGCTCCACAGTGCTGGGTCATTCCACTGAGTGTCTACGGCCCAACGGCAAAATTCTGAACAATAGTCCTCTGCCAAGCGCTCCCCCTGGCGGAGGGCGCGGATTTTAGATTCCGCTAAAGCCAGTCGGTCAGGATCATCGTAAATGAGCCCGAGGGCAGAAAAAACATTATCGACAGAATGAAATGTAGCAGAGTCAGCTGGTAAGGAAAATGCCCATGCTTGGGGGACACCACTCAGTAATGACAATACCAGCCCTACCCACTGAGCCTCATTACCTGAGGAGATAGGGCGCATGCGGAAGTATAACTTGCAGGCCTCCCGAAATATGACAAATTTGCTGCGATCCCCTGAAAATCGTTCTGGCAGCGGGATTTTCGGCTCTGCACTGATACCTGCAGCTGCCGTTTGCACCTTTGCTACTACCAGGCCCTGCTGCTGAACAGCCCCTTTCAACTCGGAGACCTGTAAGGACAGCGCCGTCAACTGGCGGGTTATGGAATCTAAGGGATCCATGGACTCCTGAAAAATGTGGGCCGATTATAATGTCACGCGGGGCTTAGTTCAACTAAGGCTGAAATACCCGGGGCCCCTGTGATGTCCCTTTAACTAGGGGAAACCCTGTCTGACCCTCAACCCAGGGTTTTTGCTGATGGTGCAAATGCCTGAGCCTCCAACCTTTCCTTATCTCCTGCTCAGCCCTGCACTAAACCCTCCACCCTCCACCCAGTGAGGAGACATACCACCAAAGCCCACACACAAATAATGACAGACAGGGAGAACTTAAACTGCACTGCGCCGCACGCACACAGGAATATACAGTAATGTGAACAGGGCACAACTAAACACAAATATGGGAAGGAGAAAGGATAACACCGGATCATACGCCACCAGATACGAATCTCTCTCTCTTCAACACCTCCACTCCAGACCGGAACCACTTGGTATGAAACACAAGCTATAATCGGCGACGCCCATAGGCCAGCATGACTATTTAAAGACCGTGGGCGTGACTAAACATCCAACCTGGTCTCCAGCAAGATTAACCCCCGAGAGCCTGAAGATCAAGCCGGCGCCACTGAGGCTATAGTGGACGGAGGTGGAACTACCTCTGCCTGCCGGACGCCGTGGTGTGAATAGCGTCCGACATGACACTGTGCCAGTGTTTTGGATAGGGGATAGCACAGGGGAAGAGGAAGTGGTGTCACCCAATGGCACCAATGGTGGACCCAGGCGGTCGGGTGCTTAGATGACATGTGCCTGATCATGCTGGTGGTTATATTCTTAGTGATCAGACCCCTGCTGATCTTTACATGGCACAGGTTACAAATGGCCATTTTGTTTGTCTCAGAACTCTCTTTAAAATAAGTCCCAGACTGGGAACACCTAACTCTTTGACGGAGAAATTAAGGACTGTCAGTGCTCTGTGGAACAGTTGCTGCCATCTCCCTCTGGTCACCCCACTGCCTCTTCCTGCCTAATTCGATGCTGCTGATCTTTACACTTCAGTGCTGCTGACCATGCTCTGCATACCAGCTTCCCATGTGGGATTTGGTGATTTCATCATTCACCACCTCATCTTCCACCACTGCATCCTGGCCCTCCTGACTTTGTGACTTAACAACAAGACTTAGCGGCAACTGTGTCTCATCATCTTCCTTCATATGTTTCCCACCATCATTTTCTTGTGGCTGGGGCTGCTCTAAGGCTTGTGCATCATTAAACAGCATGTCCTCCTGTCCCTCTTGGAGCATGTGGGTTGAGAGGCCACAATCAAAAAATGATGTTGTAAAGAGCTCCTCGGAATGTCTTAGTGTGGGTTCACTAGTCTCCTGGGACTCAACATGGTGGGAGGAAGAAGGATCACTTTGAGGATTAAGTGATCCAGACTTCAAGTTTTTGAGACTGGACCATGTGGAGGACTGTATTTATAATAGCCTCTTATGTGTAACTGTGGCGCCCCTGAGGGTTCAGTCGCCACAGAGGTACTGCACCTCCTCCTGAGGTAAGGTGGAGACACCTGACCACGCTCCAACACCTGCATCCCACACAACATAGTAGTGTAGCAAAGCACCTTTGGTGGCTCCCTGCTTGGAACACGAAGAGTGCTGGGAGGTGGGTGGAGCTTAGTCTGCACAAGAGAGCGGGAGATTATTAGGACTAGGTCAGTCTGTGAGAGGAGATCCTCTGAGTGGGATGAATGGAAGGAGGTGCTGCAGCAGTCTCCTGTGACCTGGAGCTGCTGGCACGGGAAAGAGATATAGAAAGCCTGATTCTCCAAAAGGAAGCTAGTTGGTGCGGAACGTAAGGAGAAGAAGAGAACTAAGGACTAGGGTCGGAGTGGAACACTTCCTCAAGTTCTAAGCGCATGGCCGGGGTCCGGTCCCCGAGGTTGTATGGATACTAATGGTTCTGCAGCAGACACCGGAGGAATAGAAGTTGTCACCACTTTATTCCCACACAAGACTTGGGGGCACTACAGCAACGTGAGTCTCCGAAGCAGGCTACAGCTGTCTGCCATACAAGTAGAGTTCAAAGGAACATCTTAAAGGAGGAACTTGGGTTTAACACACAACCGCAAGTACTTCATTACAAGTGCTAGAAAGGAGACGTTCAGGAAAGGCATATGTTGGCGGAGTGTTGGAACGGAGTACTTCATCTTGCCTGGAGGTTGGCTGAGCCCCTGACCTGGAGGACACGGCACCGATGCGGGCACCTGTATGCACAACAGACTGTGAGTAAAGCTTTGGAACTACATGCCCTGGTGTCCTCCGCTTATTCCTGCGCTAACCCACTCAGCACTGCTACATCTCTGTGCTTATCACTGCACCATTATGCTCTCCTCACTATCTCTCCATCTACACTGCCCTGGGACTACAGCCCTGCCTGTGGAGGGCTACACCATCATTGCTGCACCACACCATCTGTTCCAGAGAAGCAACGCTGCAGTGCTGGTCAAACTGACCAGAAACCACAGGTGGCGTCACGAATCATCTCAACAACTTTATCCCCATCACTCTACCCCTTTTACATGGACGCCCAAGGCCACGGACTGGGTCACTGCCACTGTGACATCTCCCATTCACATCAAGGGGCCCGGCTCCGAGTACCCCCTCTGGTGGGCGATCCATAACCAGGTATTTTGGGGGGATTTTTTTTTTTATCCAAATACAGACTGGGACAGGGAGATAATAAATTTCCAAGTATAGGAGCTTTTTTAGCCGAGAATCTGATGGGATTAGAAAAAAACATTTCTTATTTTTTTTATCCTGATAAAGCATAGGTAAGTTTTTATTAATAATATATTTTGTTGCCTTAAATTGAGTGCTATAACTAGAAACAAATGTAATATGTCTGGTATCTTGTTTAAAATTAATAGGATTTTTAATTTTGTCTCTCAAAATGTCTTGTCTTGGTATATTATCCACAATTGTATTTGCTTGTTTTAGCATCCTTCTTGGATAATTATGATTTTGGAGTCTCTGGTTCACCAAAAATTATTCATGTTTAAGTCTGGATTCTGAAGTGGTATTTCTTTTTCTATGAATAAGTTCACCTATTGGAACATTTTTATGACTTGTTTTGAATGGCATGAGATTGCCAAAAGGGTAGAAATTGTATCCATATTTTTCCTGAATGGAGCTACTAAAATACGAGAAATTGAAGTGTCCAAAAAATCAATATCTGATATTTGAATATTGTATGCGAATTTTAAGTTTATTTTGTTACAGTTAATATATTGCACAAAGTCCACCGCTGTCCCCAAAGTCCACTTATGCTAAATGCACCCATGGCCATGTCCCCTGTAAAAAAGAAAAATAATAAACTACCATATTTCCTCACCTGTTCGAACTGAAGTTCACCAATTCTGTCCCATGCTGGTAACCATCTCTTTAATAACTGATTTACAACCTTAATGGTGCCATGATGCCACTGTCCAGGCTGAAATCCAGTACACAACTGCAAGTGCAGCTTCAGTGACGAGCAGAAATGTCATAGATGTTACCGCTGGTCACTAAGCTGTGTTTCCAGGTGCACTTCACTGTGAGCCAGGACGATGAACTGCGGTGACCTCAATGAGATCACCATGAGAATTTTCATTGCCTCGGCTCACAGTTAAGTGCCAGTTGGAACGCACCTTCAGTGACTAGCGGTAACCTCTATGACGTCACCGTCTATCACTGAAGCTGCGCTTGCAGCACCTCATTGTGTCCTGGTTTTCAGTCTGGATGGTTGCATCTTGACAGCATTCAGGTTGTAAACCAGATGTCGCAGAGATGGTTTACAGCTTGGGACAGTATTGCTAATCTTCACTTTGGACAGATGAGGGATATGGTGGTTTATTACTTTCATTCATTACAGGGCGAGTATCATGGCCATTTTGGCAATTAATTTATTTGATGTATATTCTTTATGTATATGCCCCGGACCTAGAGATCCAAGTAGTATGCATTGTACTAGTCATTTTTATATATATTTTTTTCTTATTGATGCACCATTTCTGGGGTGGTTGAGGACTGATGTTCTTAGCTTGGGAGGAGGGCCAATTTTCCTGGCCCCTTCCCTGGTTATTAACATCAGTCCACAGCTGTCTGTTTAGCCTTTGCTGGTTTGAAATTATGGGGGACCCTTTCACATTTTTTTCTGGGGTCCCCCAATAAAATAACCAGTAAAGACTAGTCAAACAGCTGAGAGCTGATATTAATATCCTAGGAACTTTTTAGGGATATTGCTCTCCTTCCCAGAATATTAACATCAGCCCTCAGCCATCAGCTTTCCCTCTAATTTAAGAAAACAGTGTGGAGACCCCTCTATTCTTGATAACCAGTCATGATAAAGCTGACACCTGAGGGTTGCAACCTGCTGCTGTTAGTTTTGCCTGCGCTGGCTATCAAAAATAGAAGAAACGCTGCTTCATTTATTAATTTTTTTTTAGCATAGGTGCGGGCTGATGAATACTCCCATCAGCGGTGCCTGCTCTCACCGTTATTAATGACAACTGGCCCACGCTGGCAGCGTGGGTTCCACATTTGTCAGACAGCGGTAATGATACTACAGCCAATCATAGCCGCCAGTGTTTCTCTTACTGTCATGCAGACTACAGAGTGGAAAACACCCGATTTTCTGGTTGCCGAACCTGACCAGTAACACAAACTTCCTATAGATGTCCGTCTTTGTGTTCCGTGCCCGAACAATAGATGCTCGGCACGTACTCTGCACTTTATTGTTTGGGTTCATTCATCATTACTCATCACTGATGCAAAATGCAGAAAAATAATTCTTTTACCAAGGGAAGTATCTTACATTACATTTTATAGCGTAGAAATAAATAGGATACGCATGCCAAGAGCCTGCCAGCAGGAACACAAAGAAAGCTGCTGCGTGCCTTACGACCTGGCCTGTGTGCTTCTGTATTCTCAGCTGCTCGTTTGCATTGTGCTTCCAACTGTGAATAAAATGAGCACCTGCTTACATGACAGAACTGATGTATACTCAGTGCCAATGTCAACTATGCGCCAAGTAAAGGGCATTCTTTCTCATTTTTTTCTTTTTTTTCAGAAACCCAAGGATGATGGTTACCATGTGTTGGAGGAACACAGGAAGGAGTCTGCAGCTATTTGAAATTCCACAGCTGCGGAATCTAAAGCTGTCACATATCTTGTAAGGAGCACAGGACGCATAATGACTGCCCTCATTTGTCAAAAAATATGGCTATAAAATGGGATTTCCTCGATGCCGAGTGTGCAGTGGGTCCCAGATATGTGGTTCATTGTTGCATCTGTAAATGACCCACATTATGTCTCATAATAGTGATGCAATAAAGGATGTGTTTATGAAGTCATGCCTCAATGAAAAGCTTAGATGACCCCTTGGTGAACTAGAGAATGGCAGAGCAGCTGAGCTGAGGTTTATTAAATCTGTATTTAATGCATTAGAAGTTGACTTTTAAAAATTTTGGCATGTGCATTGTTGGTGAAACCTAAATACATGTGAATAGAGATGAGCGGATCGATCCGCAGAGGATTGAGCTCGAGTCAGATTTACTGGAATTCACAGTTCCATGAAAAAATCGATCATTTTGAGTTTCGATTCACGGTTTGAAAAAAAAAAAAAACTTTTGCCTGGCATCATTTCTCACAGTGTTGAAGCATCTGAGAGCAGGCTCACATTATTTTGCATGGCCTCGCAGGCTTTTCCATAACACCCTGCAGTTATGAGTTATGACATCTAACAGGCTAACAGATTATCATACTGTGTACAGCGGTGGTCAGTACCTGGTCCATTACAGATCAGCGGTTCCCAGCGGGGCACAGTTTTTACGATAGAGTCACTCTCCATCTCCAGGCTCAGTGGGTAAATCTCTCTCTAGTAGAAAGTAAGCTCTAATGATCATCGGGGTCCTTTCTTGTAGAGCGTAAGCCCTCATGGTCAGCAGGGTCCCCTCTCTCTCTCCTACTGAATATAAGCTCTTATGGTCAGTGGGATCCTCTCTCTCCTGTAGAGTGTAAGCTCTTATGGTCAGCGAGTTTATTTCTTTCTCTCCTGTAAAGTATAAGCTCTTATATTCAGTGGGGTCCACACTCTCTCCTGTAGCGTGTAAGCTCTTTTGGTCAGTGGGGTCCTCTTGCTTCTGAAGTGTGCAAGCTCTTATGATCAGCTGGGTCGTCCTCTCTTTCCTGCACAGTGAAAGCTCTAATAGTCAGTGGGGTCCTCTCTCTCCTGTAGAGTATAAGCTCTTATGGTCAGTGGAGTCCTCTCTCTCCTGTAGAGTGTAAGCTCTTATGACCAACATGGTCCTTTCTCTCCTGTAAAGTGTAAGCTCTTATGGTTAGCGGGGTACTCACTCTCTCCTGTAGAGTGTAAGCTCTTAAGGTCAGTGTGGTCCTCTCTCTCTCCTGTAGAGTGTAAGCTCTTATGGTTAGCGGGGTACTCACTCTCTCCTGTAGAGTGTAAGCTCTTATGGTCAGTGCGGTCCTCTCTCTCCTGTAGAGTGTAAGCTCTTATGGTCAGTGGGGTCCTCTCTCTGCTGTAGAGTGTAAGCTATTATGGTCAGTGGGGTCCTCTCTCTGCTGTAGAGTGTAAGCTCTAATGGTCAGCAGGGTCCTCTCTTTCTCCTGTAGAGTGTAAGCTCTTAAGGTCAGTGTGGTCCTCTCTCTCTCCTGTAGAGTGTAAGCTCTTATGGTCAGTGGGGTCCTCTCTCTCCTGTAGAGTGTAAGCTCTAATGGTCAGCAGGGTCCTCTCTCTCTCCTGTAGAGTGTAAGCTCTTATGGTCAGTGTGGTCCTCTCTCTCTTGTAGAGTGTAATCACTTATGATCAGTGGGGTCCTCGCTCTCTCCTGTAGAGTGTAAGCTCTTATGGTCAGCAGGGTCCTCTCTCTCTCCTGTAGAGTGTAAGCTCTTATGGTCAGTGTGGTCCTCTCTCTCTTGTAGAGTGTAATCACTTATGATCAGTGGGGTCCTCTCTCTCTCCTGTAGAGTGTAAGCTCTTATGGTCAGCAGAGTCCTCTCTCTCTCCTGTAGAGTGTAAGCTCTTATGGTCAGTGAGATCCTCTCTCTCCTGTAGAGTGTAAGCTCCTATAGTCAGCAAGGTCGTCTCTCTCCTGTGTAGTGTAAGCTCTTATGGTCAGCGGGGTCCTCTCTCCTGTAGAATGTAAGCTCTTATGGTCAGCGGGGTTCTCTTCTCTCCCCCATGTCTATTTTCAGAGCAATTATAGGCTTTACTGTATTAAGATTATGCGATTTTATTTACAGCTTTGAAGGATGATACTGAGAGACCATACATATCCCACCACTGCCAGCAATATGTGAAGAACTGCACCTTGCAACCCCACCTGACGTCAATAATACATTGAGGGAGTCACAAGGTACAGTCCCCCCATTTCCACAATTGTGATGTTCTGCTCCTTCTGGGGATACGTAAGGTCAACAAAGCACAGTTTTACACAGACAATCATCTGTGTACATGAGCACAGGGAGGTATGTGGAGTGAGAGAGGGTGGCCCACGCAGCTGCTGGCATGGCAAAACACTTGCTCACAACCCTGACAGACTGAGTGACCCCTTTCACTAGCACCAGTGAAACAGAAACTTGCCATCCCAGTAGGACTGCCACCAGGTCCTCTTTGCATGTAAGCCCGGTCTATTAACGGGATTATATCTGTCCAGAAACCAGACCAGCCCAGGTAAAAAGTGATGTTAAAAGATGGACATGTGGATTCATGGATGGCGATAAAAGAGCAGCCCAAGGTTCACTTAAATAGTTAATTACCTTAAGGGCACACTAGACAAAACACAATATATACAATGGATATATATATATATATATAATTGTCAGATATACAAATACAGGTGGTAGTACAAAAATTATAATCAGATGAAACAAGTCAGTCAGTTACCGGCTTGATGTTTGGCCTTGGAGCTGGCAACCACATGGGAGATGTGAGGGTGCCAACTGTTTCTACCAACACGGCACACGGTGTGACCTCCCTCAGAAGTGAACCCAGGCCAACAGTCTCACACAAGCACTTAAACCCTTGGTTGGTCACTCCCTCTCCCACCCCTGGGATGATCCTAGTCCCCCCCCCCCCGGGCTCTTGATGGCTGAAACTCCAAAACATATGATGGATCATAACTTCTCTACGAAAGGTCAGAGAGTGGCGGTTTTTGTGCCATCGTATCCAGTTGGGCGCCCCATTACGCTTGCAGACCAAGGCTCTGCCGAAATGCGCATTGGGGTGGGTGTCCTTCCAGGGATCCCTCTGCCCCTTTGGCTGCTATTCGTTAAGGTAAACAACACATGGATTCGACTTTTTGATGTATGATCGTATTTTTTTTACATGTGATTATATGATATCCATGACTGACACTATTGGTTTTGCCTTACTGAGGCTAGATGGGGTGTTGCAATGGATAGTTATGTTCATGGGTACACTATGGTGCCTATGTATGAAATCTATAGAATTTTTTTGAGTGATTCCTACAAGGAATATGCATCCTTTGGATGTATGCATTAAATCCATCCCCCTTCTCTACATATCTGTTCCTTCTTTTAAATAAAATTTTGTATACTTCATTATTACATGGGATGTTTGAATGTTTATTTTCGCTTTGCTCTACTGTCATTTTCTTTCGGCGATTTATCCTTATAATTGGTCCTATTTAAGGAATTATATATCTGGTAATTTTTTGCCATCAGGTTATATTAATACACATGCATAGTTTTCCTAAGAGTTATTTTTGGAGCCCAAACAAGACTTTGCTACATAGCTTCTACTAGCTGGTTTATGTAACTCCCCATCCTGGGGTGCTAGAAAGGATCAAGACCCTGGCAGAGGTTTGGCCCCTTCCTGAGATAGCAAACCCACTAAAGAAGACTCAAGGTCTCCAAAAATTCATTTTTAAACAGCAGACAAAAAGGCAGCAACACTTACCTACCCAGATTTTGAAACAAATGCACTACAGGGTGCAGCCAGCCCATAAAGCAAGATGTCAGTGTGGCGCCCCTGAGGGTTCAGTCGCCACAGAGGTACTGCACCTCCTCCTGAGGTGTAGTATCCCACTCTCCAGGTAAGATGGTAACACCTGACCAGCCTCCAACACCTGCATCCCACACAAGCAGTAGTGTAGCAGAGCACCATTGATGGCTCCCTGCTTGGAACACGAAGAGTGCTGGGAGGTGGGTGGAGCTTTGACTGCACAAGAGAGAATATAAGGAAAAGGTCAGTCTGTGAGAGAAGATCCCAAGAGAGGGATGGAGTGAAGGAGATGCTGCAGCAGACTTCAGTGACCTGGAGCTGCTGGCACGGGAAAGAGAAATAGAAGAAAGTTTAGTATGGAACGTAAGGAGAAGAGAACTAAGGACTAGGGTCAGAGCAGAGCCTTTCCTCAAGTTCGGAGCACATGGCCGGGGTCCGGTCCTCGAGGCTGTTTGTGAAACTAATGTTCCAGCAGCAGACACCGGAGGAATAGGAGCTGTGACAACTCTATTCCCACAAAAGACTCAAAGACACGGTGGCAACCTATGCGTGAGCCGGGACATGACGGATGGAGTCCCCGAAGCAGACTACAGTCACTTGTCATGCGAGTAGAGTTCCAAGGAACATCTGAGAGGAGGAACTTAGGTTTAACACACAAATACAAGTACTTCAGTATAAGCGCTAGTGAGGAGACGTTCAGAACAGGCACACGAAAGGGAGAGCTGGAAAGGTTAATTCCATCTGCCTGGGAGTTGGCTGAGCCCCTGATCTGCAGACCGCAGCATTGAAGCGGGCACCTGTCTGTGCCAAAAACGTGAGTAAAAGAACTGGAACTGCATTCATCTGTCTCATTGCCTTCTTCCTGCGCCAACCCACTCAGCACTGCTACATCTCTGTGCCTAACACTGCACCATCTACTTCTCACTATCTCCTCATTTGCCAACCTCATCTCCTCTGCCCTCGGACTACAGCTCCACCTGTGGGGAGCTTCAACATCATTGCTGCACCACACCATCAGTCTCAGAGAAGCAACCCTGCAGCGCTGGTCAAACTGACCAGAAACCACAGGTGGCGTCACAAATCATCTCAACAACTTTATCCCCATCACTCTCCCCCTTTTACATTGACCGCCAGAGGCCACGGACCGGGTCGTTGCCGCTGTGACATCTCCCATTGAAATCAACAGGCCCGGCACCGAGTACCCCACGGCCTCTGGGGGCGAGTCATCAGCATCACAGGTGCAAAATACCAGATCAACAGCCACTCTCCACCTGCCCATTACTGGAGGGGGTGACTGCCCAGTATACAATTACAGAGGCCCGCATAGGGCGTTGTTCACACAAAGGTACCACACAGTGTCTGGTTCAGGGGCTGGCTGGCACTTTTCAGCCTGGGGGGCAGTCACAAGGCAGTGGCCCTCAAGGCAGTGGCCCTCAAGTTGCGGTGGCCCTCTTTTTCCCTGCTTATCTCTGGCCATTCAATTAAAGCAGCATAGATAACAGGTTTTAGGCTGGTATGTAGATATGGGAACAGATCGGAGCTAGCTGCATAGATATGGGAGCAGAATGGAGCTTACTACAAAATATGGGAGCAGAACAGAGCTTACGCCAGAGATATGGGAACAGAACTGAGCTTACTCCAGAGATATGAGAGCAGAATGGAGCTTACTCCAGAGATATGGGAGCAGAACAGAGCTTACTCCAAAGATTTGGGAGCAGAACGGAGCTTACTCCAGAGATATGGGAGCAGAACGGAGCTTACTACAGAGATATGGGTGAAAAACGAGCTTACAACAGAGATATGAGAGCAGAACCAAGCTTACTACAGCAGTATGGGAGCAGAACCGAGCTTACTACAAAGATAAGGTAGCAGAACCGAGCTTACTACAGAAATATGGGAGCAGAACAGAGTTTACTACAGAGATAAGGGAGCAGAACCAAGCTTACTACAGAGATATAGGAGCAGAACCGAGCTTACTATAGAGATATGGGATATATATAGTATATATAATGCGATGGTCCCGGTTCCCACTATAAATATAGTGTGATGGCCCCAGTTGCCCATATATATATAGTATGATGACCCTAGTTCTCCCCACATATCTAGTATGATGGCCCCAGTTCTCCTCACATATATATAGTATGACGGTCCCAGTTCTCCCCATATATATAGTATGACGGCCCCAGTTATCCCCATATACACTCACTGGCCACTTTATTAGGTACACCTGTCCAACTGTGTGTTAAGACTTAATTTCTAATCAGCCAATCACATGGCGGCAACTCAGTGCATTTAGGCATGTAGACATGGTCAAGACAATCTCCTGCAGTTCAAACCGAGCATCAGTATGGGGAAGAAAGGTGATTTGAGTGCCTTTGAACGTGGCATGATTGTTGGTGCCAGAAGGGCTGGTCTGAGAATTTCAGAAACTGCTGATCTACTGGGATTTTCACGCACAACCATCTCTAGGGTTTACAGAGAATGGTCCGAAAAAGAAAAAAAATCCAGTGAGCGGCAGTTCTGTGGCCGGAAATGCCATGTTGATGCCAGAGGTCAGAGGAGAATGGGCAGACTGGTTCGAGCTGATAGAAAGGCAACAGTGACTCAAATTGCCACCCGTTACAACCAAGGTAGGCAGAAGAGCATCTCTGAACGCACAGTGCGTCGAACTTTGAGGCAGATGGGCTACAGCAGCAGAAGACCACACTGGGTACCACTCCTCTCAGCTAAGAACAGGAAACTGAGGCTACAATTTGCACAAGCTCATCGAAATTGGACAGTAGAAGATTGGAAAAACGTTGCCTGGTCTGATGAGTCTCGATTTCTGCTGCGACATTCGGATGGTAGGGTCAGAATTTGGCGTAAACAACATGAAAGCATGGATCCATCCTGCCTTGTATCAACGGTTCAGGCTGGTGGTGGTGGTGTCATGGTGTGGGGAATTTTTTCTGGGCACTCTTTGGGCCCCTTGGTACCAATTGAGCATCGTTGCAACGCCACAGCCTACCTGAGTATTGTTGCTGACCATGTCCATCCCTTTATGACCACAATGTACCCAACATCTGATGGCTACTTTCAGCAGGATAATGCGCCATGTCATAAAGCTCGAATCATCTCAGATTGGTTTCTTGAACATGACAATGAGTTTACTGTACTCAAATGGCCTCCTCAGTCACCAGATCTCAATCCAATAGAGCATCTTTGGGATGTGGTGGAACGGGAGATTCGCATCAGGGATGTGCAGCCGACAAATCTGCGCCAACTGTGTGATGCCATCATGTCAATATGGTCCAAAATCTCTGAGGAATGCTTCCAGCACCTTGTTGAATCTCTGCCACGAAGAATTGAGGCAGTTCTGAAGGCAAAAGGGGGTCCAACCCCTTACTAGCATGGTGTACCTAATAAAGTGGCCAGTGAGTGTATATAGTATAATAGACCCCAGTTCTCCCATATATATATAGAAGGATGGCCCCTGTTCTCCATATTAAAAATATAGAAGTTTATACTCACCTCGTCCTGATTCCCGGCACTGCAGCCTCCATTTTCTCTTCCGGTTCGCAGAGCGGCATGAGACAATAATGTAATCACGCTGCCTGCGTGAGCACACTGAAGTCTCAGGAAGCTGCGATCTGCAGCTTATGAGATAGACCAGGGCTTCCACTAGGAATTTCGGGGTCCCATACTGGCAAAATTTTTGGGTTCCCTTGAGACTTCGCCCAGATTCCACACCAGCTCCGCCTCCACCGTCCCACCGCCCACTCTTGGAAAAACTCAACTTCTCCACCACATCCTCACCGATCAGATATTAACAGTTCCCATTAAACACCAGATCCCATTCATAACCAGCAGCTTCTGTTCTGGCCAAAATCATTTTTAAGCTGATATGACACGGTAGATTCTTTCGACTGGGCCCTACTCTAAACTATTAAAAAAAAATATATATTTATGTATTTTTCTTTAATGGAATGAGTCACATACATTTACATTTTTTTTAAACAACCATTAATACCACATACAAGGGACAAATATTGTCACACCATGACCAGACCACATATTACCAGCACATTGTGACCGAATAATACCACATACAAAGATCAAATACTGCCGCACCATGGCCAGACTACATATTACCACCACATAGTGACTGAATAATACCACATAGAAAGAGCAAATACCGCCACACCTTGGCCAGACCACATAGTGACTAAATAATACCACATACAAGGAACAAATAGCGCCACACCATGACCAGACCACATATTACCACCACATAATGAATGAATATTACAATACTGATCATTAATAAAAAAAAACAATACTAAGTGCCATTGTCTACAGGAACTCTGTATTTACTGTCAATGTACAGGTAATACAGTGATCACTGGTGACATTATACACAGGAGCTCTGTATATAGTGTTAGTGTACAGGTAATACACGGATCACCAGTTACATTACACACAGCAGCTCTGTTTATAGTGTCAGTGTACAGGTAATACAGCGATCACCGATGATAATGTACACAGGAGCTCTGTATATAGCGTCAGTGTACAAGTAATACAGTGATCACTACTGCCAGTGACATTATACATAGGAGCTCTGTATATAGTGTATAGTGTCAGTGTACAGGTAACACACTGACTCACCAGTGACGTCTCTAGCTGAAGTCCTTCATCTTTGCTTTTCTTTTTCATCAAGCACAGAACGCCATCACTTCTTCCAGCCAGGACTTGAACCTGCGTAAAATAACACAGTTACTAAAGCACCACTTCCAGAGCACATTCCCCACTTTTTCTGTTTCTTCTACACTACACATCTGAATACAGACGTGCACCCACAATCAATATATAATTGGTTATTATGCTACCCATCATTCCAAATATAAATTTTAATCCGCCACTGTGCACCCACTAACTATAAATAGCCACTTTCCCCATTTAATATATAAATTAATTAGCACCAGTACCCTTTCCCCCAATTCATTACCAGGCACTTCATCCTCAACGCCCCCCACTATGTACCTCCCGCTCTAACCCCTACCCCGATTCATTATATTTACATGCCCCTCCTGCCTCAATTCATTGTCATGTCTTTCTCTCCCACCCTCTATTCATCATCAACTGCTCTACCCCACATTCAATACATCATTTACTCCCCACTCTCAAAATTCATTATTTGCTCTCCCCATAGATCATCATTTGCTCTCCTCACCCCCCACTTCAATTAAATTGCTGTGCCCCATCACTCACACTGAATTCATCATTTGCAGTCCCCCGTTATCTCCCCCACTTCATCATTTGCAGTCTCCCCACTTTAATTTGAAGTCCCCTTACTTCATCCATTGCAGTCCCCTATCACCCCCTCACTTCATCTGCAGTGCTCCTTTATCATTTGCAGCCCCCTATCCCCTTTCCATTTCCTCATGTGCAGTCCCCCCTCACACTTCATCATGTGCAGTCCCCCTTACGTTCAACGCGTTTCTAGTGACTTCGCACCCTTAGTCATGATAAAGGGTGCGAAGTCACCAGAAACGCGTTGAACGCAAGTTTTGTTGTTTTTCTATGCTGGCCTTTTAACCTCACCTTGGAATGGACTAAGTGAATAAAAGGATTTATATTTTCACTACATCGTGGAGCTGGACATTCCTTTCTTCATTGCTCTAAATCAATCGCCCTGACACAGCGGTCTCGTGCTCCGATGTTGGGATGCTGTTTCTGGTGAGCTGGATCTTTTCATTGAATTTAGCAGTCCCCCTTACCCCCCCACTTCATGTGCCGCCCCACTCCCCCCGTCATGTGCAGTCCCCCTTACCCACCAATTCATCATGTGCAGTCCCCCTTACCCCCAATTCATCATGTGCATTCTCACTTACCCCTAATTCATCCTGTACAGTCCCCTTAACCCCCACTTCATCATGTGCAGCCCCACTTCCCCCACTTCATCATGTGCAGTCGAACTCCCCCACTTCATCATGTGCAGCCCCTCTCCCCCCACGCCATCATGTGCAGCCCCACTCACCCCCCTTCATCATGTACAGCCCCACTCACCCCCCTTCATCATGTACAGCCCCATTCACCCCCATCATCATTTGCAGCCCCCGCACCCCCCTCCATCATGTGCGGCCCCACTCACCCCCCTCCATCATGTGCAGCCCCACTCACCCCCCTCCATCATGTGTGGTCCCACTCACCCCCCTTCATCATGTGCAGCACCATTCACCCCCCTCCATCATGTGCGGCCCCATTCACCCCCTCCGTCATGTGCGGTCCCATTCACGCCCCTCTGTCATGTGCGGCCCCATTCACCCCCTTCCGTCATGTGCGGCCCCATTCACCCCCTCTGTCATGTGTGGCCCCACTCACCCCCCTCTGTCATGTGCGGCCCCACTCACCCCCCTCTGTCATGTGCGGCCCCATTCACCCCCCTCCATAATGGGGGGCCCCACTCACTCCCCATTCATCATTTGCAGCCCCCGCACCCCCTCACATATTTAATTCATTTCATAAAGAAAAAAAAAAGTTTGCCATACTTACCTCACAGCGAGCCGCCCTCTCCCCAGCAGCGCCTGCCTCTCTGCTGCTTCCAGGCTCCGGACTCAGGTACATGTCGGCGCGCGCGATGATGTCATCGCGCACGCCTGACCCGGAAGTGGAGAGGGAGGGAGCGGGACTGTGGGCAGCGGGAGCTGTGCAGCCATTAAGGTGACGGCGGTGCACAGCTCCAGGCCGGCGGCCGGCATGATACACGGTGACGCGGCGGCTGTGTCTGCTGCCGGCCATGTCACAGTACAGCGGGCACGGCCATGCACAATTTGCTGTGCAGCCGGCCCTGTAGAAGTTCTAGGGGAGCGGCCCGGGGGGCACTTGCCTCCCTGTCACCCGGCCCAGCCAGCCCCTGGTCCGGTTCACAGCCTTTTAGTCACGCCCCTACTTTTCGATTAGGTGGGCTGGCCAGCACACTCTCAATGCATAGCCTTGTGAACACCTCTCATGCGAGACCAGACGTGTCTGGGCTTGGCTGCACCCTGAAAAATATAGTGCAAAAAATACAAATATAGTATATACATCTTGCTTTATGGGCTGGCTGCACCCTGTATTGAATTTGTTTCAATATCTGGGCAGGTAAGTGTTGCTGCCTTTTTGTCGGCCTTTCCTGAGATCTCAAAAATGTAACAGATTTATGGTTAGAACATACAATAACTCTATAATCTCCTTATGAAATTATGCCTCCCATTTGACTGGGGAATTTAATTGGAGCAGTTACACAGCGGGGACCCCCGGCCGGGGGTCACCCTGCCAGGAAGGTCTTGTTACCAGTTAGGCTGCTGGAGATCTGAATTTATCTGTCTTGAGCTGCTGTACCTGGGCCACCTGCTGAGCAAGGTGTCCTGGGTCAGCTTTACACTTTGAAAGTGGGGGTCCACAACCTCATACCAGATATGATACAGTTGATTGGCATGCAATTATATCTACCATATTCTTCACAACAGCGAATCACATTTTTTGGGAAAATCAGCAGTGATCCGCTCATCTTTACTTGGGAATGAGTGTAAAAGATGTGATTCCAGTTGTTGAAAAGCATCAATGAATGTTTGATAAAGTGTAAAATTAGACATACACAATGGATGTAAGTCATTCAAACCTTACAATTTAGCTTGACTCATTGATCATTTACTGTATATGATTGCACCCCAAATTTTCCCTGGCATATGTCATATAAAAGAAGGGTCAGCAGTTTTGATTTCCGTACGCAACATCACAGTTGATAAAAAAATGTTTAAATATTTAGTTAAACACCCCCAGTTCCATAATGGCAATGCCCAAAAGCAAGCATTATTTCTTTGTATTTGTGTGTGTTTTTATAACAAACCCAGTCTCTTTGTGGCCTGGGACATCCCTGAATTTGTGGTGATTGTGTTCAGAGAATAAATACAGCCTGTCAGTTTTGAGACAGTTGGCAATAAGGTATGTTAGCATATTCTGAAGACAGTGAATCATACTAATCACCTCTCCCTGAATGTATGAATGCACATTAGGAGGACAGGAACCTGCCCTGGGTGCAGCATGGCCTGTTGGAAAAGGGGTGTAGTAATGCAAAAAGAAATTCCCTATCTCTCAGAAAACAGTTTGAAAAGTTAGCAAGCATGAAGATAACCCACGGCATGTTCTTCATTTTGAAAGCAAACACCGTATCTGGCCAAGCCAAGCATGTATGTATCAGAAAGAGTAGCTGTTGGTTGCACAAGCTATAATGAGGCTGTGCTGCATGAGATAGAGGGCTAAAGGGGCAATTTCCCATTCATAAGTTCAAAATGGCTTCCTTGGATAGACTTGGCACATGCCTCTCCACTTAGAAGCAAGCAAAAAAGGAAGCACACTGTAGCGCCATAACATGCAAACATGAAAAATGAAAAATGAATTGCATTACTGCATTAGAAATATGAAAAATTGAGAAAGTTTAGCACATAAAATGGCCACGTTATGTGTACCTGGAAGCCAACGTTAAGGCATTTCTCGTTTTCCAGGTCCCTGCCTTTGCCAATCCTAAGACTGAAGTCTCCATCTGAATGGGAACCTATGAAAAATCCTCTGTTAGGACTGAAGTCTATATCTCTGTGGAGGGGAAATGGCCCTGGTTTGATACGCTGGTTTCCAAGGTAAACATCGGGTATCTAAGAGCCGCGCGACTCCTGGATACCCGATGTTTACATTAGAATCCAGCGTCCAGCGTCGCTGATCGCTGGTCTCTTGCTGCCACACTCAGCGATGCGTGCTGGGCAGTGGGAGACCAGCGATCGAAAAACGGCCCAGGCCGATCAAGCACGATCAGCGATAACCGGCAGGGGGGCCGGTCGCTGATCACCATCACACACAGCGATCTCGCTGGCGAGATCGCTGTGGCATCACAAAATCAGCGATCTCGCTAGCGAGATTGCTGTGTGTGTCGGGGCCTTTATACAAGCATCTTGACCTACAACAGGGCCCCCTGGGTTGTTCCACTGGAGTAGCTGCTGGCCTAAAGAGCAAACTCCAAGCAGTAAAAATGAGCTGGGTCAAAAACTGGAGTGTCAAAAAAAGGAGAAAATCAGGAGACAAAGTCAGAAGAATAGTCAAGATTAAATAACAGGAGGTGAGTAGAAGTAAAGCAAGCTGAGCTGGAGGTTAAGGAAAGAAAAAACTCAAAGTCAAGGATCAAAACAGTAAGAATAGAGTACCAGAGTTATAGGAGTAATACAACTAATGACTGACAAGTCCCAAGGTGTGACCACAGCATGAGAAACTGATTGCATGTGCTTATCAGCCCAGAAACACAAGCAACCTGGCTAGGTAGAAACACATTCCCTGGTAACATTTGTACAAGTTAGATGGATGGCCAGTACATCATCCAACACATACACTGTGGATTATTATTTTCTGAGACATGGCCCCTTCCATCTTTCAAGTAGCCCACAGAATCAGCATGTTGATGCCTGACATAGGAAGCATACATTGCTGCATCAAGGTCAGGTAAGTACTGTATGTTAGGCCAGGTTCACATAGCGTTAATGAAGTCCATTCAACGCATAGCGTTAACGCTACTCGCTAACGCTACTCCCTATAGCCTCGCCCACTGGACTGGACCGCAGAGATTTACATACACCGCAGGAAAGCTTAAAAACGGTATTTATGCATCAAAGGTGGGGAGTCAGGGGGTATCAAAACTACAGCTATAATGCTTATGTGACACTAAATTGAAAGATATCTTTACATCATATCACAAAATATGGGTGACAGATTCCCTTTAAGGAATCCCCACATGTATTCAGGTTGTCTAGCAGTCGCAAATCATGCAGCTGTGCCGACAGAAACTAAATCTCCGAGCTCACCAAAATACTCGGAGGACATCTGAGCATGATCAGGAAAACATGTGCAATGAGTATACTCGCTCATCACTAAAGCCAACACTTTCGGACATAACTGTATAAGGAGGGGAGACCACAGCTTAAATTTTTGCGGGTTTTCGTCAGACAAGATATGGGAGTTTAAAATATTTTTGTGTGCATGTTCCTCCTGTGAGGCATTGACCCATGTTACAGGTAGGGGTCACTGTGTGTTCTCCCTAGGATACACATGAAGGCATATGGAAGCCAGGGGAGTGCATTGCCATCACGGACATAGCTGTGATTGCAGTGGTGAAGCAGTGACCGATGTCAAAAGTAGGGGGTCACTGTGTGTTCTCCCCAGGATGTACACGGAGGCATATGAAGGCCATAGGATTGCATGGCAGTCATGGGTGTAGCTGTGACTGCAATGCAGACTAAAAAAAAATAAGTGTTAGTCTTGGGCATGCTAGTGTCCAAGGCAGATGTAGAGAAAACCTGCTCTGGGATGTTGTATTGTGAAACAGACTGCTAGATGGTAGTCGTGCAGTCCGTTTAATTCCAGGCAGGTTTTCCATGTGGCTAAAGGCTGCAAGTTCCTTTGTTAAAAGCCCTGCAGGAAAGGGTTCAGGAGTGTCAGGTGTCAGAATGAGTGTCAGTCTGGTGTGTGCTAATGTGCAGAGCAGTCAGCTTTGCAGAGCTATACCTGTGTGAGGTAACACAGGCCAGCAGAACCAATAGGTCTGGCTCCCACAGCATACACAGTGGTGCTGCCATATATGGTGACTGGTCTCAGAGGTGGACTGTTTTGTGCCCGGAGGTGAACCAGAGGCAGACTGTCCTATGCCTGAAGGACTGGCATGTTTAATGGGTGCCCTACAGGTGGGTATGATGCCCAGCTGCGATCCAGAGGATATCAAGTACTGTGTACGACTGTGTGTGTGAGTAAAGAGACATTAACACCGAGGTGTGGTCACCCGCAGCAACTGATCAGAGGTGGACTAACGTGTGTAGTAACTGCAAACTAAAGGAGGCTGTGAGTAAGAGACATTGACACGGTGTTGCGGTTGCCCACGGAAACTGGACAAAGAGAAGTCCAGCGTGTTTAGTGACTGTGATTTAAAGAATGCTGTGTACTATGTAGTGCTATGAACTGGTGTGAACTGAACACTAATTATATGCACTTGTGTGAATTTGGACATTTAATGCTGTGAAGAAACACATTAAAGGAGTTTTGGGTTTGAACTTTGTGGATCCCTGCCTCCTCACTGTATACGGTGCTACCGCTGCACTACACTCCTTTCACATGTTATCCATGAGCAGAAAAAAAACAATGACGCAAATCTGAAATATACAGTACATTAGGAAGGTCTGGAAAGTCGTTTTTGACAATATTGTTGAAGATATTTTTTTGCCATTAGACCCCTAACTACATCACACTTGCCAACATTTGAGAAGATTGGGTGTTAGTAATTTTTTTTGTGATATAAAATATCATATGGCACAGTTTGACACATAGACGCTAGGAGGTTTCCTGGGATCTACAATAATCTATAAAATGATGTGTGAAAGGATTAGCTGTGCACTCATGATATTTCCTTTCACTGTTTTTTTCTCACTTTTAGAAAGTCATCTGCTGTTGTGGTAAACCACAGCCCTGGTCTCCTCGCCTCAGGCATCACATGTTCAAGGTTGCCGTCCTCCAGTCTTATGATATATACACATATATGTCTATATAGCTCAGCCTTTCTTGTGATCGGTTAGTTTCCCATTAAATAACTAATTACATTCTTGATTTTTATTCTTACATTATCGACCAACAGTTTTGCATTTTTCTTTTAGTGTGATTCCTTCTGTCTCGTTGTTGTGATGCCATTTTGCTGGTGATTTTAGTAAACTGAAAGCAAATTGTTATCAGTTGTAATTATGAAAATTGTGTTTGACATTGCTTTATCCCAACTGTTCTCAGAGTCAGGTGTCAAGTATAATTAAAGGGAATCTGTCACTCTTTTTTTGGATTATCAGCTGCCGGCACTGACATCAGGGGCTTGTCTACAGTATTCTGTAATGCTGTACATAAGCCCCCGATGTAACCTGAAAGATAAGAAAAAGGAGTTAGATTATACTCACCAGAGGGGGCAGTCCGGTCCGATGGGTGTCTCCGTCCGGTCCGGCGCCTCCCATCTTCATACGATGCCGTCCTCTTCTTCCCTCCCTGTAGTGGCTCCGGAGCAGGTGCACTGCCCTGCCCTGTTGAGGGCAGAGAAGAGTCCTGCAGTGCGCAGGCGTCGGAAGAGGTCTGGCGCCTGCGCACTGCAGTATTCTGCTCTGCCCTCAACAGGACAGAGCAGTGTGCCTGCGCCGGAGCCGCGACGGGAAGGGAAGAAGAAGATGGCATTGTATGAAGATGGGAGGCGCCGGACTGGACAGCGACACCCATCGGACCGGACCGCCCCCTGGGTGAGTATAATCTAGCGTGTTTTTCTTATCTTTCAGGTTACATCGGATCTTATCTACAGCATTACAGAATGCTATAGATAAGCCCCTGATGTCAATGTCGGCAGCTGATAGTCCAAAAAAAGGGGTGCCAGATTCCCTTTAAGAAAGAAAAAGGAGGTTATTGAACAGCTGATTAACCTAGAAGTGGGCGACCACGGAAATCTTCCTCCAATGTTGATCACCTTATTAAGAAAAAGTCAGTGTCTGATGTCCATAAAAGTGCTGTACAAATTTTACATGACATAAACAAACAATATGGGTCAAAGGGAGTCACTAACTGTGGCATGACGACTAAGAGCAGTAGGGTTGAATGCATGAGTTTCAGTCAAGAAGCCTTTCATCTCTACAAAAAAACGGAAGGTCCGACTGGAGTTTGCCAAAGAACACAGCCAATGGAAAGAGTCAGATAGGTCTAAGGTGTTGTGGTCGGATGAATCCAAATTCAATCTGTTTGGTAGTTATGGAAAGCACTATATATACCGCCCAACTGGAAAATGTATTGATGTAAGGTACCAAACACCTACAGTGAAACATGGTGGTGGCAGTGTCATGGCTTGGGGATGCTTTTCTGCATCTGCCATTGGCCCTCTGCATAGAATTGATGGAAATATGAATACTACATATACAAGGATATTTTGGAGAATGTAATGCTGCCACATTATAAAACCAAACTAAACAAGTACTGGCAATTCCAGAAAGACAATGATCCTAAACACATATCCAATTTTGTCAAAAATTGGTTAGCAAAGAAGAATGTACGACTGATGCAATGGTCAAGCCAATCACCTGATTTACACCCTATAAAGCACCTTTGGGATGAGTTAGGACGACAAGTTGGAGCCTGTACCTACTGCAATAAAGATGAATTGTTTGCAGATTTGCAAATGGAATGGAGCAAGATCCCTCAGGATGTCCTGAATAACCAAGTGGCTTTAATGCCCCATCGGTGTGGTGCAGAAATTAAAGCAAGAGGTTATGCTACAAAATACTAACTTATGGCATTGTAAGCAATGAATTAATCTGTATGTTGTGATCAATAAATATTAGAAAGTCACACATTCGCGGATTGAGATGTCTCAATATGCAATCCCAATTTTCCAATCTGTTCATGTACCGCCCTCAGTGCCATTTTACGGAAGACGAGTCAGAAAATCAATCTGTGCACATGCCTCCGGTACGAGATTTCTAGCAGGAGGCAGGTCACTGAAAAAAAGCAGTGACCTGCCTTCCAAACACCGGAGGCAGGCGGAAGAGTCAGAGCTGGAGCAACAGAAACATTACACAGTCCCGCCCCTGTGCACCTAAATATCATTCACTAACTAAAAACTTCAAATGCGAATTAAAGGTGAACCACAAAGCGGATTTCTTCACTAAAAGTATTTACTTAATCTGCATAACAGCGCTATTACAGCCATGTCTTTACTTAAACTTGCAAAACTGTGTTAACAGGTTCTCTTTCAGAGCTAATAAAGGCTATTTTACAATGTACTATATAGAGGCCTATGAGGAGTGCATAATACTATATAGAGGTCTATGGGGAGTGCAGTATACTGTATGGAAGCCCATGTGGAATGAAGTATACTATATAGAGGCCTATGAGGAGTGGATTATGCTATATAAAGGCCTGTGGGGACTGCATTGCACCATATGGAGGCTTTTGGGGAGTGAATGATACTATATAGATACCTGTGGGGAGTGCATTATGCTATATATAGGCCTAGGGGGAGTTCATTATACTACATAGAGGCCTATGGGGACTGTGTTACACTATATAGAGGCCTATAGGAAGTGCATTACAGTACAGTATATAGAGACCTATGGTGAGTGCATTATACTATATGTCGACCTATATGGAGTGCATTATACTATATAGAGGCCTGTGCAGAGGGCATTATACTGATTGGAGGACTATGGGGAGTGCAGTATACTGCAATGGGTATGGGGAGTGCATTACATTATATAGAGGCTTATGAGGAGTGCATTATACAATATAGAGGCCTATGGTGAGTGCAATATACTATATTAAAAAAATCACTGACACTAAAAGGATTTTTTTTTTTTTTTGAAACTTTATTTTTCAGGGTGCAGTTGGGCCCCATATGGCTCTGTAACTGTTGCTTTTGCTCACACAGGATGCATTTGGGAGGCACTGGGCAGCCCGCCTGGTCTAAAAGTATGAGCTTGTGTAAGCCGGATGCTCTGCATCACCTGTGTGAATTATGCCACATACAGATTGCAATCTTTTTTGTGGGCACTGGTATACTGAAAAATCACCCCCTCCATGGGTTGGTAGGTTGATTAGATGGGTCCACTGCACCCTGATAGTACAATTGTTTTGAGCCATAGGTAGGTAAGCATCTCTGCCTTTTTCCAGTGATTTCGTAATATTTTTGGAGGATTTTTAAAAAAAAATCCTTTTAGTGTCAGTGATTTTTTGATGTTTAGTGGTAGGACTCGCAAGTGTAAGGACCCATGAAGAGGGTTGCGAGCTTACATATTGTTGCCATAATATTAACTAATACCTTACATATTTTGATATGTTTTTGTGCACTTTATCTATTTTTCAGGGTGCAGTTGGGCCCATATGGCTCTGTAACTGTGGCCTCTTTTCACACAGGATGCATTTCGGAGGCACAGGCAGGCTGCTCTAAATGTATGGGCGTGTGTAATAGGCTGTAAGCCGGATGCTTTGCATTACCTGTGTGAATTATGCCACATGCAGATTGGAATCTTCACAGGTTGGTAGGTTGAAAGTGATTGTTATATTGGTATTGCTGCACCTGTGTTGTTGCCATAATTAGTTGGGTCCACTGCACCCTGATAGTGCAGTTGTTTTGAGCCATAGGCAGCTAAGCATCTCTTCCTCTTTTTCAGTGATTTCATTATACTATATTAACCCCTTTCCGTCGTTGGGCATAATAGTACACCCATGTCGGATTCCCCTTATTCGGTGTGGGCTCCAGTGCTGAGCCCACACGTTTCCGAGTACATGACAGCTGATCTATACAGCTGACATGTGCCCGCAACCACTGGAGGTGGAATCGCATTCCGCCCGTGGTTGTTAACTAGTTAAATGTCGCTGACAATCCCTGACAACGGCATTTAACTTTAAATCCGCCCAACGGTGACTCCGTCACATGATTGTGGGTCACCGATGAGTCGACATGACACCCAGAGGTCTGCATCCGACCTCTATGGTTGCCAATGCCAGATTGCTATGACTGCCGCCCCATGCTCGGCGCTCATAGTAAGTGAGCACTTCTGCTACACACAGGCGATCTGATCATTGCCTTAGTGTAGCAGAAGCAATCAAAATACTGCAGCTTCTAGTCTCCCAAGGAGACTATTGAAGCATGCAAAAAGTAAAAAAAAAGTTTTCAAAAGTTTTAAAAAATAAAAATATAAAAGTTCTAATCACCCCCCCCTTAACCCCATTCAAAATAAAACAATAAAAAAAAAACATACACATATTTGTTATCGCCGCATTCAGAATCGCCCGATCTATCAATAATATAAAAAATAATTAACCCGATCGCTAAACAGCGTTACGAGAAAAAAATAAAAACGCCAGAATTATTATTTTTTGGTCACTGCTATATTGCAATAAAATGCAATAACGGGCGACCAAAAGATCATATCTACGCCAAAATGGTGTTAATAAAAACTCAGCTCAGCACGCAAAAAATAAGCCATAACCCAGCCCCAGATCATGAAAAATGGAGGCGCTACAGGTCTTGGAAAGTATTTTTTTATTTTTAACAAATTTTTTAATTTTTTTTCACCAATTAAATAAAAAAGAACCTAGGCATGTTTGGTGACTGTGAAGTCGTAATGGCCTGGAGAATCATAATGGCTGATCAGTTTTAGCATTTAGTGAACATGGTAAAAAAAATAACTGTGAAATTGTACTTTTTTTTGCAATTTCACCACACTTGAAATTTTTTTCCCATTAAAACCAATGGTGTCATTCAAAAGTACAACTTGTCCCGCAAAAAACAAGCCTCACATGGCCATATTGACCAAAAGAGTTATGGCTCTAGGAAGAAGGGGAGCAAAAAACAGAAATTCAAAAATTGAAATACCCCTGGTCGTTAATGTGTTAAGGACTATGGGATGCATTATATTATATGGAGGACTATGGGGGGCATTATACTATTTGCAGGACTATAGTGAGTGCATTATACCATATTGAGGACTATGGGAGTGAATTATACTATATAGGGGGCTATATGGAGTGCATAATACTGTATGGAGGACTATGGGGAGTTGATTATACTATATGGAGGACTATAGGGAGTTCAGTATACTATATAGAGGCCTATGAGGAGTGCATGATATGATATTGAGGACTATTTTGTGCCATATACTATATGGAGGCCTATGGGTGGTGCCTTATACTACATGGAAGCCACTGGGAAGTGAATTATACTGTATTGAGGACTCTGAGGTGCATTATGCTATATGGATGACTATGGGCTGTGCATTATACTATATAAAAGCCTATGGAGAGTGCAATATACTGTATGGAGACCTATGCGGTTGAATTATAATTTATAAAGGCCTGTGGGGAGTACATTTTACTATATGGAGGCCTATAAGGAGTGTATTATACTATATAGAGGCCAACGTGGCGTGCATTATACTATATTGAGGACTATGGGCACTGCATTATATTATATAGAGTCCTCTGTGGAGTACATTATACTTTATGGAGTATTATGGGGAGTGCATAATACTAAATGGAAGACTACGAGGTGCATTATAATATATTGAGGACTAAGAGGTGCATTGTACTATACAGAGAACTATTGTGAGTGCATTTTAATATATTGTAGACTATGGGGAGTGCATTTTGCTTGTAGGACTACAGGGAGCATTATAATATATTAAGGACTATGGGGTGCATTGTACTATATGGAGGACTATTGTGAGTGTATTTTAAATGAAGTTTTTGGTAATATTAACACTGTAACACCTGTTGCTATTGGTTTATATTTGATGTAATTTTAAAGAATATAAAAAATCTCCTTAACAAGAGAACAAGAATATGGTGGAACAAGGCTTTCCTTGAAAACTACATTCAAAAACATCTCATCCCCCGGGGTTTGAGAGTAAGGGTTACACCCTCTTTTGTGATTGAAGACGAGGAGTTTATCACCAGCTGGGAAAATATATGCAATGAAAATTGATGGAACTTTCAATCAAACTTAATACAAAGTCTACAGGAGTTGGATAAGAAGATTGAGGAAATATATATGGATGTCAAAAAAGAACTAACTACGGAACAAATAAAGGAGATAGAGCTACAACTAAATCAAAAAATGGATTCCTGGGTTAAGGACATCCGAGAAAAGCAATCCATTAAACTAAATAGAGATCAGAGGGATTTTGCATCCAGTAATGTATACAGATGGAAACACAATACTACCAAAGCCCCTACAAGAGATAGAACTCCATCCTTTTCATCTCACTGTCTTGCAAGTGACGTGTCTGATGCCTCCTCTTCCGTCTCTAGTATGGCCAATTCTACGCCTAAGAGAAAGCGTACACTACGATTTCAACCTAACAAGTGGAACTTCACATATTCACCAGATAACAGGAAAGAATCTTTGAAGGTAATTAATCTTAGTGAACATTCTTTTTCTTTGATTGAATTAAATGTACTTAATAAAGGCCTAATGTTTTGCCCGACAGCTAATTTTGATAAGTTTGATGCAATCAAAGACCTTCATTTATTCGCTAGGAAACTCCTCTTTTACCGCTTCTTTCATGATGAAAATGCCTGTAAGTTATTCCCAACAGAGACGGAACAGGAGGCACTAGCAATATTGGAGGATTTAGCAAGCGAGCACAATACAAAAGGTGACACGATACCTCCGTCTATTTGCCCGAAATCACGGAAATTGCCCCCTCTGTCTATCTGCCCAGCTGTTGATATCTTCGCTAAAACGTTAAGTAAATATTTTGACAGAATACCAAAATATCCACATTACAGTAACATCAGTAAAGATGAAAGACGGATAAGGGATCTACAAGATGTAGTTTTCAAACCATTCGATAAAGGTGGCAATATAGTCGTATGGCCAAAGATGATGTACGAAGCAGAAGCCTTTAGACATTTGAAAGATATTAAATGTTACAAGAAATTGACCTTCAATCCCTTGAGTAAATATAAGTCTGATATAAGTCTGAACTATTGGTAGTTCTACAAACGGCGAGAGATAATGAAATCATCTCTAAAGAACTTTTTCATGCCCTACAGATTAATGAGCCCACAATATCTACTTTGTACTTTTTGCCCAAAGTGCATAAGAATCAATCAACACCACCAGGAAGACCCACAATATCTGGTTGTAATAATTATCTGGAGAATGTTAATAAGTATATTGACACACAGCTCCAACCTTTGTGTCCGAGTTACCATCTTATATAAAGGATAGTGGTGACCTCTTGAAAAAAATTGATGGGCTTCATATTGAGACAGATACCTTACTGGTAACTTGTGACGTAGAGTCACTGTACACTAACATTCGCCATACTGATGGAATAAGAACCTCACAATTATTTCTGAACTCTTCCAATATTACTCCATCTAAGAGAGCCTTTATCATCCAGTTGTTGGAATTTTCACTCTCACATAATTTATTTTTATTCAAGGGGTCCTTCTACCTGCAGCTCCAGGGCACGGCAATGGGGGTATCTTTCGCACCCTCATATGCCAATTTGTTCCTGGGGCTGTGGGAGAGGGACCTCTTCCTATCAGCCTGTTTATCTTCAATGGACCGTGTCCTATTATGGGCTCGGTGCACTGATGATATTTTTATTGTATGGCAGGATAATAGTGATTCATTGAATGAGTTCATTTCTACATTGAATGAAAATCAATTAAATATACATTTGTCGTATCGTTATGACTGCACCTCTGTTGATTTTTTGGATATCAAAATCAAGAGAGATGAAAACAACTGACTACAAACTGACTTATTCCGTAAACCAACGGCTGTTAATGCACTCCTACATGCATCATCATCACATACTCCTGCACTTATTAGGTCAATACCGATAGGTCAGTTTTTAAGAATTAGGAGAATATGTTCAGACGATTTGGATTTTGAAAGAGAAGCAAAAATATTATGGGAAAGATTTATTGAACGTGGTTATAGCGATCGCTCCCTTAAAAGGGCATATAATAAAGCTAAACATAGATCAAGACAAGATGTTCTTTATACAATGAAGTCTTCTACTTCGGACCCTGGTGTGAGGTTTATTACAAAATATCATGGCCAAACTCAAGTGATGCAACAGATCCTGAAAAAATCATGGTCCATTTTACAGGCTGATCCAGTAATTTCTCCCTATGTTGGTGATGGACCAAGAATTACGTATAGGAAATCTCAAAATATACGCGATTTACTAGTGAGTAGTCATTATACAAATGATCCGATAACTTTTCTTTCCACAAGTAAAATTAACGATGGATGTAAACCCTGTGATCGATGTGTGGCATGCACAAATATCAATCGGACAGATGTATTTACGGATACTGGAAATTATACAACATATAAGATAAAACATCAAATTACCTGTACCTCAAAAGCTGTAGTATATCATGCTACATGCCCTTGCCAACTGATTTATATTGGCTAAACAAGACGCCAGTTAAAGGTTAGAGTCCGGGAGCATGTCTTAGGAATTGAAGCTGCCAAAAGTGTCGAGGATATAAATGAGTTAAAAACTATACCTCGACATTTTAAAGTACATCACCAATGTGACGCATCCCTCTTACGTGTAAAAGGAATTGACATGATACAACCACACATAAGAGGTTGAGGCATCAGTAAAAATTTAGCTAGAATAGAAGCCAAATGGATTTGGACACAATACTGTTTCACCTATGGGTCTAAATGAGAATATAAGCTTTGCTCCGTTTTTGTAAACCAAGAACCCACTCTTTACCGTGTACACGTTTATCTTTTTATTATGCTTTTATTACTTTTTATTTTTTTATGTATATTTTTTAATTATATACTCTATGTATTACTTTTTAGCATTACTTACCAGATGTGGTTGATGTGGTTGGCCCTCTTCATCTTCTTCTTGGATGCCCGTGGATGGTCATTCAGTGCTTATTGCTGCTATTTTGTGGCTTTTCAAGTTGGTAAATTACGGATTACCTATCTAGGGTGAAGAACACTATGAAGATCGATGGACTTTTCATACTTTACCCATATTGATTATTTTTTGCTTTATTTATTCTTCTTCCCCCCTCCCTTCCCTCTCCCTCCCCTCCCTCTTGATTTTGGTACCTATTATTTGTATACGAATGTGTACCTTCGTATATACTATTATTTGCATATATATGGAGAAATGTATATTCTTTTCTTTACCTTATTCATTACATTATATATATATATATATATTGATTTTGGTACTTGTGTTGGACCTACAGTTGTGGCCAAAAGTATTGACACCCCTGCAATTCTGTCAGATAATACTCAGTTTCTTCCTGAAAATGATTGCAATCACAAATTCTTTGGTATTATTATCTTCATTTAATTTGTCTTAAATGAAAAAACACATAAGAGAATGAAGCAAAAAGCAAAACATTGATCATTTCACACAAAACTCCAAAAATGGGCCAGACAAAAGTATTGGCACCCTCAGCCTAATACTTGGTTGCACAACCTTTAGCCAAAATAACTGCGACCAACCGCTTCCGGTAACCATCAATGAGTTTCTTACAATGCTCTGCTGGAATTTTAATCCATTCTTCTTTGGCAAACTGCTCCAGGTCCCTGATATTAGAAGGGTGCCTTCTCCAAACTGCCATTTTTAGATCTCTCCACAGGTGTTCTATGGGATTCAGGTCTGGACTCATTGCTGGCCACCTTAGAAGTCTCCAGTGCGTTCTCTCAAACCATTTTCTAGTGCTTTTTGAAGTGTGTTTTGGGTCATTGTCCTGCTGGAAGACCCATGACCTCTGAGGGAGACCCAGCTTTCTCACACTGGGCCCTACATTATGCTGCATAATTTGTTGGTAGTCTTCAGACTTCATAATGCCATGCACACGGTCAAGCAGTCCAGTGCCAGAGGCAGCAAAGCAACCCCAAAACATCAGGGAACCTCCGCCATGTTTGACTGTAGGGACCGTGTTCTTTTCTTTGAATGCCTCTTTTTTCTCCTGTAAACCCTGTGTTGATGCCTTTGCCCAAAAAGCTCTACTTTTGTCTCATCTGACCAGAGAACATTCTTCCAAAACGTTTTAGGCTTTTTCAGGTAAGTTTTGACAAACTCCAGCCTGGCTTTTTGTGTCTCGGGGTAAGTAGTGGGGTCTTCCTGGGTCTCCTACCATACAGTCCCTTTTCATTTAGACGCCAACGGATAGTACGGGTTGACACTGTTGTACCCTCGGACTGCGGGGCAGCTTGAACTTGTTTGGATGTTAGTCGAGGTTCTTTATCCAACATCCGCACAATCTTGCGATGAAATCTCTTGTCAATTTTTCTTTTCCGTCCACATCTAGGGAGGTTAGCCACAGTGCCATGGGCTTTAAACTTCTTGATGACACTGCGCATGGTAGACACAGGAACATTCATGTCTTTGGAGATGGTCTTGTAGCCTTGAGATTGCTCATGCTTCCTCACAATTTGGTTTCTCAAGTCCTCAGACAGTTCTTTGGTCTTCTTTCTTTTCTCCATGCTCAATGTGGTACACACAAGGACACAAGACAGAGGTTGAGTCAACTTTAATCCATGTCAACTGCCTGCAAGTGTGATTTAGTTATTGCCAACACCTGTTAGGTGCCACAGGTAAGTTACAGGTGCTGTTAATTACACAAATTAGAGAAGCATCACATGATTTTTCGAACAGTGCCAATACTTTTGTCCACCCTCTTTTTTATGTTTGGTGTGGAATTATATCCAATTTCGCTTTAGGACAATTCTTTTCGTGTTTTTTCATTTAAGACAAATTAAATGAAGATAATAATACCAAAGAATTTGTGTTTGCAATCATTTTCAGGAAGAAACTGAGTATTATCTGACAAAATTGCAGAGGTGTCAATACTTTTGGCCACAACTGTATATTATTTATATGTGGGTATGTACCCTTATGTTTGCTATCATTGGCATATATGTGGAGATATATATGCATATGGATGAATGTATGTTGATTTAATTGTATGGTATTCATAGTGTGTGTGTATGTGTATATATATATATATATATATATATACCGTATGTGTGTGTATATATATATGTGTATACATGTATGTATTTATGTGTATGTATTTATCTTCAGTATTGACATATCATGTGCTTCACCCGTATATTCGTTTTTATTACTTCCTTATTATTTTTTTATTTATATATTTATTCTTATTTTTTATTATTTTTTCATTTATTTTTTCATTATTTTTTTTTATTAATCATTATTTATTATTTTATATTTTTATTATTTTTATTTTATTATTTATTTATTATTTATTATTTCTCTATTTACTTTTTTCATTTATTAATTTATTTAATTATTTTTTTCATTGATTTTAGTGTTACTGCAACATTTTTCACATCTTCACTTCCTCCCTCCCTTTTTTCCTTCCCCTTCAGCTATTTAGCAATATCTCTACTATTATTAGTATTCTCCATCTCTTCTTCTCATTGCTGCGGACGGGAGATGCACGCATGCACAGTTCGGGGCTCCAGATAGTGTCTCGTTTCCTGCGTCTATATGTTTCCATGATGCCGGGTCGCGGTCACGTGACCTGACGTCAGCGGTCACATGACGCTGGGGCAGAGACTTCCCTGGGCCATCTGATGCGGATGCGTCACTACACTCCGTCTCCACCAACGACAATTGGCCCCAGTTATATATAAACTGGCGGATTTCATGTGGGTAACACACCCTGACGAAGGAGCACTTCCAAAACGCGCGTCGGGGCGCGTTAGGCACCTCAACTATCGCCATCACTAGCCCACTGTGCAGGTATCTATTATAAGTTATAGCCCCTTTTATTTTGTCCTGGTCATTTGTTATCTTTGGAGGGTGTGTCCTCTATATATGGTCCTCTTTTCCCATATGTGATTGACAAATGGGCTTGTTCTGGTATATGCTCAATACACTATAGCACTTTAGAATATACAGGTGCAAATCATTCATAGCATAATATTTTCATATGCATTGAATTAATATATAGGGCACTACAATATTTCATCATATATTGGCACGTGTTATTTTTGATTTTTCATACAAACAGCACTTTAGTTCTTTGGATTTAACTGTATATTTTTTTGATCAGTATATGTCACCTTTTTTATGCCAGTATGGTGCAGTACTTTGCACTTATTTTGCACTTTTTTTGCACTTTAATTACATTTTTTTGTTCTGACCAGTTTTTTATGACAAATATTACAGTCTTTTTTGGTATGTTATTTATATGAATTAGCACTAAGCACTTTATCTATGTACATTTTGTATTTTATTAATTTTATTTTTTTTTGGTGCTCTATGGCAATTCTTGAATCTTTTCTATACCATACCTGTGTGCTATATTTTTATTGGGGCTAAACTAATTTCTTACTGTGGGTCTAATTTGTATTTATGTATTAACTACTCTATATATACATTTTTTGGTGCTTTGTTTGTGTATACAGTGTTTAACCTATTAATAATAAAGGTTTTTTATTGAGCATATTTCTGCTTCATGTCCTATTTTTAATTTTTCATCTATATGGGCTCAACAACTTTTTATATTTGAGTGTATTTTACTATAGTAATGACTATGGGGAGTGTATTATACTATATAAGAGTCTATAGGCAGTGCATTATACTATATAGGGCCTATTGGGAGTGCATTATAATGTATTGAGGACTATGGGGAGTACATTATACTATATAGACATCTATGGGGACTGCATTATACTTTGCAGAGACCTATGTGGGTGCATTATATTATATTGAGGACTATGGGGAGGGCATTATACTATGTGGACAAATATATGGAGTGATTTATACTATACTGGTGGTTATATGCTGTGCATTATACTTTATTGAGGACTATAGGGTGCATTATACTATATGGAGGCCAATGGGGATTGCATTATACTATATGGAGGCCCATGGGGAGAGCATTATAGTATATTGAGGAGTATTGGGTGCATTATGCTATATGGAGGACTATGGGCTGTGTATTATACTATACTGAGGACTTGGAGGCTGGATTATACTATATGGAAGACTATAAGAAGTGCATTATACAATATTGAGGACTATGGGGTGCATTATACTATATTGAGGCCTATGGGGAATGCATTATCCTATATGGAAAACTATGGGGAGTGCATTTTACTGTATGGAGGACTATGGGGAGTGCATTATACTATATTGAGGACTATGGGGAGCGTATTATACTGAGTACTCTGGGAACTGCATTATACTATATAGTGAGCCTTATGAAAAATGTAAGTCATTTTATATATAACATGTACATTTGTAGAAAGAGTTTGCATTTTGCCCTAATATAGAGGATGTATTTTAGAACAGATATGTATTTTGTTCTACCATCTTTTTTCAGTTTGATGATTTTCCCTGCATAAAAAACCGATTTGATTTGTGACAACGCTCTCCTCTGTTTTCTGCCTATACGATCCAGGAATCTCCCGTCTTTTCTGATGCCATTTCTCAGCCTTAATAGGAAATGAAATTCACTGACCATAAATGAAAAAGCAGATCTTGTATTTGCAAAGCTTATTTGACTGCTGAAAGAAAATGAAATCCATCTAAAAAGTTTCCTTCTCTCTAAAACAAGACCCCTACTGCTAGTGTAAAGGATGAATACAGCAACTCCAAATACGAAGATTTAATCATCGAAAGGGATTTATTAAGTGGAGTGGTCTATGTACAAATGAATTTTCTGTAGCCAAAAATCAACTTCTAGCCAAGTTTCCAAAACATTTTGCTGGATAAACAGCCCATTGCCAATCTCTAAACTGACTTCTCATTCCATCCGCATTATACTTAATTATGGAAAAAATAGCCTCTCGCTGCCAGGCTTGTGAGGGCAATGAACATGTTCTTTGATAAGAATTGTTATTGTAAGCCTGGTGGGATTTTGTCTCTTGGACGCAACCATCGAGATGAAAATTCCAAGGGCTAACCCAGTATTGCTCTCTTCAAATTGAAGCTAATATATATATTTTTATTTCAGCTTTGTGTTCCTTAAGGGATTGAAACTGTTGTAGCTTATGTGACTTGGCCGATTCTCAAAGTGAAATCTAATTGTAAATGTTCCTCTCGATCTAACCATGTGTCTACTGTCCATCTAAAGGATTTGCCGGGTAGTAATTTTGACTTCATTCAATTAACGAAACTTCTCTAAGCGCTGACGTGAACATCTAAAATGTACAAACTTTGCTTCAACTTAGACCTTTGCGGAATCATTGATTTTATTTATAGATAAAAGAACTGACTTTAAATTTGATGGGCCTTATCTCGTTGATTAAATCATACATTTCCACTGAAAATAATCCCACAATTTGTGCAATTAATGAGGTTACCTGGTTGATGAAGATGTGGGCATTCCCAATTAGTAGTGTTACCGTACTTATTGGGCTGGCTTTTAGGCAATTGTCTAGAAGAGACTCAAGGACAGGACTCTTGAAACATTCCTGAGAGGCTTGCCAATTTTTGTAAATTAGGCAATTGACTGTGTAATATTTTGAGCACAGCCAGTTAGTATCAAAGGAAGATATACGTTCCAGAGGAGCTCGGACTGTGCCACATAAAATATTCAGATGTAGCTATGTGAGTTTTCAGGACCGTGAAACTCAGTGGCATAACTTTAAGTTCATGGGCCCCGATGCAAAATCTTCAAAAGGGCCCAGAACTATTGCAGGTCTTCAATATTAATAGCCATTTCATATAAGCCAAAGGGACCTTTTGGGATCCCTAGACTTTTGGGGTCCTGGTACAATTGCAATCCTTGTATCCATTATAGTTACTCTATGCCCCACTTTTCTACTTCACACAGTTGATTGTCCACAAGAAATCAATTTTCCAACTATACAGAGATCTTGAGAGGTGCCCTCTTTTCCAAAAAGTCATCTGGACTTTTATGCGATTTGGCACATATGGTTGTAGAGGGCAGTTTCCCAACAGCTGGAAAGCCATAGATTGAGGAATGATAAATTATTGTATAAAAAAGAGAGAGAAGCCAGCGCTGCATAAGGTTAGAACACAATGCATAAAGTGCATATACACATATTAATTTCTAACTGTACTTTAAAATGAGACATTTAGCAAATAATTGATCAACTTTTTGAGCCACTCACTTGAGGCATTCTCATATGGGGCAGTCCTACTCTACGTTTTTAATATTCGCTGTGCCATTATGACCTCCTAAATAAATTAAAAGCAAGACTGCACAAAATGTACCTGAAGCATCTCAGAATCACTCCCAAGGCGCCAGAAAGGGCAAGCGCAGATAAAGTCTGACCATGTCCGCACATAGACATATCAGGTCTAACCTCTGCACTGCCAGACCTGTAACCACAGATGAAGGGTGAAATAGACCCAGATACAGGTGCAAAAATCAAATAGAGCCTGGGGCAGGGCTGCTGTGTGTATGCACAGCAGCCTAGATCAATCATAAAAAAGACACAGAAAAAATGGCATGCATAACCCAGCATGCACTGCAAACTGTGGTGGTCAGCCACAACCAATATCTAATAAAAAAGAGTGAGAAACCAGCGCTGCCTAAGGTTAGCCCTGCCCCAGGCTCTATTTGATTGTGCACCTGTATCTGGACTTGTTTCACCCTTCATCTGTGGTTGCTGGTCAGGCAGTATAGAAGTTAGACCTGATATGTCCATGTCCGGACATGGTCAGCTTTTATCTGCGCTTGCTCTTTCAGGCATCATGGGAGTGATTCTGAGATGCTTCAGGTACATTTTGCATTTTATGCAGTCTTGCTTTTAATTTATTTAGGAGGCCGTAATGGCACAGCGAATATTAAAAACATAGAGTAGGACTGCCCCATATGAGATTGCCTTGGCGTGGCGGGGTGGCTCAAAAAATATATCAATTATTTACTAAATGTCTCATTTTAAAGTACAGTTAGAAAATAATATGTGCAGATGCACTTTATCTATTGCGTTCTAACCTTAGGCAGCGCCGGCATCTCTCTTTTTTATTTGATAAATTATTGTATTTGCACATTAAATGATCTACTCATGTAGATAACGTAAGTTGTAGGTTGGTATTAACCTTGATATGTCAACTATCTAAGAAGCATGAAGCTTGGTGTGTAATATATACATAAATTGTGAGATGAAGGGAATATAAAACAATGTGAAAACCTGATTATCACAAACAGCTAAGCTTTACTCTAAAACACTGTGCATGTAAAAACATACATTTGGGTAAAAAGAAGCCTGAAGCTGGAAATTAAGTCATGGGGGCGGGCACACCCAGTCTTGACTTGATTAGCATGTTTCTTTCTATTTGTAAATAGGCTAGATTTTTTACTTCATAGCATGCAAGTTTAAGGCGCTTGGTCCTGTTCTTCAACCTCATGCTATTGTAAGCTTCTGCTTCCTCTACCTAGCTGGAAAAACTTCTGGGTAAAAACACATAAGCAGTTTATTACTGCTTCCATCTTTTATTTTGCGAGTTAAATAGCGCTTGCTACTTTTGTAGGCGGTCCCTACATATGTCCCTCCTCCCTTGGCAGATACGAAGACTTACTGCCATGGCTCCCATCCCAGACTTCCTCCTCTTGCTTATGTGGCCCAGGGTTTGCTCATGGCTCGCAGATCCCTGGGCTCTGTGCTTAGGGCATGCGCTCCCGCCCGCCCTCTTAAAAGGACAGCTCGTGCCATCCTAGAGTCCCCCCAGGCAATGGCTGGGAGACAGTTATTATTTAAGGCACATCCACCTGTTGGGAGGTACTCTATTTGTTGCATGCTTCTTAGTTCTCAGGTCCCCTGTTCTAAGTTTTTCTTCCAGTACCTGCCCGTACCTGCCCGTATCTGCCTGTTCTTTCCTGTATCTCCCTGTGCCTGCCAGTATACCAGTTGAACTTGCCGTACCTGCCGTGCTAACTTTTACACCAGCCGTACCACCCTACACCTGCCATGCTCACCTGTATACCAGCCTTACCATCCTGTGCCTGTTATGCAGACCTGTATACCATTCATACAAGCCTGCACCTGCCGTGCTTACTGGCATTTCAGCAGTACCATCATGAACCCACCAGTGCTTATCTGTATGCCATCTGTACCAGCCTGCACCTGCCAGTGCCTGACTGTGTACCAGCCATTCCAGCCTGCAACTGCCCAGTACCTGTCTGTATAGTAGCCATTCTCACCAGCACTTGGGGTTTTTGTGTTTTTATCAAGCCTGCCTGTAGCAGCTGTACTCTCATTCTGGGTTGTTCCAGCTTCCTGCCCCTTGGGGGTCTTCTGCCGTGCATCTGAGGTCTGTCCTGGTGTAGCACCTGGTGTCCATCTGAGCCAAGTCTAGCCCCACCATCAGGGGCTTTAGTGAAGAGTCAAGTGTTTAACTAGATATGCCCCTCCAGGCTCTTCTCAGACCACAATGCAATGGTTCCATCACTCTTGTTACAGTAGAACCTATTGATCACATGACCACAAGAGATCTACTGGCATAGCCGATCTGCTGATTTCTAGTTCTCTGCAAGTGATGTGGGGCACAGCATGGGCCCATTTTCCCCTGTAACTGGGCCCCCAATGGAAACGCTAGTTACAGTGGAAATACTTGACAATAACAGAAAATAAATACTGCATGTTTCTCAGAATTTTTTTCTAATATCTTGAGGGACAAATTGTGTAAAACATAATAACCGTTTATTTGGTATAAAGAAAATCCAAAAATATGTTCTATAATTGCGTAAAAAAATAAATTAAATAAATAAATTGCATAGCAATTTATAATAAACAGCACTAAAAAGTATCACATTTTTCCAGCATAAAACAAAGCTTTATACAGCCATGTCAAGGAAGATAAAAAAAAAGTTTGGGCTGCTGAAAAGCGGAGAGAAAAAAAACAAATAAAAATATTTGACTGGTCATTAAGGACAATTTTAGGCAGCATGAATATCCTGACAGGTTCTACTATGGAGTTAAACTATTAACACAAAACTGTCAACTCTTACGTTACACATCACAGTTTCGCACTATGAGATGATGAAGACGGAACTCCAGGCATCTGCACCAGTTGTTGCAACATCTCACATTAATCTGTCACAACTGGGGCTAAATGTTGCCTTTGTTAAACCCCTGCTTTTAAGTATTAGAAAATATGCCAAAATGAGGATAACGAAGGAGTAAAAAAGTTGGCAGCGTAAAAATACCAAGAATGTGACATTAAACTGCTCTCATCTCTGCTCACAATGAGCATTTGTGAAGCTTGCCGGCAGTAACATTGTGAACGCCTTGGAGGGCCTGCCCTCTGCGGGACGCTGGGACATGGTACATACATTGTGATATAGATAAGGAGCTCATTACTGCTTTGTATAAAAGGGCAAAATTCTCATGTTTCTCTTCCTAGAAAGAATACCAGAAAATTCCTTTTCTTCCATATGTGTAGTATTAGATTTATGACTACAACATAATTGTAAAAACGTTTTGTGTTTCGTGCTTTCAAGGAAAATACTCAGTTCTATGAAAAATATTATAATGTAAAGCATACCTACCATTATAAATATATCCCTGCTGTGCATATACAGCAGCCAAAAGGTATGTGAACCCCGTCCCAGTTCAGGTGTTTCAGCCATGCAAATAGGTGCAAAAAATCAAGCACATGTATCAGTGACGACTATAAATGTGGCACCATCATACGATGCCACCTTTGCACAAGGTTAATTAAAACATAAGCCCCGGACCATCAAGACCAATTTTGTTTACTCCGACACTGAATTAAGATGATCCTGATTCATTAAGAGGTGCATGCCTCTTAATAAATCAAGAAAATCAAGTGTGTCTGTGAGTCCTCCTATATATATATATAGTCCGTCCAGATATTTGTGGTACTCGGCGGCTCTGATGAGCATTGATATTACAACCCGGAGACAGTGAATAGCGGTAACTTTACTGGTATTCACAGTCGCCAGGGCCGGATTCACGGAACTCTGGACTATGTCTTGAGCTGCGTTGGAACATTTTGGCTAATAAAAAGGTGAATGATACACAGCCTATCAGGTATCAGTTTCTGGACTACATTGGATTCTGTGAATGAAATGGGCAGCACACAGATGACATTCGAATGCTGCCCACTTTATCATGGACCCATAGACTTGCGTTGTAGATTTTGAGCCGACATTCAGATCAATATCGGCCATGTCTCCGAAAAATTGCACGAACCACTCAGTCCGAGGAAAAAAAATCAAACAGCCCCACAGACTATAATAGGTCCAAGTGCTAATCAATAAAAACACAGGTAGCACACGTATGTGAAAAACTGATGTGAGAATGAGGCCTATGTCATTTTCACATGTTCAGTATTTGAATTGATGGATGGAAGGCCTATGGAGTTTTGGAGATCAGTTGCCGGCTGGGCTGGATCCCCCTGCTTCGGTTGAGGGATCTGTCATCTGGAGTTCACAAATTTTTTTAAGGATTGTTGGTCCTGGATACATGGACGATGGTTGTGTTATTTGATGTCTGGAAGAGCGTGGACTGTGACTACAGACTATACTGGGAGAGATACAAAATCCATGGGCAAACCAAAAGTTGCGACATAGTGAGTATTGTTTGGTATGGAGGCAGTGGGGCTACTGGCCCGGGGAGGGGTTCATGTGGACTGAGGGCAATGTATTTTTGGCCATTTACCTGGGTTTGTTGTAAAACCATGAACGTAAGGAATAAAACATAGTTGCATCGTTAACCTGCCTAGGTGATTATTACAACCCACAACCTCAGATCTTCACATGGACAATTGTCAAAAGACAACTCTATGACTCACTGAGTATTTAGGAGAGCTTTCCAGATCAGGGAAAAAGTCACAGTGAAGTCAGGAGAGGTGAGCTGTGAAATCACCCATAGTGAATGGTGGGGCCTGTATTATTGTAAGTAGTGGTGTTTTCATTCATTGCAATCCTGTCTGTGATAGTATGACTTCTGAAAAGTCTTCTGCGCAGATCAAGAATTGTGGGTTTCTAGAATAAGACTTAGATGCTAGTGCTAAAATTGCAAGATTTCTATTTGTTTGTTGTTGAAAAACACATTATTAGTTTTTGTTAAATATAATTAGCATAAAAACTTGATTTAAAGAATAGTTAGTTTTCCCTTAAATAAGCCTTCCCGGAAGTCTATTATAGCCACATAAGGAAGTCAATTCCTACATTTGCGCTTGTTATTTTGGAGTCAATAACAAGTGTGACAGTCAGGTGTCCATTTACTTTTGGTTATAAACTGTTGGAGTGATTTTTTGGGATTAAGGTTAATCCTGGTTAGAATAAAGAAATACACAAGCGTGTCAATTACAATAATCTCCAGACTCTTCCCGGAGTGTTCATATATTTATGCACTTCGTAAATATACTGAAGATGTTCCAGACATACATTTAGTTGATTTATGCATAGTAGCGAAAAGCAGAATTAAGAGACACACTTTGTGTCCACCCAATTTAGTCACACCCCTTATCAGTTCTGTTAGCTCTCGTGAGAGCTACCATACCCTATGAGATTAAGCAGGCCTGAAAACATTAATCCCGTACTATAACATTAGTGTGCATATGAAACTTTAAAATGCACGCTACCAGGGAGTTTAACATCATTCTCACCTCTATCTTTCAAAAAAGCTGATCTTTGGGTTATCTCTGAGAGTGTGTGCTGTGAGAGGGGAGAAAGAGTGGTAATGTCTCAGAACACAAGGTAGAGCCAGTGGCGTAGCAACTGTTTGTGGCGCCCGGGGCAGTCGAAAAATTTGCCGCCCCTTTAGTCGTTGATAATTCGGAAGCATCCGAAGAGCCCACACTACACTCAAAGATCTAATTTTTAGTCTGCTACTAACTCTGCTGTTATTATTTCTAAATTTCTAGACTTTCATCTTCTTGCAGTTCTCTATATATATGTATGTATTAGCTTGATGATGCTGGATGAAGACCTAATGGTTTTTTTAATAATAATTTTTAATAATGTGACAGAAAAAAAAACAGAGTACAAATTATTTTGTCGGACAGGGGGGCGGACACTGACAGCTTGGGGCCCCTGTGCAAGAAATGTGTCCGGGCCCCCCTCCTTTTATGGCGTCAAAGCTACGTGTGTGTGTATGTTTATATACATATAGATAGATAGATATTGATATTATATAGCCACACACACACACACACATGCATGTATATATATTACATAGTCTCCTTTATTATGCATATTGCTGTCCCTTACACAGTGCCCTCTCTTGTTATGTACAGTACCGTCCCTTACATATTGGATTATATAGAGCCCTGTTTTTTATTACATACTATCCTGTCTTGTTAAGCTGTATAATGCAATGATGGCTGATGGAGCATGAGAAAGCTTCCTTTCTAATGGAGGAGCTCATGGACTGGTAGTTTGGTCACCGGCTCCTCGATCAGCAGTCATTTTATATCTAAAATGAGAGGGGACTTTGTAATAAAAGAGGGCACCGTGAATAACAAAATTAACAAGAATACACTATGTAAGAGACAGCACTATATATAACATCAGAGGAAGCTATATAATAAGGGACGGCTCCATATATAACTAGAGAGGATGATACGTAATAAGGGACGGTGTTATACATAATAAAAGAGGAAACTATGTAACTAAGGGTGGTGTTATACAGAATTAGTGAGTACACTATATACTAAGGGACTGTGTTAGACATAGTGAGTACACTATATACTAAGGGACTGTATTAGACATAATAAGCGATAATGTCTTCCTCCACCTCCCCCTGTTCCTAAGGCCATTATAAGTCCCCTTCCTCCCATCCCAATCCCCCACACCCCTCATTGTCCTCCTCCCCTCACATCCCATTATTGTCCTCTCCCCCACCCCATCATTGCCCTCTTCACCACCTCCATCATTTTCTTCTCCTCCACCACTATCTTTGCTTTCTCCCCCACCACTCCCATCATTGCCCATTCCACCACCTCCATCATTTCCTCCGCCTCCTCCACCACCCCCATTTATTGCCCTTTCCAACACCACCATCATTGCATTCTCCCCCACCACCCCATCATTGCCTTCTCCCCATCACTCCTATCATTGCCTTCTTCTTCACCCCATCACTGCCTTCTCCCCATCACTCCCATCATTGCCTGCTCCATCACCCCATCATTGTCTTCTCCCCATCACTCCCATCATTGCCTTCTCCCCATCACTCCCATCAATGCCTTCTCCTTCACCCCATCACTGCCTTCTCCCCATCACTCCCATCATTGCCTGCTCCATCATTCCATCATTGTCTGCTCCATCACCCCCATCATTGCCTGCTCCATCACTCCATCACTCCCATCATTGCCTTCTCTGCATCACCCCCATCATGGCCTTCTCCCATTACCCCCTCAAGGCCTTCACCCATTACCCCCTCAAGGCCTTCTCCCATTACCCCCATCATGGCCTTCTCCCATTACCCCCTCATGACCTTCTCCCATTACCCCCTCATGGCCTTCTCCCATCACCCCAGGCATCATGGCCTTGTCTCCCCATCACAGTCTTCTCATGTCCCCATCTCGTCCAGGGCCAGGCTAACCTACAGACACACACACAGACATACACATACATACATACACACACAGACCCGCGCTTCCTCGCTCACACAGCAGTGGCCGCTGAATGATGACTTCATTCAGTGGCGCTCCTCTGTGTCAAACAGGAAGCGCGGCCTCCAGGCAGGAGGCAGGACGGACCCTTGCAGCTCCGCTCCTGCTATTCCTTCTTGCAGGCAGCGAAGCTGCTGTGATGGCTCCCTGCCCGCCGCTGCACTGCACTGTGCCTCCGCGCTTCTCCCACAGAGAGGAATTTCTGCCGCGTCGCCCCCACACACGTGCCGCCTGGGGCGGACCGCCCCCCCCCACGCTACGCCACTGGGTAGAGCACTGACTTCACCTTAGAAAGAAACTATACAAAAAAAAAAAACAATCAGAAAGTTTTATAGGGTGCATTTACAGGAGTAGAAGCATAAAGAAAAAAATGGTACAATAATTTTGACCCTGGGACCTCCAACTTTGCAACACTAAAAACCCATTATAGTTGAAGCCATCAGGTTGGTAGGCAAGGAGAGAGCAGGTTGTGCATTAATGTGACACTTTTCATTACAAGACATTAATTCAGTCTAAAAAAAAGTGCTTAGGATATACCAGAAATATCTTTTTTTTACAGAGTACTTCCCTAAGCACCTTAAACAGCACTCACATATACAGTAATCAGTACTAAAGAGGTTACAGAATCAATGAAAGACTTCTATACAGTGCTGAAACATTTGTGGCTAGCAAATCCTATACACATGTTATGTATTTAAAACCCTCTCTCCCCCTGTTTATTTGGTCAATCTAAAAATCCAGATGTTGTAAAATGCTCATTTTTCGAGGAGTTATGAATATGTAGCTGTGCCATGCTGTTCCCATTAATTTTATTGTAAAATCTAAAATACTCCAGACTCGGCGGAATTCAGAAATGAGATGTAAACCCTAGAAAGAACTTTAAATATGTTCCACTCAGTAAAGCATTTATGTTTTTCATTCCCAAAGATGGCCCAAAGATGAGCAGGAAAAGCTTGTAATAAGGAAGTACAACCAAGATAAACCCTGAGCAGAAGTCAACATGAAGGTTTTGAAGAGTCATGCTGGAATTTAATACATTATGCTCGCACACTTTTAACCGCTATGTAAAAAAGTATATATATATATATATATATATATATATACACATTGTTCAAAAAAATAAAGGGAACACTTAAGCAACAGAATATGATTCCAAGTAAATCAAACTTCTGTGAAATCAAACTGTCCACTTAGGAAGCAGCACTGATTGACAATCAATTTCACACGCTGTTGTGCCAATGGAAAAGACAACAGATGGAAATTATTGGCAAAAATTATTGGCAATTAGCAAGACACCCTCAATAAAGGAGTGGTTCTGCAGGTGGGGACCACAGACCACATCTCAGTACCAATGCTTTCCGGCTGATGTTTTGGTCACTTTTGAATGTTGGTTGTGCTTTCACACTCGTGGTAGCATGAGACGGACTCTACAACCCACACAAGTGGCTCAGGTAGTGCAGATCATCCAGGATGGCACATCAATGCGAGCTTTGGCAAGAAGGTTTGCTGTGTTTGTCAGCATAGTGTCCAGAGGCTGGAGACGCTACCAGGAGACGTGGATGGGGCCGTAGGAGGGCAACAACCCAGCAGCAGCACCACTACCTCAGCCTTTGTGCAAGGAAAAACAGGAGGAACGCTGCTAGAGCCCTCCAAAATGACCTCCAGCAGGCCACAAATGTGCATGTGTCTGCACAAACGGTTAGAAACTGACTCCATGAGGATGGTCTGAATGCCCGACATCCACAGATGGGGGTTGCACCCATGCTTATGAACTGTTTTCAGTGTTGATGGGAGCCAGAACTGCTAAGTTTTGGAGCTGCACAGCACAGCTCTGTCCATGGAATTACTGTAGATCAGCCACCTATTCAACTCAATATGGGGTGGATGTGCACTACCTGGCCACAGCTATTATTTCATCAGCGGATCTGTGGAGCTCCATAACTGAGCAGTTCCAGCAGCTTCCAACACTGGGAACAGCTGATTAGTGGGGGTGCCGGGTGTCTCACCCCATTGATCAGTCCCACACCCATTTATCAGATATTGGTGACCTTCAGTGGGTACAGAAAGTATTCAGACCCCTTTAAATTTTTTACTCTTTGTTTCATTGCAGCCATTTGGTAAATTCAAAAACATTCATTTTTTCTCATTAATGTACATTCTGCACCCCAACTTGACAGAAAAAAGCAAAAATGTAGAAATTTTTGCAAGTTTATTAAAAAAGAAAAACTGAAATCATATGGTCATAAGTATTCAGACCCTTTGCTCAGAAACTCATATTTAAGTCACATGCGGTCCATTTCCATGTTATCCTCCTTGAGATGGTTCTACTCCTTCATTGGAGTCCAGCTGTGTTTAATTAAACTTAAGACTTGATTTGTAAAGGCGCACACCTGTCTATATAAGACCTCACAGCTCACAGTGCATGTCAGACCAAAAGAGAATCATGAGGTCAAAGGAACTGGCCAAAGAGCTCAGAGACAGAATTGTGGCAAGAGACAGATCTGGCCAAGGTTACAAAAGAATTTATGCAGTACTCAAGGTTCCTAAGAGCACAGTGGCTTCCATAATCCTTAAATGGAAGAAGTTTGGGACCTCCGGAAGTCTTCCTAGACATGGCCATCCAGCCAAACTGAGCAATTGTGGGAGAAGACTCTTGGTGAGAGAGGTAAAGAAGAACCCCAAGATCACTGTGGCTGAGCTCCAGAGATGCAGTAGGGAGATGGGAGAAAGTTCCACAAAGTCAAGTATCACTGCAGCCCTCCACCATTCGGGCGTTTATGAGAGAGTGGCCTGATGGAAGCCTCTCCTCATTGCCAGACATATGAAAGCCGCATAGAATTTGCTAAAAAACACATGAAGGACTCCCAGACTACGATAAATAAGATTCTCTGGTCTGATGAGATGAAGATAGAACTTTTTTGGGATAATTCTAAATGGTATGTGTGGAGAAAATCAGGCACTGCTCATCACCTGCCCAATACAATCCCAACAGTGAAACATGGTGGTGGCAGCATCATGTTATGGGGGTGTTTTTCAGCTGCAGGGACAGGATGACTGGTTGCAATTGAAGGAAACATGAATGCAGCCAAGTACAGAGATATCCTGGATGAACACCTCTTCCAGATTGCTCTGGACCTCAGACTTGGCTGAAGGTTCACCTTCCAACAAGACAATGACCCTAAGCACACAGCTAAAATAGCAAAGGAGTGGCTTCAGAACAACTCTGTGACCATTCTTGACTGGCCCAGCCAGAGCCGCGACCTAAGCCCAATTGAGCATCTCTGGAGAGACCTGAAAATGGCTGTCCACCAACGTTCACCATCCAACCTGACAGAACTGGAGAGGATCTGCAAGGAAGAATGGCAGAGGATCCCCAAATCAAGGTGTGAAAATCTTGTTGCATCTTTCCCAAGAAGACTCATGGCTGTACTAGCTCAAAAGGTGCTTCTACTCAATACTGAGCAAAGGGTCTGAATACTTATGGCCATGTGATATTTCAGTTTTTCTTTTTTAATAAATTTGCAAAAATGTCTACATTTCTGGGTTTTTTTCTGTCAAGATGGGGTGCAGAGTGTACATTAATGAGAAAAAAAAAGAACTTTTTTGAATTTAACAAATGTCTGCAATGAAACAAAGAGTGAAAAATTTAAAGGGGTCTGAATACTTTCCGTACACACTGTACTCGTATACTAAGGAGAGCCCATTAATGGTAAAGTACTGGACAACTCCTTGAAGGAGCAGATCAAAGCTGCCTATTAAGTTGTATAGAGAGGAGGGAGAGGAGGAGGAAGAACCAAACTGTTACTTTCTAGTAAGTGTTTTATCTCCATCCAGAGCTGGATTCACAGCTATCTTACTCAGTAATGCAGTTTAATGTTCTCCATAGAACTACTGCATCTAGACATGTTCTACAAAGAAACAGGAAAGCAGGAATCACATACAAGTGTGCAGTGTATAGAAGACATTATGGCAGTTAGTCTCTACCCACTAGCTCAGAAGCAACTGAAAATTAGAGTTAAAGTCTGCATAGAGGAAAAGTTGTAAAAAATGCAGGTAAAAAAATGATATAATGGCGAGAAATGGTGCCAATCCTCATGTACTCACAAATGTCAGCATATTGTTAAAAGTAAACTGCAATAATATATGATCTTAATTTTGTTTGTAGTCTGTATAAAAACTGTAGTTGCAACTTGATTCAGAATGCTACCATGATCTAATAATGTAGTCAAGATTTCGGTTTTCTCACAATTGACGTGGGCATGTGGGAAAGGGCATGTTGTATGTCTTTGCCATGATGTCACTCCCATGGGACTGATTATAGTCACTATTCAGATTGCCAGCGAGCCATACAAGACACTGTTAATAATCCCCATTATTCTGTTTAGAAGTTGTCTTGTGTTTTGTCAAACTATTCGACTCCCACTAGAAAAAATATATTAGCATTAATTAAAATAGAAAAATGACTTTCTCTATCTGCCATTGATTTGTTTTAATAAAGAACGTCTGTTTTCTCCGAAACTCAGAGCAACAATTAGGAGCAAGTGTTGACCAGAATGTGCAAAGGTCTAAAATATCATAAAACATCATGAGGTGTGAATGCAGGATGAAAAGCATACGAATACACTGAAATAATAAGCTAGTAGAAATGATCATTTTACGTTAGCACAATTTTTTTGTTTTATTAACTTTACTTTTAAAAGTAATATTTCATCATGACCTCCCTGGTCCATATATTCAGTTAGGGAACTTATAAGTCACATAGTCAAAATAACAGGCCCATGGAGAACACTATAGATAGGAATGGATAGGTTATATGAATATGGATGCTGGATGCCATGGTGGATGATGACTTGTCATCAACCACCATGGTATCCAGCATCCATATTCATATAACCTTCTGATGAACCGTACCATCTACGGGGAAACGTGTCGGGGTGCACCTGAGTCATGATAAGTCTTACTGTTATGAATGAGTCACCGTAGAAGGCAAAAACAGAAATACTAGCTAAGTCCAGAAAACCAGAGAAGTTGGCAGCTATCGGATTACAGACCCCTGAACCTATCAATAACAACTAGCAGTAGCCGTGGGGGGTTCCTACGGTGCCCTAGACCCCTCGATCACAGCCGGAGAACTACATAGCCTAAAGACAGAAAGGGAAATCTAAACTGCCCCAGAGCAGACCCCAAAGCAATAGGCAGCCCCCAACATATAATGACGGTGAAGCAAGATGAAAAACACTCACACAGATAGAAAAATAGGCTGAGCAAACGATGGGGCCCAAGCTAACTACATAGGACAGGATAGAAAAGCTGCTGTCTGTAATCTGCCAAAACCCTATCAAAACAAGAGCCAACAGCTGATAGGGAAAAAAGCCCTGAAGACGCTAGGCTTCAAAAAGACTATATCAGTACTCAGGTATTTTCTGAAGACTGAGCAAAAAGGAATTCAGCACACCCCAGCAGGGAATGGCAGATATCCAGAAAAACAAGGAAAAACAAAACCAAAACACAAATGCAAAAAGCAGAGCCGAAAAACTTAGCTTTTGAGGAGCAGGAATCAGACTGGTCTCCTAGAATCCCTCAGAGAGATCACCAGCAAGGCAGAAGGGCGTCGGCTGCCTTATATCCAGTCAGCAATTCCCGTCACCCAGTCATCATCATCCTGCCCAGATGCTTGGTAATCAGCCTCACTACCTTCCTTCAACAGAAGAGGGAGTTCATCAGACCTCAATGGTGAAGGGGAAAATGAACTCACAACAGTACCTCCCACTTGAGGAGGGGTCACCGAACCCTCATCCACGCCACCAGGGCATCAGGGTGAGCCCGATGAAAGGCACGCACCAATCTTTTGGCATGAAAGTCAGAGGCAGAGACCCAGGAATTATCCTCCTGACCATAACCCTTCCACTTAACCAAATACTGGAGTCTCCGTCTAGCCAGACAGGAATCCAGTACCTTCTCTACCTCATATTCCATGTTACCTTCAACCAATACAGGGTCCGGAGGTGCCACCCCAGGAACTACTGGTTCAACAAACCTCTTCAACAAGGACTTATGAAACACATTATGGATTTTAAATGTGACAGGAAGAGCCAAATGAAAAGAGACCGGATTAATAATCTCCAAAATCTTATAAGGTCCAATAAATCTAGGCTTAAACTTAGGAGAAGCCACCTTCATAGCGATATTTTTTGATGATAACCAAACCATATCACCAACCTTAAACTGGGGACCAATGGTCCTATGTCGGTTGGAAAACCGCTGGGCCTTTTCCTGGGAGAGAGATAACTTATCCACCATTTGGTCCCAGATCTGGTGCATTCTCTCCACCACAGTGTCAACACCTGGGCAGGCAGAAGGCTCCAACTGCCCTGAAGAAAATCGAGGATGAAACCCAAAGTTACAAAAAAAAGGTGACATCAAAGTGGCAGAACTAGCTCTATTATTTAAAGCAAATTCGGCCAAGGGCAAAAATGAAACCCAATCTTCCTGATCAGCGGAAATAAAACATCTCAAATACGACTCCAAGGTCTGGTTTGTTCTCTCCGTCTGCCCATTGGTCTGAGGGTGAAAAGCAGAGGAGAATGACAACTGAATTCCCAGCTTGGAACAGAAAGTCCTCCAAAATCTAGACACAAACTGAACTCCTCTGTCAGATACAATGTTCTCAGGAATCCCGTGCAAGCGAACCACCTGTTGCAAAAACAGGGGCACCAACTCAGAGGAAGATGGCAACTTAGGGAGTGGTACAAGATGAACCATCTTAGAGAACCTATCACAAATCACCCAAATAACAGTCATTCTCTGAGAGACAGGCATATCAGAGATGAAAGCCATTGAAATATGGGTCCATGGCCTCCTGGGGACCGGCAAAGGCATCAACAACCCACTAGAGCGAGAACAAGGTTTAGACTGGGAGCAAGTCCCACAGGACTGCACAAAATTCCTGACATCACGAGACAAGGCGGGCCACCAAAAAGACCGACTCACCAGATCTCTAGTACCAAAAATACCTGGATGACCAGCCAATGCAGAGCAATGAACTTCAGACATCACTCTCTTCTTCCACTGGCCAGAAACATACAACTTCCCACTGGGAAAACGCTCAGGTTTGTCCTCCTGGAACTCTACCAGAGCACGTCTCAAATCGGGCGTGATGGCAGAAAGAACTACCCCTTCACCTAAGATGGTAGCAGGCTTGGTCACCACAGGAGAATCAGCAAAGAAGCTCCTAGAGAGAGCGTCAGCCTTGACATTCTTAGTGCCAGGAAGAAAAGAGACCACAAAATCAAAACGTGTAAAAAACAAGGCCCACCTAGCCTGTCTATGGTTCAAGCGTTTGGCCGACTCCAGGTAAATCAAATTCTTGTGGTCAGTGAGGACCACGACTTGATGTTTAGCTCCCTCCAACCAATGTCTCCACTCCTCAAATGCCCATTTCATGGCTAACAGTTCCAGATTCCCCACATCATAGTTACGTTCAGATGGAGAGAACTTTCAGGAAAAGAAAGCACAGGGATTCATTTTAGATGTTACAGGATCCTTTTGGGACAAAACAGCTCCTGCACCAATCTCAGAAGCGTCCACCTCTACCTGGAACGGGAGTGAGACATCAGGTTGCCGCAAAACCGGGGCAGAAGTGAAACTTTGCTTCAGCTTCTGAAAAGAAGAAACAGCCTCCGGAGACCAATTCAACACATCAGCACCCTTCTTGGTCAGATCAGTCAATGGCTTGGCAATACTAGAAAATTTTCCTATAAATTTCCGATAAAAATTAGCAAAACCCAAAAACTTCTGGAGGGCCTTCAAAGAAGTGGGCTGAACCCAATCATAAATGGCCTGTACCTTGGCCGGGTCCATTTCAATAGTTGACGGAGACAAAATAAATTCCAAAAAAGAAATCCTCTGTACCCCAAAAAGGCATTTCGATCCTTTGACATACAGGGAATTCTCCCTCAAGATCCGGAACACAGTCCGAACATGTTCCACATGAGAATCCCAATCCTTGGAGAAGATCAAAATATCATCCAGATAGATAATCAAAAATTTATCCACAAAGTCTCGGAAAATATCGTTCATGAAGCACTGGAAGACAGAAGGGGCATTAGTGAGCCCAAAAGGCAACACCAGGTACTCAAAATGTCCCTCCGGAGTATTAAAACGCCGTCTTCCATTCATCCCCATGCTTAATGCGGATAAGATTATACGCCCCCTGAAGTCAAGCTTGGTAAACCAGCAAGCACCTTTAACTCTGGAGAATAGATCCGAAATCAGGGGTAACGGATACTGATATTTAATAGTAATTTTGTTGAGGGCACGATAATCAATACAAGGCCTTAATGAACCATCCTTTTTGGCCACGAAAAAAAACCCAGCACCTAAGGGTGAAGAGGATGGTCTAATATGACCCTTCTCCAACGCCTCCTTAATATAGGATCGCATAGCCTCGTGCTCGGGTACAGATAAATTGAAGAGCCGACCCTTGGGAAATTTACACCCCGGGCTCAGTTCAATTGCACAGTCATAACTCCTATGAGGAGGCAAAGACGCAGACTCATTCTCACTAAATACATCATAAAAATCCGCCAAATAGTCAGGAACATCATGCGACTGAGGTGAGGTGGAAAAAACCAGAGCCTCACTAAGGGCACACCGACAACCCCAACTCACCACAGACACAGATTTCCAATCCAAAACTGGATTATGAATTTGCAACCAGGGAAACCCCAGAACAATGGTATCATGCAAATTATGCAACACAAAAATCTGCAATTTTCTTGATGGTCTGGGGCGACCCGCATTACCACCTGGGTCCAAAACTGAGGTTTATTTTTCGCCAAAGGAGTAGCATCAATCCCCCTCAAAGGGATAGGCGTCCGCAGAGGTGTCATCGGAAATCCACAATGTTTAGCAAAATCCATGTCCATTAGGTTCAGGGCTGCTCCCGAATCCACAAAAGCCTTGGCGAAAAATGTGGACAGGGAGCAGATCAGAGTGATTGCCAGAAGAAACTTAGGTTGAACACCACCCACAGAAAACGTGTGTGCAAAACGTTTCTCTCGTTTAGGACAGACAGAAATAATATGCGAGGCATCTCCACAAAAAAAACACAGCTTATTACGCCTTCTGAACTCCTGACGTTGCTTCCTGGACAAAACTCTATCACATTGCATAGGTTCAGACACTTGTTCAACAGGTGGCAACACCTCTCGCACAGTCCTGCGTTCACGCAAACGCCGATCAACCTGAATGGCTAATGACATAGAACTGTCAAGACCAGAGGGAACAGGAAATCCCACCATAGTATCCTTTACGGCCTCTGACAAACCCTTCCGAAAGAGAGCTGCCAAGGCATTATCATTCCAGGTAGTAAGGACCGCCCACTTTCGGAATTTTTGACAGTACAACTCTGCAGAATCTCGACCCTGGTTCAATGCCAAGAGGGTCTTTTCAGCCTGATCAATAGCATTAGGTTCGTCATACAACAACCCCAAGGCTTGAAAAAATGCGTTCACATTAGTCAGAATAGGATCATCTGGTTTCAAAGAAAACGCCCAATCCTGGGGATCGCCACGCAGCAAAGAGATGACAATTTTAACCTGCTGCGCGGAGCTCCCTGACGAGCTAGGCTTCAAGGCAAAAAATAATTTACAATTATTTTTGAAATTCAAATATTTAGACCGATCCCCAAAAAACACATCAGGAGTAGGGATCTTTGGTTCAGCAGCATGTGAATGAGCAAGGTAGGCGGAAATTCCCCGCACTTCCACAGCGAGCTGCTCCACACGATCAGACAATTGCTTTATCTGAAAGAAAAAAAATCCCCCCTACGGCCTCAGAGTTATAGAGGAAAAAATATACACACTTTTTTTTTTTTTACACAATTCTTTCCTGCTATTGAGTACCCTAGGATCTGCGGTATGGCTGGTGATTCTGTTATGAATGAGTCACCGTAGAAGGCAAAAACAGAAATACTAGCTAAGTCCAGAAAACCAGAGAAGTTGGCAGCTATCGGATTACAGACCCCTGAACCTATCAATAACAACTAGCAGTAGCCGTGGGGGGTTCCTATGGTGCCCTAGACCCCTCGATCACAGCCGGAGAACTACATAGCCTAAAGACAGAAAGGGAAATCTAAACTGCCCCACAGCAGACCCCAAAGCAATAGACAGCCCCCAACATATAATGACGGTGAAGCAAGATGAAAAACACTCACACAGATAGAAAAATAGGCTGAGCAAACGATGGGGCCCAAGCTAACTACATAGGACAGGATAGAAAAGCTGCTGTCTGTAATCTGCCAAAACCCTATCAAAACAAGAGCCAACGGCTGATAGGGAAAAAAGCCCTGAAGACGCTAGGCTTCAAAAAGACTATATCAGTACTCAGGTATTTTCTGAAGACTGAGCAAAAAGGAATTCAGCACACCCCAGCAGGGAATGGCAGAAATCCAGAAAAACAAGGAAAAACAAAACCAAAACACAAATGCAAAAAGCAGAGCCGAAAAACTTAGCTTTTGAGGAGCAGGAATCTGACTGGTCTCCTAGAATCCCTCAGAGAGATCACCAGCAAGGCAGAAGGGCGTCGGCTGCCTTATATCCAGTCAGCAATTCCCGTCACCCAGTCATCATCATCCTGCCCAGATGCTTGGTAATCAGCCTCACTACCTTCCTTCAACAGAAGAGGGAGTTCATCAGACCTCAATGGTGAAGGGGAAAATGAACTCACAACATCTTACCCTATGGGGAACCTATATGGCATATCTATTGTGTTGCGTATATTGATTGGTGTTTGAGTGAATATGAGACTGGGTTGGCACCAATGCTTTTGGTCTTGTAGGAGTCTGGACAGTATCAAATATTGAAAATCTATGAATATAGAGGTCCACACTATATGTTCATCGCTTTTTTATGACCAACATTGAAATTGTCTGGTAGATATATGTCTTGTCTCAACACCATATTGATGTTTAACAGCTTCTGTCTTATATTTGCCATTTTGATATTACTGTGATTGAGCGGTCCCCTTAAATTTTGTGGAGGATATTATCATGAACTGGGGTTTTGTTTTTCACCTACTGGTTACTGTTATAGCTAAAAGACTCTCTTCACCTCTGCCCTATTGGACATTGTTTTCCTACCTTTCATCATAGGGTGCTATAGGGGAGTGAGGGACAGCCGACGTTGAGTGGGTGAGTGGGGGCGCCAAAATCGTTCTTTTAGGGTGCCAACCTCCACAATCAGATAGGAAAAAAAATAGAATCATAGAATCATAGAATCATAGAATCGCAGAGTTGGAAGTGACCTCCTGGGCCATCTGGTCCAACCCCCTGCTCAAAGCAGGATTCGCTAAATCATCCCAGTCAGATGTCTGTCCAGCCTCTGTTTGAAGACTTCCATTGAAGGAGAACTCACCACTTCTCGTGGCAGCCTGTTCCACTCATTGATCACTCTAACTGTCAAAAAGTTTTTTTCTAATATCTAATCTGTGTCTCCTCCCATTCAGTTTCATCCCATTGCTTCTAGTCTTTCCTAGTGCAAATGAGAATAAAGTTGATCCTTCTACAATGTGACAGCCCTTTAGATATTTGTAGACAGCTATTAAGTCTCCTCTCAGTCTTCTCTTTTGCAAACTAAACATTCCCAAATCCTGCAACCTTTCCTCATAAGACAGGGTTTGCAGACCGGTCACCATTCTGGTCGCTCTTTTCTGAACTTGCTCCAGTTTGTTGATGTCTTTTTTAAAATGTGGTGCCCAAAACTGGACACAATATTCCAGATGAGGTCTGACCAAAGAGGAGTAGAGGGAAATAATGACTTCACGTGATCTAGACTGTATGCTTCTGTTAATACATCCTAGAATTGCATTTGCCTTTTTTGCTGCTGCATCACACTGTTGACTCATATTCAGTCTGTGATCTATTAATATACCCAAGTCTTTTTCACATGTGCTGTCACTTAGCCCTATTCCTTCCATTCTATATATGCTTTTTTCATTTTTATTGCCCAGATGTAGTACTTTGCATTTCTCCCTGTTAAAAACCATTCTGTTAGTTGCTGCCCACTTCTCCAGTTTATTTAAATCTTTTTGAATCCTTAATGCTTATTGTAGGGTATCTAATAGGATAGGTTCATTTTTTTGGTGTATCTGGATATATACCTTTATTTTTCACTGGGTTGGTGTTTTTTAACATATTCTATGGGAAGGTGGATATGTATGATGGGTATATGGGCACGGGACTATGGGATGGAGGATGTGTGATGGGTATATGGGCACTGGACTATGGGATGGAGGATATGTATGACGGGTATATAGGCACGGGACTATGGGATGGAGAATATGTATGATGGGTATATGGGCACGGGCCTATGGGATGGAGGATGTGTGATGGGTATAAGGGCACGTACTATGGGATGGCGGATATGTATGATGGGTATATGGGCACGGGCCTATGGGATAGAGGATATGTATAAAGGGTATAAGGGCATGCGACTATGGGATGGAGGATGTGTGATGGGTATATGGGCACGGGCCTATGGGATGGAGGATGTATGATGGGTATATGGGCACGGGACTATGGGATGGAGGATATGTATGATGGGTATATGGGCACGGGCCTATGGGATGGAGGATGTGTGATGGGTATATGGGCACAGGACTATGGGATGGAGGATAATTATAATTTGCTATAACTAACCACAGTTAGTTACTATTCCCGGGCAGCGCCGAGCTCTTCAGCTAGTATTCTAATAAATCTAGTTTTTATAAGGAAATATATATTCACTCTATAAACCGTATCTGATCCGTCCCCTACCCAGGGAGGTGTGAGGCTGAAGTGTATAGGATTACACAAACCAGACATTCAAGGGAAGACAGAAAGAGATGAAAGACATCTAAAATCATACAAATATACTCACAAAACAACAGTGGAAGAATACAGGGGAGTGATTGGCAGGGGAAACCCAGCAGGAGATGCTGAGGATAAACATGTGTAATGACCAGGCTGAACGTTCCCTGCTATCCGCCCCCACATGGTGTCCGCAGCTGAAGGAATTATGACACACACACCAGCCTTGGAGATAACAGTTGCTTTTACTTCAGCAGGAATGGGAATTATAACTTGTAACAAGTAAGGAACAGTCTCTCATGGGTAGTCCACGGAAATTACAGTTCACACTTAGATGCTGAGATGTTATTGGGGTCTGGAGCTTTAAGAGCACTGGACAATGTCTTTTGGTATTTTACAGAAGGAGGTAGATGCAGCAAATAGAGGTTACAGACCTGTACTTGGGGTTATCTCCACAGTGTGTCACGGCACGTGCACGAGAACTTATAGGGGAATGTAAAAACCGTGGTGAATCCAGTCAGAAAGACGTTAGATGTGGTGAATCCAGTCACAAATACTTTAGATGTGGTGAATCCAGTCAGGAATACTTTAGATGTGGTGAATCCAGTCATAAAGACTTTAGAATGATTTCTGTACAGGTTAGAGGGAACTCAGGTTCTTAGGCCTGCAAGAGATCTTGAGGTAAAAACATCCTGCATATGTGTACTGCTCTCCCAGAAGGCATCCCTCAGACTCCAGAAGATTCTAGACTTGCCTGGAAAACAGCTCCTCTTATTGACCATGTGACTAGGAGCTGGCCAATAGGACACCAAATTCATATCTCAGATCCTTACAAACAATAATTATGAGTCATTCTACACTTTCACCATTAGATGTCGCCAGAACACAGCAAATGAGATATGCATTGCATCTAAAATGGAGGTGACTAGAAATGGAGAATTACAGATTACAGCTCACAAATAATGTAGAGGGCCAGTTACAGAGTGAGTTGTAGTGTACAGAAGCTACTCACATTTCAGAATTACTTAAAGGGACAGACACACTCTGGACTGGGTCACTACACATGCAAACCAATTCCAAGAAGAAATCTCCTGAATAACTTTCCAACCGCCTACTCCAAAAACTGATTTTCTCCTCCAACACCTAACTAGCAAGTAAGAACTATCATTGGCAATTCCGAAGTGCCAGTGCCGATCACATATACCAAAAGGGAGTGGCCAACACAGAACAGCTGAGACAATTCAGGATGGAGAGCTACAGAAGATCAACTGAACTGATTAACCCTTGCAATGACAGAACAAAGAAAAAACCTGCACTGTTTAATATAATGGTGAAGCAGTTGTAATCAGAGCAGTATTTCATATGACCTGATGCTGCGATCTTCTGGCTCCTCTCTGTCACGTTTTTCCCTTGACAGCAATGGTGAGTAAAATGGAGTAGAGAAGAGCACCTCCTAAAGTCAAGAGACTTGGAATTACCGTATTTCCTCGATCCTGAGGAGTTGTGTTTAGGGATTTGGGGGAAGCATTACCCCTTCAAGAACCTGTCACCAAATCAAAAGTGACTAGTTTTTTTTAGCTTATTTTATTCTGCTGCTCATCTGAATATTCTGTTTTATATGTTTTTATAATCCACCATTCAGTTCCAGAGATATGGGCTTTTTAAAATAGTTACTTTTTATGTTTTTTTGTCAAAAGGGCATGACTCACAAAATAATACACTGCTCCAAAAAATAAATTGAACACTAAAATACCACATCCTAGATATCTCTGCATGATATATTCCAGTTGCAAATTTTCATTCATTGCATAGTGGAATATGTTCAGAACAATAAAGCATAACAATTATCAATGTAAATTAAAATGAATATCCCATGGAAGTCTGGATTTGGAATGATACTCAAAATCAAAGTGGAAAATCAAATTACAGGCTTATCTAACTTCAGTGGAAATGCCTCATGACAAGGAAAAGATGCTCAGTATTGTGTGTGGCCTCCACGTGCCTGTATGATCTCCCTGCCGTACAACACCTGGGCATGCTCCTGATGAGGCAGCGAATGATCTCCTGAGGGATCTCCTTCCAGACCAGGACTAAAGAATCCACCAACTCCTAGACAGTCTGTGGTGCAATGTGACGTTGGTGGATGGAGCGAGACATGATGTCCCAGATGTGCTCAATCGGATTCAGGTCTGGGGAACGGGCCTTCATCTTGCAGGAACTGCTGACACACTCCAGCCATATGAGGTCTGGAATTGTCCTACATTATGAGGAACTCAGGGCCAACCGCACCAGCATATGGTCTCACAAAAGGTCTGAGGATCTCATCTCGGTACTTAGTGGCAGTCAAGCCACCTCTGGCAAGCACATGGAGGGTTGTACGGCCCTCCAAAGAAATGCAACCCTACACTATTACTGACCCACTGCCAAACCAGTCATGCTGAAGGATGTTGCAGGCAGCAGATCACTCTCCACGGTGTCTCCAGACTCTGTCACATCTGTCACATGTGCTCAGTGTGAACCTGCTTTCATCTGTGAAGAGCACAGGGCGCCAGTGGTGAATTTGCCAATCCTGGTGTTCTGTGGAAAATGCCAAGCGTCCTGCATGGTGTTGTGAGCACAACCCCCATCTGTGGACGCCGGGCCCTCAGACCATCCTCATGGAGTTGGCTTCTAATTATTTGTGCAGACACATGCACATTTGTAGCCTGCTGGAGATCATTTTGCAGGGCTCTGGCAGTGCTCCTCCTGTTACTCCTTGCACAGAGTTGGAGGTAGCGGTCCTGCTGCTGAGTTGTTGCCCTCCTACAGCCCCATCCATGTCTCCTGGTCTACTGGTAGCACCTCCAGCCTCTGGACACTATGCTGGTAAACACAGCAAACCTTCTTGCCACAGCTCGCATTGATGTGCCATCCTGTATGAGCTGCATTACCTGAGCCACTTCTGTGGGTTGTAGAGTCCGTCTCATGCTACCACAAGTGTGAAAGCACAACCAACATTCAAAAGTGACCAAAACATCCGCAAGAAAGCATTGGTACTGAGATGTGGTCTGTGGTCCCCACCTGCAGAACCACTCCTTTATTGAGGGTCTATTGATAATTGCCAATAATTTCCATCTGTTGTCTATTCCATTTGCACAACAGCATGTGACATTGATTGTCAATCAGTGTTGCTTCTTAAGTGGACAGTTTGATACCACAGAAGTTTGATTAACTTGGAGTTATGTTCTGTTGTTTAAGTGTTCCCTTTATTTTTTTTTGAGCAGTGTAGTACAAAGCAGTCAAAAGACATGCCCCAAGGAATCCTGTGAGCACTAAATAAAAATGCCCATATCTCTGGAACCAAGTGGAAGATTTAAAAAAAAAAAAAGTCATGCTCACTGGAGCAGTGAAAATAAAATAAGAGCTACTTTTGATCTGGTGAAAGGTCTTCCTTACTTCCTTAAAGATGCCAGCTGAGCAGGTTATAGGTCTGAAATTCATCCCTGACATTTGAAATCACACATGCCCATGTCATCTCCATCCCCAAGCACCAGATGGGATATATTACTAATATTACCCTGGATGGAGGTGTTCTGTCTCCGACATAATTCACAACCTTTGACTGTCTATTTTGATAAAATTACAAAGATCTGCTGTATGTATAGAATATTCAGGTTTCTATGTAGTTTATTGTTTTCTGTATCTTTGGCTCCATCTACTGACCAAAGTCGTAACTGCAGTGTTATTCTATTTACTTTCATTTTCACTTCTATATTTTCCCTCCAATCCACAGTGTATTCTGGGTAAGTTTGGAAAGCATCATGGTCTATTCCAGCCTCATTTTTCTCTCCAGTCCTCCAGTGTGTATTTTGGGAACATCTCATTCCTCTACTTCCCTTGTGTCAGCATCAGTGGTATGTAAACATGCTCCCTGTATATGATTTCTGTCTCATATTAGCCAGTTTAGTTACCTCCCCCCGCTCAGCTAGTAGTGCAGATTGTGTATGCTATGTATATTGTGTATTTCCATGAACCCAGTACTGATTCTATGCATCTGTTTCTGTTTGTAGTTTCACCACATCTATATACCCTACGTTCAATAGAGCACAGATTCAACTACAGTCTCCCTTATTGGACCCCGGTATAGCGGTTTAGCTGCTTGTTAAGCTACATGAATCCCGGTTCATTTAGTGAGGACATCACAGGAGGAAAGGAAGATATACTACAAGACCAATATTTCCAATGATACCCGTGGCCTGCAGTGGTAAGTGACGAAGTCAGCAACTTGGTGCTCCGTCACAACTCTTAACAGTATGAGTGTCTTGAGAACACCCATTTTGTTGGCAACGTAGTAGACAAGGCAGCCAACGACCAGACAGGCCCTTCTGGCATTTGCCCGAATTGCCAGATGGCCAGTCTGGCCCTGCAGCTGAGTATATAGTCTTACAGGCAATGCTTCGTGGGAGAAAAGTATGCAAATTAGTTATTTTGCCGAATGAAAGAAACAATTTTTCTAGTATCACTAAAGAGAGGTGGCTACCCTGTAGTTTCCTTCATTCTGTGAGACTACTAAATTGCCTATTGGAAGATGGTGCTACAAGTATCCCCCAACCCATTACAAAGATAATATGTTGAGAAATATTCTGCAAAATGTCAGAATTTTTTTACTTAGTGAATTTATTGCCACAATCTTCTCAGATCTACAGTAAGCAGAGTAAACATTCTCAAGTATGCAGCTTGGCACAGACATTGGAAATATGCTTAAAATCATGTCTACAAATACGATAGATATAAAATGCAAATAATTCCAGGATAATACGTGAAATCTTCGAGACTTGCTGGATTGTTTTCCTATTACTGTTTCATAGAAAGTAATTCTTGACTGTAATACTTGTAAACCCCTGGCGAAGGATATCTATCCGAAACGCGTGTTGGGGCACGTTATGCTCCATAATTGACCACCATAAGTTGATTACAGGTAATCATGTTTGATTAGTTTTTTTCCTTTTTCCTTTATTTACTTGCCCAGGCAGTTTGGACTCATATATTTGCTTTATTGATTATTCATCCCCACTTTCTTCCATTATGGCTGTGTCCATTTTACTTACCTGGTTCAGTCATTAGGATTTATTACCTTTTTGCTACCTTATATTTATTCTTATTGTGTATTATTATATTATTGAAAGCTTTATCCACTAGGTGGTGTTATATTACATTTTACATCTTATTAATATATATTCACTTATTTATTTTGTGCTGGCAGCCCTTTGTGGTTGTATTATTATTATTTTTTTATATATATTTCTGATGATATGTCATTACTTTTATCTACAGACATTATTTTAGTTGTATCTCTATGTGCCACAGTTTTTAATAAAGGCAATTTTAATCTTATTTTTCTTTTTAATTTGTCTTATTTTTTAACAATTTTGCTTGTCCCCTCCATTGACCTCCTTTCCATACCTGGTGGTTTTCTCTCTTTTTGTTTTATAGGTCAGGAGATGAAACCTGATTTTGGGTTAACATCAGATTTGGAGATTATTAAAAGGGGTTTTATAGGGTATAACATTGATCATTTATCTTCAGTAAAGGCCATCAATGTGTCCCAACACTCAGCAGAACACAATTGCTTTACTGAGTTCTGATGTCCTTAAAGAAGTTGTCCACTACTTGGACAACCCTTCTCATACCCCACACTTGGCCCTGATAAAATAGAAAAGCTTATACTCTCCTCCCGTACTAGCGTAGTTCCAACGGCATCGGCATTCGCGTTCCCAGTGCTCATGTGCAGTTGTTATCACATGTGAACCTGGAGATCAATCAGCGCTGGGGTCACTGTCTTCACCTTCCGACAAATCAAACAAGATTCCTGTAAATTCCTGGGCTGTCTAGCATGAACTGAGTGGTTGAGAACACCTCAGAGTGGCTCAATGATATTGAGGTCAGGGGACAGAGATGGCCACTCTAGAACCTTCACTTTGTTCTGCTGTAGCTAATCACAGGTCTAGTTGGCCTTGTGTTTTGAATCGTTGTCATGTTGGAACGTCCAAGTAGGTCCCATGCGCAGCTTCCGGGCTGATAATTACAAATGCCACAAAGTTTCTCGCCTACAATACGCAAAACAGCAAAGAGCCAAGACTCAAAACTTCTGGAACAAGGTAATTTGGAGTGATGAGACTAAAACTGACCACAACCATAAACATTACATTTGGAGAGAGGTCAACAAGGCCTTTGATGAAAGGAACACCATTCCTACTGTAAAGCACGGAGGTGGATCGCTTATGTTTTGGGGATGTGTGAGCTGCAAAGGCACAGGAAACTTGGCCAAAGTTGAAGGAAAGATGAATGCAGCACGTTATCAGCAAATACTGGAGGAAAATTTGCAATCATCAGCCCGGAAGCTTAACATGGGACAAACTTGGATGTTCCAACATGACAATGATCCAAAACACAAGGCCAAGTCAACCTGTCATTGGCTAAAGCAGAACAAAGTGAAGGTTCTGGAGTCTCCATCTCAGTCTCCTGACGTCAATATCATTGAGCCACTCTGGGGAGATCTCAAGAGCACAGTTCTTGCTAGACAGCCCAGAAATTTACAGGAACTAGAAGCTTTTTGTTATTAAGAGTGGGCAGCTTTACCATCTGAGAAAATAAAAAACCTCATCCACAACTACTACAATAGTCTTCAAGCTGTCATTGATGTTAGAGGGGGCAATACACGGTATTAAGAAATGTGGTATGTAAATTTTTGATCAGGGTCATTTGGATGTTTTTGGTTGTCATTATGATTTAAAAAGAGAAAACACAGTAGTTTGACAATAAATGGCTTCACCAAACCAATAACCATGAGTTTTGGTGTTATCATATTCTCTGAAAAAAAGGCCAAGAAAGCAAAAATTCTGCCGGGGTATGTAAACTTTTGAGTACAACTGTACCACCATTGAAACCCGCTTACATACTGGGAAGTAAGGAAGATGCAACTTTATCCTAGTATGGCTTCATATTTTCTCATGTACTGTACCAAGTTTTCAGCTCATGCTTTTATTTATGGTAACCACCAGCAAATTGTAGATTTGTGTCACTCATTCACCATGGACTGGACTTTACAGAGGATCACTGGTGTTTCACAAAAAAAGTTGTTTCATTCCAGAATGGGGGTTCCTTGATTCCCTGTTCCTTTCAAAATTCGATTACCAGTGAGTGGAAAGGTGGCAGCACATGTGCCAGTTATTTCCAATCTTTAACCCCTTCCCAACCTATGACGCCTACATAGGTGTCATGAAAAGTCGTGCCCAAACGACCCATGACGCCCCCGTAGGCATCATGCTATAAATAGCGCTCCTGCGGGTCGGGTGACCGGGGTCAATGAAAGGTCACCCGACCCGCACACAAAGGACCCCTTATGCTTCACCACGGGGGGGGGTGGCTTAGCCCCCACGTGGCTACGATTGCTCTGATTGGCTGTTGAAAGTGAAGCAGCCAATCAGAGCAATAATAATATTTCATCAATGAAAATTGATTAAATATTACAATCCAGCCATGGCCGATGCTGCAGTAGCATCGGACATGGCTGGAGACACTAATTTAACCCCCCCACACCGGCTGGCGGGGGCGATCGGCCCCCACCACGGACTGACAGCAGTGATGGGCCGCTGTTGTCACGATCTGCCCCCTCTCCCCTTCCCTCCGATCCCCCCCACAGTCCGATCCCCCCTCACCCTCCCCGGTACCTGTCACGTCCAGCTCCGGCTCCCGGTGTCCCGCAGTCCCTCCTGCATGGGCGCCGCCATCTTTGAAAATGGCGGGCGCATGCGCAGTGCGATTGTAATATTTCACCAATTAAATTTGGTGAAATATTACAATCGGTCCATGGCCGATGCTGCAATAGCATTGGCCATGGCTGGAGACAGCAATCAGACCCCTCACCCACCGACTGATGGCGCTGATCGGCTGCTCTGATTGGCTGTTGAAAGTGAAACCGGAGCCGGAGCTGGACGTGACAGGTACCGGGGAGGGTGAGGGGGGGATCGGACTGCGGGGGGGATCGGAGGGAAGGGGAGAGGGGGCAGATCGTGACAACAGCGGCCCATCACTGCTGTCAGTTTGTGGCGGGGGCCGATCGCCCCCGCCAGCCGGTGTGGGGGGGTTAAATTAGTGTCTCCAGCCATGTCCGATGCTACTGCAGCATCGGCCATGGCTGGATTGTAATATTTCATCAAATTTCATTGATGAAATATTACTATCGCTCTGATTGGCTGTTGAAAGTGAAACAGCCAATCAGAGCGATAGTAATATTTCATCAATGAAATTTGATGAAATATTACCATCCAGCCATGGCCGATGCTGCAGAAGCATCGGACATGGCTGGAGACACTAATTTAACCCCCCCACACCGGCTGGCGGGGGCGATCGGCCTCCGCCATGGACTGACAGCAGTGATGGGCCGCTGTTGTCACGATCTGCCCCCTCTCCCCTTCCCTCCGATCCCCCCGCAGTCCGATCCCCCCTCACCCTCCCCGGTACCTGTCACGTCCAGCTCTGGCTCCCGGTGTCCCGCCGTCCCTCCTGCATGGGCGCTGCCATCTTTGAAAATGGCGGGCGCAAGCGCAGTACGATTGTAATTTTTCACCAATTAAATTTGGTGAAATATTACAATCGGTCCATGACCGATGCTGCAATAGCATTGGCCATGGCTGGAGACAGCAATCAGACCCCTCACCCACCGACTGATGGCGCCGATCGGCTGCCGCTACCGACTGACGGCAGCAATCGGACGCCGCAGTCATCATCAGGTCCCCTCCCCCTTCCCTCCGCTCCCCCCAGCCTTCCGATCCCCCCCACCGGCCCTGGTACCTTCTATCCCTCTGGCCATCCCGGTGTCCTGCGTCATGGGCGCCGCCATCTTGGAAAATGGCAGGCGCATGCGAAGTGCACCGGGTGCAGATTCATTCATTTATTTTGATCACTGTGAGAAACTTTCACATTGATCAAAATAAAAAAAAGTAAATAACCCCCCCTTTATCACCCCCATAGGTAGGGACATATAATAAAATAAAGAAAATATTTTTATTTTTCCATTAGGGTTAGGGTTGGAAAGAGGGTTAGGGTTGGAATGAGGGTTAGGGCTGGAATGAGGGTTAGGGCTGGAATTAGGGTTAGGGCTGGAATTAGGGTTAGGGCTAGGGTTGGAATTAGGGTTAGGGTTGGAATTAGGGTTAGAGTTGGAATTAAAGTTAGAGTTGGAATTAGGGTTGGGATTAGCTTTAGGGTTGTAACTAGGGTTAAGATTAGGGTTAGGGGTGGGTTGGGGTTGGGATTAGGGTTAGGCTTGTAGTTAGGGTTAGAGTTGGGATTAGGGTTAGGGGTGTGTTGGGGTTAGGGTTGTGGTTAGGGTTATGATTAGGGTTGGGGTTAGGGTTAGGGGTGTGTTGGGGTTAGGGTTGGAGTTAGAATTGAGGGGTTTCCACTGTTTAGGCACATCAGGGGGTCTCCAAACGCGACATGATGCAACCATTTATTCCAGCCAATTTTGCGTTTAAAAAGTCAAACAGTGCTCCCTCCATTCCGAGCCCCGACATGTGCCCAAACAGTGGTTTACCCCCACATATGGGGTATCAGCATACTCAGGAAAAATTGCACAACAACTTTTGGGGTCTAATTTCTCCTGTTACCCTTGGGAAAATAAAAAATTGGGGGCTAAAATAATTATTTTTGTGGAAAAAAATGATTTTTTATTTTCATGGCTCTGCGTTATAAACTTCTGTGAAGCACTTGGGGGTTCGAAGTGCTCACAAGACATCTAGATAAGTTCCTTGGGGGGTCTAGTTTCCAAAATGGGGTCACTTGTGGGGGGTTTCTACGGTTAAGGCCGGTTTCACATTTGCACTTTATAGCGCAGCGACGGCCTGCGCATGGCCGCCGCTAAGCCCCGCCCCCTCCCGGCTCCCTGCCCGCCCCATCCGGTCATCGCCGCCTACTAGCGCACATGGACGCTTGCGATCTGCGCACCCTATCTTTAGCATAGGGTGCGCAGATCGTGCGCTGGTCATGCGCTAGCAGGATTTTGCCGTGCGCTGCACACTTTTGAAGGTGCGCTGAAATGCAACATGCTGCGTTCGGCGCACACGGGCGCACCTTCAAAAGTGCGCAGCGCATGGCAAAATCCTGCTCGCGCACGGCCAGTGCACGATCTGCGCACCCTATGCTAAAGATAGGTGCACAGATCGCAAGCGTCCATGTGCGCTAGTAGGCAGCGATGACCGGAGGGGGCGGGGCTTAGCGGTGGCCGTGTTCATGCCATCGCTGCGCTATAAAGCGCAAATGTGAAACTGGCCTTAGGCACATCAGGGGCTCTGCAAACGTAACATGACGCCTGCAGACCATTCCATGAAGTTGGCATTTTAAAACGTCACTACTTCGCTTCCGAGCCCCGACGTGTGCCCAAACAGTGGTTCCCCCCTCATATGGGGTACTAGCGTACTCAGGACAAACTGGACAACAACTTTTGGGGTCCAATCTCTCCTGTTACCCTTGTGAAAATAAAAAATTGTGGGCAAAAAAATCATTTTTTGAGGAAATAAAAATCTTTTTTATTTTCATGCCTTTGCGTTATAAACTTCTGTGAAGCACTTGGGGGTTCAAAGTGCTCACCAGACATCTAGATAAGTTCCTTGGGTGGTCTAGTTTTCAAAATGGGGGCATTTGTGGGGGAGCTCCAAAGTTTAGGCACACAGGAGCTCTCCAAACCCGACATGGTGTCCGCTAACGATTGGAGCTAATTTTTCATTCAAAAAGTCAAATGGCGCTCCTTTCCTTTTGAGCCCTGCTGCGCGCACAAGAAGTGGTTTACCCCCACATATGGGGTACCAGCATACTCAGGACAAACTGGACAACTTTTAGTGTCCAGTTTCTCCTGTTAGCCTTGTGAAAATAAAAATTAGCGGGCTAAAAAATCATTTTTGAGGAAAAAAAATATTCTTTTATTTTCTCTGCTCTGCGTTATAATCTTCTGTTAAGCACTTGGGGGTTCAAAGTGCTCACCACACATCTAGATAAGTTCCGTCGGGGGTCTAGTTTCCAAAACTGGGTCACATGTGGGGGAGCTCCAATGTTTAGGCACACAAGGGCTTTCCAAACGCGACATGGTGTCGGCTAACGATTGGAGCTAATTTTCCATTCAAAAAGTCAAGTGGCGCTCCTTCCCTTCCGGGCCCTGCCGTGCATCCAAACAGTGGTTTATGACCACATATGAGGTTCGGTGTACTCAGGAGAAATTGCCCAACAAATTTTATGATCCATTTTACCCTGTTGCCCATGTGAAAATGAAAAAACTGAGTCTAAAAGAAAATTTTTGTGAAAAAAAGTACTTTTTTTTCTACGGATCAATTTGTGAAGCACCTGGGGGTTCAAAGTGCTCTTTATGCATCTAGATAAGTTCCTTGGAGGGTCTAGTTTCCAAAATGGGGTCACTTGTGGGGGAGCTCCAATGTTTAGGCACACAGGGACTTTCCAAGCGCGACATGGCAACCGATAAATATTCCAGCATATTTTCCAATCAAAAAGTCAAATGGCGCGCCTTCCCTTCTGAGCTCTGCCGTGTGCCCAAACAGTGGTTTATGACCACATATGAGGTATCGGTGTACTCAGAAGAAATTGCCCAACAAATTTTAGGATCCATTTTATCCTATTACCCATGTGAAAATGAAAAAAATTGATGCTAAAAGAAAATTTTTGTTGGAAAAATTAAAATGTCCATTTTTTCCTTCCATGTTGCTTTAGTCCCTGTGAAGTACCTGAAGGGTTAATAATCTTCTTGAATGTAGTTTTGAGTAACTTGAGGTGTGCAGTTTTTAAAATGGTGTCACTTTTGGGTATTTTCTGCCATATAGACCCCTCAAAGTGACTTCAAATGTGAGGTGGTCCCTAAAAAAATGGTTTTGCAAATTTTGTTGTAAAAATGAGAAATCGCTGGTCAACTTTTAACCCTTATAACTTCCTAACAAAAAAAAATGTTGTTTCCAAAATTGTGCTGATGTAAAGTAGACATGTGGGAAATGTTATTTAGTAACTATTTTGTGTCACATAGCTCTCTGGTTTAACAGAATAAAAATTCAAAATTTGAAAATTGTAAAATTTTCGCCAAATTTCCATTTTTTTCACAAATAAACACAAAAATTATCGACCTCAATTTACCACTATCATGATGCTCAATATGTCATGAAAAAATAATCTCAGAATCGCTAGGATGCATTGAAGCTTTCCTGAGTTATTACCTCATAAAGGGACACTGGTCAGAAATGCAAAAAATGGCCAGGTCATTAAGGTTAAAATAGGCTGGGTCATGAGGATGTTAACATAGGAGTTAAACGCAAAATGGCCATAGTCCTTTCTCTTGTCTGCATGCCTGCACTTGTCCTGCCCTCACAAACCTTGTCCATGTATGCTTTTCTAAAATAAAGGACTTAGGTTTTTAATGATACGGTAAATGGAGTGTGCTGCTTTTTTTTCTTATTTTTTGGATTGACATAAATAAAGTGTTTTATTCATATTGTATGGAGAACTGCGTGAAAAAAAATTCAAAATTTGAGGAATTGCCATTTTTCTTCTAATTCATAATCCCTAAAAAATTTGAATTGATTGCTATTTCAGCCTAGTTTTATTCACTGAGCTGCAGTACCAGACACAATATTTGGACGTGTTGCACTGTTTCTGCCAGAAGGCATCCATACCCGATTCATTATTGCATTTTCACCTTTTTTTGCCTAGCTTTTGGTGTTTTTCACTTGTAATTTATTTCACTTATATTTTGTATGTGTTACACGCCTTTAAGTTGCCTCCGTGGGCAGGGTGTCGGGTAGTTCTCACCTTAATACAGCGCACTGCCTCCACCCGAATCTTGCTGAGAGCAGTAGTGGGATGCAGAAGGGTCTTCCTCTTCTGCCAGGGGTCGACTCGGGAAACCCCTGTCCACGCTCCTTATGCACTCACAAGAGATAAGGTTGAAACAATTAACAGGTTTGGGTTCAGAGCAGAAACTAAGTGGAAACTCAAAGTTTTTTGAGAAGTTTAGAAATTTGGAGATTTTCTGCCATTTTTCCTAAGGCTAGTTTCACACTAGCGTATTTTCCATGCAGCGCACGGCGCCGCTAAGCCCCGCCCCCTGCCAGCTCCCTGCCCGCCCCATCCGGTCATCGCCGCCTACTATCGCACACGGCTGCATGCGATCTGCGCACCCTATCTTTAGCATAGGGTGCGCAGACCGCGCGCTGGCCATGCGCTAGTAGGATTTTAGCGTGCGCTGCGCACTTTTGAAGGTGCGCCGAGCGAGACAAAATGCAACATGGTGCGCTCGGCGCACACGGGCGCACCTTCAAAAGTGCGCAGCGCACGCTAAAATTCTACTAGCACACGGCCAGCGCACGGTCTGCGCACCCTATGCTAAAGATAGGGTGCGCAGATCGCATGCAGCCGTGTGCGATAGTAGGCGGCGATGACCGGATGGGGCGGGCAGGGAGCCAGGAGGGGGCAGGGCTTAGCGGCGCCGTGCGCTGCATGGAAAATACGCTAGTGTGAAACTAGCCTCAAAAACTAGTATAAAACCAGAGATGTGACGTTTCCTGAAATGTTTCCCCTATAAAACTTAATGTATGTTCACACTGAGTTTTTTTCAGTTTTTGCAATAGAAACTCTCCACAAAGCATAAGTAGTTCAAAAACCACATTTTGATTAGAGAATAGGGCTTTGTGCACACAAGGTCTTCTTGCTGAGTTTTTAAAGCAAAAACTAAACAGAATCTCCAAGTATTTGAAGATTTCTGCATTTTGAGGATGATTTAGAGAGTTTCTGCTCATTTCCTGCACCAAAAACTCATCAAAAAATCTCTGTGCAAATTACCTGGAGAGTTTCTGTTCCAAAAATTCTTAAAAACCCCTCAGTGTGAACATACACTTTGAGTCTGTTTCCTACAACACTGTCAGCAGTTTTGCAATTGTGAAAAAATGATTCCTAAAGAAATTTAAAGATACAGCACCGTTTTTCAATGCAAACCCTCCTCGATGGCACCTTATGCATTTACTTATAAGGCTCATACTCACTTGCGAGAGACTCGCATGATTCTCATGCGAGTCTCTCCCATGAAAACCCGGCATTGCCGCCTGCACTCGGACTGGAGCGTGCGGCTGCATAAAAATACATGTAGCCACACGCTCCGGTCCCAGTGCCGGCAGCAGTGCCAGGTTTTGATGCGAGTGGGTATGAGCCCTGAGAATCTATCTGGAACTGGTCTTGAATTGCAAATCTGGTCTTACAGTCTGGTCTTATAGGGGATGTCCAAACTTCTGAAATGGGTAAAACTGCAAAGTGCTTGCAAAAACAAACAACTTTGCAATATACCTCTTAATAAAAATCCTATTTGTCATCAATAATGTAGAGATTTGTAATTCTACTGTGTTACCGATCATTGCCTAGGTTATCGGGAACCTCTGTGGCCTACTAAGCAAGGAGAACAGAGCTTACAAGCTCTTTTCAATAGAGCTTGCAAGTGCTGGTCCAATTGCAGGATTCAGTATCGGTAAGCTCCCCAGATACTGCAGAGGTAATGCTACCTCTGTAAGCAGAATCAGCAATACAGTTCGTTCAACTTTAACTGTCAATGTTCTGGAGAGCACCGCCTCTTGCCATACAAAAATCCAGGAGCCAGAGGTCCTCAAGATAGAAAACAGACCTTTAAGGGCAAAGAAAAGGTTAATGGGAAATAAAAGATGATTAGTAGATGAAAGCCACTCTGAATAAGAACAGTTCTGCTCTGCCATAACAGACCTCGCTTAATGTATGTGTGGCACCACAAGAGTCCACTTGCCACAGTGGCATTGCCTTCCTCACAGGGGGTGATGTCATGCTTGGAAGCAAGAAGGGTTCCCCTTGCCAGGTAACACCAACATCCAACACTTTTACTGACTTCAGGCTAGAAGGCGGAGCTCTAACACCTGGTTTCAGGAGAGCTTCCCTATAAGTTCTGGCCTGGAGGCGTGGGTTAGCCAGTCTGTGAGAGAGAGTGAGGGAAAAAGGAGGGAAGTGAAAGAGAACCTGGGGAGTGGAGCTATAACGAAGCTCACCCCAGAGCTGAGTGCTAGAAACCAGACGCCAGAGTCCATGGCTGCAAGGGTACAGATATCCCAGCAGCTAAATCCAGAGGGCAGGGGACTGCAGGTCTCCTGGTCCCATCAACCACGTGTCGGCACAGCAGCCCCCTAGAACCTGGAGCCGCCACGAAGGAGCGACACCTGTAGTAGGCTCAAAGTGCCTGCCATGCGAGCAAGGACTTAAGAACAAGGAGGAACAGAGGCCCAAGCATAGCTTTAGGCAGCCAGGACCTCAGAAGACAGTGCAATAGGAAGGCCTCCAAACCCATCTAGCTTAGGGGAACCTAAATTGCTTCCAGGCTGCCCGGATCTCCATACCAACTGTTATCCGTACCCCGGTCTGCATTTCAAATCATCAAGTAAAGGTAAAGAAAACTGCAACCCTTGTGTCTTCAGTCATTCCCCACTCCCTCAGTCCTACACCCCAAAGGTACAGGATCTCTTGCAAGAACTTTACCGTTAGACTTGGGGCCCCGCTCCACCTGTGGGGAGCAAAACCATCCCAGCTGCGTCACCATCGGCCCCATTGGTCTCCTAAAGCAGCGTCGGCCATCCATTGCAGAAAACCAAAGGTGGCGTCACGTTAAATCCACTATAAACTTTCCCTCAGCATTTTTATTGCACGCCCAAGGCCACGGACCGGGTCACCGCTGCCGTGACATCCACTGAAGAAATGACCGGCCCGGACCGAGTGTCCCACGGCCCTGGTGGGCGTTGCATATGCTTAGCATCGTTTCTACACGTGCCACATTATATTCCGTCCTTTCAAGGAAGTTCATACAAACTCTGCAAATGCTATAGTGGAAAATTATACAATCCTCAGTAACATATTGATGCTTTACTAAAAAAAGAAAACATCTTTGTTCAAAGAGCTATGTTCAGAGAGACTGGCGGTCATCCAGAATTGTCAATAGAGAGGCCTTTATATCATTGTCAGATGAGCATTATTAGTATTTGCATTAAACATGGCCATTAAATCACGGCACAGACTCCTTTTGTTGCAATATAATGTGCAGTCATTTCGCTTTTTTTTCCATCGCTAAAAGCAGTTTCAGATGGGAAGGGTAAAACTACTCAACTACATGGCTGCATTGATTATGTATGGTAATGATTTTGCAAAATCGAGGTCACGTTCCCACGATGAGTTTTTGGTGAGCTTTTGACGTGTATTTTCACTGCGCAAAATAAGCAGAATCTTAAAGTTCCAGCAAAGTGCATGAGATTTATAGAACTTTCACGTCCACTGATCTTTTTTTTTCACACTGTGCAAACTGACCTGCGGTGCATTTGGGAAATCCTCTACATGTCTATTTTTCTCAAAGGCACGGGCTGAGATTTATGTGCAGATTTTCCCCATAGACTTGCATTAAAATCTGCAGTGTGGAAACGTGTGATCAGCAATGTATCAATAACATTTTGTCAAAGCCAAATACCAAGAAGTATAAAAATCAAAGCAGCTTTGTTTAAAACATCACACACCAACTAGAGACAAAAACTCAGCAGTCAAAAATGCAATACAAAGGCATGTAAAAACCATACTAAAAAAATAAGTAACCTATTTTATAAGGGCAAAAACGCAAAAGAAAATCAGCAGCATCAAAAACTCACCAAATACTCATCATAGGAATGTAGCTTAGGAGGACTTGTCACCAGGTCAAAAGAAGGCAACATTTGCTCTTATTTATTTCTGAGTATTCCAACAATGTTTTTAACTTTTAAAAAAATCTGCCATACGGTTCCAGAGATGTGGGCCTTTTTATTTTGTGCTAGTTTTTAAGGTCTTTTCCAAGATAGCATTACTCACAGAATGATAAGGCAGAGTGTTATAAACAGGTCACCGAGGAGGATGGCAGGAATAGGCTAGGTCATCAGGAAACCAGAAAGGTTGGTAACTTAGCGGATTGCAGACCCCTAATCCTAACAACACAACTAACAGTAGCCGTGGAGCGTACCTACGAAGCCCTAGACGCCTCGACGCAGCCAGAGAACTAACTAGGCCTAAAGTAAGAAAGGTGAAATCTAAACTGCCCCAGAGTAGAACCCCAAAGAAATAGATAGCCCCCAAACATATAATGTCGGTGAGACAAAATGAAACACAAGCGCAGGCAGAAAATAGAATGAGCAAATGATGGGGCCCGAACTGACTAGATAGGATAGGAAAGGAAAGACACTGTCTGCAATCATGCAAAAACCCTAAAAGTTCCAACACGACTTATGTACCAAAAAACACTGAGGTCTCACGACCTCGCCCCTACTATATCAGCATTCTGGTGTGAACTGGCAGCAAAGCAAAATACACTAATATAACAGGGGACTGAACAAACTGACACAAGCTGCAACACATGGAGCGGGGTCCAGCACTGCCCCCAGCAGGGAGCACGCTGAACCCTCACAACAAGCAGAAAGAGGCAAAACCAGATCAGATGCAAAGGATTAGCAAATGAACAACTTAACTGAAAAATGCAGGATCAGGGCAGGAGACATCAGACCTCAGAATGCACAGGAAAACTAGTCACCAGCAGGGATTGAAGGAAGCCTGCTGTCTTAAATACTCCAATCTGTAACCCCAGATCTCCAATCATCATCATCAGGTGGCAGACCTCTGTCAATCCAGCCAGCTCCACTACCTACAGTAACCACCAGAGGGAGCCCTGACTCAGAAGTAAGAGAATTCACAACAGCAGAGCATCCTAAAGACATGCCCCAGAGGATCTTGCAAGCCACACCTCCGTAGTAAAGACCATACAAATGAATACCAAATAAAGATCCATATTTTCTGAACTGCATGGCTGATTTTGAAAAAGAAAAAAGCTAAATATTCAGGTGAGCAGTGGGAATAAAATTTAGGCAAAACTGGGCAATTTTCATCTGGTGACAGGTCCTTTTTAAGAAGAGTAGATTTGAGTAAAACACAGCAAGATTTAGAGTGGAACTGAAACTGTGGAACAATATGGATAGCTGACAGACAAAAGTTATTCTTCCCCTCATCTCTAGCTTTCCCTGAGAACAAAAGGATTGGAAAGGTTAAAATCCAACAGCCCAGTCCTTCTCTCCCCCAATGACATATGTTATTGAGACACCCACAAAAGATGGTGATTCAGTCTAGATGAAATGCGGACAATCCCCCCCTGTGATTGGGTCTGTAACTTGGAGAAATAATGAAGCTGTGGCCTGTAGTTGGACCAGCGCTATATCTTTTGCAAGATAAAAAAAGGGTGTAAAAACACACAAAACTAGACAAAAAACAGAAGCAAAGGCAATGATGAATCAGGGTCCATTTTTGCATTCATGCATCTGGTCTGCTTGGGTTGTCAGTGGGCGCAGGACCCAGTGTACATGCCAGTCACCTGCTGATTTATTTTTGGCCCTTTTCTCATGGAATATGATGTGATGATGATCCTTTAAATTTATTTAGTAAATCACTTTTGGATCGTCACATCACGTGTCATTGACCAGAACTCCACCCCAGCAAAATAAAGCAATCAAATAGTGATGCAAGGTTATATGACTTGCCAGATTTTCCATGGTTTTCAATCTAGTCTCACTGATACTTCTGCTTTCACGTCCCAACAGCTGCAGCAGATGCTGTGATATTTAGCACCATCTGTATCGGCCTCACGCTGTGTGGAACGAAGCCAAGGCCACATTGTGCAATTTCCTTTACGACTGTGATATTCTAGGAATATTTAACTCAGTGAATGTGATATTAATTATATTGGATTTATTGAAAGCACATCTCTGACTAAATATTACATCCCGTGCTTGTTCATAAATGTTCCTTACTATCAAAGGTGGAAATGCCATAGAGATAACCATGAGGGACCCAAGGACAGAGAATGCCTTGTCCTGGTTGACATCATCCCTTATGTTGTTAGGTGGTAAAATCAGTGAAGAACTCCCCGACCCAGAGGAGCTATTCAGATATCAGATACAGAGGTTTAGGATTCAGCAGAAGTCAGATGAAAAGTGGAGAACAAAAAAAACACCAAGCCTTGATGCCCCAGGTGGTAAGAATTTGCATTGAATGGGGCATCTTATCATTTGTATACATGTTTGATTATTTTTCAGACTTATATACACTTATACAAAATTCTTCTCTCCCCTTCTATCTGCCGTGTTTATGTTACTTTCATAGTCGTCCCATTGTTGCTATGTGTGGTGGAAGGTCGGCTCACTCAGCTACTTCCCGAGGTAGACACAGGACCACTTTATATTCAAGTGTCTGGGTGGTTTATTGCTTCATAAGCCATAAAGCTAAAATAGTAACACAAAAACAGCCTTTCTGGCACAAATAAAAACATCATAAAAAAGTCCTCCCCAGTATGGCTCCAGCCTTCTGGGGCAAAAACACACGGCAGTTCCCATCGGAGCATCAGCCTGGAGGCTTCTGTCCTCCAAACAGACCAAGCTGAAAAAAAACAGTAGCTGGACATTTAACTCCCTCCAACCTGAAAACGCATTTATTCAGACTGGCCTATCGCCTCAGCACATTAACCTAATCTATCCCTGCGTGGTGCAGCCAAAAGTTTTACCATAACCAGGTCCCCCGCATCATGTTCCCACATGCTTTATGCATCCATTAGCCCTCTGTGTCTGTACTGTTACACACTTAACATTATGGCTGGTCCATACAATCAGGGCAACTGTTACCACCCACCTTTCGTGTCTCCCCTTTTTTACCTCATAGACTGTAAGCTTGCGAGCAGGGCCCTCATTCCTCTTGGTATCTGTTATGATCTATGTGATTATTGTTATGCTGTAATGTCTATCGTCTGTACAAGTCCCCTCTGAAATGTAAAGTGCTGCGGAATATGTCGGCGCTATAGAAATAAAATTTATTATTATTATTATTAACCACACCATTGACATGGAGATATGGTGCGTAGGCATCACGCCCATCTCTTATACCTACTCACAACATAACCCAGACTCTAGTAATGACTGTTATCACATATCATGCTGGAGGGAAACTTATGGGTTTCACATCATGCAGGATAACAACCTTTGCAAGACATATCTCTCACATATGGCGCCAGTGACCCTGTCATAACCATCCCCCTCTGCCCAAAACCAGGGTCTTTGGCTCCTTCAGACACAAAACAGGGAATTCTGGAGAGGACATCTGCGTTACCGTGTAATTTCCTGCGTCTATGTTCAACCTTGAACCTGAAATCCTGGAGGCCTAAGAACCACCTAGTCATCAGGGTATTCTTACCCTTCTTTTCTTAACAATCTCAGAGGGGCATGGTCTGACACAAGTTTGAACATCCGGCCTAGTAGGTAATACTTCAGTGCATCCACAAAACATTTTATATCTATACACTCCTTCTCAACAATGGCATAGTTTTTCCTCGCATGACAAGAGTTTCCGGCTCAGATACAGAATGGGATGTTCTTCTCGATTTACTTCCTGAGACAGCACTATGTAGAAGAAGAAAAGGACAAGAAACCGACCATAAATGCCCAGAATAAACTCAAAAGACAAAAATGTGTGTATTTTATTTAAAAAGTCAAGAAACCATACAAAATGGTTTATAAAAAATGGAGTCAAATATAATGCCAACACATATGTAGAATCCTATATAGTATTGTTATGGCATATAACAATTGTAAAAAAGTGCAACAGTCCCTTATGTACAATATGAATACAGGTAGACAATCAAAAAGGTAATGAAAAAAAATGTGAGCTATACTTACTACAATTGCAGTGAATTTACATAGGTATTATATTATTTCCGGAGCACTGATGGGCAATTATCTTTGGCCAATTCAATTTCCACATTGAATGACATTTGACTTCCTCATACCAATCCCTTCACAGCCTGTTTCCCAAACTGTTTTTTATTCAGTCTTCTTCTCCATAGGCTTTTGGGTCTTCTTTCTTCTTGTGCTTCCAATGATTATGCATCCATGGCCACTTGGGACATATAGCTACCTCCTCAAACTTATCTTACCACAGCCTGGTCCTCCGATTGGCTCTTCTTCATCTTTCTCCTCCTTTCACATGCTTTTGGGTCTTTTCTCTTCTGGAGCTTCAATGATTCTGCCCACATAGCCATTTGGGATTTATAGCAATCTCTTCTTGGCCTTCCCCATACCTATGTTACAACAGCCTGGTCCTCCATTTGGCTCTTCTTCATCCTTCTTCTTCTTCCAGAGGCTTTGGATCTTTTTTCCTTTTTCTGACTATGCCCCCTGTGATCACTTGGGATATGACACACATCACTTACAATATTTACATGCATCACATACTAGGTGACCACATGGGGTCTAGTCAATAGCTGTTCCCAAAGAGAGAAGTCCTGGAAGTGGGTAGAAGGAGAAGACCAAAAAAGAGGCAATCGAAAGAACTGTTGAAACGCTTTGGGATGATCATAAAAGGAGAGTATAACAGTTTATTTTTTTATCCTCTTCCTGGCCCTCTAAATCCAGAAAAAAGGTTTGATAGCTTGCTTCAATTTTGCTATATCTGCATAAATTGAGACCCTCAAAAATTTAGATTTTGGCAAATCCAAATTTTTACATACAATGCGGTAGTCATCTCATATATACACTCACTGGCCACTTTATTAGGTACACCATGCTAGTAACGGGTTGGACCCCCTTTTGCCTTCAGAACTGCCTCAATTCTTCGTGGCAGAGATTCAACAAGGTGCTGGAAGCATTCCTCAGAGATTTTGGACCATATTGACATGATGGCATCACACAGTTGGCGCAGATTTGTCGGCTGCACATCCCTGATGCGAATCTCCCGTTCCACCACATCCCAAAGATGCTCTATTGGATTGAGATCTGGTGACTGAGGAGGCCATTTGAGTACAGTGAACTCATTGTCATGGTCAAGAAACCAATCTGAGATGATTCGAGCTTTATGACATGGCGCATTATCCTGCTGAAAGTAGCCATCAGATGTTGGGTACATTGTGGTCATAAAGGGATGGACATGGTCAGCAACAATACTCAGGTAGGCTGTGGCGTTGCAACGATGCTCAATTGGTACCAAGGGGCCCAAAGAGTGCCAAGAAAAAATTCCCCACACCATGACACCACCACCACCAGCCTGAACCGTTGATACAAGGCTGGATGGATCCATGCTTTCATGTTGTTTACGCCAAATTCTGACCCTACCATCCGAATGTCGCAGCAGAAATCGAGACTCATCAGACCAGGCAACGTTTTTCCAATCTTCTACTGTCCAATTTCGATGAGCTTGTGCAAATTGTAGCCTCAGTTTCCTGTTCTTAGCTGAGAGGAGTGGTACCCAGTGTGGTCTTCTGCTGCTGTAGCCCATCTGCCTCAAAGTTCGACGCACTGTGCGTTCAGAGATGCTCTTCTGCCTACCTTGGTTGTAACGGGTGGCAATTTGAGTCACTGTTGCCTTTCTATCAGCTCGAACCAGTATGCCCATTCTCCTCTGACCTCTGGCATCAACAAGGCATTTCCGCCCACAGAACTGCCGCTCACTGGATTTTTTTTCTTTTTCGGACCATTCTCTGTAAACCCTAGAGATGGTTGTGCGTGAAAATCCCAGTAGATCAGCAGTTTCTGAAATACTCAGACCAGCCCTTCTGGCACCAACAATCATGCCACGTTCAAAGGCACTCAAATCACCTTTCTTCCCCATACTGATGCTCGGTTTGAACTGCAGGAGATTGTCTTGACCATGTCTACATGCCTAAATGCACTGAGTTGCCGCCATGTGATTGGCTGATTAGAAATTAAGTCTTAACACACAGTTGGACAGGTGTACCTAATAAAGTGGCCAGTGAGTGTATGTCCTCAATAATATCTAAAATGAGCTTATTATGATCATTTTCTTCATTTTTATTGACTTTCATCCCAACTTTACCGTGAGATGCCACATGGAATGCAGAAGCATGAAACTAATGGGATTTTTTAATGACAAGATGACATGCGATCCGGCCAGGAGCATTCACCCAGCTGTTGCCATTAAAATTGAAGAGGCTGTGTCAGTATGAGAATCCAGATTTGTGATTCACATAATTATCCTGATACATGGAGACAATGAGCTCTTTTATTGGCTCTATTTATACAGCCGTGACAGCCCTAAATAATAGTGATGTTTTACCAGTGACGTTATGATTAGGGTGCTGGGTAAATCTGCCAAATTCCATCAAGTTTATAGAGATATTAGTAGATATGAAAAACAAGACTAATATAAACAGAGAAGACATGAAATAGAAGGAGCTCTGCGACTTGGCTACAGTTTGACCTATTGTGGAAACCAAGTGAAGAAGATGACTGCACTCAAAAATGAGACATGATGTCAAGTAGGAGCTGGACAAAGGGGCAGAAGGGACATTACCTGAGGACATAGTTGCTCTTTTTGGATGATATAATTACCAAAATTGGAAGCCTTTCTACATATACTGTAGATCAGTAGGTCTCATGGTGCCAACGTTTTTTGTATGATGCATTTTCTTATAGAGGTTTCTTGACGAACAATGATTGGGGCGTAATGTCATTATTTATATTATCTTTACCTAAAGGCACAACATAGTCTGTGGGGGAGGTGCATGGAAGCTTGCATAGATGACCACTGAAAGTGTGGAGAAGAAGTGTGCAAGATGAGAAGTTTAGGCATGTTTTTCCGGATCCGCGGGGGCGGAAGCAAAGTGCAGAATACAGCAGGACACGAAAGCAAAAAAGATAGCAGGGGCACTACAAAGAGAGTATTCTACAGGGTCAGTACACCAAAGGTTTTTGTAAAGAGGACAACCCCATTTTAATCTTTCACTTCATGAGAGAATATGGATAACACAAGGGATGGATGGTCAGCAGAGTTAGGTCTAAAGCAGGGGTGTGACTACTGCCTGTGGACCTCACTGATTGTTATTTAATGGATTTTATTAAGTAAAGTAAGGCCAGTATCTCTGCCAGGTCATTTTCACTGCTGGCAAGGATGACGACACGACCATAAGTGTCGTGACACGAAGTGATTGCGCTGGACAGAGGATTCAGTAAAAAGAGGGGTCTCTAATAATTTTGAAGTCGGCAGTAATTTTTGGGTCTGGTCTTGGATCTCTTTACTTGGAGGTACTGTCAGGGTACTGAATTGCTTTTAGGGTCTGAATTTATTTAGCATTCTGGTCTAGAACAGTTCAGAATGTATTTAGGGGTTTTCCATTAATTTGGGTGTTTAGTCTTGGTTCTGAAATAGTTTTGGGATCTAGGGAACTAATTTTTTTGATCGACACTGGTCTGGAGTCTAAATTAATTGGGGAATCTGACCTGGAGTCTGAATTATTTTTCATGTGTGGATTAATTTTGGGGTCTGGGGTGAGTCTGAATTTTTTCAATTTCCAAACCTTTATGTAAGGATAATGAAGTATGAAATTTCCACTAGTTACAGATTACAGACCACCAGTGTATCTTGTGCATTTTAATCCCTTAATGACACACCCATTTTTAATTTTTCGTATTTGAATTTTTTATCCCCTTCTTCAAAAAGCCATAACCTTTATATTTTTCCGTCAGCATAGACATAGAAAATGTCTTTTTTTGCGGCACAAGATGCCGTTTTTATTTAGATAATTAATTTTACCCTATAATGTGCTGAGGGACAGCGAAAAATCAAAGGGGGATGAAATGGTGAAAAAGCGAAATTTTGTCAATATATGTTGGGGTCTATTTTTCCATATTTATTGTGCGGTAAAAATTACATGGCAAGATAATTCTCCAAGTCAGAACAATTATGTCATTACCAAACATACTTTTTTCCTATTTAGTGGGTTAAAAAACTTTAAACTTCATAAAAAAATGGTTTATGTCTTGTGTTGCCATATTTCAAGACATAATTTATTTTATTTTTACATCAATGGAGCTGTCTCTATTTTGCATGCCAAGCAGAGGACTTCATTGGTAGCATTTTGGAGTGTATCCCACACTAGCCAACAAAGGGAACTGCATCTCAGTGTCCTGTAACCGGCCCACGCTTCTCTGCATGAGCGCGGTCCTGCGTTTGGCCGGGTGCACGGCGCTTCCCACACTCACTGTCCCGCAGGAGCGCTCAAGAGATGTCGGCCGCAGTACATTGCTGCGCTGCTGCTCGGGGCACAGAGCACACTGCTTATTGTCCTGCTTTCTCCTTGTCAGCGGGAAACTGCTCCTCGCTTCACGCACTTTCAGCTCCGTCCTCCCCTTAAGCCCCCTCTTCCAGGGTCATGGGGTTTGTCTTGGCCCTTATTCCTTCCCCCCGGTAAAATTGGATGCAGCCTCGACAGTTCCAGACCCGGCTCAATACAGGTACCCGCAGCCTGGTCTTCCTCCCTACACTTCCAGCAGTACACTCGCCTCTTACTACATGCCAGAGAGAAGAACAGGACTGAGAAGATAGATATAATTTTTGTATAGACAAGCTGAGGAGTGATGTACTGTAGATGGACACTGTGTATGGGTGAACTGAGAGCAGTGATGTACTGTAGGTGGACTGAGAGGAGTGCAGGGGGAGGCTATGTGTATAGAGGCTAAGAGCATTGATGTACTGCATGTGGAGGCTATGTATAGAGGCTATGTGTATATAGACTGAGAGGAGTGATGCACTGCAGATGGGGGCTATGTGTATAGACGCTGAGAGGAGTGATGTACTGCAGATGGAGGCTATGTTTTTACGGACTGAGAGGAGAGATTTCCTGCAGATGGAGGCTATGAATATATAGACTGAGAGGAGTGATGTACTGCAGATGGAGGCTATGTATATAGGGATTGAGAGGAATGATCTCCTGCATATGAAGGCTATGTGTATACAGACTGAGAGGAGTGATGTACTTCACATGGAGCCTATGTGTATATAGACAGAGAGGAGTGATGTACTGCAGATGGAGGCTATGTATATAAGGACTGAGAGGAGTGATCTGCAAATGAAGGTTATGTGTATAGAGACTGAGAGGAGTAATGTACAGCAGATGGAGGCTATGTATATAGGGACTGGGAGGAGTGATCTCCTGCATATGAAAGCTATGTGTATACAGACTGAGAGGAGTGATGTTCTGCAGATGGAGGCTATGTTTATAGAGACTGAGAGGAGTAATTTACTACAGATGGAGGCTAGGTGTATACGGACTGAGATGGAGGCTATGAGTATTGTAACGTTTCACCATGTGAGTGGACGGGGATTACTCATGTTGCCGGTCTTGGAGGTAAAACACTGGCACACTCAGGGTTAAAATGAGTCCATTCGGTTTATTTGCTCCGTAAACCTCACAGCAAAAAAACACAATTTCCAGCCTTCACAGCAGTCGAAAGCAACATAAACAGTCCTTAGCTGGGCTTTGTTCCCTCAGGCCCTGTGCACACACAGGCCAGGGCAATGTCCAGCCCGGAGGCTCCGACTTGAGCCGTACACACAGGAGGGCTTCTCCTTCCTAAGAACACAGACTACTCTGTAGTGTCCCACCTGGATACATGGAAGTCTGTCCACACTCTGACAGACTCCCTCACACTCACTGCCCATGTGCTAAACACAGCTTCCATTATGTGGGTTGTAACCACACCCACAGGTGAGGTATGGATCACATGGGCATGCCCTCACGGCAGGTCCTGGAGGAAAACAGGGGTACAGTCAACACCCTCACCCAGAGGTGAGGCTATATGGGTAGCCAGACCCTCCCATCTCTCATAGCTACCCGCAACCCAGACCCAGTGCACCAAATGACATCTTTAGTGCTCAGGTACACTAGAGACAAAATACTCCGGGTTGCATCGCAGGGAGCATCCATCCCTGTGACATATACCTCCCATTAACCACGCAACCAACAGTCACAACACAGTATATAGACTGAGAGGAGTGATGTACTGCAGATGGAGGCTATGTGTATAAGGACTGAGAGGAGTGATCATCTGCAGATGGAGGTTATGTGTATAGAGACTGAGAGGAGTAATGTACAGCAGATGGAGGCTATGTATATAGGGACTGAGAGGAGTGATCTCCTGCATATGAAGGCTATGTGTATACAGACTGAGAGGGGTGATGTACTGCAGATGGAGGCTATGTGTATATAGACTGAGAGGAGTGATGTACTGCAATTGGAGGCTATATGCATAGGGACTGAGAGGAGTGATTTCCTGCAGATGGAGGCTATGTATATAAGGGCTGAGAGGAGTGATGTACTGCAGATGGAGACTATGTATAGAGGGGCTGAGAGGAGTCATGTACTGAAGATGGAGGCTATGTGGATCGCCCGGCAGGGCAGTGGGGTACTCGGTACCGGGCCGGTATCTCAGAGGGAAGTGTCACAGTAGCGGTGACCTGGTCCGTGGCCCTGGGCATCTATGTAAAAGGGGTTAAGCGTCGCTTATTAAAGTTTGTAAGTGGATAATACGTGACGTCACCTGTGGTGCTCGGCAATGAAGGAGTTAAGCCGACGCTGCAGGCAGATCCTCTGGGACAGACAGATGGTATAAGGTAGCAAGATGTAATAGCTCCCTTATGGTAGAGCTGTAGTCTCTGGGCAGTAGTAATAGGTGTTGAGGAAGATGGTGCAGTGTTAGGCACAGAGATGTAGCAGTGCTGAAGGGGTTGCAGGAAGAAGGCAATGACACAACAGGGTGTAGTTTCCTTTACCTTTACTTTGCTTTGCAAGTGCAGTCCATGATCCAGATTACAGATGGAAAAGGAGTTGGCCAGCCTGGAAGCAACTCAGAAATCTCTCTATGCAGATGGGTTGTGTAGTCTCCTTTCTAGCGCTTTTCTGAGGTACATACAGTACTGAGTTACACTGAAGTTCCTCTTGCTTGCTCTCTTTTAGAACCCCCTCAGAAGGCAGACAGCTGTAGCCTCCTTCTTCTGGCTCACACGTTGCTGTTGTGCCTCAGAGTTTTATGTGGGAACAGAGCATTTACAGTTTCCTATCCCTCTGGTTTCTACTGCAGGAACATCAGTATCCATACAACCTCGGAGACCGGACTCCGGAGCATGCGCTACGCAAAAGTGAGCCTGAACTCTGCTCAATCCTCCAGCTCTTCTCCTCTCGTCCACACACTTCGCCCTCCTCACACGAACTGACTAAACTTCCCCTTCCCGGCAACCACAGAGCAGCTCTTCCCCCCAGCTTTGATTCAGAGCTCTGTTATGAATGAGTCACCGTAGGAGGAAAAAACAGAAATACTAGCTAAGTCCAGAAAACCATAAAAGTTGGCAGCTATCGGATTGCAGACCCCTGAACCTAACAACAACAACTAGCAGTAGCCGTGTGGGGTTCCTACGGTGCCCTAGACCCCTCGATCACAGCCGGAGAACTACATAGCCTAAAGACAGAAAGGGAAACCTAAACTGCCCCAGGGCAGACCCCAAAGCAATAGGCAGCCCCCAACATATAATGACGGTGAAGCAAGATGAAAAAACACTCACACAGCTAGAAAGATAGGCTGAGCAAATGATGGGGCCCAAGCTAACTAAATAGGACAAATTAGGAAAGCTGCTGTCTGCAATCCGCCAAAACCCTCTCAAAACAAGAGCCAACAGACTGATAGGGAAAAAAGCCCTGAAGACACTAGGCTTCAAAAGACTATATCAGTACTCAGGTATTTTCTGAAGACAGAGCAAAAAGGAATTCAGCTCACCCAGCAGGGGAAGGCAGAAATCCAGACAAAAAAGGCAAAACAAAACACAAATGCAAAACGCAGAGCAGAAAACTTAGCTTTTGAGGAGCAGGAATCAGACTGGTCTCCTAGAATCCCTCAGAGAAATCACCCGCAAGGCAGAAGGGCGTCGGCTGCCTTATATCCAGTCAGCAATTCCAGTCACCCAGTCATCATCATTCTGCTCAGGTGCTTTGTAATCAGCCTCACTACCTTCCTTCACCAGAAGAGGGCGTTCATCAGACCTCAATGGTGAAGGGGAAAATGAACTCACAACAGTACCTCCCCCTTGAGGAGGGGTCACCGAACCCTCATCCACGCCACCAGGGTGATCAGGGTGAGCCCGATGAAAGGCACGCACCAATCTTTTGGCATGAATATCAGAGGCAGAGACCCAGGAATTATCCTCCTGACCATAACCCTTCCACTTAACCAAATACTGGAGTCTCCGTCTAGCCAGACGGGAATCCAGTATCTTCTCTACCTCATATTCCATGTTACCTTCAACTAATACAGGGTCCGGAGGTGCCACCCCAGGAACAACTGGTTCAACAAACCTCTTCAACAAGGACTTATGAAACACATTATGAATTTTAAATGTGACAGGAAGAGCCAAACGAAAAGATACCGGATTAATAATCTCCAAAATCTTGTAAGGTCCAATAAATCTAGGCTTAAACTTAGGAGAAGCCACCATCATAGCGATATTTTTTGATGATAACCAAACCATATCACCAACCTTAAACTGGGGACCAATGGTCCTATGTCGGTTGGAAAACCGCTGGGCCTTTTCCTGGGAGAGAGATAACTTATCCACCACTTGGTCCCAGATCTGGTGCATTCTCTCCTCCACAGTGTCAACACCTGGGCAGGCAGAAGGCTCCACCTGCCCTGAAGAAAATCGAGGATGAAACCCAAAGTTACAAAAAAAAGGTGACATCAAAGTGGCAGAACTAGCTCTATTATTTAAAGCAAATTCGGCCAAGGGCAAAAATGAAACCCAGTCATTCTGATCAGCGGAAATAAAACATCTCAAATACGACTCCAAGGTCTGGTTTGCTCTCTCCGTCTGCCCATTGGTCTGAGGGTGAAAAGCAGAGGAGAAGGACAACTGAATTCCCAGCTTGGAACAGAAAGTCCTCCAAAATCTAGACACAAACTGAACTCCTCTGTCAGATACAATGTTCTCAGGAATCCCGTGCAAGCGAACCACCTGTTGCAAAAACAGGGGCACCAACTCAGAGGAAGATGGCAACTTAGGGAGTGGTACAAGATGAACCATCTTAGAGAACCTATCACAAATCACCCAAATAACAGTCATTCTCTGAGAGACAGGCATATCAGAGATGAAATCCATTGAAATATGGGTCCATGGTCTCCTGGGGACCGGCAAAGGCATCAACAACCCACTAGAGCGAGAACAAGGTTTAGACAGGGGGCAAGTCCCACAGGACTGCACAAAATTCCTGACATCACGAGACAAGGCGGGCCACCAAAAAGACCGACTCACTAGATCTCTAGTACCAAAAATACCTGGATGACAAGCCAATGCATAGCAATGAACTTCAGACATCAATCTGTTCTTCCACTGGTCAGGAACATACAACTTTCCACTGGGACAACGCTCAGGTTTGTCCTCCTGGAACTCTTCCAGAGCACGTCTCAAATCGGGCGAGATGGCAGAAAGAACTACCCCTTCGCCTAAAATGGTAGGAGGCTTGGTCACCACAGGAGAATCAGCAAAGAAGCTCCTAGAGAGGGCGTCTGCCTTGACATTCTTAGTGCCAGGAAGAAAAGAGACCACAAAATCAAAACGTGTAAAAAGCAAGGCCCACCTAGCCTGTCTAGGGTTCAAGCGTTTGGCCGACTCCAGGTAAATAAAATTCTTGTGGTCAGTGAGGACCACAACTTGATGTTTAGCTCCCTCCAACCAATATCTCCACTCCTCAAATGCCCATTTCATGGCTAACAGTTCCCAATTCCCCACATCGTAGTTACGTTCAGATGGAGAGAACTTTCGGGAAAAGAAAGCACAGGGATTCATTTTAGATGTTACAGTATCCTTTTGGGACAAAACAGCTCCTGCACCAATCTCAGAAGCGTCCACCTCTACCTGGAACGGGAGTGAGACATCAGGTTGCCGCAAAACCGGGGCAGAAGTGAATCTTCGCTTCAGCTCCTGAAAGGAGGAAACAGCCTCCGGAGACCAATTCAACACATCAGCACCCTTCTTAGTCAGATCTGTCAATGGCTTGGCAATACTAGAAAATTTTGCTATAAATTTCAAATAAAAATTAGCAAAACCCAAAAACTTCTGGAGGGCATTCAAAGAAGTGGGCTGAACCCAATCATAAATGGCCTGTACCTTGGCCGGGTCCATTTCAATAGTTGACGGAGACAAAATGAATCCCAAAAATGAAATCCTCTGTACCCCAAAAAGGCATTTCGATCCTTTGACATACAGGGAATTCTCCCTCAAGATCCGGAACACAGTCCGAACATGTTCCACATGAGAATCCCAATCCTTGGAGAAGATCAAAATATCATCCAGATAATCAAAAATTTATCCACAAAGTCTCGGAAAATGTCGTTCATGAAACACTGGAAGACAGAAGGGGCATTAGTGAGCCCAAAAGGCATCACCAGGTACTCAAAATGTCCCTTCGGAGTATTAAACGCCGTCTTCCATTCATCCCCATGCTTAATGCGGATAAGATTATACGCCCCCCTGAGGTCAAGCTGGGTAAGCCAGCAAGCACCTTTAACTTTGGAGAATAGATCCGAAATCAGGGGTAACCGATACTGATATTTAATAGTAATTTTGTTGAGGGCACGATAATCAATACAAGGCCTTAATGAGCCATCCTTTTTGGCCACGAAAAAAAAAATGGCACCTAAGGGTGAAGAGGATGGTCTAATATGACCCTTCTCCAACGCCTCCTTAATATAGGATCGCATAGCCTCGTGCTCGGGTACAGATAAATTGAAGAGCCGACCCTTGGGAAATTTACACCCCGGGCTCAGTTCAATTGCACAGTCATAACTCCTATGAGGAGGCAAAGACGCAGACTCATTCTCACTAAATACATCATAAAAGTCCACCAAATAGTCAGGAACATCATGCGACTGAGGAGAGGTGGAAAAAACCTCACTAAGGGCACACCGACAACCCCAACTCACCACACACAGATTTCCAATTATGAATTTGCAACCAGGGAAACCCCAGAACAATGGTATCATGCAAATTATGCAACACCAAAAATCTGCAATTTTCTTGATGGTCTGGGGCGACCCGCATTACCACCTAGGTCCAAAACTGAGGTTTATTTTTCGCCAAAGGAGTAGCATCAATCCCCCTCAAAGGGATAGGCATCCGTAGAGGTGTCATCGGAAATCCACAACGTTTAGCAAAATCCAAGTCCATTAGGTTCAGGGCTGCTTCCGAATCCACAAAAGCCTTGGCGGAAAATGTGGACAGGGAGCAGATCAGAGTAATTGCCAGAAGAAACTTAGTTTGAACACCACCCTCAGAAAACATGTGTGCAAAACGTTTCTCTCGTTTAGGACAGACATAAATAATATGCGAGGCATCTCCACAAAAAAAACACAGCTTATTACGCCTTCTGAACTCCTGACGTTGCTCCCTGGACAAAACTCTATCACATTGCATAGGTTCAGACACTTGTTCAACAGGTGGCAACACCTCTCGTGCAGTCCTGCGTTCACGTAAACGCCGATCAACCTGAATGGCTAATGACATAGAATCGTCAAGACCAGAGGGAACAGGAAATCCCACCATAGTATCTTTTAAGGCTTCTGACAAACCCTTCCGAAAGAGAGCTGCCAAGGCATTATCATTCCAGGTAGTAAGGACCACCCACTTTTGGAATTTTTGACAGTACAATTCTGCAGAATCTCGACCCTGGCTCAATGCCAACAGGGTCTTTTCAGCCTGATCAATAGCATTAGGTTCGTCATACAACAACCCCAAGGCTTGAAAAAATGCGTTCACATTAGTCAGAATAGGATCATCTGGTTTCAAAGAAAACGCCCAATCCTGGGGATCGCCATGCAGCAAAGAGATGACAATTTTAACCCGCGGCGCGGAGCTCCCTGACGAGTTAGGCTTTAAGGCAAAAAATAATTTCCAATTATTTTTGAAATTCAAAAATTTATACCGATCCCCAAAAAACACATCAGGAGTAGGGATCGTTGGCTCAGCAGCATGTGAATGAGCAAGGTAGGCGGAAATTCCCTGCACTTCCGCAGGGAGCTGCTCCACACGATCAGACAATTGCTTTATCTCCATTGAGAGAAAAAAAAAATTCCCCCTACAGCCTCAGAGATATAGAGGAAAAAATATACACACTCTTTTTTTTTTTTTTTTTTTTTTACAATTCTTTCCTGCTATTGAGTACCCTAGGATCTGCAGTATGGCGGGTGATTCTGTTATGAATGAGTCACCGTAGGAGGCAAAAACAGAAATACTAGCTAAGTCCAGAAAACCAGAAAAGTTGGCAGCTATCGGATTGCAGACCCCTGAACCTAACAACAACAACTAGCAGTAGCCGTGGGGGGTTCCTACGGTGCCCTAGACCCCTCGATCACAGCCGGAGAACTACATAGCCTAAAGACAGAAAGGGAAATCTAAACTGCCCCAGAGCAGACCCCAAAGCAATAGGCAGCCAGCAACATATAATGACGGTGAAGCAAGATGAAAAAACACTCACACAGATAGAAAGATAGGCTGAGCAAATGATGGGGCCCAAGCTAACTAAATAGGACAGAATAGGAAAGCTGCTGTCTGCAATCCGCCAAAACCCTCTCAAAACAAGAGCCAACAGACTGATAGGGAAAAAAGCCCTGAAGACGCTAGGCTTCAAAAGACTATATCAGTACTCAGGTATTTTCTGAAGACAGAGCAAAAAGGAATTCAGCTCACCCAGCAGGGAAAGGCAGAAATCCAGAAAAACAAGGCAAAACAAAACCAAAACACAAATGCAAAAAGCAGAGCAGAAAACTTAGCTTTTGAGGAGCAGGAATCAGACTGGTCTCCTAGAATCCCTCAGAGAAATCACCCGCAAGGCAGAAGGGCGTCGGCTGCCTTATATCCAGTCAGCAATTCCAGTCACCCAGTCATCATCATTCTGCTCAGGTGCTTTGTAATCAGCCTCACTACCTTCCTTCACCAGAAGAGGGCGTTCATCAGACCTCAATGGTGAAGGGGAAAATGAACTCACAACAGAGCTCCCTCTGCGGGCCTCGAGTGGGAACCGTTCTGTGTGTTGAATTTACCTGACAGAGAGACTCTTTATTGCTTCCAAGCATAACATCACACTCCCTAGGAGGAAGGTAATGCTACTGTGACGACCATACTCCTGGGGGCGCCACATTCCCCCCTAGTGCAATTCAGTACTCCCAGACTGAAGAAGACATGCAAACATATTAACAAATGAACAATTGTAACTGTTGCAAGATTTCAAAAATGAAAAATTTCAAAAACCAAAGCTCAAAAATAGTCCCTGTGACGATTAGTCCATGCGTCAATGTCCATGGTCCATTTCCTGAGCAGTTGGCAAACTTTGTACAAGTATAGTTTTGACCACACAAAGTCCTGTGGCCCAATTGTCCATCAAAACAAAATGATATTTCCAAAAGGTTATTACAGAGTCTCTGTAGGCACATAAGCTTGAAAAGTTGCATATTTACGTTTTACCATTTGCATAATTTATTTATATATGAAACCTTAGGGGTGGTATACCTTGGGTACTATGGACAGACCTACATAGCACTGGTGTTGCTGGGGACCTTACTGGATGCCTTGTGTTAACTACTATTGGTGTAGTGTGTGTTGTACTGGCTACACTACTGGTGGTTTTGTGTAGCACAGGGATACTAGATTTCCTAGGACCACTTCTACTCACTGTGGGCATGACAGATTCACTACTGGCAGGGTGAGAATTCTCTTGTTCCACTGCTGGTGTGGCATCTGCTTCCTGTACTTGCTGGTTTTCAGGGTGGTCTTGAGTCACTTCTTCTTGCACTACCAGTTGGGGAAAGGTCAAAACTGGCACCACTATGGCTTGATTCGCTGTAGTCCAATTTGCAGGGAATTCTCAGAGTACAGTGCTGACCTTTTCTTCTTCTTCCTCTATGGACTGAAGGTTGTTTTGCTCTTCCATTCTGTCCTTTAGTTGGTCAGTGCACAGTTTCAGATGATCCCTCGACACTGCTGATGAGGTTTCTCCTCCATCCTTACTGATAAGGCACACTTTGGTGTTGTCAAAGTTTGATGGTAGGATGGTGTAGGGTTCAGCTTCCCATTGGTCATCCAATTTATGCATCCTCCTTTTCCTCTTTAGGACCTGTTCTCCTGGTGACAAGGGAACTGCAGGTGCATGTTGATTGTAGGGCTTTTCCTGTTTTTGTCTTGCCTGCGCTAGACTCTTTTCCACGCACTCTTGCACTTTACGGTACTGCTGCTGCCACTCTGTATCCCAGTCAGCATCTGGTGATGCCACCTCAGGTGTAAGGACTCCCATATCCAAATCAATAGGCAATTTGCCAGGCCTCGCTCTCATTAGGTAGGCTGGAGTGCAGTTGGTGGAATTCACAGGAATGTGATTGTAGATGTCTACCAGATCTGGCAACTTCTCTGGCCACAGTTTCCTCTCTTCCAAAGGCAAGGTCCTCAGTAGATCGATCACCACTTGATTCATCTTTTCACACATGCCATTGGTCTGTAGATGGTATCGTGTTGTCCTGATCTTCTTGCAACCGTACAAATTACAGAATTCCTGGCACACTTCTGCCTCAAAGGCTGGACCTTGATCTGTAAGCACTCGCTCGGGATATCCGTGTGGTCGACAAAAGTGCTGTTGGAATGCTCTGGCTGCTGTCTTGGCTGTTTGATCCTTGACAGGCATGACTACCAGGAATCTTGAGTAGTGGTCAATGATGGTAAGAGTATAAACGTAGCCTGAACGGCTTGGGACCAGCTTCACATGGTCCAGGGCGACCAACTCAAATGGTTGTTTGGTTATTAATGGTTGCAAAGGAGCTCGCTGGCTGTTACGGTCCTTCCTGCGCAGGTTGCATTGTCCACACTCCCGGCACCAATTTTCAATGGCCTTCCTCATACCAGCCCAATAGAATCTCTCCCGGAGCAAGGCCTCCAACTTCTTCCATCCTAAGTGTCCAGCTCCATTGTGATATGCTTCCAAGACCATTGATGTCTCCCTCTTTGGGACTACCACTTGCCAGACCAACTCATGAATGCGGGCATTGATACTCCTCCGGCACAGCTATCCCTCATAGAGGAACAGCCTGCCTCTTTCCTTCCACAACTGCTGGGTTTATTCAGGAGCATCTGGACCTGGGCGTGAGTCAGCTTGTGACAGTAACTCCTTTACCAGGTGGACTGCGGGGTCGCGATCCTGCGTTTCTGCCCAGTCATGATGAGGCAATGGATTTAGGGTGGCCTCTTTCACGATAGACCGTCTGTTTCTCACTCCTTGGGCACATTGGGCCGCAATTGGCCGGTGGAAGGCAGGTAACTCTATTTCTTCGAGTGCCTCAGGGTCTTCTCCTGCATCTGGCAGATTGGGCATTCTGGACAGCACATCAGCATTGGCATTCTTGTGCCCCGCTTGGTACTTGATGGTGAATTCATAGTTAGACAGCCGGGCCATCCATCGCTGCTCCAGTGCACCTAGTTTGGCAGTTTCCAAGTGAGTCAACGGGTTGTTGTCCGTGAAGATGGTAAACTTGGCTGAAGCTAGGTAATGCTTGAATTGTTCAGTCACAGCCCAGACTATGGCGAGTAACTCCAGTTTGAAGGAACTGTAGTTGTCAGGGTTCCTTTCAGTGGGACGAAGCTTCCTGCTGGCGTAGATCACTCTTTCTTTCCATTCTGTACCTGTGACAGTAGTGCTCCCACTCCCACGTTGCTGGTATCAGTATACAAAATAAATGGTTGGTCATAATCTGGGTAGGCCACAACTTCATCTCCAGTGAGAGCCATCTTCAGTCGAGTGAAGGACCTCTCCAGTTCCTCATTCCATTCAAATGTAGGACTCTTCTTCCTGGCTTTCTTGGACTGGCCCACCAGAAGATGTTGCATAAGCGTGGCTATCTCAGTGAAGCCTTTGATGAACCTTCGGTAGTAGCCTACCAACCCGAAGAATTGACGTACCTCATGGAGGTTGCTGGGCTTCTGCCAGTCCTGGATGACAGTGACTTTATCAGGATCCGGTGCCACACCTTCTGCACTCACTACATGACCGAGGTACTGTACCTTGGGCTTCAGGAGGTGGCATTTGGATGGCTTCACTTTCAGGCCAAAGTTGGACAAGGCTTCAAACACCTCAGCCAGGTGCTTCAGATGGTCTTCATAAGTCTTGGAGGAAGCAATGACATCATCAAGGTACAACAGGACTGTCTCGAAGTTCTTGTGTCCAAGACAGCACTCCATTAGCCGTTGAAATGTCCCTGGGGCGGTGCAGAGCCTGAATGGCATGTAGTTGAACTCGCAGAGACCCATTGGGGTGGTAAATGCTGTTTTCTCCTTGTCTGCCTCTGCCACGGGAACCTGCCAATACCCACTAGTGAGATATAAGGTGGAAAAATAGCAGTTTTAAGTGCAGCTAATGACTTCTCAATTCTGGGTAGTGGGTATGTTAAGGGGAGAATATATGGCATATGAATATATACAAGCATCAAAAATTATACCACTATATGGACGTTTTGCTGAATATTAGAATCATGTAGCTTTAAGATATTTCTGGTTCTCTAAGACTTATTTCTGTATTTCTGTATCCACCTAGCTTCATCGAAATGACTGGGTGGATTAGGGTGGACTAGGCTAGAAATGATAATTATGTGCATAATGATTATGTAGCGGATATAGGACATATGAGATCATATGAGATCAATAGTAAATTTGCTTTTTGGGGTAATCAGTAATTTGGAAAGAACCCATGATGTAATCCAATGAGACAGCTCGATTTTTGCTATAAAATGTTGTACACTTCTGGAATTAAATCAGAAATCATTTGAGAGACAATTGCTTGCATTTGTCCCGATTTTTCCGGCCGTAAGACCCCACATTCAATTTGGAAGCAGAACAATTAAGATGACGACACACGCATTTTGTGTGCCATATCAGGTAGGCATCCTTATGTGTAATGCTGTTAATTTTTCGGTAATCAACACACATTCTAATGGTACCATATTTCTTTTTCACAAAGACTATTGGTCGTGCCCAGGGGCTACAACTGTCTCTGATCACCCCAGCCTCCTTCATTTCCCGCAAAATACTTTTGGCACATTGATATTGTGTTGGGGGTATAGGCCGGTACCTTTCTTTAATGGGTGGATGATCTCCAGTGGGGATATGATGTTGAACCCCTTTTGCCTTCCCAAAATCTAGAGGGTGTTTACTGAATACCCGCTCATACTCCTGAGTCACTCGGTAAATCCCACTCTTTTTGTATGAAGGGGTGGAGTCAGTTCCCACCTGCAGTTGCTGGCACCACTCCTCCAGCTTCTTTACAGAGCCAATGTCCCCTGCCTGGTCGGACGAGACCAAGGGCTCTGCTGCCTGTATTGCGTTGTTACTGACAGTAAGCAGCTTAGCAACTGTGGCATACCGAGGTATTGTGGCCTCCTTTTCCCCACAATTCAAGAGGCGTACAGGTACTCTCCCTTTGCGGACATCAACTACCCCTCTGGCTGTCAGGACAGTGGGCCTGCTATCAGAGTACACTGGCTTTACCAATGCTTGGTAATCTTTTCCTCTGAGGCCTATTGCTGCCCGACACCAAATTAACATTTCACATCTGGGGGGTATCGCAATGGGGAAAGAATCACTCACTCTGACGCTGCCAATTTCACCGCAAGACAGTTCTACATGCTGTCTTTGCATCAGGGCCTTAATCTCCTTCTGCAGGACTCGTTGTTCACTGGAACCAGCAGTCGCGGCCACCTGTTGCAACAAAACAATAACTTTGGAAAGACAATTTTCAATCACATTAGTACCAAGGGTCATCATTGGGTTACATTCTCGTCGATCAATGTCTACACCTATCAGACCTTGAGATTTTAACTCTACTCGCCCCACTTTAATGGTAATCTCTTTACATCCTACTTGCGACAAAGACTGACCATTGCTGTCAACTACTGTGAGTTCATCACTTGGGCCACGGGTAAGTTCTGAGTCAGCCCAATACCGCTTGTAAAGGATATATGGCATAGTTGTCACCTGAGAGCCAGTGTCCAGCAAAGCGTTCATGGGGATGCCGTCAATCACCACTGGGAGGACTGGTCGCCCTCCAACATACTTGGCTCGCCAGTTTTTTGGGCCTTGTGGTCCTACTCCTGGGGGTTGGCCCTCTGCCTCAGGGGTTGCTCGTTTAAATAACAGAATCTTGTGATGTGGCCTGCCTTGTGGCAGTGACGACAGATGGGACATCTGTCCTGGTCATAGCGATCGTTGTTTCTCCCTCGGAGTGGTGGGATCCTCTTCTTCCGTAGCCACGGGACATCCTCTAGACTGGAGGCCAGCTGGAACTTCTCCTTTGAGGACACCTGCCTGGACTGCACAGTTTTGGCAAGTGCAGCCATACTTTTGGCCAGCTCTTGGACCTGAAGGCGCAGTTCTGTAGATGGATCATTATCCAGAGTCTGTGCATCAGCCCCCACAGGGCTGGGAGGGAAAGATGCTGCTTCTTGGTGGTATGTGATCGCTGGGCGCCTAGGGGGCGCTGGACGGCTGACATTTGGTTCATGCAGCACCTTGATAGCCCTGTCTTTGAGGTCTGCAAAGTCTAGGTCAGGGTTTTGTAGGGCTATGATGCGCAGCTGTGCTCTGTGGGTACTGGATAGGAGTCCCTCAATAAATTGCTCCTTTAACAGTCTGTCTCAATCTTTCACACTGTCTGGGCCAATCTGCTTTATGGCTCGCAGCGCCTCCTGCAGGTTAAGAGCATAGTCCTGTATACTGTCCTGCGCTCTCTGCTTACACCCAAAGAATCTCGTTTTTATTTCAGCTGCAGTGCGTGTGTCAAAGGTGCTTCTTAGCTTAGCCAGAATCTTTTTAACAGTCTCTTTATCAGTGTCCTGCCAGGCTTTTACTTCCCCTTGCGCTGCACCAGTTAGCTGCCCAATAAGGATGTTCACTTTCTGGCTTTCAGACAGAGGATACACCTCAAACAAACTGCACAGTCTCTCTTTAAATTCACTCAGGGTATGTGACTCCCCTGAGTACTGTGGTAACCAGGCTGCTCCCGGTATATAGGGCATGGACAGCGGTATTATGGGGACTGCTCTGATGGGCGCTTGTTCCTGCTGCGTTCTGGAAGCGGCGCTGGCCGCTGGATTCTGCGGTGCCACTGGGGCCGCAGCAATGGCGCAATAGGCCTATAGCACACAACATAGTCTCTGGCACACAGGACCCAGGGGGACACCGGGCTTCGCAATCCTGTTCGTGATGCCAAAATGGGTCGCCCGCCAGGGCAGTGGGGTACTCGGTACTGGGCCAGTATCTCAGAGGGAAGTGTTACAACAGCGGTGACCTGGTCCGTGGCCCTGGGCGTCCATGTAAAAGGGGTTGTGTAGTCTCCTTTCTAGCGCTTATCTGAGGTACATGCAGTACTGAGTTACACTGAAGTTCCTCTTGCTTGCTTTCTTTTAGAACCCCCTCGTATGGCAGACAGCTGTAGCCTCCTTCTTCTTGTTCACACGTTGCTGTTGTGCCTCTGAGTTTTATGTGGGAACAGAGCATTTACAGCTTCCTCTTCCTCCGGTTTCTGCTGCAGGAACATCAGTATCCATACAACCTCGAAGACCGGACTCCGGAGCATGCGCTACGCTAGAAGTGAGCCTGAACTCTGCTCAATCCTCCAGCTCTTCTCCTCTCATCCACACACTTCACCCTCCTCACACGAACTGACTAAACTTCCCCTTCCCGGCCGCCAGAGAGCAGGTCTTCCTCCCAGCTTTGGTTCAGAGCTCCCTCTGCTGGCCTGGAGTGGGAACCGTGCTGTGTGTTGAATTTACCTGACAGAGAGACCCTTTATTGCTTCCAAGCATGACATCACACTCCCTAGGAGGAAGGTAATGCCACTGTGGCGACCATACTCCTGGGGGCACCACATATGTATATAGGGGCTGAGAGGAGCAATGTAATGCAGATGGAGGCTTTGTATATAAGGACTGAGAGGAGTGATATACTGCAGATGGAGGCTATGTATACAGGAACTGAGAGGAGTCATGTACTGCAGTTGGAGGCTATGTATATAGGGGCTGAGAGGAGTGATGAACTGCAGATGAAGGCTATGTGTATGGGGTCTGAGGAGAGTGATGTACTGCAGATGTAGGCTAACTATAGAGGGACTGAGAGGAGTCATGTACTGCAGATGGAGGCTGTACACAGAATGGCTCAAAGAAGTGATGTATTGCAGATAGAGGCTTTGTAGAGTACAAAGGGGCTGAGGAATGACGTACTCCAATAAAGGGCTGTTGATAGAAGTGCTGAAGAGTGATATACTGCAGATGGAGTGTGTATAAAGATGAACTGAAGAGGAGGCTGTATATAAGAGGCTGAAAGGAATGATGCAGTCCTGGAGAGATGCCTATATATTGGAGGGTGAAGGTGAGATTGACTGCAGTGTGGGATTGCATATAGATGAGGATGAGAAGATTTATTCTGTGACCTCATTGCAATCTTTAAATTGCACCCATACAGTGTGACGCCTCTTGATACTTCCTGCTGGAGCGCAACGTTTGTGGGCTAGGAGACACCATTTTCCATGAATGTGACACCAGGTGTGATTGATTCCTCCAACAATAATACCCACGTTATTGAGCACTGCTGTCAGTTTCCTCTGGTTCGTGTACAGCTTGTTTTATCACACCAGTGGCAGCGCTCAACTGGATCTCAATTTAATGTGGCAAAATGGCGCAGCTTTACTCTAGATCTTTTGGGATGGGAATATGACAATTGATTTTGGTGAAATATATATATATGCCTTTGTGCTATCTCAGAGTCCAGCTTTCTCCAGCTAATCATAGCAGCACAAGAGCAAGCACTAACCGCTAGATCCATAGAAGCAGGAATCTACCACACAAGACAAAACCTAAAGTGTAGACTATGCAAAGAAACCTCAGAAACAGTAAAACACATACTGGCAGGGTGCAAAATGCAGGCAGGAACAGGGTATACTGAACTCCACAACCAAGTAGGTTAATTGTGTGGCACCCCTGAGGGTTCAGTCGCCACAGAGGTACTGCACCTCCTCCTGAGGTGTGGTGCCCCACCATTCAGGTAAGGTGGAGACACCTGACCATGCTCCAACACCTGCATCCCACACAACACAGTAGTGTAGCAAAGCACCCTTTGGTGGCTCCCTGCTTGGAACACGAAGCGTGCTGGGAGGCGGGTGGAGTTAGTTGGCACCAAAAGAGCGGGAAGAGTTTAGGATTTAGTCAGTCTAACAGAGTCAGTGGAAGAGTAAAGATCCCCTGAGTGGGATGGATGAAGGAAGTGCTGCAGCTGACCGCAGTGACCTGGGTCCGCTGGCACAGGAGAGTAACATTGATGGAAAGCCTGACTCTCTCCATAAGGAGGAAGGATTAGTACGGAAAGTAAGGAGAGGAGGACTAAGGATAGGGTTAGAGCAGAACCCTTCCCAAGTTCACAGCGCAAGGCCGGGGTCCGGTCCCCGAGGTTGTATGGATACTAATGGTCCTGTGACAGACACCGGAGGAATAGAAGTTGTCATCACTTTTTTTTCCCACACCAGACTTGGGAGCACAACAGCAACGAGAGTGAGCCGGGACTTAGTAGCAAGGAGTCCCCGAAGCAGGTTACTTGTAAGGCAGGTAGCTGTCTGCCTTACAAGTAGAGTTCATAGGAATATCTGACAGGAGGAACTCCAGTGTAATTCAGTACTGATAGTACTTCACTATAGGCGCAAAAGGGAGACGTTCAGGAAAGGCACAAATGTTGGCAGAGTGTTGGAAGGGAGTACTTCATCTTGCCTGGAAGTTTGCTGGGCCATGGACCTGGAGGACACAGCATGTATGCGGGTACCTGTATGCACAACTGACTGTGAGTAAAGCTTTGGAACTACATGCCCTGGTGTCCTCCGCTTATTCCTGCGCCAACCCACTCAGCACTGCTACATCTTTGTGCCTAAAACTGCACCATCCACGTCTCTCTCCCCTCACTGTCACTTAATCTACTCTGCCCTGGGACTACAGCCCTACCTGTGGAGGGCCACACCATCATTGCTGCACTACACCATCTGTCCCAGAGGATCTGCTTGCAGTGTCGGCTTAACATCTCCATTGCCGAACACCACAGGTGGCGTCACAAATCATTTCCTAATAAACTTTATTCCAGCACTTAATTCACCCCCCATTTTACATGGACGCGCAGGGCCACGGACCGGGTCACCGCTACTGTGATACTTCCCTCTGAGATACCGGCCCGGTACCGAGTACCCCGCAGCCCTGGGAGGGCGACCCAATTGTATACAGGAACATATGCCCAGCATAATTATCAAATATGATGTAAAATATATTGGCCAAGAGATCTAGATGTAGTTTGATTGTTTGGTCGTCGAGAGTGTTAGTCCTTTAGCATTACCCAGGGTGCACCACGTGGAGGCGGACTAACGTTGCACCCCAATATGGGCTAAGTTCCCCCAAGACCAGATGGGAGACCCCAGAAAAAGTGGTGGAGAATGAAAGGGCTAAAATCCTGTGGGACTTCAAGATCCAGACGGATAAGCACATGTTGGCTAAACAACCAGACATTGTCATAGTAGACAAGGATCAGAAGACAGCAATGATAATAGATGTGACAGTGCCAAGTGACAGCAACATCAGAAAGAAGGAGTATGAGAAGCTGGAGAAATACCAGGGCCTCAACGGAGAACTGGAGAAGATGTGGAAGGTGAAGGCAACAGTGATTCCAGTGGTGATAGGGGCATTTGGAGCAGTGACCCCTAAGTTGGTATAACGGCTACAACAGATCCCAGGAGCAACATCTGAGCTCTCTGTCCAGAAAAGTGCAGTACTGGGAACAACTAAGATCCTGCGCAGAACCCTCAAACTCCCAGGCCTCTGGTAGAGGACCTGAGAATAAGAAAGGACAACACCCCCCAGTGGGGGTGAGAAGGAATTTTTTAATTTTTTTTGTGTATGTATATACAGTATATATATATATATATATATATATATATATAATATATAATATATATATATATATGCAGGTGCATCTCACAAAATTAGAATATCATCAAAAAGATAATTTATTTCAGTTCTTCGGTAAAAAAAGTGAAACTCATTTAGACACAGAGTGATATATTTCACGTGTTTAATTCTGTTAATGTTGATGATTATGGCTTACAGGCAACGAAAACCAAAAAGTCACTATCTCAGTAATTTACAATACTTTATAACACCAACTTGAAAAAATAATTTTAAAAGCTGAAATGTTTGCCAACTGAAATGTATGTTCAGTAATTACATTCAATACTTGGTCAGGGCTCCTTTTGCATCAATTACTGCATCAATGCGGCATGGCATGGAGGCAATCAGCCTGTGGCACTGCTGAGGGGTTATAGAAGCCCAGGTTGCTTTGATAGTAGCCTTCAGCTCACCTGCATTGTTGGGTCTGGTGTCTCTCATCTTCCTCTTGACAATATCCCATAGATTCTCTATGGGGTTGTGTTGTGAGTTCATTTTCCCCTTCACTACTGAGGCCCGAGGAACTCCCTCTTCTGGTAAAGAAAGGTAGTGAGCCTGATTATCAAACACCTGAGCCTGATGATGAGGACTGGCTGAGTGGAGTTACTGACTGGATATAAGGCTGCCGACGCCCTTCTGCCCTGCGGGTGATTTCTCTGTGGGATCCTTGGAGACCAGTCTGAATTCCTGCTCTTCTAAAGCTAAGTTTTCTGCTCGGCTTTTTGCATTTGTGCTTTGACTTTGTTTTGCTTTGTTTTTCTGGATTTATGCCATTCCCTGCTGGGGTGTGCTGAATTCCTTTAGCTCTGTCTTCTGAAAATACCTGAGTGCTGATTTAGTTTTTGAAGCCTAGCTGCTTCAGGGTCTTTTTCCATATCAGCTTGTTGGCTTATGTCTTTGATAGGGTTTTGGCAGATTGCAGTCAGCAACCTTCCTTTCCTGTTCTGTTTAGTTAGCTTGGGCCCCATCATTTGCTCAGCCTATCTTTCTATCTGTGTGAGTGTTTTTTCATCTTGCCTCACCGTCATTATATGTTGGGGGCTGCCTTTTACTTTGGGGTCTGCTCTGGGGCAGTTTAGATTTCCTTTTCTGTCTTTAGGCTATTTAGCTCTCCGGCTGTGATCGAGGGGTCTAGGGCATCGTAGGAACCCCCCACGGCTACTACTAGTTGTGCTGATAGGTTCAGGGGTCTGCAATCTGATAGTTGCCAACTTCTCTGGTTATCTGGACTTAGCTAGCATTTCTGTTTTTGCCTCCTACGGTGACTCAATCATAACAGAATCACCCGCCATACCGCAGATCCTAGGGTACTCAATAGCAGGAAAGAATTGTAAAAAAAAAAAAAAAATAAAAAAAAGTGTATATTTTTTCCTCTATATCTCTGAGGCCGTAGGGGGAATTTTTTTTCTCTCAATGGAGATAAAGCAATTATCTGATCGTGTGGAGCAGCTCGCTGCGGAAGTGCGGGGAATTTCCGCCTACCTTGCTCATTCACATGCTGCTGAACCAAAGATTCCTACACCTGATGTATTTTTTGGGGATCGGTCTAAATTTTTGAATTTCAAAAATAATTGTAAATTATTTTTTGCCTTGAAGCCTAACTCGTCAGGGAGCTCCGCGCAGCAGGTTAAAATTGTCATCTCTTTGCTGCGTGGCGATCCCCAGGATTGGGCGTTTTCTTTGAAACCAGATGATCCTATCCTGACTAATGTGAATGCATTTTTTCAGGCCTTGGGGTTGTTGTATGATGAACCTAATGCCATTGATCAGGCTGAAAAGACCCTGCTGGCATTGAACCAGGGTCGTGATTCTGCTGAATTGTACTGTCAAAAATTCCAAAAGTGGGCAGTACTTACTACCTGGAATGATAATGCCTTGGCTGCTCTCTTTCGGAAGGGGTTGTCAGAAGCCGTAAAAGATACTATGGTGGGATTTCCTGTTCCCTCTGGTCTTGATGATTCTATGTCATTAGCCATTCAGGTTGATCGGCGTTTGTGTGAACGCAAAGCTGCACGAGAGGTGTTGCCACCTGTTGAACAAATGTCTGAACCTATGCAATGTGATAGAGTTTTTTCCAGAGAGCAGCGTCAGGAGTTCAGAAGGCGTAATAAGTTGTGTTTTTTCTGTGGAGATGCCTCGCATATTATTTCTGTCTGTCCTAAATGAGAGAAACGCTTTGCACACACGTTTTCTGTTGGTGGTGTTCAACCTAAGTTTCTTCTGGCTATTACTCTGATCTGCTCCCTGTCCACATTTTCCGCCAAGGCTTTTGTGGATTCGGGAGCAGCCCTAAACCTAATGGACTTGGATTTTGCTAAACGTTGTGGATTTCCGATGACACCTCTGCAGACGCCTATCCCTTTGAGGGGGATTGATGCTACTCCTTTGGCTAAAAATAAACCTCAGTTTTGGACCCAGGTGGTAATGCGGGTCGCCCCAGACCATCAAGAAAATTGCAGATTTTTGGTGTTGCATAATCTGCATGATACTATTGCTCTGGGGTTTCCCTGGTTACAAATTCATAATCCAGTTTTGGATTGGAAATCTGTGTCTGTGGTGAGTTGGGGTTGTCGGTGTGCCTTCAGTGAGGCTCTGGTGTTTTCCACCTCTCCTCAGTCGCATGATGTTCCTGATTATTTGGCGGACTTTTATGATGTATTTAGTGAGAATGAGTCTGCGTCTCTGCCTCCTCATAGGAGTTATGACTGTGCAATTGAAGTGAGCCCGGGTTTAAATTTCCCAAGGGTCGGCTCTTCAATTTATCTGTACCCGAGCACGAGGCTATGCGATCCTATATTAAGGAGGCGTTGGAGAAGGGTCATATTAGACCATCCTCGTCACCCTTAGGTGCCGGGTTTTTTTGTGTAGCCAAAAAGGATGGATCATTAAGACCTTGTATTGATTTTCGTGCCCTCAACAAAATTACTGTTAAATATCAGTATCCGTTACCCCTGATTTCTGATCTATTCTCCAGAGTTAAAGGTGCTTGCTGGTTTACCAAGCTTGACCTCAGGGGGGCGTATAATCTTATTCGCATTAAGCATGGGGATGAATGGAAGACAGCGTTTAATACTCCGGAGGGACATTTTGAGTACCTGGTGATGCCTTTTGGGCTCACTAATGCCCCTTCTGTCTTCCAGTGCTTCATGAATGATATTTTCCGAGATTTTGACGATAAATTTTTGATTATCTATCTGGATGATATTTTGATCTTCTCCAAGGATTGGGATTCTCATGTGGAACATATTCGGACTGTGTTCCGGATCTTGAGGGAGAATTCCCTGTATGTCAAAGGATCTAAATGCCTTTTTGGAGCACAGAGGATTTATTTTTTGGGATTTATTTTGTCCCCGTCAACTATTGAAATGGACCCGGCCAAGGTACAGGCCATTTACGATTGGGTTCAGCCCACTTCTTTGAAGGCCCTCCAGAAGTTTTTGGGTTTTGCTAATTTTTATTGGAAATTTCTAGAAAAATTTTCTAGTATTGCCAAGCCATTGACTGATTTGACTAAGAAGGGTGCTGATGTGTTAAATTGGTCTCCGGAGGCTGTTTCTTCCTTTCAGGAGCTGAAGCGAAGATTCACCTCCGCCCCGGTTTTGCGGCAACCTGATGTCTCACTTCCGTTCCAGGTAGAGGTGGATGCTTCTGAGATTGGTGCAGGAGCTGTTTTGTCCCAAAAGGATCCTGTAACATCTAAAATGAATCCCTATGCTTTCTTTTCCCGAAAGTTCTCTCCATCTGAACGTAACTATGATGTGGGGAATCGGGAACTGTTGGCCATGAAATGGGCATTTAAGGAGTGGAGACATTGGTTGGAGGGAGCTAAGCATCAAGTCGTGGTCCTCACTGACCACAAGAATTTGATTTACCTAGAGTCGGCTAAGCGCTTGAACCCTAGACAGGCTAGGTGGGCCTTGTTTTTTACACGTTTTGATTTTGTGGTTTCTTTTCTTCCTGGAACTAAGAATGTCAAGGCAGACGCCCTCTCTAGGAGCTTCTTTGCTGATTCTCCTGTGGTGACCAAGCCTGCTACCATCTTAGGCGAAGGGGTAGTTCTTTCTGCCATCTCGCCCGATTTGAGACGTGCTCTGAGTTCCAGGAGGACAAACCTGAGCGTTTTCCCAGTGGAAAGTTGTATGTTCCTGACCAGTGGAAGAAGAGAGTGATGTCTGAAGTTCATTGCTCTGCTTTGGCTGGTCATCCAGGTATTTTTGGTACTAGAGATCTGGTGAGTCGGTCTTTTTGGTGGCCCTCCTTGTCTCGTGATGTCAGGAATTTTGTGCAGTCCTGTGGGACGTGCTCCCGGTCTAAATCGTGTTCTCGCTCTAGTGGGTTGTTGATGCCTTTGCCTGTCCCCAAGAGGCCATGGACCCATATTTCAATGGATTTCATCTCTGATATGCCTGTCTCTCAAAGGATGACTGTTATTTGGGTGATTTGTGATAGGTTCTCTAAAATGGTTCATCTTGTACCACTCCCTAAGTTGCCGTCTTCCTCTGAGTTGGTGCCCCTGTTTTTACAACAGGTGGTTCGCTTGCACGGGATTCCTGAGAACATTTTATCTGACAGAGGAGTCCAGTTTGTGTCTAGATTTTGGAGAACTTTCTGTTCCAGGCTGGGAATTCAGTTGTCCTTCTCCTCTGCTTTTCACCCTCAGACCAATGGGCAGACAGAGAGAACAAACCAGACCTTGGAGTCATATTTGAGATGTTTTATTTCTGCTGATCAGGATGATTGGGTTTCATTTTTGCCCTTGGCCGAATTTGCTTTAAATAATAGAGCTAGTTCTGCCACTTTGATGTCACCTTTTTTTTGTAACTTTGGGTTTCATCCTCGATTTTCTTCAGGGCAGGTGGAGCCCTCTGCCTGCCCAGGTGTTGACACTGTGGTGGAGAGAATGCACCAGATCTGGGACCAAGTGGTGGATAAGTTATCTCTCTCCCAGGAAAAGGCCCAGCGGTTTTCCAACCGACATAGGACCATTGGTCCCCAGTTTAAGGTTGGTGATATGGAGTGGTTATCATCAAAAAAATTTTGTTATGAAGGTGGCTTCTCCTAAGTTTAAGCCTAGATTTATTGGACCTTACAAGATTTTAGAGATTATTAATCCGGTCTCTTTTCGTTTGGCTCTTCCTGTCACATTTAAAATCCATAATAAGTTCCATAAATCTTTGTTGAAGAGGTTTTTTGAACCTGTTGTTCCGGGGGTGGCACCTCCAGACCCTGTATTGGTTGAAGGTAACATGGAATATGAGTTAGAGAAAGTACTGGATTCCCGTCTGGCTAGACGGAGACTCCAGTATTTGGTTAAGTGGAAGGGTTATGGTCAGGAGGATAATTCCTGGGTCTCTGCCTCTGATATTCATGCCAAAAGATTGGTGCGAGCCTTTCATCGGGCTCACCCTGATCGCCCTGGTGGCGTGGTTGAGGGTTCGGTGACCCCTCCTCAAGGGGGAGGTACTGTTGTGAGTTCATTTTCCCCTTCACTACTGAGGCCCGAGGAACTCCCTCTTCTGGTAAAGAAAGGTAGTGAGCCTGATTATCAAACACCTGAGCCTGATGATGATGACTGGCTGAGTGGAGTTACTGACTGGATATAAGGCTGCCGACGCCCTTATGCCCTGCGGGTGATTTCTCTGTGGGATCCTTGGAGACCAGTCTGAATTCCTGCTCTTCTAAAGCTAAGTTTTCTGCTCGGCTTTTTGCATTTGTGCTTTGACTTTGTTTTGCTTTGTTTTTCTGGATTTATGCCATTCCCTGCTGGGGTGTGCTGAATTCCTTTAGCTCTGTCTTCTGAAAATACCTGAGTGCTGATTTAGTTTTTGAAGCCTAGCTGCTTCAGGGTCTTTTTCCATATCAGCTTGTTGGCTTATGTCTTTGATAGGGTTTTGGCAGATTGCAGTCAGCAACCTTCCTTTCCTGTTCTGTTTAGTTAGCTTGGGCCCCATCGTTTGCTCAGCCTATCTTTCTATCTGTGTGAGTGTTTTTTCATCTTGCTTCACCATCATTATATGTTGGGGGCTGCCTTTTACTTTGGGGTCTGCTCTGGGGCAGTTTAGATTTCCTTTTCTGTCTTTAGGCTATTTAGCTCTCCGGCTGTGATCGAGGGGTCTAGGGCATCGTAGGAACCCCCCACGGGGTTCAGGGGTCTGCAATCTGATAGTTGCCAACTTCTCTGGTTTTCTGGACGTAGCTTCTATTTTTGTGTCTGCCTCCTACGGTGACTCAATCATAACAGGGTTGGTTAGGGTAAGGCGAGTTTCCTGGCCAATCAAGCACAGTGATACCGTTGTTTGTAAACTAGGTATTGGTACTTTTGGCAGTGCGGACAGGTACCAAATCCTGCTGGAGAATGACATTTCCATCTCCAAAAAGCTTGTCAGCAGAGGGAAGCATGAAGTGCTCTAAAATTTCCTGGTAGACGCTGCGCTGACTTTGGTCTTGATAAAACACAGTGGACCTACACCAGCAGATGACATGGCTCCCCAAACCATCACTGATTGTAGAAACTTCGCACTAGACCTTGGAAATCAAGGTCTCAGAGTCTGGAGGAAGAGTGGAGAGACAGAAAATCCCAGCTGCTTGAGGTCTAGCACTTTGCATTGTCCGTTAACATCAAGCTCCAGAGGTTAGTAACAAAGAGGCATCTATAACACGTCTCCATTACTAACCCCATAGTGATATTGTATAAAAAAAACCACAGTCAGAATAAATTCCTTTATTTGAAATAATGACATAGACTCCTTTATTTACTCTAAATTAAACCATACTCATGTCATTACCTAGTCCACTGAAGCCAATGTCCCCTGCAAATCATTCAAAATAATAAACAATCATATTCCTTATTTGTCCAAACTGAAGAGATAATCCATAATATCCCACAATGATCCTGATGACTTTGAGAGCAGTCACTAATGTGACCGTGATACCCGGCGGCCGGCAACCCACTGACAGGAACGTGTAATCACTTCTGCAGTGTGTAGCGCCAAGCTGAGGTGAGAAAGTTCACCAGAGTTCATCAACTGATGAGCCCAGATGATCTCACGGCAGAACTTTCTCACACAGCTTTGCCATAAGTGAGATGACTGGGGTTCATCAACTGGTGAATTCCGATTAACCTTCTCACTGCAACTCAGTGCTACACACTGCAAGAGTGATTACACGCTCTTGTCAGTTAGTTGCCATTTTCTGGGCATCGCGGTCACATTAGTGACTGCTCTGATGCGACTGCTGTACAAGTGATCTGAATCATTGTGGGACAGTATGGATTACAGAGAATAGGTGAGGGATATGGTGGTTTAATATTTTTTCTCTTTTCCAAGTGACAAGGGTATTAGGGATTTGGCATTAGTTTTAATTTCTTACAGAAGGCAAGGGCTTCAGGGATTAGGTGTAAGATGAGTGTATAATGTGTTTTTTATTTTTATTACAATATTTATTTCTTTTTTTCTTTACTTTGAGCACTTTGATTACTATACCCATCATTCACCTCCTGCTACCGCTGTTATCAGCGACAGCAGGCGTAGTCTGATGGAAGTAGTAGTCTCTCATCAGCCAACGCCTGTGGCCTGCAGTAAGCTTTTTGCCACGAGTAACATCTGACAGTGTGACCCCGCAGCACTCTGATCGATGGTAATGATCTTACCAACGGTAATGTTACCACCAATCAGAGCCTTAGTGGAAACTCAATCTTTTACCGAACTTTGGCTAAATTTTGCAGATTTTGAGGAAAATGTTCAGGAATCCAAACACGGATTTAAATGTGCAAAGTTTTTGCCGACTTTGAGATTGGTGGCCATTTTCCAAACAAGTTCGCTAGTGATTATGATGGGAGGAGGGTGCTTCAAATTGCAACGTCTTTCCATTTAATAAGTAGAAATGAAGAGCAGATTGCTTGCTTATTGTTAAAGGCTGCATAATTTTTGCTGAAATTTTGCATCGATTATTACGGTAATAAGTCAACCATTTTTGATTATTTGTAATGATACAGCAGTAAGAGACTGCGAGTTTTATGAAGTGACTTGTTAGTAGCAGCTCCTCGGACGTTCAGCAAATGATACATGAGACCCAAGGCTATCGATGGGTTGCACCATTCCTGGACTAGTAAAGGCTAAAACTTGTCAGGCAGTCCCTGATCACAACTGTCCAAAATTGTGCAGAAAACCCTTGTAAAAATATTTAATAGCAATGCTTCTGCTGCTTTTCCAGCAGGTGGCAGCAGTTGATAAGGTAATATTACAGAATCATAGGACATTTATGTTATGCCTCTAAACCAAGAGATCGGTATGAAGTACTCCAAGGTCTATATCAGTCATGCCCTGTAATACTATCCAAACCGCTTCTGCAGCGATACCTCCATATATCTTTTATTTCAGAATATATTACAATAATGCGACTGTTCATGATTTGTATTGGAGTTTGGAGACAGGTGGGGAAGGAATGGCTTCAGGTTATTCACATGTCCCCCATGTCTTCATTTGGAATTGCTCAGCATTAGATTGGGAGGGCACTGCGTGTGGAACACTTTCCCCCAGTAACTGATTAATTGCATGCCCTTTTGCTTAAAAAAAAAATTAATAATGTATTGCCAAAAAAACCCTCAAAACTCATACTTAGTTTCACTATGTCCATAAAATGTTGTATAAAATATTATTACAGTTCCACAAAGAAGCCAAAAGACCTCACTCAGCAGGCTGTAACGTGAATCACTGGTTTATTGTTACATGTAGTTCATGTTGGCCGGGGGAGCAACATACAGAGTGGAAATTGAGCTGACAACGGCCGTTTCGCACTGTTACAGCGCTTCAACGGGTCCATTTTCTCTTTTTCATTGCATGTTAAAATATTATTATTCAATATTTTAAAACATCACATTAATTATCTTTTAAATGTCGTAAAAAAATGCAGTTATTTTGGTCACTTTGCCTCTGCCATCATATGGAATAAAGAAAAAAAAAATACCCCCAAATGATGCTTTTAAAAACTACAGTTTGTCCCACAAAAAATAATCCCTCGAACAGTTCTATCGACAGAAAAAAAAAGTTACAGGCCTCAGAATGTTGCTGCAAAAAATTTTTTCCCTTATTTTTTTTTAAAAAACAGCTGAACAAGCTAAATGTTATTTTTTACCACATAGTGAACATAGTAAAATTACAGGTAAAACAATACTGAAGTTATTTATTTTTTTAACTTTTATGAGTGCATGTCACAAAATTTTTTTCTCCATTTGTTAAAGGGGTTGGACAATTCCTTTTTAATTAAAACTGTGCACCATGTACAATAAAAACAGTACATACCTCCCAGACTACGTTTGAGTGATGTTGACACTGTATCTACCAGTACTTGCATAACATTGTTATGTCACATGAGCGCTGCAGCCAATCAGTAGCTGCTAACAGGCTGCAGTGGTCACATAGCACAATGCCAACATCACTGGAACGGCGCTGGTCCAGGATCTGATTATATGATGTTTTTACTTTACATGTGAACCTGTGGCCCAATATTTGGACAACCCTTTTAAATACATTATATGGTAATATCAATAGTGTCATTGAAAATTGGGTCTTGTCTGTTTTTTTATGTTTGTCATTATTGGTGTGGTTTTTATTATCTAAATGTTTTTGGCTAATTCATCATTTGCGACTTTTCAAAATGTGGCATTCAGAGATGGGCAGACCCCTGGATGTTCGGGTCCGGCGGGTTCACCTGAACAGTTAAAAAAAAGTTTGGGTTCGGGTACCAGAACAGTACCCAAACCCCAATGCAGACCCCACTCACTGCATGACGGTGCGGAAAACAGTGCCTCTGATCAGCGGCAAAATCATTACCGCCGGTCAGACAGCCGCGGTTCCCATGCTGGCAAATGACAGCTACTACTCCCATCAGCCTACACTTGCTGCAGGTGATAATAGTGAGAGCAGGTGGCTGCTCTGCTCCAAATAAATAATAAAAACAATTTTTTTTTCTCATCTTGACATCATCCTGGTTGAAATCTGTTTATCCCCAGAAATGGAATACGGCATGGGACAGAACGTCGGAAAGGTGAGTGATATGGTTGTTTTTTATTTTTGCTTTATTACAGGAGACAAGGGATTCAATGGCTGTTAGGTAAGTATAACTGTGTTTGTTATTTTTAAATAAAACAATGAAAGTGTGTTTTGCTTTATCTAATATATAAAGCTCAAAGTGTGTATGCATGTGTGTGTGTGTGTGTGTGTGTATGTCCGGGATAGGCATCCGCACCGCCGCAGCTACAGCCACAAAATTTGGCACAGTCACACGTCTGGACCCCGAGAGCGTCCTAAGCTATGTTGTGAGGCGAAATTTTAACCCCGCGCATTCCAATTCACCAAACAATTTTGCCCCTGTCTACATACTGGGGAAAAAGTGTGTGCGCTTCAAGCCCCGCCCCTCATTACGATGTCATAATGCTCCTATCTACATAATGGGGAAACAGTGTGTGCGTATCAAGCCCCGCCCCTCATTATGATGTCACAATGGTTGCCATGGTGACGCTGATGTCATCAAGCCCCGCCACTCATTATGATGTCATAATGGTTGACTATGGGATGGAGGATGTGTGATGGGTATATGGGCACTGGACTGTGGGAGGGAGGATATGTATGATGGGTATATGGGCATGGGCCTATGGGATGGTGGATATGTATGACGGGTATATGGGTACGAGACTATGGGATGGCGGATATGTGATGGTTATATGGGCACTGGACTATGGGATGGAGGAAATGTATGACGGGTATATGGGCACGGGACTATGGGATGGAGAATATGTATGACGGGTATATAGGCATGGGACTATGGGATGGAGGATGTGTGATGGGTATATGGGCATGGGACTATGAGATGAATGATGTGTGATGAGTATATGGGCATGGGACTATGGGATGGAGAATATGTATGATGGGTATATGGGCATGGGACTATGGGATGGAGAATATGTATGATGGGTATATGGGCATGGGACTATGGGATGGCGGATATGTATGATGGGTATATGGGCACGGGACTATGGGATGGAGGCTATGTATGATGGGTATATGGGCATGGGACTATGGGATAGTGGATATGTATGATGGGTATATGGGCATGGGACTATGGGATGGAGGATATGTATGATGGGTATATGGGCATGGGACTATGGGATGGAGGCTATGTATGATGGGTATATGGGCACGGGACTATGGGATGGCGGATATGTATGATGGGTATATGGGCATGGGACTATGGGATGGAGAATATGTATGATGGGTATATGGGCATGGAACTATGGGATGAGGATATCTATGATGGGTATATGGGCACGGGACTATGGGATGGCGGATATGTATGATGGGTATATGGGCATGGGACTATGGGATAGTGGATATGTATGATGGGTATATGGGCATGGGACTATGAGATGAAGGATGTGTGATGGGTATATGGGCACTCGACTATGGGATGGCGAATATGTATGATGGGTATATGGGCATGGGACTATGGGATGGAGAATATGTATGATGGGTATATGGGCACGGGACTATGGGATGGCGAATATGTATGATGGGTATATGGGCACTCGACTATGGGATGGCGAATATGTATGATGGGTATATGGGCACTCGACTATGGGATGGCGAATATGTATGATGGGTATATGGCACGGGCCTATGGGATGGTGTGGATATGTATGATGGGTATATGGGCACGGGACTATGGGATGGAGGACAATTATAATTTGCTATAACTAACCACAGTTAGTTACTATGCCCGGGCAGCGCCGGGCTCTTCAGCTAGTCTAATATATAAAGCTCAAAATGTGTATGTATGTATGTATGTGTGTATGTGAGTGTGTGTGTGTGCATGTCCGGGATAGGCATCCACACCGTCGCGGCTACTGCCACAAAATTTGGCAAAGTCACACGTCTGGACCCCGAGAGCGTCCTAAGCTATGTTGTGAGGTGAAATTTTAACCCCGCGCGTTCCAATTCACCAAATAATTTTGCCCCTGTCTACATAATGGGGAAAAAGTGTGTGCGCGTCAAGCCCCGCCCCTCATTATGATGTCATAATGCCCCTATCTACATAATGGGGAAACAGTGTGTGCGTATCAAGCTCCGCCCCTCATTATGATGTCACAATGGTTGCCATGGCGATGCTGATGTCAGCAAGCCCTGCCGCTCATTATGATGTCATAATGGTTGACTATGGGATGGAGGATATGTGTGATGGGTATATGGGCACTGGACTATGGGATGGAGGATATGTATGATGGGTATATGGGCATGGGACTATGAGATGGCGAATATGTATGATGGGTATATGGGCACGGGACTATGGGATGGAGGATATGTATGATGGGTATATGGGCATGGGACTATGGGATGGAGGATAATTATAATTTGTTAAAACTAACCACAGTTAGTTACTATGCCCGGGCAGCGCCGGGCTCTTCAGCTACTTTCAAATAAAAGACTTTATTCTGGCTGGGTGTTTACTTACAGTATAACTATATGATTATTAATGGATAGGTGCCTTATAGATGCCTCTCCATTACTAAGCTGTGGGCTTGATGAAACCTGATAATACACTTCCCCTGATGAAGCTGCTTTAAGCAAGCGATACGCATGGGGCTGCTCCTCACACCCCTGCTCCATGTCTTCAGCCCTGTGTTAGCTTTATTTTGGATGCCTATGGGCATTATTCCCTTGGCTATCCACAGACTTCATGGGTGCCTGGCCATCCACCAGCACATCATCTGGCAATATTGAGCTGGCTTTCAGGGTTTTTGCTCATTAGGTGGTTCAGTGAGTATGTAGCTACAACTTCTCTTACATTTTAACAGCCTTATTTGTTTGCAGGCTCCTGAATTGTGGTCCTGGAAAGTTTGTACATTGGGCTGGTATATAGGAATCAATTTGGAGACTACATATGTCTCAGAAAAAACTCTGCACACATGGTGTATTGTGATGGCTTTTCATTGTCTGTACTCTTAGGCCTCTTTCACACATCCGGTTTGTGCCATCAGGCACAATCCGGCATGTGTGTAAAAAAACGGATCCGGTTTTTTTTACCGCCGGATGCGTTTTTTTGTCATTGAGAAGCACATGCGCCGGATCGCGCCGCATGTGCTTCCGTTTGTTCCGGTTTTTACCGGATCCGGCTGAATTCCTCTGTCCGGCGGCCGGACAGGACGGGTGCTGCAGCGTTTTTTTGTCCGGCGAAAAAAGCCGGACATGGCCGGATGCGGCCCTCCCGGCTCTGCGGGACAATGTTACGCTATGGCACATTCCGGCCGCCGGATCAGGCTTCTACCTGATCCGGCCACCGCATGCACGGTTTTACCCTGTGCGCATGCCCGGATATCTCTCTCTCTTTCATACACCGTTCTCTCTCTCTCTCTTTCATACACCGTTCTCTCTCTCTCTCTTTCATACCCCGTTCTCTCTCTCTCTCTTTCATACCCCGTTCTCTCTCTCTCTCTTTCATACCCCGTTCTCTCTTTTTCATACCCTGTTCACTGGCTCGTGGATCCTTTTCTTCCCCGGCGACTCCGCAACATAGCTGTGTCAGGCGCCGTAAGATGCGCCGCATATACTTCCGGTCCCTCCATTCACGGCTGGATCCGGCACTCCATCTTTTTGCCGCACGGAGCCGGAATGCCACCGACGGACGTGTGAAAGTAGCCTTAATGATACAAAAAGGGCTCTATACCTATTATGGCTGTATGTGATTATTATATGCAGGGCTGTTACATGGACTTCCTTTGTCCTTTTTAATTGTTTTTAACACGTGTGTTGTGTTTTCTAATAAAGCATTTTTCTACGGTTATTATGTGTTATCAGATTTAATTGGTGTGCAGGCCATTCCTTGCTTGGTCTTTTTTCTCTTACATTTCATGGTTCTCTCCATGCAAGGCTTTTGCATCCTCATATATAGAACCCATTGATTGTTTGGTGCACCCCACACCTTTTTATACCCGATAATACAAAGGTGACATCGATCCCCACAAATAAGAACCCTACTTGCTACCGCTACAGGGCAAGTGGGAAGAGCCACGCAAAGAAACAAAATTGGCCTATTTATGCACCTTTTCTGGGTGGCTGAAGCCTGATATTTTTAGGCTTGGGGGGCCAATATACATGGCCCGGTACCAGCCTGTGAGTACCATCCCCCAGCTGTCAGCTTTAGCTTGGCTGATTGGCTGGTTGTCAAAAATGGGGGGGACCCCATGCCGTTTTTAAAATTATTTATTTAAATAATTTAAAAAAAAGCATGGTGACCCTTCTTTTCTTGATAACAGCCTTGGTAAAGCTGACAGCTGAGAGTGGCAGCCCACAGCTGTCAGTCTTGCCTGGCTGGTTATCAAAAATACATGGGAACCCATGCTGTTTTTTTTCTTTAATTATTTATTTAGGGCGCAGGCGCCGGATGATGAATGCTCCCATCAGCCGCCGCCTGCTCTCACGGTTATTAGCAGCAGCAGCTGTAGACTGATGGGAGTAGTAGTACTTTTAGGCTATGTGCCCACGTAGCGTTTTAAAACGCTCACTAAAAACCGCACTCCTTCCCAGAAATCGCGCAGTTTTTTCACCGCGATTTTACAGCGATTATGATCGCGATTTTGCCGCGATTTTCGCGTGCGAAATTCAAGCACTTTCCAAGCGATTTGAAGCATCGCTTGGAAAGTGATTGACAGGTTGGTCACACTCGTCAAACATAGTGTTTGACAAGTGTGACCAGGTTTTTACTATTGAGGCCGCCTATGCGGCATCAATAGTAAAAGATAGGATGTCAAAATGCTAAAAAAATAAAAAAATCGGGGTATATTTACCTTCCGGCGTCCCGCGCTGCATTCCCGGCCTCAGCGTTCCCAGTAATGCCTTGCGAGACCTGTGATGACGTAGTCTCGCGTTGCTACAGCGATCTCGCGAGACCGCTAGAGTCACGCGAGACCACGTCATTACAGGGCCTTGCCGCAAGGCATTACTGGGAACGCTAGGCCGGGAATGGAATGTAGCGCGGGACATCGGAAGGTAAATATACCCCGATTTTTTATTTTTTATTCTTTTTTTTACAGGGGTATGGTACCCAGGGCCTTGAGGACAGTCTCCTCTCCTCCACACCGTGGGTACCAACCGCACATGAGACGCTTAACTTCCCGCATGGTGGGCATAGCCACATGCGGGAAGTAAGCGATTCTCATGCATTCCTATGGGTGCGGAATCGCGGCAATTCTTTGCGATTCCGCACAAAAGAATGAGCATGCTGTGATTTTTTCCGCGATGCGATTCCGCATTAGCACAGCATGTGCGGAATCCCATAGGAATGCATGGGGGGCGTTCTGTACACGATTTTTAAGCGTTTTTGCACCAAAAATCGCGGCAAAAACGCTTAAAAATCGCTACGTGGGCATTTGAAATGTGGGAACCGCGGCTCTCTGGCTGAGCGCAGAACTCGAACAGTAGCACGGACTTCCTGGTGAAGTCTGTGTTCATGGTCCCTGATGAACAGTAGGTGTTCGGTACGGACCCCGAACTTTACTGTTCGGGTTCACCCATCTCTAGTGGCAATATTTTTGCTGAACTGTACTCCAATACCTTAAAAGAGTACAAAATTTGTATATTTTTTCTCCCCACAGTTGAAGATTAACATGCAATATTTCTAAACTGACAGTGCAATTTTTTTTCCTAAAAAGATGCAAAAACACAAAAGAGCCAATAAATAAACCTCTTTAAATCTGAACCAATTCATCAAAGATTGTTCACCAATTTTTATGAATTTCCTGGTAAATCTGCTAGTAATTTAATAATTGATTAAATCAAGCAAAAACCCGCAAATGATGAAACGGGGCCAAGAATTTTATATGCTGACTGCTAACTCATACTTGCTCACTAGATGGCGGCCTTATACCTCTTTTCATGACTCGCTCCCTTAGACTTTCTGTAACTACAGGAAATGTTACAATCAATACTTTACTTCATTAATATGAAGTGAGGACGCCAAAGGTTTACCATAATTACAAAAATCAGAAAGTTGAAATAAATTAATTTTTTAAACAAGTATAAAGGACTTTTCAGAATTTTTTTAAAAGTTGCCAAAAAGGTAAGAATGTATTAAAATACCAAAATAATCATTGTTTCTCTTACAGGCAGATGACAGCTGGTTAACCCCTGTTACTTTATCTGCCATCTAATTTTAAATTAAATCTTTTTATTCTATAAAATTATTATTACAGAAATAAGTCACTCAAGTAAATCACAAAAGTAACACAATTTATTTAAAGTCTCGATAGAAGATATGAAAACTACAGACAAATGACAAAACCAAAAATAGAAAGAAAGTGAGAATAGTACATATAAATAACATAGAGTATTTAGTAAACACTGTTGCTTTTATCAAAAAGCATAAAAGCCTTCCCACCGCGACAAGGTGACCCAAATCGGGATGGTTCTGTTCTCTAGTATTAAAACCTCATCTTGTGTCAGATGACTTCAATGTAGATGGAGCAGAACAGGACCAGGGTCCGACTGTTTAGAAACCTGGCCATGGGAAGCTATATAGATGAAATGCCTAGCTCAAAAAAGGGGGGTATACCCCTGTTTGTACAAAGTACAAGAAATTACAGCAAAAACAAAAAATGAGCCGGAGTACAAGATGGTTCTTGTGCAATATGTAAGACCGTACTAACTCTGTTGCCATTTAACAGACAAAATCTAAGAGAGAAACAAAATGAGCATATACCCTGCTGTAAGTTAATCAAGAGTGCATATAAATAATATAGTGCACTCAGTAAACAATTTTTCATTGAAAAAGGGTAAAAGCCATCCCACCTCAACAAGGTGACCGAAATTGGGGCAATTCTGTCCTCTAGTATTAAAACCTCACCTTGTGTCATATGATATCAATGTAGACGGGGCAGAGCAGGACTGGGGTCCGATTGTTCAGAGACAAATGATCTGAGAATGCCGGGATAACATCAGCCACAAAGGAGAAACATGCAAAATGGTAGAATCAGACCAGTAAATGAATTCAGATTACAATTCAGACAGATTACAATTGGTAAACGCTATGTTTGGTGCCAAACCAACACAGCTCATCACACTAAGAACACCATCCCCACAGTAAAACAAGCACAAGAAAAAAAAATAAGTCAGATTTGCAGGGTTTTATTGTTCACACCAGTTCACACTCACACACACACACACGATAAAAAGCAATAAGTCATATGTATCCCTGAAATTATTGTAATTGGAAAATCAACTAATTTCTCTCCTCCAAAACAAGTTATATCACACAATCCATGGAAAGATAAAAAATAAGTTATGGCAATACCAAATTAAAAAGTGTTGGAATATGTTTGGTGCAACAACTCCATTCCTGTCTATGAAGGTTTAGTTGTTAGATTTGTATGCTGTTTATAAAGTTAGACCAAAAAAATACCTCCCAGAGGCTCACACAGGGAGAGCATGTGACTGCATTTCCTGTTTTCCTGTGTCTGTGTATGAGAAAAGCAGCCTGCTGTAGATGTGTAGGAAGATGGACCGGGCCGGTGGTACCTTTCCTGCGCCTGTTCCAGAACTGTCGGGGCTGTCACTATTGTTGCCAGGGGGGAAAGCTTTCTGACCCGGACAGACCTTTGCACTGGACTGTAGGGGGCATGTCTGGGATAAAAGGGACAGCGCACAGGAAAGCAGGGGACTTGGCGGGAAGACAAAGTACGCAGCCGGAGAAGGTTGGTTCACTCTCCTGTCAGCAATGCAATACCTCAGTTCCGCGCTGTATTTCCCCTGCATATGCAAACACTGACCGTGAGCAGACAGTAGCTGTGAATCCGCTTGCCCCTGACACCAAGTAGCCCCTCTCACTGTTCCGCTGATTACCACGGGCTTGTGGCCTAAGACTGACCTGGTGCTTCACACAGAGCCGGGCAGTTTCACCCCCCCGCCACCGATAAACTGAGCCATGCTTCGGTGATTCCACAGACTGTAACACCACATGTTCATCAACCCGGTAACGCAGGACCACACTTAGGAGAGCCTGGATATGCCACCTTCATCGGGAGCCAGCTCCTCAACTATCTTCAGGATCACGCCAGAGACTTTACATGTCACCTACGTGGACGCTTCCGTGGGATTGCAAGCCTTCACAGCCAGGACACCAGCAGACTGATAAGTTTACCTGTTTCATGAACCATTGTTCTTATATAGACATAATATTCACGTTTATTCTCCATTAACCCATTACCTCCCTGTGTGGAGTATTCCCTGTAATAAACCCATTAACTCTTGTTCTGCCTCCTGCATGTCACTGCATCCCGCGTCCCTGCGATTTCTACACTTGGTGTAGTCGGCACGATCCCCGAGTGTAGAAATCGCAGGGATGCAGGATGCAGCGTGGAGCACAGCAGAGGGCAGCAGACTCAGGAGAAGAGAGCGGAGCCCGGAATACCTAGGACAGGTGAGTAGCAACCATTGACTTATTTGATGCCACAAGCTGCGCAGAACCTCTGAGATCACTGATTGGTTGCAGTGCTGTCAACATGATGTCACCATTGCAGTCAATAACAGGGAGGACCCAGAGAGGGGGAATAAAGCACAGGTTTTTTCATGAACTACAGTTAAATGTCCATGTTCTTCATACCAGATAATATTTAGAGTTCCCATATACTTACAGGATAATGCAGCACTAACTGCACCACTGCATGGCATCAGCATGCAGGCAGCGCCTTCACTATACCCCCCTTAATTAGTACAATATAGAAATTTCCATGTATCATATGCAGAATATTGGAAATTCTATTGACTGATCAATTAACCAATGAAGTAAGCCGCTAGAAAATCAATCAAGTAATGAGGACAACATTTCATTTGACAGAAACTGTATAAAACATAATATATTTAAAACCAATCTGCAATTTTCTCCTCTCTCTGAAAACCGCTGTCGGGATTGTAATTCAGTATTAAGCATAACAATTATGGTTTGCGAGAAGGAGAAAAAAATAATTGTAAAACTAATTGACTTAAATAGAAATCATTAGTTGCAGGTGAATCATTAACATTTTAACATCGGCTCTACGCTTACATAATGTATAATCAAATACTCAGCGGCTGCCAAATGAATAGCATTTAGTTATTGATCAATATGCGGGACGAAAATGTGATTATTCTTGGTAATAGCTATTTGAACTATAGTGCAAGAGAAAGATAAGAGTTTTTTACTGGCTCCAATGAGGCCTGATGGTAGCTGAGGGCGTCCTTACTCCAAACTTTAATTCTTGTAGTTAGTGGGTCTAACCCCAAGAAGGACCATTGGGGCCAGTAGTTGAGGTCAGTCCAACTTTTAGTTCAGATTCACGACCCTAAAAATTTCAGATACCCTTTGACAAGGGGACACAACTCTACCGCATACTGTACAACATGTAACCCACCATATTCTACCTGAAAGGGACCTTTAGGTCATCATAATGTTCTTATTTGATTTTATCAATATCATAACTATGCTAATCATTGACTCGGGACCACAATCATTCAGCCTAATTAATGAATTAAAAGGCTGCTATGTAATATAGTTGTGACATCATTAAAGGGAATCTGTCACCTCATTTTTGGCCTATAAGATGCAGCCACCGCCATCAGGGGCTTATCTACAGCATTCTGTAGTGCTGTAGATAAGCCCCCTATGTAACCTGAAAGATAAGAAAAATGAGATTATACTCACCCGGGGATCCGGTCCGGCCAATGGGTGTTGCGGTCCGGTCCAGCGCCTCCCATCTTCTAGCGATGACGTCCTCCTTCTTACTTCTGCCGCGGCTCCTGCGCAGGCGTACTTATCTGCCCTACTGAGGGCAGAGTAAAGTACTGCAGTGTGCAGGCGCGGGACCTCTCTGACCTTTCCCAGCGCCTGCGCACTGCAGTACTTTACTCTGCCCTCAACAGGGCAGATATAGTACGCCTGCGCAGGAGTCTCGGCAGAAGTAAGAAGGGGGACGCCATTGCATAAGATGGGAGGACCCATACCGGACCGCAACACCCACCGCAACAGACCCCGCCCCCCGGTAAGTATAATCTAACTTGTTTTTCTTATCTTTCAGGTTATATCGGGGGCTTATCTATAGCACTACAGAATGCTGTAGATAAGCCCCTGATGGTGGTGGCCGCATCTTATAGGCCGAAATTGGGGTGACAGATTCCCTTTAAGGTAAGGGGGGATTTTTTTTACTCTTGGTGCAGAGATCAGAAAAAGGTCCCATACCAACTGACTGGGGGTCGGGATCAGCCAGACTATCAAGTAGTCTTTCATCATCCAGCATGTTTACAGGAATGCCCATGGCAAAGGAAAGGCCCTTTTTAGGAACTATAGTTTCTACATTAGTAAGTGCCCGTGAGGACAAATTGATTACCTGTAGATTAGATGTCAGTTGTGGGTTTTCTGAGCAGCTAGGCGAGTCCTTAGGGTATAATTCACATCTAAAATATGTGCGCCTTAATCAAATATTTCCTTCCCCCTTTGATAGTCATGATCTCGACTGTTATGAATGGGTCACTGAGGAGGATAGCAGGACCAGGCAAATCCACAGAAAACCAGAGAGGTTGGTAACTAAGCGGATTGCAGACCCCTGATCCTATCCACACAACTAGCAGTAGCCGTGGAGCGTACCTACGATGATCCTAGACGCTTCTGCACAGCCAGAGAGCTAACTCAATCTAAAGCAAGAAAGGTGAACTCTAAACTGCCCTGGAGCAGACCCCAAAGGAATAGATAGCCCCCAAACATATATTATGGGTGAGACAAGATGAAAACACAAACGCAGGCAGAAAAATAGACTGAGCAAATGATGGGGCCCAAACTGACTAGACAGGACAGGAATGGAAAGACACTGTCTGCAATCACACAAAAAACCCTGAAAAAACCAACACGTCTGATGCACAAAAAAAAACTGAAGTCACACGACTTCGCCCCCACTCTGGTATATACTGAAAGCAATGCAAAAAGAGACCAATATAACAGGGGACAGAACAAACTGACACAAGCAGTAACATATGGGCGGTGATCCAGCACAGCCCCAGCAGGAGCAAGATGACCCACACAAAGCAGAGATAGACAAAACCAGATCAAATGCAAAAAGATTAGCAAATTAACCTCTTAGCTGAACCAGGAACAGAGCAGGAGACATCAGACCTCAGAAGGCACAGGAAGAAAATCACCAGGAGGGATTGAAGGAAGTCAGCTGTCTTAAATACACCAGTCAGAAATCCCAGATCTCCAATCGTCATCATCATTATCAGGTGGCAAGCCTCTGTCAATCTGACCAGCTCCACTACCTCCAGTAACCACCAGAGGGAGCCCAGAAAGAGAACTTGCAACACCTCTGTCAATCTGACCAGCTCCACTACCTTCAGTAACCACCAGAGGGAGCCCAGAATGAGAATTCACAACACTCGACCTCATTCCCGACCCCTCCCTCGCTGGCCCTTACTTTTGGCTTTGTTTTCCTATACCTTGGTCTCAGTCAAGGAATGATTGCTTTCTAGTTCCTGACCAGAATTTCTATTGTTAAAGAACACATAGGTCCGATTCGCCTTGAAATCTTGTAGATCTCTAACAAACCGCTTATGTTTATGCTCTTTAATATTTTATTGAAAGTGTTCACGCGTAAGTTGTCATTTAGTTTCTTTGCTGACAAAATCTGTCTCTGTAGAGAATTTTTTGGTGCTCTCTATTTGCTTTTTTAGTTTATTATTTAAATACCTCAAGGTTTGCCTTTCTTCCTCTAGAAGTAGTGCCCTCAACCATCGAGGGCTATTGGTGGCCTCCTTTTCCCATGTAAGTAGAGTTAAATTTGAGATTTCTAGGTCTGTTACTCGGATTAAGAGTAATCCTTAAACCCCTCGGTACAATGCCAACCTATTGGCAATTCTCCTAACTTTGCACTTCCCACCAGGAGGAAATTTGGTCTTTATAGATCCTGGTTAGATCTCTAAAATCCCCATTATACGTAGAGGTGCGCCGTTTTTGAACAAAATTCTCATCAGAGAAGACCACTCTAGCATCGGCTAACCAATGGTCAGTATTCAGGCCAGCAGATAGAAAATCTGCCATTACCAAATAGACAGAATTTAGCACAAGATAACAAGGACTTAGGTCCCAGGTGATCTAATATTTTCCAATTTCACAAAATCAATGTAACGGAATCTTGGTGAGAATAGATAAAACTTAACTTTTAATATATTAAAATAAAATGAAAAAAAAATGCAAAAATGTCTTCCTTAAATAAGGATTAGATGAACTATAATACTGCCACAGTGGTGGACTAATATATACAGAAAGACCTAACGATCAATACTTCACACGGCAGAAAACAGACACAAAACTTTACATAGACCCAAAAATGACAGTAGTCGCATATAGTTCTAGAAAAGAGTGATTGATCAGTACTTCACAATGGGTACATTTTTTGTAAGTTGTAACAGTTGTCATTGGACGTTTCCTCATAGACTTCATATACATCTTATATACACTATATGACTGCTGTCATTTTCAGGTCTCCATTAGAAACTTGGCTCTTGCAGCCTTGAAGGTTAAGTGAGCAACCCAGTGGTCAGATTTGTTCTTGAAGAATCCACTGTCCATTATTTTAATAAACTCCTTGTCTTCTGTGGATAAGGCAATTTTGTTGTCATCTTGCGTTGTGCAAAACACTTTTCTCCGTAAACCATCACCATAGGGAGTAGGAATGATGTCATGCTCTTGGATGAGGTCGGAGAACCTTTCCTTCACTTTGTAGTGATAAGAGCATGGCTTACAGTCAATTGTGCATCCATTTTGGAGCACATAAGTTTTAAAGGAGTCAACTTCGGAAGCCCTGTGAATCTTGCCCAAACATACATCAACCACGATTACACAACCTAGATCAAGTCTTTGAGTATATGGAGCATCATCTGGGCCATTGAATTGTTGGCGCAACTTGTGGACCTTCAGAATTTCCCTCTCGAGTAGAATTAGAATATCAGCATTTGTGTCCAAAGGAGGAATTTTGTTAGTTAGGGGTCTCAAGTGGGGATGATGAAGCGCTGCTTTCAGAGTGGGAATTTCTTCCCTGTTGTCAGGTATCTGGTCACATTTATGTTTGGTAAGGGTATGTGCATATTCCCCTTGATTGAAGAGACAATGTGCCCAGACGCTCTCCAGCCAGAAGTCTCAATATGAACAGGTGTTAAAGGTGCCCGGAGCTTCTTTTCCCTTTAAATTGAAGATCTGAAATAGTTTGGGCTTTGCTAGACACCTGTTGCTTTGCTCATCTATTATGGAATATTGTGTCCAGTTTTGGGCACCACATTTTAAAAAAGACATCAACAAACTGGAGCAAGTTCAGAAAAGAGCGACCAGAATGGTGACCGGTCTGCAAACCCTGTCTTATGAGGAAAGGTTGCAGGATTTGGGAATGTTTAGTTTGCAAAAGAGAAGACTGAGAGGAGACTTAATAGCTGTCTACAAATATCTAAAGGGCTGTCACATTGTAGAAGGATCAACTTTATTCTCATTTGCACAAGGAAAGACTAGAAGCAATGGGATGAAACTGAATGGGAGGAGACACAGATTAGATATTAGAAAAAACTTTTTGACAGTTAGAGTGATCAATGAGTGGAACAGGCTGCCACGAGAAGTGGTGAGTTCTCCTTCAATGGAAGTCTTCAAATAGAGGCTGGACAGACATCTGACTGGGATGATTTAGCGAATCCTGCTTTGAGCAGGGGGTTGGACCAGATGGCCCAGGAGGTCCCTTCCAACTCTACGATTCTATGATTCTATGATTCTATGATTCTATGAATACATTCTGGAGGCCTTGTTGGGTTGTCCTTGTGGATAGACCTTCAGCAGATATACCTTGGCACAGCATTTAGGACCAGTCACTTCTCCTCATACTTCAATATTTGAGGAGAAAACAGCGGTTGCAGTTGGATCAGGAGCTTTTGGCTGGTTTGTTCCAGTCTCTCTCATGCTGCAATAAGATCTCCATCTGAATGGTCTACATGAACTGCTCTTATTGTCTTGATGCTGTTTCTGGGCCAAACCAATTAACAAGAAAATCCCGTTGTTCCTTGGTGGTGAAGTTAAGGTCTTGGATTACCACTTGAAAGATCGACTTACAGATTTATAGTTCTCAGCACTATCATCAAACTTTTAGAGACTGACGTTTATTAACTCCCTGCAAATTATGTATCTGGCAAAGTCAGTTATTGTCTGATATCACAGTTGTAGTTGCAGGATTAACACATGATATCTCTGGGGAAGGAAAATTGGCTTAAATGACTGTGACGAATCAGGACAAAATGATGCTGCATAATCTGCGGTTTAGTCTCTAGAGGATCTGCTGGTTGAAGCCTAAATTATGAATTAGTGCTGAAAGTTAGCTTGTCAGAAGTTGGTAGCAACATCCCTTGTCTTGGCCGTGCAACAATGTGGCAGACTGGAGGTGGCGCTGGTACAGATGGTAAATGTCTTAGCACAGAGCCGGTAGTGTGATCAGCTTGGTCTTCCGTTTCTTCTGGAATGACGCAGTCCATATCAGATTCCTCATGTAGTGCTTGTTAAATAACTTTCAGTCTAGCGAGGGCTGTTGCTTCTTCTCTTTCTTCTTAGAGTGTTTTTCCTTGGGCTTCCATCTTGTTTCTTTGGTCTTCTATCTCTGCTTCCTTTCTAGCAAAGGAATTTTAAACTCTAGCTCCCTCTGCAGTGGCGCAGATTTACAGTAGCTTGTCAGACAATGTTGACTTCCTAGAGTGAGATGATCTGAAAGATCGAGATGTGATTTTGGTGGATGTCGTACAATGTGACCTAGCCTCTTGGAGGTGTGTGACGCAGAGTTTTGCCTTATCCTTGGGATCTCTAGCTAGTTTGGTCTTTTCCTTTAGTAGGCTCTCCCTTTCCGCTAGATTTGTAACGACATCATCCATGTCAGAGTTACCCAGGAATGTGGCTGTTAAATCTTCTGCGTCACTGTTAGAGCATGAAAAAACTGCTAAATAGTGATTAACTCTGCCCCATAATTCATATAGATTGTCACGGAACTCATCTCTAGTTGTCTCAAAGTTCTCTCTGACCTTTGATATTGGCTTGGTTACATGTTTAGGATGTACGCCATGTTCGGCAGTAAGCATGTGACTCTGCTCTCGATGCATCTATTGTGTCAGGAACATGATGTGCTTGCCTCACAGATGGATCCACGGATACTTTCGTGGACATGCTTTCACTAAGATGGCAGACGACTCCAGGGTTGCTAGCAGACTATGCATATGCACACCGACACTGAAGACGTAGATCTCCTGTTACTATTCTGCCTTCAATGCACATGTGTGAGATGTGTCTGAGGGATGTGAGCACGGATCTCTGTACAAGCAATGGCAGATAGTTTTACTCGCTACCCTTCCCTCCTATGCTTGACCAACTGAATGTGGTTGATCCAGGAGGATGGTGCAGTGATGAAATTTAACCACTTTTATTCACAGTACCTTGGTAAGATGAGGTCGGATGTCAGGGAAGATGAAGGATTGAATATGACGTTGAATATGAAGGATGAAGGATACAGGTAACAGGGGAATCCTATCTTCAGTCCTGATGCATGTGCTGCAAGATGGCACTGACCAGCAGAAAGGATGTGAGGAAAAAAGATAGGAGGAGTTGCAGAGAGAGGAGTATTATGGGAAAATCGAGTAATAATACATGAACAGTGCAAAGTACAACAAACACTGTAACCATAATATCTATATATGATAATGAATGAAGTAAACCATAAAACATTAGGAAAAAGCCTTTGCAGACGATTAGCTCAGCAGCTAGTTAAAAACATCTAATACTTTTCAGTTTAATGGTCTATTCCCCAACTTCTTCATAAGCTATCACATTCTGTGGTTCATTCCTCGGAGGATCAAGGGACCACAACACAACAATCCTACTCTCCCCTTGATAGTAGATATAGATATCGGGGACAACTGACAGGCTGACAACATACATGTCGGCAGATGTCAATGGATTTGGCACTGCCAGCAATTTTTCAAGAGTTTTGGAGGGGGAGTAAGAAAACAGAATAAAGTCATGCACTTATGGGAAGAACACTTCTCCAGGAAACATTTACTAACCACTGAGCTACTATGTTTCTTGTAAGGGTGTGTGCACACATTGCGGATTCTGTTGCGGAATTTTCCGCATGGATATGTTTAAATCCACAGGTAAATCCTCAGGTCAAAAGACCTGCGTTTTAGCCTGCGGGTTTCCCCTGCGGTTTGACACCTGCCATGGAACAGGTGCCAAACCGCAGCGGAATCCGCACAAATAATTGACATGCTGCGGATTTGAAACCGCAGCAAATCCGCACGGAACATTCCGCACAGTGTGCACTGCGGATTTCATTTCCCATAGACTAAAAGGGTACTGTACAACGCAGCAGAAACTGCTACGGATCCTCAGGGCCAACTCCGCTGCGGATCTGCAGCAGAATTTGCAACGTGTGCACACACCCTAAGATTACACCTCTTGAGAATTGGTTTGTAGTTCTCCAACACTGATGCAGCTGTTGTCGTTAAAGGTAATGTAGCAGTATGATTTTACAAGTTAAGTTAGTAGTTTGGCTGTATAGTTCCTAGCAAAACAATCAAAAGGATACCGATCTTGTAGTAATCCGAAAAGCCAGTGCTGAGAAATCAAGCTTTGATGCCATATGGAAATGAGCCTGGAAGTGAATTGGTGGCACATAGATACCAGCCATGCCCTCTAGTACACTTCCAGGATAATTTGCATGTGCTTTAAAGCTTTATATCTCAGCGCTGGCACATCAGATTAGTGCAAGACAAGTATCATTTTCACCATTGCCCAAGGACCTATAAAGCCATGCCACAAGATTCAGTAGTGAAACCATCATGAAAGGTTCTCTTTAATGGATGTATACTATAGAGCAGAGCATAGATCATGTGACTAATATGGGACCCTTGGAGAGCTGGTATCAGCATTAATGGCTCCCATCCTTTTTATGCTAAGTGTTCATGTGCTGCATTGGAAAAAGATGGAATGGGAAATTAAGGGATTATTCCCATCTCCAAGATTGTATCCCAATATGTAGTAAGTGTAATAATAGCAATATTAGCAAATACCTCCAATTAGAAATGTAGTATAGTTCTTCTGATTCGCTATTCCTCTTTCCTCATGTGCAGGCATTGCAGGGACCTTAGGTATCCATGGTCCATGAGGAAAGAGACATAGCGAATCAGAAAAACTATACATTTCTAATTGGATATTTTTGCTAATATTATTATTATTACACCTACTACAAATTGGGATATGATACCCCTTTGATCCAGAGGTCAAAGAATCGGGATTGAGGGGTAAAAAAAACATTGAGCCTTTCTGCCCTGTGTCTTAAAAAAAAACAAATGCCAAAATAGTAGATCCATTTTTATTATTATTGCAGTGGGTCCCCATATAATCTATGCATGCCACTGGTGTAGAAACTGACTCTGTATGGCTCACGTAAGATGCATGGGCTTAAAGGGAATCTGTCACCTATTTTTTCGCATATAAGATGCGACCACCGCCATCAGGGGCTTATCTACAGCATTCTGTAATGCTGTAGATAAGCCCCCAATGTAACCTGAAAGATAAGAAAAATGAGTTAGATTATACTCACCCAGAGGGCGGTCCGGTCCAGGTCCGATGGGTGTCGCGGTCCAGGTCTGGCACCTCCCATCTTCTAACGATGACGTCCTCTTCTTTGCTTCCCGTCACGGCTCCGGCACAGGCGTACTGCTCTGTCCTGTTGAGGGCGGAGCAGAGTACTGCAGTGCACAGGCACCAGGAAAGGTCAGAGAGGTCCAGCACCTGCACACTGCAGGACTCTGCTCTGCCCTCAACAGGACAGAGTAGTGTGCCTGTGCTGGAGCCACGACGGGAAGCAAAGAAGAGGACGTTATCGCTAGAAGATGGGTGGTGCCAGACCCAGACCGTGACATCCATCGGACCCGGACGGGACCGGACCGCCCCCCCGGGGGAGTATAATCTAAATTATTTTTCTTATCTTTCAGGTTACATCGGGGGCTTATCTACAGCATTACAGAATTCTGTAGATAAGCCCCTGATGGCAGTGGCCACACCTTATATGTGAAAAAAGAGGTGACAGATTCCCTTTAACTTTGATGCAGCGGTTGAAACAGCACTCGGACTAATACTATGTATATTAAACACTTGTGATAGTTGGGGGCCCTGTTAGAGATTTTGCCATGGAAAGGGACCACAAGCTTCAAGATACGCCACCAAGTAGATATAATAAATTTAATAACTTAACATATAATATATACTGTGCATCTATTCACCAATGTTGAATAGAATTTGCTAAATTTTAGGGTATTCACAATAACCTGAGCACAAAGGTCAAGGAGAGAACTAATTTATGTAAATCAAATCGTGAATATCCAGTCAATATTTTCCATTATAATTTAATTGATCGATCTCGTGTGCAAATAAGTAGTAAAAGTCTGATCCTTATTATGCAGAGCGGTCAGCCGAGTATATTTATGGGTGACTAACTGGTTAAATGGGAGCTTTCATCCAAACATGTATTAAGGTAGCTTTACCCTCACTGGTATAAAGAACACTTTCTTCACTAATAAAGTAATTGCAATCTTTAGCGGAAATACGAGCGACTTCATGAGAACATTCATCATATTCGCTCAACGGTGACATAATTTACATATTTCTGATAAAATTTCTCACCAAGTAATGACAGCTGATAAATTCTAAGGATTCGGATTGTCCTCTTTAAAAGCACTTGAAATAATAAGTGTGTATTGGAATAATTTGTTATTTTGCAGCTCTTTATATACAGTGCCTACAAGTAGTATTCAACCCCCTGCAGATTTAGCAGGTTTACACATTCGGAATTAACTTGGCATTGTGACATTTGGACTGTAGATCAGCCTGGAAGTGTGAAATGCACTGCAGCAAAAAAGAATGTTATTTCTTTGTTTAATTTTTTTTTAAATTGTGAAAAGTTTATTCAGAGGGTCATTTATTATTCAACCCCTCAAACCACCAGAATTCTGTTTGGTTCCCCTAAAGTATTAAGAAGTATTTCAGGCACAAAGAACAATGAGCTTCACATGTTTTGATTAATTATCTCTTTTTCCAGCCTTTTCTGACTATTTAAGACCCTCCCCAAACTTGTGAACAGCACTCATACATGGTCAACATGGGAAAGACAAAGGAGCATTCCAAGGCCATCAGAGACAAGATCGTGGAGGGTCACAAGGCTGGCAAGGGGTACAAAACCCTTTCCAAGGAGTTGGGCCTACCTGTCTCCACTGTTGGGAGCATCATCCGGAAGTGGAAGGCTTATGGAACTACTGTTAGCCTTCCACGGCCTGGACAGCCTTTGAAAGTTTCCTCCCGTGCCGAGGCCAGGCTTGTCCGAAGAGTCAAGGCTAACCCAAGGACAACAAGGAAGGAGCTCCGGGAAGATCTCATGGCAGTGGGGACATTGGTTTCAGTCAATACCATAAGTAACGTACTCCACCGCAATGGTCTCCGTTCCAGACGAGCCCGTAAGGTACCTTTACTTTCAAAGCGTCATGTCAAGGCTCGTCTACAGTTTGCTCATGATCACTTGGAGGACTCTGAGACAGACTGGTTCAAGGTTCTCTGGTCTGATGAGACCCAAGATCGAGATCTTTGGTGCCAACCACACACGTGACGTTTGGAGACTGGATGGCACTGCATATGACCCCAAGAATACCATCCCTACAGTCAAGCATGGTGGTGGCAGCATCATGCTGTGGGGCTGTTTCTCAGCCAAGGGGCCTGGCCATCTGGTCCGCATCCATGGGAAGATGGATAGCACGGCCTACCTGGAGATTTTGGCCAAGAACCTCCGCTCCTCCATCAAGGATCTTAAGATGGGTCGTCATTTCATCTTTCAACAAGACAATGACCCAAAGCACACAGCCAAGAAAACCAAGGCCTGGTTCAAGAGGCAAAAAATCAAGGTGTTGGAGTGGCCTAGTCAGTCTCCTGACCTTAACCCAATTGAAAACTTGAGGAAGGAGCTCAAGATTAAAGTCCACATGAGACACCCAAAGAATCTAGATAACTTGGAGAAGATCTGCATGGAGGAGTGGGCCAAGATAACTCCAGAGACCTGTGCCGGCCTGATCAAGTCTTATAAAAGACGATTATTAGCTGTAATTGCAAACAAGGGTTATTCCACAAAATATTAAACCTAGGGGTTGAATAATAATTGACCCACACTTGTATGTTTAAAATTTATTAAAATTTAACTGAGCAACATAACTTTTTGGTTTGTAAGATTTATGCATCTGTTAATAAATCCTGCTCTTGTGTGAAGTTTGAAGGCTCTAACTCATTTGCATCTTATCAAACCTGCTAAATCTGCAGGGGGTTGAATACTACTTGTAGGCACTGTATGTATGCACCTGAAGCTCTTGGGCTCCAATTCCAAACCTATAACAGAACCCCGCGCCCACCATACGCCATCTGCAGTATTATATTGTTGCCTCTATTGACATAAAGGGCTGAAGACCTCCATAGTTGTAACGGCATGGTACGACTGCTACCTCTACACTCATTATCGCTTGTAAGAGTGGCCATTATTCCAATTTAAAAGTTTCTGGGGTTCAGATTATGACCAGTCAGAATAGAGAAAAACACCAGCATGTGATATCCAATAATCTCCCGGGGCTTTTCTGGAGTGTTTGTATATTTATAGGTTTCATCCATATAGGCGTTCCGTACATAAATGAAGGTGTTTCTTACATAATTGCGAAAATAGATTTTTTTTTTAGCTGCATTATAACTATAATACACTCCATGTGTCCTTTAGGGTTAGTCACAGCCTGGCCTCAACAGATCTTTGTTAAAGCATTTGTGATAACTACCATACCCTATGAGATTTGGCAGGACTCAAGACCTTAACCCCTTTCATACTCTAATAACTTATACTGCAATACTAAAGCTTGACTTAGGGCTGTCAGCTCCATATTACACTGTAAGAAATCTTTTAAAAATTAGAACTGCTTCTAGTTTAGTTTTGTCAAGTTCCAGAATGCAAATTAATGATCAAAAGAGACATCTAAATCATCAATATTTGGTGACCGCCTTTCGCCTTCATCAGTTCTTTTAAGTACTTGTCCCTCTTTCACAGTTTGTGAAGGATCTCAGCAGGAGGTTGTTCCAAACATCTTGGACAACTAACCAAGTGGATGTCACTTGTGCAAATTATTCTGTCTCTGATGATGTAAGATCAGGGCTCTGTGGGACCGAATCTTCTTTACTCTGAAGATAATGACATTGGCTGTATGTTTGGGGTCTTTTTCTATATGAGCCAATCAGATACATCCCTAATGCTATTTGATGTGATGATCCGGCCCCCACAGAGCCCTGATCTCATCATCCAGTCTGCTTGATATCACAGGAAGAGACAGAAGGATTTGCACATACACAGCAGATCTGTGGTTGGTTCTCCAAGATGTTTGTAACTGCCAAGTGCATTCAAAACTGTGTACATATTTCAATTCTTAAGCGATCCTCCATTTATAACACTGCTAATTCCTAACAGAGGAGGTTCATCAATGTTTTGCTGTCAGTGCCAGTCCACGGTTCTGACAGCTTCACTTTCATAGGGCTCGACACAGAAAAGCATTTGACCACTGCTTTGTATTCAGGGGGATTGGTTTAGTAGCATATTTTAACAGGTATGCCAGCCCCCTTTTATATCACAGTTAATTTCTAGACAGAACAAATTGATTTAGCTGTTAAAATTAGACAGACCTGGGTCGCCCTCCCAGGGCTGTGGGGTACTTGGTACCGGGCCGGTGTCAGGGGAATGTGTCACAGCAGCGGTGACTCAGTCCATGGCCCTGGGCGCCCAAGCAATGGGAGATGTAGTTAATGGTAGAATAGTTCGTGACGCCACCCGTGGTGTTTGGCAAGTATGGTGTTAGACCAACGCTGCATACAGATCCGCTGGGACTGATGGTAGGGTGCAGCAAAGATGTAAAAGCTCCCCACAGGTGGAGCTGTAGTCCCAGGGCAGTGTAGATGTAACCAGCACGGGGATGTAGCAGTGCTGGAAGCATAGAGAACAGACAAGACACAGCGGTTGCAGTTTCTGTACCTTTACTTAGTATATGCAGTCCAGGGTCCTGATTACAGATGGTGTTGGAGCAGGTTAGCCTGGAAGCAGATCAGGATTCTATCTCAGCAGAAGGGCTGTGCAGTCTCCTTCCTAGCGCCTTGTGGTGTGAAGCACCCCAGTACTTAGTTACTCCGGAATGCCTCTCTTCGGATGTTCCTAGAACTATACTTGTATGACAGACAGCTGTAGCCTCTCTCGGGGACTCCTCTCCTGAGTCCTGGCTCTCTATGCAATTGCTGTTGTGCCCCAAGTCTCTGATGGGAGCAGGACATTTACAGCCTCCTACTCCTCTGGTATCTGCTGTAGGACCTTTAGTATCCGTACAGCCATGGAGACCAGACTCCAGTCCGTGCGCTCTGAAGCTGAGGGAGCTCTCCTTCCTAGCTCAACCACCTCCAGCTTTGTTCCACACGTCTGCACACGTGGACCTCCTTCAACTAACTGACCACTCCTTCCTCTCAGCCCTCAGGGAGCACCCCCTCCCCTTCATCCTGGGTCAGAGTTCCCCCTGCTGGCTTGGAGTGGAACTGTGTTGCATGCATTAGGTTAACTGCTGGAGAGACCCATCACTGCTTCCAAGCCTGGCATTACCCTCCCCTGGAAGAAGGCAAAGCCACTGTGGCGACCATACCCCTGGGGGCACCACATTCCCCCCTAGTGCAAGTCAGCACTCCTGGGCTGAACAAAAGAAAACATGAATAACATCTAAACAATTGAACAATAATAATTTGTACAAGATATGAAAAAGGGGAAAAATGTACAAAAACCAAGAGCTCAAAAATGGTCCTATGATGATACGTCCAGCATCAATGTCCATTGTCCATTCCTGGGTAATTGGTGAAAGTTTTTGACCACACACAAGGCCTGTGGTTCAGTGTCCATGAAACAAATCTCCAAAGGAATCTCTTACAGGTTACTTGTAGGCACAAAACTTGAAAAACAGTTACATATTTACACAATTTCAACAATTACATTACTTTATATACGGTATCTAACTAGTATGCCTTGTGTGGTGCGGGTAGACCTGTGTAACTCTAATGTAGGTAAACTGGGTAGCATTCTCCTATGGACTCTTAGACTCACCATGGGTACAACAGGTTCACCACTGGCAGGGCGAGGGTTCTCTGGCTCCACTGCTGGTGTGGCATCTCCTACCCGATTCTCCTGATTCTCTTGAGTCACATCTTCCTGTGCTACCGCTTGGGGAAACAACAACACTGGCACCACTATAGCATCGTTCACTTTAGTCCAATTCGCAGGGAATTCTCCAAGCACTTTGCTGACCTTCTCTTCTTCCACGATGGGCTGAATGCTATCTGGTTCTTCTCTTCTTTCTTTCAACTGGTCAGGACACAACTTCAAATGATCTCTTGATACCGCTGCAGAGGTCTCTCCTCCATCTTTACTCACAAGGCACACCTTAGTATTATCGAAATTTGAGGGCAGAATGGTATAAGGTTCAGCTTCCCATTGATCATCCAATTTGTGCAATCTTCTCTTTCTTTTCAAGGCTTGCTCTCCTGGCAACAAAGGAGTGGCAGGTGCATTTTGATTGTAAAGCTTCTCCTGCTTCTGCCTTTCCTGGGCCAGACTCTTCTCCACTCATTCTTGAACCCTCCTGTACTGTTGCTGCCTCTCCGTGTCCCAGTCAGCATCTGGTGACGTCACTTCTGGGGTCAGGACTCCCATGTCCAAGTCAATAGGCAGCTTACCAGGTCTTGCTCTCATTAAGTAGGCTGGGGTACAGTTGGTGGAGTTCATGGGAATATGGTTGTAGAGGTCTACCAGATCTGGCAACTTTTCGGGCCACAGATTTCTCTCCTCCAAGGGCAATGTTTTGAGCAGGTCAATCACTACCTGGTTCATCTTCTCACACATGCTATTGGTCTGTGGGTGATATGGTGTTGTCCGGATCTTCTTACAACCATACAGGTTACAGAATTCTTGAAACACTTCTGCCTCGAAAGCCGGACCTTGATCAGTAAGCACTCTCTCAGGGTACCCATGTGGTCTACAGAAGTGCAGTTGGAACACTCTGGCCGCTGTTCTGGCAGTTTGATCTTTCACAGGCACAACCACCAGGAATCTTGAATAGTGGTCCACAATGGTAAGGGCATAGAGGTAACCTGACCGGCTAGGAACCAGCTTCACATGGTCCAGGGCCACCAACTCAAGTGGCTGTTTGGTGATGATGGGCTGCAGAGCAGCTCTCTGGCTGTCTCTGTCCTTTCTGTGCAGGTTACACTGTCCACACTCCCAGCACCACCTCTCAATGGCTTTCCTCATGCCAGTCCAGTAGAACCTCTCTCGGAGCAACGTTTCCAACTTCTTCCATCCGAAGTGTCCAGCGCCATTGTGGTATGCTTCCAGGACCATTGATGCATCTCTCTTTGGGACCACCACCTGCCAGACTAGCTCATGAGTGCGAGCATTGATACTCCTCCGACATAGCGTCCCTTCATATATAAACAGCCGACCTTTCTCCTTTCTTAACTGCTGGGTTTCTTCAGGAGCACTCGAACCTAGGCGTGAGTCAGCTTGTAGCAGTAGCTCCTTCACCAGGCAGACTGCAGGGTCATTATCTTGCGCTTCGGCCCAGTCATGATGGGGCAATGAGTTCAGGGTGACCTCCTTCAAGCCAGACCGCCTGTCTCTCACCCCCTGAGCACGCTGGTCGCCAGTGGTCGGTGGAAGGGAGGCAACTCTATCTCTTCCAGAGCCTCTGGGTCTTCTCCTGCATCTGGCAAATTAGGCATCCTGGATAGCGCATCCGCATTGGCATTCTTGTGCCCTGCTCGGTACTTGATAGTAAACTCGTAGTTAGACAGCCGAGCCATCCACCGCTGCTCCAGTGCACACAGTTTTGCAGTGTCCAAGTGGGTCAACGGATTGTTGTCCGTGAAGATTGTAAACTTGGCAGAAGCTAGGTAATGCTTGAACCTTTCAGTGACAGCCCAGACTATAGCAAGGAACTCCAGCTTGAAAGAACTCTAATTATCCGGGTTCCTCTCAGTGGGATGCAGCTTCCTGCTGGTGTAGGAGATCACTCTCTCTTTTCCATTCTGTACCTGTGACAGTACTGCTCCTAATCCCACGTTGCTGGCATCCGTGTACAGCACAAAGGGTTTGTCATAATCTGGGTAAGCCAGAACTTCGTCACCGGTGAGGGCCATCTTCAATCTGGTGAAGGACTTCTCCAATTCTTCAGTCCATTCAAACGTGGAATTCTTCTGCTTGCCTTTCTTGGACTGCCCCACTAGAAGGTTTTGCTTTGGGGTAGCTATCTCAGTAAAGCCTTTGATGAATCTCCGGTAGTAGCCTACCAGTCCAAGGAATTGGCGTACCTCGTGGAGGTTGCTGGGCTTCTTCCAGTCCCGGATGACCGTGACCTTGTCAGGATCTGGAGCCACACCTTCTGCACTGACCACGTGATCAAGGTACTGTACCTTAGGCTTCAGGAGGTGGCATTTGGAAGGTTTCACCTTCAGGCCAAAATTGGACAAAGCTTCAAACACTTCAGTCAGGTGTTCCAGATGTTCTTCATAGGTCTTGGAGAAAACAATGACATCATCCAGGTACAACATGACTGTCTCAAAGTTCATGTGTCCCTGGCAACACTCCATCAGCCATTGAAATGTTCCTGGAGCAGTGCAAAGCCTGAATGGCATGTAATTGAACTCACAGAGACCCATTGGAGTAGTAAATGCTGTTTTCTCCTTATCTGCCTCTGCCACGGGAACCTGCCAATACCCACTGGTGAGATCCAAGGTGGAAAAGTAATTAGCAGTTTTAAGTGAAGCTAAGGATTCCTCAATCCTAGGTAATGGGTAGGCATCTTTATGTGTAATGCTGTTAATTTTCCTGTAATCAACACACATTCTCATGGTACCATCCTTTTTCTTTACAAAAACTATGGGAGCTGCCCATGGGCTACAACTGTCCCTGATAACCCCAGCTTCCTTCATCTCTTTCAGCATACTCTTAGCACATTGGTACTGTGTTGGGGGTATAGGTCTGTACCTCTCTTTTATGGGTGGATGGTCTCCCGTGGGGATATGATGTTGAACCCCTTTTGCCTGTCCAAAATCTAGTGGGTGTTTGCTGAATACCCGCTCATACTCTTGTGTCACTCTGTAGACCCCATTTCTCTGGTATGAAGGTGTAGAGTCAGTTCCCACCTGCAGTTGCTGGCACCACTCTTCTAGCTGCTTTCCAGAGTCATCCTCCACCTGGTCGGATGGGACCAAGGGCTCTGCTGACTGCAATGAGTTGTTATTAACAGTGAGCAGCTTGGCAACTGTGACGTACCGAGGTATTGTGGCTTCCTCCTCCCCACAATTTAAAAGGCGTACAGGTACTCTCCCCTTTTGTACATCAACCACCCCTCTGGCTGTCAGGACAGTGGGCCTGCTTTCGGAGTATACCGGTTCCACCAATGCCTGGTAATCCCTCCCTCTCAGGCCTATAGCTGCCCGACACCATATCAACATTTCACTCCTGGGGGGTATTACAATGGGAAAAGCATCACTCACTCTGAGGCTGCCAATCTCTCCGCCAGAGAGTTCTACCTGTTGCCTTTGCATAAGGGCTCGGATCTCCTTCTGCAGGACTCGTTGTTCTCCAGAACCAGCAGTCTCAGCCACCTGTTGCAGCAAGACAATAACCTCGGACAGACAGTTTTCAATTACATTTGTACCAAGAGTCATCATGGGATTGCATTCAAGTCGGTCGATATCAACAACTATTAAACCTTGAGACTTTAACTCTACCCGCCCCACCTTAACAGTAATTTCCTTGCACCCAACCTGCGGCAAGGTATGACCGTTGCTAGCAGCTACTTTTAGTTCATCAGTTGGGCCACGGGTAAGCTCGGAATCAGCCCAATATCTCTTGTACAGAATGTACAGCATAGTGGTCACCTGGGAGCCAGTGTCCAGCAAAGCGTTCATAGGGATGCCGTCAATCACCACAGGAAGGATTGGTCTCCCTCCCACATACTTGGCTCTCCAGTTCTTTGGGCCTGATAAACCTACTCCTGGGGGTTGGCTCTTTGCCCAAGGGGTTGCTCCTTTAAAGGACAGTACCTGGCCAGATGACCTGCCTTGTAGCAGCGCCGACAGATGGGACGTCCGTCCTGGTCACAGCGATCGTTGTTCCTTCCTCGAAGTGGCGGGGTTCTCCTCCTCCGGAGCCACGGGACATCCTCTGGACTGGAAGCAAGCTGGACCTTGTCTTTGGAGGACACTTATACTGACTGCACGGTTTTGGTAAGTGCAGCCATCCCTTTGGTCAGCTCCTGGACTTGAAGATGCAGCTCCTCAGTTGAATCTTTATCCAGAGTCTGTGCATCAGCCTCCAGAGGGATGGAAGGAAAAGATGTTGCTTTCTGATGGTAGGTGATCGCTAGGCGCCTAGGGGCGCTGGATGGCTGTCAGTGGACTCCTGCAGTACCCGAATCGCCCTGTCCTTAAATTCAGCAAAGTCCAGATCAGGGTTTTGCAAGGTGATGATACGCAACTGTCCTCTGTGGGTACTGGACAGGAGTCCTTCAATGAACTGCTCCTTCAACAGTTTATCTTCTTCCTTTACGCTGTCAGGATCAACTTGCTTGACTGCTCGCAGCGCCTCCTGCAGGTTGAGAGCATAGTCCCTGATACTGTCCTGTGCCTTCTCTTTACAGCCAAAGAACTTCATCTTGATTTCATCTGCAGGTGTCAAAGGTACTCTTCAATTTGGCCAGGACCTTTGCAACAGTCTCTTTATCAGTGTCCTGCCAGGCTTTCACCTCTCTCTGTGCTGCACCCGTTAGCTGTCCAATCAGGATATTCACTTTCTGGTTCTCAGTCAAAGGGTATACTTTAAACAAACTGCACAGTCTCTCTTTAAATTCACTCAGGGTATGCGACTCACTCGAGAACTGCGGTAGCCAGGCCGCTCCCGGTATGTAGGGCATGGATAGCAGCATTATGGGGACCGCTGCGGCGGGTGCTCCTCCTGGCGATACCGCGGGATTGGCACCGGTGCCTGCCGCTGCATCGCCGTTTGGCGCGGACATCTTCTCCCCCCAGTGGACGTTGGCCAGGGCCAGGGGTTGTGTGAGCTCACCGGTGGCCGCTTCACAGGCCCGACGCTCTTCTCGCGTGCTGTCCTCTCTTCCCGCGTGGCACTTCGCTTCTTCGCGCTCTGCGGCAGGCTCCGCCCACGAAGGCCCGCCTCTTTTTTCCCACGCACCAAGCAGAGCGGCAATGGCAATTGGCGCCAAATTCACACAGTCCACAATCACAGTCTATGGCACACAGGACCCGAGGATACCGGGCTCCGTAATCCTGTTTGTGACGCCAAATTGGGTCGCCCTTCCAGGGTTGTGTGGTACTCGGTACCGGGCCGGTGTCAGGGGAATGTGTCACAGCAGCGGTGACCCGGTCCGTGGCCCTGGGCGCCCAAGCAATGGGAGATGTAGTTAATGGTAGAATAGTTCGTGACGCCACCCGTGGTGTTTGGCAAGTATGGTGTTAGGCCAACGCTGCACACAGATCCATTGGGACTGATGGTAGGGTGCAGCAAAGATGTAAAAGCTCCCCACAGGTGGAGCTGTAGTCCCAGGGCAGTGTAGATGTAACCAGCACGAGGATGTAGCAGTGCTGGAAGCATAGAGAACAGACAAGACACAGCGGTTGCAGTTTCTGTACCTTTACTTAGTATATGCAGTCCAGGGTCCTGATTACAGATGGTGTTGGAGCAGGTTAGCCTGGAAGCAGATCAGGATTCTCTCTCAGAAGAAGGGCTGTGCAGTCTCCTTCCTAGCGCCTTGTGGTGTGAAGCACCCCAGTACTTAGTTACTCCGGAATGCCTCTCTTCGGATGTTCCTAGAACTATACTTGTATGACAGACAGCTGTAGCCTCTCTCGGGGACTCCTCTCCTGAGTCCTGGCTCTCTATGCAATTGCTGTTGTGTCCCAAGTCTCTGATGGGAGCAGGGTATTTACAGCCTCCTACTCCTCTGTTATCTGCTGTAGGACCTTTAGTATCCATACAGCTGTGGAGACCAGGCTCCAGTCCGTGCGCTCTCAAGCTGAGAGAGCTCTCCTTCCTAGCTCAACCACCTCCAGCTTCGTTCCACACGTCTGCACACGTGGACCTCCTTCAACTATCTGACCACTCCTTCCTCCCAGCCCTCAGGGAGCACCCCTCCCCTTCATCCTGGGTCAGAGTTTCCCCTGCTGGCTTGGAGTGGAGCTGTGTTGCATGCATTAGGTTAACTGCTGGAGAGACCCATCACTGCTTCCAAGCCTGGCATTACCCTCCCCTGGAGGAAGGCAAAGCCACCCTGGCGACCATACCCCTGGGGGCGCCACTGACCCTTCATAAACAGCACGCTTTTAATGTCCACAGTCCACACAGAAAATGCTTTTTCTGTGTCAAACCCAAGTCAGAAATGGAACTGCTGGTGCCATGGACAAGTACTGACAGAAGGGACCCAGATGACCATAAGAGCTTACACTCTACAGGAGAGCGGACACCACTGACCATAAGGGCTTACACTCTACAGGAGAGAGAGGACCCGACTGACTATAAGAGCTTACACTCAACAGGAGAGAGAGGACCCATCTGACCATAGGAGTTTACACTCTACAGGATAGAGAGGACTCTGCTGACCATAAGAGTTTACACTCTACAGGAGAGAGAGGACTCCACTGACCATAAGAGCTTACACTCTACAGGAGAGAGAGGACCCCACTGACCATAAGAGCTTACACTCTACAGAAGAAACAAGACCCCACTGACCATAAGAGCTTACACTCTACAGGAGAGAGAGGACCCCACTGACCATAAGAGCTTACACTCTACAGGAGAGAGAGGACCCCACTGACCATAAGAGCTTACACTCTACAGGAGAGAGAGAGGACAGTGCTAAACAGCAGAGCTTACACTCTACAGGTGAGAGAGAGGACCCCACTGATCATAAGAGCTTACACTACACAGGAGAGAGAGGACCCTGCTGACCATAAGAGCTTACACTCTACAGGAGAGTGAGAACTCCACTGAGTATAAGAGCTTACACTCTACAGGGGAGAGAGGACTCCGCTGACAATAAGAACATACACTCTACAGGAGAGAGAGGACCCCACTGACCATAAGAGCTTACACTCTACAGGAGAAAGAGAGAGGACCCCTCTGACCATAGGAGTTTACACTCTCTGGAGAGAGAGGACTCCGCTGACCATAAGAGCTTGCACTCTGCAGGAGAGAGAGAGAGGACTCTGCTGATGATAAGAGCTTACACTCTACAGGAGAGGGGACCCCACTGACCATAAGAGCTTACACTCTACAGGAGAGAAAGAAGAAGACACTGACCATAAGAGTTTACACTCTACAGGAGAGAAAGGACCATACTGGCTATAAGAGCTTACACTCTACAGGAGAGAAAGAGGACTCCTTTGACCATAAGAGCTTACACTCTACAGGATAAAGAGAGAGGACCCCACTGACCATAAGAGCTTACACTATGCAGATGAGATAGTCCTAACCAATGACTCTGGAGGTGAAAACCAACTCTGCCGTACAAACTGTGCTCTTCTGGGAATCGCTGATCTGTAGAGTTGAGCGAAATGGGTCGAAAAAATTCAAAAGTCGCCGACTTTTGGCAAAGTCGGGTTTCATGAAACGAAACCCGACCCTAGGATGAGGTCGGCCACGAGGTCGGCGACTTACGCGCCAAAGTCGCGTTTCAAAAGTTTGTTTTGCGCTCTTTTTCAGCCAATCAGGATCCACGGACACTGTGGGCAACGTGATGACATAGGCACGGGTCACCACCATCTTTCAGAAGGGCATGCAAGTGATTGGCTTGCTTTGGTGGGCGTCACAGGGGGTATAAAAGGGCGTGCACGCCGACCGCCATCTTACTTCTGCCGATCTTAGTATAGGGAGAGGTTGCTGCTGATTCTGTAGGGAGAGCGTTAGGCAGGGAAGAAGACAAAAAAAACTGCTTCTGCTGCTAGCGATTTGGCTTGCACAACACACCAGTCACTGTGTGTGCAGTGCAAGGGGAGGCTATATAGTGGTGTATCAGTGGTGTTGGTTGTTGGGCTGCCTTTTAAGGCTTCCTGACAGGCTGGCATTGCTGTTTACCCACTGCTCCGCAAACTGCTTTTTTAAAAGCAATCCCAATTTTTTTTTTTGTCCTGCTAAGAAGAAAAAAAACTGCTTCTGCTGCTAGCAATTTGGCCTGCACAACACACCAGTCACTGTGTGTGCAGTGCAAGGGGAGGCTATATAGTGGTGTATCAGTGGTGTTGGTTGTTGGGCTGCCTTCTAAGGCTTCCTGACAGGCTGGCATTGCTGTTTACCCACTGCTCCGCAAACTGCTTTTTTAAAAGCAATCCAATCTCCCTTATCCTCTAGTCACTTTTGTCACAGCTATGCCATCGAGCCTGTCACATAGCGCTCAGATATTCATTGGGCCTCACACAATCCAAAAGTGTCCAGTGTCCAAAAGTGTGTGCAGAGATTCAAAATCTCCCTTATCCTCTAGTCACTTTTGTCACAGCAGTGCCATCGAGCCTGTCACATAGCGCTCAGATATCAGTGGGCCTCACACAATCCAAAAGTGTCCACTGTCCACAAGTGTGTGCAGAAATTCAAAATCTCCCTTATCCTCTAGTCACTTTTGTCACAGCTGTGCCATCGAGCCTGTCACATAGCGCTCAGATATCAGTGGGCCTCACACAATCCAAAAGTGTCCACTGTCCACAAGTGTGTGCAGAAATTCAAAATCTCCCTTATCCTCTAGTCACTTTTGTCACAGCAGTGCCATCGAGCCTGTCACATAGCGCTCAGATATCAGTGGGCCTCACACAATCCAAAAGTGTCCAGTGTCCAAAAGTGTGTGCAGATATTCAAAATCTCCCTTATCCTCTAGTCACTTTTGTCACAGCAGTGCCATCGAGCCTGTCACATAGCGCTTAGATATCAGTGGGCCTCACACAATCCAAAAGTGTCCAGTGTCCAAAAGTGTGTGCAGATATTCAAAATCTCCCTTATCCTCTAGTCACTTTTGTCACAGCAGTGCCATCGTGCCTGTCACATAGCGCTCAGATATCAGTGGGCCTCACACAATCCAAAAGTGTCCACTGTCCACAAGTGTGTGCAGAAATTCAAAATCTCCCTTATCCTCTAGTCACTTTTGTCACAGCTGTGCCATCGAGCCTGTCACATAGCGCTCAGATATCAGTGGGCCTCACACAATCCAAAAGTGTCCACTGTCCACAAGTGTGTGCAGAAATTCAAAATCTCCCTTATCCTCTAGTCACTTTTGTCACAGCAGTGCCATCGAGCCTGTCACATAGCGCTCAGATATCAGTGGGCCTCACACAATCCAAAAGTGTCCAGTGTCCAAAAGTGTGTGCAGATATTCAAAATCTCCCTTATCCTCTAGTCACTTTTGTCACAGCAGTGCCATCGAGCCTGTCGCATAGCGCTCAGATATCAGTGGGCCTCACACAATCCAAAAGTGTCCACTGTCCACAAGTGTGTGCAGAAATTCAAAATCTCCCTTATCCTCTAGTCACTTTTGTCACAGCTGTGCCATCGAGCCTGTCACATAGCGCTCAGATATCAGTGGGCCTCACACAATCCAAAAGTGTCCACTGTCCACAAGTGTGTGCAGAAATTCAAAATCTCCCTTATCCTCTAGTCACTTTTGTCACAGCTGTGCCATCGAGCCTGTCACATAGCGCTCAGATATCAGTGGGCCTCACACAATCCAAAAGTGTCCAGTGTCCAAAAGCGTGTGCAGAGATTCAAAATCTCCCTTATCCTCTAGTCACTTTTGTCACAGCTGTGCCATCGAGCCTGTCACATAGCGCTCAGATATCAGTGGGCCTCACACAATCCAAAAGTGTCCAGTGTCCAAAAGTGTGTGCAGAAATTCAAAATCTCCCCTGTCCTATAGACACCTTGTACCTTGTTTTACATTACTATATAGTTATAGTTTGTTGGATTTTGTCTACATTTCTACCAAAAATGAGGAAGGCTGGTGGAAGAGGCCGTGGAATTGGGCGGGGGTTGGCAGCTGGTAATGATGGTGTTGGTGGTGGATCTGATGGTAGTGGCAAGAGCAAAATAGGACCGAATGCAGGAGGTGCTGACCCTGCGTCATCGTCTGGCTACATAAGGCCTCGAACGCTTAGTTTTCTAGGAGTTGGCAAACCGCTTTTAAAGCCAGAGCATCAGGAAAAAGTTTTGTCTTACATTGCTGACTCAGCCTCCAGCTCTATCGCCTCCTCTTCTTCAGTTGTAAAAAGTAAAAGCACTGAGTCGTCATTGGAGGCTCATGTTCATGAACCACACCTTTCCTTGTGTCCTTCACCCCAACCAAGATTGAAGGATGACGCAGGCCATACTACTGATTACTCCATGGAGCTGTTTTCACATACCATGCCTGGATTATCAAGTGAAATGGTGAATTACCCAGGCCAAGATGAATCTGACATGGAGTGCACTGATGCACAGCCGCTGATGGATGATTCTGCTGGTACATTCACTCAGAGCACTACATTGTCCTCGCAGTGTACAGAGCCAGATTCTGACCCTGATGAGACTCAGGTGCCCCTTCCCGCACACTATACCACCATACACGGTGACACAGAGGAAGGTGCACATGACATAGAAGAGGAGGTGATGGATGACCCAGGTGTTTACCCAGATTGGCATCCATTGGGGGAAGAGGGTGCTGCTTCCAATAGCTCAGATGAGGAGCATCCACAGCAGACATCGACATCGCAACAGCTGTTATCTGGCAGGCCCGGAGCACTCCAAAGACAGGTTCCAAACATCAAAAGAGTTGCTGGACAGCTTGTCCAGAGGGTCAAAAGATCACAGTGTGCTAGGCCACAAAATGTCTGCCAAAGTAGGAAGAGTGCAGTGTGGCACTTTTTTGAACAAAATCCTCATGATCAGGCCAAGGTTATCTGTAAGAAGTGCGCAAAGACCTTTAGCCGAGGGAAAAATCTGAAAAATTTGAATACCAGTTGCATGCTTAGACATTTAACCAGCATGCACTTGCAAGCGTGGACACAACACCAAACCTCAAGTGCCACATGTGCAACTGATCACAACGAAGGTAGTCAGCAACGCTACATTGTTTCCCCCACTGTAAGCTCACCGGTTAGCACAGCAGCAAATGTTGAGGTGTCGTTGCAAGACCACAGCAGTCAGGGAATCCCACTGTTATATCAACGAAAGACTGATTCTAGGCCATCAGAAAGAACACCAACTCCATCACCATCATCAACCCTCTCTCAGTTCGCCCTGTCCACCGCTACTTCCACCATATGCAGCTCCTCTCAAGTCCAGCTCACCCTCCCAGACACTATGAGTAGGTCAAGAAAGTACTCAGTCTCTCATCCGCGTACACTGGGTTTGAACGCCCACATTGCCAAACTAATCTCGTTTGAGAGGATGCCCTTTCGGTTGGTGGAAAGCACAGCTTTCCGCGAACTCATGGCCTATGCAGTACCACGCTATGACCTACCCAGTCGCCACTTCTTCTCTCGTAAAGCCATCCCAGCCCTCCACCATCATGTGAAAGACCGCATTGTCCATGCACTCAAGCAGTCAGTGAGCGGAAAGGTGCACCTCACAACTGATGCATGGTCCAGTCGGCATGGCCAGGGCCGTTACGTGTCCATCACTGCGCACTGGGTTAATGTGGTTGATGCAGGGTCCACAGGGGACAGCGGTGGTGGGACAGTGCTGCCTAGCCCACGGTATAGGAAACAGTTGGCTGTAGGCGTTCGACCCTCCTCCTCCTCCACCTCCTCCAGAAGCGAAAGCTCGTCCACAGAGCGCAGTCGTACGAGCACTCCATCTGCAGCTGCCACTGTTGCACACGATGTGTCCCCCTATCGAGCAGCTAGTGGAAAGCGTCAGCAGGCTGTGTTGCAGATGATGTGTTTGGGCGACAGACACACCGCCGAGGTGCTGGCCGAGTACTTGAAGCGACAAACTGAGTCATGGCTGGGCAGTGTACATCTTGAGGCAGGCAAGGTAGTTAGTGATAACGGCCGTAATTTTGTGGCAGCCATAGCCCTTTCAAAACTCAGCCACATACCTTGCTTGGCTCACACCTTGAACCTGGTGGTGCAGTGCTTCCTCAAAAATTATCCGGAGTTAACAGCCCTGCTCCAGAAGGTGCGAAGACTGTGCGCGCACATCCGCCGGTCGCCTGTACACTCCGTTCGTATGCAGAAGCTGCAGCGATTGTTCCACCTTCCCAACCACCGCCTCATTATCGACATTGCAACAAGGTGGAACTCCACCCTGCACATGGTGGAGCGGCTGTGCGAGCAGAGGCAGGCCATAATGCATTTGTGGGAGCATACACGGCCAGGCACTTTGAGAGCAGACATGGAGTTGACAGGTGTGCAGTGGTCGAAGCTGAAAGAACTTTGTAAAGTCCTTCAGTGTTTTGAGGAATGCACACGGCTGGTAAGCGCAGACGACACCATCCTAAGCATGAGCATCCCACTTATGCGTCTGCTCATGCAAACTTTGACGCACCTTAAGGAGCAGGCGTCTGCAGCCAATGTTGATGAGGAGGAAGAGGAGGAGGGAATCCTTGATGACATTCAGCCATTGTCTGCTCAGGGACCTCTCCTGGACGAGGTGGAGGAAGAAGAGGAGGAGGAGGATGATGGGGATGATTACTTAGGGGAGGAGGATGCATCTCGTGGGGCAAGTGAAAATGTTGGCGTGGCAAGGTCTGGTACAGGGTTTGTGCGTGACTGGAGGGATGTGGATTTGCCAGAAAGTGCTCCTCCACCCAGCACTCGCAGTGCATCATTGACACCGGGAACATTGGCCCACATGTCAGATTATGCCTTGCGGATCCTAAAAAGGGACCCCCGCATTGCCAAAATGATGAACGATGACGACTACTGGTTGGCCAGTATCCTGGATCCACGCTTTAAAGGCAAATTACAAAACATCATGCCACAGGAGAACCTTGACCTAATATTGGCTAATAAACAAGCAACTCTGGTAAATCGGTTGCTTGAGGCATTCCCAGCACACAGCAGCGGTGATGGTTCTCACACGAGCCGTACGGTCCGGGGGCAGCTTGGCAGAGGTGTTCGTGGTGCACACAGCAGAAGTGGCGTTGGAGACAGGGGTTTCATGACAATGTTGTGGACTGATTTTTCAAATACCGCTCACACAACTGGTAATACTGCATCGATGGAAAGTGACAGGAGACAGCAGTTGTCAACTATGGTAACAAACTACTTTTCCTCCCATATCGATGTTCTCCCACACAGGTCATTCCCCTTTGACTATTGGGCCGCTAAACTGGACACCTGGCCTGAATTGGCACAATATGCCTTACAGGAGCTCGCTTGCCCAGCTGCAAGTGTGCTATCGGAAAGAGTCTTCAGTGCAGCTGGATCAATCCTGACAGAAAAAAGGACCCGTCTGTCAACCCAAAATGTGGATGATCTAACCTTCATTAAAATGAACCACGCATGGGTTTCCAAGGATTTTGTCCCACCTTCCCCTGATGACACATAGGGTGATAGAAAAATGGCTTGCTTTGGTCCACCTCTTCCTGGTACTTCACCTATTTCGCCTTTTGCATCAGCTGAATGTCCAACATCAACATATGCCACTTTCTAAAACTCCCTAACTGTGCTGCCTCCCCCCCCATGGCCTGGGTCACCACCTACCGCACGACACCGTGCGAGTGCCGTTGCCCTGGACAGGTGGGTAGGCCGACTCTTGGGCGCGGGCACTGGCACAGGGTCCCTCATAGTGCAATCAAGTGTCTCTGACGGTGGTGGTGCACACCCGCCGTCAGACACACCGCTGTACTATGAGGGGCCCAATGCCAGTACCGACGCCCACGAGTGGGCCCCCCTTGCTTGGGCAGGGCCCCAGCATTTGCAATCTTTACCTCTCCCTGCTCCTCCGCTGTGTAATCCATACTGGGCCTAACACCGTCTGAGCCTGCCTCATGCTGTATAGACATATATTTTGAATGTGTACGCTATCCATACATGTTATCCAGGGATACGGTACCCTTTCTAACCTTTGTGCAATCACGTGCAATCCATACTGGGCCTAACACCGTCTGAGCCTGCCTCCTGAGACATATATTTTGAATGTGTACGCTATCCATACATTTTATCCAGGGATACGGTACCCTTTCTAACCTTTGTGCAATCACGTGCAATCCATACTGGGCCTAACACCGTCTGAGCCTGCCTCATGCTGTATAGACATATATTTTGAATGTGTACGCTATCCATACATGTTATCCAGGGATACGGTACCCTTTCTAACCTTTGTGCAATCACGTGCTGTCCATACTGGGCCTAACACCGTCTGAGCCTGCCTCATGCTGTATAGACATATATTTTGAATGTGTACGCTATCCATACATGTTATCTGGGGATACGGTACCCTTTCTAACCTTTGTGCAATCACGTGCAATCCATACTGGGCCTAACACCGTCTGAGCCTGCCTCCTGAGACATATATTTTGAATGTGTACGCTATCCATACATGTTATCTGGGGATACGGTACCCTTTCTCACCTTTGTGCAATCACGTGTAATCCATACTGGGCGTGAGAACGGCTGGCGAGCTGTTAAGCAAGCTACAGCACCTGTCCAGACAAGTACAGGGATTCCCTAGCGAGGAGACTTATTTGATTGTTTTCAATGTTGGGACAGCAATTTTTGGGGAGCACTATACTCTGGAGAATGATAGATGGGGCCCACCATACACTGGAACATTCCAAAGATGGACATCAGACACTGGAGCAGCATTTACAGGGCCCATTATACACTAGAGCATTAGAAATGGGGCCCATTATGTTTGGAGCATTATTTGGGCCCATAAGACAGTGGAGCTTCATCCATGGGGACCAACATATACTGTAGCATTATGTGGAGCTCATCATATACTGTTTCAAACATTATATGGGACCAATGATTCTGTATGGAGAAATAGATGGGCCTCGTCATGAGATGTAAAAAGTGAGGTATTTTTCATTGTACTATACCGCTATTTCTCTGCCGTATCGGAGCATGATGAGTTGTGGTATGTGTTAAAGGGGCGCTCTTTCGCCCAGGGCACATGAAAACCTGGAGCCAGCCCTCCCCCCCCACAGTTTATAGCCAAATAACCCCCATTTTTCAGTGCGTAACTTGTATTATGAAGTTAATTAAGGTTGACAAGCTTAAGAAAGAAGAATTGATGCTTTTGGCATTCAAATGGGCACTGTAGGTGTGTTTCCTGTCCTCCTCTCACTGCCGACTTTTATTCCCCATTGACTTACATTGGGTTTCGTGTTTCGGGACGACCCCGACTTTTCCCTATAATCGGACGATCTTGCTCGACCCGACTTTTGGAAAAGTCGGGTTTCACGAAACGAAACGCGACCCTAAAAAACCAAATGTCGCTCAACTCTACTGATCTGTGATGGGCCAGGTACTGACCACCACTGTACAAAGAATGACAATCATAGACCAATCTTCTCATATCTAATATTAATAAGTTATATACAGTATTCAATTTCATAAACACCTTAAACAACTAATTCTCTAGTTGAACAACCACTTTCAAAAAATCCAAATCCTACCAAGAACCCTGGACCTACTGTAGACATCTGAAAAAAACCACTCACATCAACATACAAGATGTGTAGCCAGTCCTAACTAATGTGGATAATTAGTGCTACAGCCTATTGAGTGACGTCTAATGAGCACTAATATGTTTAACTACCATTAATGCTATAAATTGTCGCTTCCGAGAATTTCACCATTCCTGCTTGGATCGTCAAGCTTCTCCAGAAAAAAAGAAAACTACTGTATGAAAAATTTTACAGTCAGCGACTAATAATGCATTTGTCAGAAAAAAATCCCATCCCCTGAGGAATATTTTAGTTGATCTGTTTTAGAATTAGTAATATCAACCTTATTCTATTAAATAAGGAAGACGGTAAAAAATATAAGCGCCCAGTGATCCTGATGAAGAACCTGAATCATTTTTTTAATTGATCCCATGATTAGATGCTATTGGATAAATGAAGTACGTGATAGTTCAGCAGATCGTGGCCCTTTGTTGAATGTGGATGTCAATAGACAATTCATATAGATGATACTTACTATCATCAAAGGGGTGATAGACTCTTTATTGATAGATAAATCTCGGAGGGACAGAACAAATGGTAGTTAACTGGCCATGCATGACATTAACAGGGAAGAGCTGGAAACAGCCTTGCAGGCATGTTAGTTTAAGAAGATGAGATAACCATATGTAGTGAGATTAATTTCCAAACTTACAAGGTCAAATCTAAAATGATAATGGGAAAAAGTTGAGCTCAGCTATAAATGAGGAATAAATAAACCAGCACGGGCTCTGAAAGCTCATAATAAGAAACCGTTTTTCGTAATGGTCCCTCTCCATTTTCAGACGATTATTTGAGGTCCAATCGCTGTAATAGGACAATATATTTGGCATTTAGAGTAATCTGTCACCAGATTTTATGCATTTTCAAATAGAGCTCATAGACCTGAGGAGGCTGATGTACTTACTTTGAAAATCCTTGTAGAATGGCTGTACAATGGCTTTCAGCTAAAGAGTAAAGAGCTCAGAATCCCAAGTGTGTTTAGACTCCATACACCCACAAGCATAGCACAACTAGTTTGTGTCACTCACGACCCACTTTCACTGCTCCACATAAGCTATGGCCACTTTTACAACCAATTTTATTTATCGTTCTAATGCATTTAGAATAGAAATAATCAATTTTGTAAATAGTCTTATTAAATATTTATCAGTTTGTGTCTACAGCTTGTGGTAGTTCAACTGACTCAGCGGTACACGGAGGTAGAAAAACAGGAGCACTGTCTCTTTAAATCTTCGGTTGATTTATTATATGGCGGCATAAACCAACCAGAAGGGGAAAGTAAACACAGTCCCTCAGGCAAAAACAAGAAAAGTAACAAAGAAAACAAAATGCCGTAACACGTTTGCGGGTGGCAGCCCGCTATGGAGCAATGCAGGTTCAGTCTTTCCTCCTCAGGAAACAAACCATCGGAGATCCTCTCTCAAGGTCCTTTTAAACCAAGACTGCCTCTGGAGCCCAGTTATTTAAAGCCCCAGACCATGTGACTCCTTCTCCATGTGAATGATCACATGACTGTGACATCACACAGGTCCTGTCAGCACACGGCGATGATGGCTCTGCAGGTGGAGATAAGCTGGACACCCTCATACCCACCCTATGGATGTCCACATAAAAGCCTGCCCATGCAACTTAGCTTAACCCTCATGACACTTAGTGTGCTGGAGGAAAATACTCTGAGTTTCTCATCACTGCCGCCATTAAGCGTACTACTGACTCATATCTCCCCTCCAGTACTTTAACAGTGACTTTGTCACAAGCTTCAATGCAGGGCCAGGATAAGGAGTAGGGCAGGGTAGGCACCTACTTAGGGCACAGTTTGAAATAAGGGGGGGACAGTTTGAAATGAACAAAACCTGAAAATGTCTGCTGCCACCTGGCACCTTCCTCCGTCTATGCTGATTCAGCACACTGATGGCCAGGTCACTTGCGCAGGTGAGCATCAGAGCACTAATACATCACCAGAACCACCATCAGTATGTGAATACATCTCTAGAACCACCATTAGTACAGGAATACAGCACCAGAATCAACAAAAGTTTTCTTCTAAACTGTATTTGTCCCATAATGGACACAAATGTAAGGGGTTACAAGGACAGTATTATTCCCCTCCCTCGTCCCGGTAAATTGGTGATTCATGCTTTACTGTGTAAATAGGGTTTTATACTGAATTGTTGTAGTATGTATATTACTGTGCAGGGAAAGTGCAGTTCTTAGTTATTCCACTAGATGGGGATACTTTGGTGTACATAGTTAACAAAGGAGGGGTCTGCTGTGGGTAAGCCAGGAACATTTCCTGATTGTAAGTAGTAGGACCAAAGAACCCAGATCATCCTGTAGGGCTTTAGAGCCTGGGACAGCACAGTGACCCTGCAACATTTAAGATAAAGCCCAGTCGTCCAGAGCTTGACTACTGAGAGTTCAGCAATAGTGAAATGCAGGGCAGCACTAAGATGTGGCACCTTACAATGTGGGCAGATGCCCTTATGTCTGGGGCAAAACGGACAGGGGAACTAATGAAGGTAGTGAAGCTGGACAGTCGAAGGAACGCTGCGGTACCAGATGAAATGGTATGACCAGGGGGCATTCTAGAAGAAATAGGGAAAAGCACAGGAATAGACAAGGATGTGTACTGTGATGTTCCCTGTGCAATTGCTGTAACTGAACTGGACGTACTGCGAAAAGATTCAAGCAAAGTTGTCTGTTACAAGTTGAAACTGAACCCTGTCTCCTTTTGTGTGAAACCAAAAGGGGTGTCTTCCCAGTAGATCAGAGAGGACCCTGATGGCACAGAAGGCGTTATAGAAGGTACGCTGCAAAGGAGACATTGTATGCATATGGCGGGAGACCAGGGCGCATTTAAGCAATCTATGTCAGCCACAACTACGGCCCTGGCTCCCCTCACACAAACACCATCAGGCATATTCATTTATCTATAATGGGGGTCGCATGCACAGGTGAGCATTAGAAAACTAATACATCACCAGAACCACCATCAGTACATGAATACATCTCCTGAACCACCATTAGTACTGGAATACAGCACCAGAATTAAAATATGTTTTTTTGTAAACTGTGTTTGTCCCATGACACAAACACCATCAGGCATATCCATTTATCTATAAGGGGGTCTGTTTAGCTTCCATTAGGCTAATGGATGTCCTAATGTTGGACAGTTTAATTCAAATCAAATGACCCCCATTATAGTCAAGCTATATTAGTTTCTGTAAATGATGACATGGGCAGTAGGAGGGGAAGATGAAATCCCATCTGAGATAGGTGAACTTCTCTTTGACATTGACCTTCATAGTGTGTAAGGCTCAGGTTCAACATTGACCCCAGAATGTATTTTATCAGTTCCAGGTCTTTCTGACTTACCGAGGAGAACTTCCTACTGTATCGCAGACACAATAGTGTCCTAGCAGCTTACAGACCACAGTAATGTCTCTACCTGATCCATCATTCTCTTTTCATGTCTATTAGCTCATAGATTGAACACTTCTAAAGAGCAATCACATCTTCTGGATATTTCCATTGCATGAAACATATTTATAATATTATTTTTTTTTTAAATACAATTTTCAATTTTACATCAATATTAATATAAACTTTTTATGACACCTAATGTAATTGACATTTTTTCTTACTTTGCCCAGCCGTCGTCGTCGCGTCTCTGACCATTCCGTTGTATTTACCGATATCTTCCTGCAGTTAAACAGCCAATATCCCCCCTTTCCCCTTAACAGCTTTATTTCTTTCCAATTAATTCATTGAAAATGTCTGCAAGGATTTGATTGATAATTGCAATAACGGCCCTCTTCTGCCGACCCGTCCAACACCTAAGAAATGATAATACCCCCAATCTGCATGATAGGGCTGAGCATCTCCTTTCACTACAGTGCACCTCTGAATTATTGCAGGGAGCGAGCTGTTTGGTTGAGTGTAATTTGAATACAGATTAGCTGCCCCGGTGTTCCAGAGCTTTGACATTATCATTACTGGGGACAGTAATTTGACTGATGAACACATAGGTTATCGCAAGGTCATCACCTTCACGGCATAGAATGGTCCATCTTCTCCATTTTGGAGGTGTGGAGAGAGCAAAGCTTTCAATGGCAAAATTAAGTCTTGTAATTAACTTGTCCAATAAGTTATTGAATAAATCCTTTACTAATTAAAGAACCAATATGGCTTTTTGTTCTAAGATCATGAAAGGCTTTATTAAAATCAATGAGGTAGCATTAGCTTAACAGTATTTCTGAACATGAATTAAAAGTCCTTTATCCAATTATACACAAGGGGTATGCACTCCAGATAATGAGCTGGAAACTGGGTTCTGAATTAAACATGTCACCCAAAGTCAGATTTAAACAATTATTAGATTTGCATTACATTTCTTTTCATATTAAGAATGATGCATTTGGATGCTCAGTTGAAATTCTCTGTAATTCTGTCCGGCACTCATTTTTAATCCGGTGATGCCTGGGTTAGCCTTAGTCGGATCCTACACTCTTCTTACAAACTTCTACTCAGGGGAGGGGATATAACAGGTTTTCAGGTATCACTTGCACCAAGAGGACCCAATAGCTCCTGTTATGAATGGGTCACCGAGGAGGAGAGCAAGCCCAAGCTAAGCCACAGAAAGCCAGAGAGGTTGGTAACTAAGCGGATTGCAGACCCCTGATTCTATCCACACAACTAGCAGTAGCTGTGGAGCGTACCTACGATGATCCTAGATGCCTCAGCACAGCCGGAGAGCTAACTAAGCCTAAAGCAAGAAAGGGGAAATCTAAACTGACCCAGAGCAGACCCCAAAGGAATAGATAGCCCCCAAACATATATTGTCGGTGAGACAAGGTGAAAACACAAACGCAGGCAGGAAAATAGACTGAGCAAATGATGGGGCCCACACTGACTAGACAGGACAGGAAAGGAAAGACGCTGTCTGCAATCATGCAAAAAACTCTGCAAAAAGTCCAACATGTCTGATGCAAAAAACACTGAAGTCGCACGACTTCGCCCACTATATCAGCACTCTGGTATATTCTAAAAGCAGAGCAAAAAGAGGCCAATCTAATAAGGGACAAAAACAAACTGCCACAAGCAGTAACATATGGACGGTGATTCAGCACAGCCCCAGCCGAAGCAGGCTGACCCACACAAAACTGAGATAGACAAAACCAGATCAAATGCCAACAGAATAGCAAATGAACACTTAGCTGAACATGCAGGGTCTGAGCTGGAAACTAAGACCTCAGAAGGCAGGAAAAAATCACCAGCAGGGATAGAGGGAGTCAGCTGTCTTAAATCCAAATCTGAAACCCCAGATCTCCAATCATCGTCTTCATTATCAGTTGGCAAGCCTCTGTTAATCAGATCAGCTCCATTACCTCCAGTAACCACCAGAGGGTGCCCAGAAAGAGAACTCACAACCCCTCTGTCAATCTGACCAGCTCTACTACCTTCAGTAATAACAAGAGAGGCCAGAAAGCGAATACACAACAGGCTCCATTTTAAAAAAGGAAACCTTAGTAGGGTAAATGGCATATTGTAAGTAGAAGACTCAGAGACAAATTTTGCAATGATGTCCAAAGTTCTTTTTCAAATATACTTAAAACGATTTCAGTGTGATACTTAAGTTAGTGTAAAGAAGGAACTTGGCAAACAGTGAGGAAAAAATCCTATTCTGCTGGTTAGCTGGTATCTTTTGAGGTAACAAGACCACTAGAATGTAAAATATCTAGATATTAGGTCTGAAGGAGCCCCGCCCCTGCCTAAATCAGGTTCCACCCCTGCCTAGTCTAACCTTAATGTAAGGAAGGATGCTGGGAAACAGTGAGGAGTGTCCCATTCTGTTGGCAAACTAAGAATGTATTCCTCATTGTAACTAGGCCACTAGACATTAAAATATCTAGGTATTTGGTCTAAAGGAGTCCCACCCATGCCTATTTCAAGTCCCACCTCTGCCTAATCTAGCTCATGCCCAATCTTTTTATTTTTTAGCACAATATAATGTTTTTCCTTTACATAACATTGGAAAACTTTATTGAACATCACTATCTGAGTTTGTGAATATTGTCAAAGTAGAGAACCCCTATGACTTATTCATTTGTATCAGTGCACGTTTTACTTCTTGCTGTATTTAACCCGTAATATTATGTTTCATCTCCTCTCTATAGAACTTACTCCATTCTATCATTAGATAAAAATCAAAGACATTTAGTAAGACATTCTTTTTTATACAAAAATGCTATTATTAATGAAGAATGGACCGTTAGACACGAGAACAAAGCAAACGCTAAAAGCTGAGCTCCTCATCTAATGAATATAATCACTGAATCATCGGCACAATTTGGCTCCTAAAATAGAATCGTCATTAAGATGTTATCTCCCAAACATATATATTCCGTCTGCATAAAGATTACCCTCCGTTATCTCACCGCACATCCCGCCTTCACTTAGCTCAAATGATGATCTGATAGTTGGCAAAACATCTGCCTTTGTCCTTGAATTTATAAGACCCCATGAGATGTGAAATCAATAGAAATACTGTACATCCAGGTAGAAGGAAAATTAATTATTTGTCAAAATTATAAGCAGTTTTTTTAAAAAAAAAAAAGTTACTTTTTGGGTCCAATTCATGATTGCATTGGCGCCATTTTTTGTCTAGCTTTTGATATTTTTTGCCTTATTTTTCTTCAAATTTTCACCTTTTTTTATGTTTATCTGGAAGTTGTGGTTACCAGATGTTTTTAGCTGATTCATTTTTAGCCAAATGGACTCACGTGCCCCCATCCCCATCCATCCTTCAACGAAGTGATTTTATGTACGGCTAAAATTTTTGCTCAAATTTTTCAACGCTTTAGCTGCACATATAGCCAAAAAGGTTCAAAATAAAAGAGCATTTTTTTTATTTTGTGCAAAATTCATCAACTACTTGCGCCATTTTGAAGTATTTTGGGGCAAAAAAATGTCAACGAATAGAACAAAACAAAAAAAAAGAAAAGTCACAAAGACAAATCCAAATGATGAAACCGGTCTTTGAATTTGCCGCTTTCACCCCTACATAATTTTAAAAAGAATGAGGATAGATAGAGCAAAAATAAAGGGGCTGATTCATCAAAATTTTTACACCAGAAAACTTTCGTAAAAGCTTTGAAAAGTCACAAATGTTTTGCAAAATGGGGAGATGCGTAAAAATTTTGCTATGTTTGCAATTTTTAAGGTTTGGAAGAGTGAAATAGTAAATAGACTTTTCGACCCGTCCTGGGTCTTTATCATAAGGTCGCTGAGAAACAATATGAAAGTGAAAATCATAAAGTGTTCTGTACTGTAAAAATCAAAAACACTTTCAACTTACCTACAGAGGGTGCAGTAGATTCTACATCTTGGATTCTTTGGGTTAACGGTCCACTCCCCTAGCACCTCCTTTTACTTAGTGTAGACCAATTTTCTTTATTTTGCCACTGAGACGAGGCGCCAAATTAAGAGGAATGCTCAACTGTACTTTTGTTTTTTTGCTACCATGGTTGTCCACCACTTCTTTTTAAAAAGAAATCACCAAACATAGTTTAAAAAGAAGAAAAAAAGTATACTTACCTATTGATCCCCTGACAATTTCCTTTTCCAGAGGAAATGGGCTCGTGACCTCTGCAACCAATCAGTGACCACAGTGATAACCAAGAAATTAAGCCGTGGCCACTGATTGGTTTAAGTGGTCACAGGTCTATACAAACAAAACAGGATTTACACAGACCGGTTCACAGTCTACTGAGCCATTTCTGAGCCATTTAGAGGTCAATGTTTTCAGATTTGCCTACCAGGGAAACTAAACCTTTCTTTTTGGAGTCAGGATATTGGATATTCAACTACCAATAAATGATGCTTATTTGTTGGAAAATCTAGGGATTTTATATACTGTATTATCAAAGAAAATGTATCTCAGTTTGGACACTTTCTTAATGCTACTGACCTAAAGATTGACCCCATACTGTCAGGCTACCATTAATAACTAGACAGTTTTATAGAAGTTTTCCATGGGGATAACAAATATATATAATTTTTTTAAATCTCTAAATGCTAAAAAAGAGAAAAAACAAAAAAAAAAAAAACATAAGTAACACTTACTTTTACTAATCCTCCATAGGTCCCAACCAGGTTCCCACTGGACTCTACTTCCTGATCCTGTCTCAACATACCAAATATGGCAAGCAGTTCCTAACTAGCCAATCACTGGCCACAGGTATGACCCGCCTCAGTTAGTGGTTGGCTGAGACGATATTTCCAGTTCTTTCTTCTGGAATTATTACCAACAAAAACAGGTAAGATGGAGTAACAGATATGAGATACGAGACACACCATAAAATTAGACTCAGATACCAACCTAGAATCCAGTGCTAACTATGTCTCATAAAATACAAAGTTTATTGAACATGTAAAAATACATATACAGTGGGGAAAAAAAGTATTTAGTCAGTCAGCAATAGTGCAAGTTCCACCACTTAAAAAGATGAGAGGCGTCTGTAATTTACATCATAGGTAGACCTCAACTATGGGAGACAAACTGAGAAAAAAAAATCCAGAAAATCACATTGTCTGTTTTTTTTTTCATTTTATTTGCATATTATGGTGGAAAATAAGTATTTGGTCAGAAACAAAATTTCATCTCAATACTTTGTGATATATCCTTTGTTGGCAATGACAGAGGTCAAACGTTTTCTGTAAGTCTTCACAAGGTTGCCACACACTGTTGTTGGTATGTTGGCCCATTACTCCATGCAGATCTCTTCTAGAGCAGTGATGTTTTTGGCTTTTCGCTTGGCAACACGGACTTTCAACTCCCTCCAAAGGTTTTCTATAGGGTTGAGATCTGGAGACTGGCTAGGCCACTCCAGGACCTTGAAATGCTTCTTACGAAGCCACTCCTTCATTGCCCTGGCGGTGTGCTTTGGATCATTGTCATGTTGAAAGACCCAGCCACGTTTCATCTTCAATGCCCTTGCTGATGGAAGGAGGTTTGCACTCAAAATCTCACGATACATGGCCCCATTCATTCTTTCATGTACCCGGATCAGTCATCCTGGCCCCTTTGCAGAGAAACAGCCCCAAAGCATGATGTTTCCACCACCATGCTTTACAGTAGGTATGGTGTTTGATGGATGCAACTCAGTATTCTTTTTCCTCCAAACACGACAAGTTGTGTTTCTACCAAACAGTTCCAGTTTGGTTTCATCAGACCATAGGACATTCTCCCAAAACTCCTCTGGATCATCCAAATGCTCTCTAGCAAACTTCAGACGGGCCCGGACATGTACAGGCTTAAGCAGTGGGACACGTCTGGCACTGCAGGATCTGAGTCCATGGTGGCGTAGTGTGTTACTTATGGTAGGCCTTGTTACATTGGTCCCAGCTCTCTGCAGTTCATTCACTAGGTCCCCCCGTGTGGTTCTGGGATTTTTGCTCACCATTCTTGTGATCATTCTGACCCCACGGGGTGGGATTTTGCGTGGAGCACCAGATCGAGGGAGATTATCAGTGGTCTTGTATGTCTTCCATTTTCTAATTATTGCTCCCACAGTTGATTTCTTCACTCCAAGCTGGTTGGCTATTGCAGATTCAGTCTTCCCAGCCTGGTACAGGGCTACAATTTTGTTTCTGGTGTCCTTTGACAGCTCTTTGGTCTTCACCATAGTGGAGTTTGGAGTCAGACTGTTTGAGGGTGTGCACAGGTGTCTTTTTATACTGATAACAAGTTTAAACAGGTGCCATTACTACAGGTAATGAGTGGAGGAAAGAGGAGACTCTTAAAGAAGAATTTACAGGTCTGTGAGAGCCAGAAATCTTGATTGCTTGTTTCTGACCAAATACTTATTTTCCACCATAATATGCAAATAGAATGAAAAAAAAACAGACAATGTGATTTTCTGGATTTTTTTTTCTCAGTTTGTCTCCCATAGTTGAGGTCTACCTATGATGTAAATTACAGACGCCTCTCATCTTTTTAAGTGGTGGAACTTGCACTATTGCTGACTGACTAAATACTTTTTTTCCCCACTGTATATGAGATATTAATTAATATAGCAGAGCAGAGTACCAAAAAATGTGGGGGACACTATATGGCAAAGTACATGTAGGCAGATGAAGATATGTGCAAATAGTACATAAACCACAGTGTGTTTGCCTATACCACACAGTAAGGCTGAGTGAAATGATTTGTGCAAATATCAGAAAAATATTCAAAGACTAGGTATAGTACTTACATGAAGTGATGTATTGTTGTGAAATGGCCATATAGTGTTGGATCCCCAGCCCCAACGCACGTTTCACCCAAGCTTCATCAGGGGGCCTCCTCCATTGCATAGAGCCTCCTCTTCAATAAACTTTGCATTTTATGAGACATAGTTAGCACTGGATTATTTCTTATGGATGTAGAAACCATCGGATACCAGGTAAGAATCAGAATGCAAGCTGCAATGGAGTGGGAAAGATAAGTTTGACTTCTTTAATTTTTCTTTCTTTTATACATAAATGAACCATTTACAAAATACTTTTTTGTTATTCCTTGTAAAACTCCTTTAAGTCTAAAAATACACTGTAGCTTTCCATGCAGAATGTCATAGTTTACCATCCCAATATTTAATATAGGATATATATCACATTAAGAGCCTCCTTCATAGCAAAATTCAGGAATAAGGGAGTTCATGTAATGCGTAATCATATTATTCTACTGAAAATCTATATTCAATTCCGGAGTGGGGCTAGTTATATGGTGTAATCCGCTAACATACACACCGATGAATACAAGATGCATCAGAAGATTTAAGGCACCTGTTGTGTAAATAAAAGAGTTATATCTTGTTTATTGTACAGTATAAAATCACAGCCGAGATTTATAGGGCCACTCGCCCATTGCGGGGAAAATCTCATTTCAATCATAAATGGCATGAGTTGATTTAAGAATTCATTCTTTAATAGTTCTGCAATGTTCACATTTAAACTCGTTCAATTCATCAGCGGAATATTCAATATGGGGCACAGGAAACTCATTTAAGCAAACAGCGACTTTTAATATAAATTTTCCAGGAGATTTCTTCATTGATTCAGCAGTTTAGTGCAAAATGATTTGTGCGATACATTTTCAAGGATCAATGCGAGCTGACTCAATGGGTAATATAAAACAATCATCATACCACGTACACAAGACGTCTCCCTGAACTTTGACTTAGCATTGAACGACCCCGCAAATGAAAAAAAATATCTGATGCGGCAATAGATTTTCAGCACGTCATCTACTCATGTATTTTGGAGACTTCATGTGTGAATCAGGCTATGTGCACACGACACGTATTTTTTGGGCGAATACCACTCTGAAAACTGCCTTAAAAAATGATAACACTCAAAAGAATGAACATAGGCATTTCTGTGTAAAAATGACTTGTTGTTTGTCACGGATGTGTCAGAGGCTACAGGCCGTTGCACTGCATCAGTCTGCAGGGGGTCACAGTTGTTTGCTTTGCAGACTAGTGGCCACCTCCCTCGGTGCTAATGGCCACACCTGGACCTGGGTGTTTATAACTCCCAACTTCCTGTTGGGACTTGCGGGTGCTATTTCCTCTCTCCACTTCTCTGCTGAAGCTTGGAGCTGTACCAGTCTGCTAGCGTCCTCTTGGAGTTTGGAGGGCGTCTGCATTTATCTCTGTGCTGACTCAAGCTAAGTGTCCCCCTGGTGTAATTTGTCCTTACTGTCTTTAGTGTTAGTGGGATTGACTAGCGCTTATCCTGTCCTTCCCGATGCAGGGCTTATCGCCAGGGTCTCACAGGGACTAGGTATCCTGCTCAGCAATAGGTGCGGAACCTATATAGGGACAGTATGACAGACAGGATGATGTTAGATCAGTCTCAGGGTCTCCACTTTTCCCTTCCCTAGTGTCCAAACACTTATCCCTTTGTGTTGCACTTAGTCTGTCCTACACTGTGCATGACATTAACATTCAGAAACATTCACGTTTCACGTTGTGTGTTTTTTTCTTTGTGGGTTTTTTCTTTTGCTAGATTCATGGATTCCATTGCTGTGCTGGCAGAGCAGCTGCAGAGGTTGTCACTGGAGGTGACTGACCTTCGTTCTGTGGTTCAGCAGCAAAGGCAATGGCTGCAGGCTCCTATTGTGGGGGACGTTGCAGGTAGGTGGGTCCAGCTTAAACCGAAAATTGCCCTCCCGGACAGGTTTGCTGGGGATAGGGACAAGTGTTTTTGTGTTTAAAGAGGCATTTAAATTGTACTTTAAACTTTGTCCTTACGGCTCTGGAAATGAGAAGCAATGAGTAGGAATTTTTATTTCACTGTTGCAGGGGGAACCTCAATCCTGGGCTTTTTCTCTTCCACAGGATTCTATGTGTCTGCAGTCTGTGGAGGAGTTGTTCAGGGCCCTTGCCCTTATCTGTGATGATTCTGACCATATTTCCTTGGCTGAATCCAGGCTGCATAGCATTCAGCAAGGGAATCGTTCAGTAGAGACGTATAGCGCTGAATTCCGCAGGTGGCCTACCGACACCAAATGGAATAACCCGGCTCTCAGAAACCAATTCCTTCAGGGCCTCACTGAAAGGTTAAAGTACACATTAGCAGTGTATGAAACTCCAGTGTCATGCTCTTGGCTATTTGTGTGGATAGACGCCTGAAGGACAGGTGGGTAAGACCACCTACTTCTGAACCCTCTTTCTGGGACAAGATCTGGGACATAAGACTGAAGGTTGGGTCTACTCTTTTCATTATGAAGTAATCCCTTGTTATGCCCTAAAGGGTCTCCACACTCCAATGGTTCTCGGTTTGCCTTGGTTGGTGGAGCATAATCCAACTGAGGATTGGCAATCCAGAGAGATTGTAAAATGTGGAGATTACTGTCATGGTAACTGCCAAAACCACTCTCCTTCTGCTGTAGCTACAGGGTCCTTACAGGCATTTTTGCCTGACTTTGATGACCCTGCCCCAATTTTGCAGAAGGGGTTAAACATTTTGGCCTTTTACACTGACCTGGAGGGTAAGGTGTTGGAAGCTCAAGGGGATGCCCCTGCTTCCTGCCCTTTAGGGAAGTTATCTGTGCCATCTAAAGTAATTAGAGAATTTCATAACTTTGTATTTGCTGGCCACCCAGGTGATAAGGCAACTGCAGACCTCCTTTCTCATCGGTTTTGGTGTCCGGGGTTGCATCGGGATGTGGTTGAACAAGTGGCTATCTACAATGTTTGTGCATGTTCTAAAGTACCGCATACCCGTCCATCTAGTCTTGTTTCGCACTACCTGTTCATAACAAGGTCGGTAGAGACCGGTATAAACGTATGACTGTCAGTAAATGTGTGCCATGTCAGGACCTGAATGTGAATGACTTTGTGTGGTTGTCTACCAGGAATTTCTGGTTGAGTGTTTCTTCCTGGAATTTGGGACCTAGATTCATTTGTCCCTATAAGATAACTGCCGTCATTGGTCCAACAGTGTTTTGTCTTGAGCTACCTCAGGCTTTTAAGGTCTACAACGTATTTCACAGGTCTTTGCTCAAGAGATATTTGGAACCCCTTGAGCCCTCACCCCTACTACCTCCCCCAATAATGGTTGATCGAAACCTAGAGTTTCAAATTTCGAGGATTGTAGATTCTCGCCTCTGATGTCATTTCTTATAATACTTATTGCATTGGTGGGGTTATGGTCAAGAGGAAAGAATATGTGTTTCTGTTTCAGAGGTGAACGCCCCCAGGGCTGGTTTGTTTGTTCTACACTTCTTATCCTGAGAAACCTGTCTTGAGTGTCTGGAGGCCACTCATAAAGGGGTGGCACTGTCACAGATGTGTCAGAGGCTGCAGACCGTTGCATTGCACCTGTCTGCAGAAGGTTGCAGTTGTTTTCTTTGCAGACTAGTGGCCATCTCCTCCGATGCTAATGGCCACACCTGACCCTGGGTGTTTATAACTCCCAACTTCCTGTTGGGAGTTGCGGGTGTTATTTCCTATTTGCACTTCTCTTTTGAACCTTGGAGTTGTAGCAGTCTACTAGCGTCCTCTTGGAGTTTGGAGGGCATTGGCGATTCTCTCTGAGTCTACTCAAATGAAGTGCCCCCGGGTTTAATTTATCCTTAATGTCTTTAGTGTTAGTGGGATTGACTAGCGTTTATCCGGTCCTTCCCGATGCAGGCCCTATCGCCAGGATCACACAGGGACTAGGTATCATGCTCGGTGATAGGTACAAAACCTATATAGGGATGGTAAGACAGACAAGGTGACGTTAGATCAGTCTAGTGGTCTCCACTTCCCCTTTCCCTCGTGTTTAGTTCCCCTTCCCTTATCCCTTTGTGTTGCACTTAGTCTGTCCTACACTGTGCGTGACACTGTTCTTATGTTCAGGCTTTTGAGCATCAGATTTCCAAAGACGCCAAGTGGTTAAAATAAATTTCCCAACCATTTTTCATGAGTTTCCCGCCCTGAAGACGCTCTATGATTTATAACACTAGTTAATGGGAATGTTCAAAATACGCTCGGACATCTTTTTGAGCATTTTGCTAGTGTTTGTGCTTGAAAAATCTCTAGTTGTATTTTCATTGTTTAACGGCGTTATAAAATAATCTGAAACCTCAAGCAACAAATAGGACCCAAAAATTCTGAAAAAAAAGCTGTAGTCCAAAAACTAAAAATGCTCTCAGGAAGCGACAAAAAGAGCTAAAACAAGGATGTGTGTGGGGAAGTCAAAGAGTCTGAGGTAAAAAAAACAGGTACCCTTAATACACAGAGGGGTGAGGCAAAGATACAGTCAGGTCACAGTCAGTGGTCAGATTAAAAGGAAGGTAGTAGCTCAAGACAAAAGGGATAGGCAAATGGATGGTCAAAGGCAAATCCAAGGTCGGTCAACACAGATCAAAATACTAGAACTGAAAGCACAGAGCAAACACACACTCCACTTGCGCAAAGCTACAACTGGCAAAGATAAGAGTCAGACATTCAGCTAAATAGTCTAGGGATCATTCTGAAGAGGAGAAACCTGTAGGAAATCCAGCGTGGCTCAGCCCTGATTGGCCAGCTGGACTGTCACTCACTATACTGATAGCTCAGCATGCTCCTGCCCCAGATTGGACTGCTAAGCTGCCACTCTCCACACTAAGAGGAAGAACTGTGACAATATATTAAGACAACAAAAGCCCATTTTTCCTTAAACATCTTCTGCTTGTAAACTAGGAAGGTTTGCCTGAATGAAATAGTTGTTGTATGCACATACCCTGGCTGTCCAAGTTGTCCTCTATATGACTGCAGATTCGTGAATCCTCACAGTGCACGCTGTCAGGATTTTCTTGTGCTGGCGCCGGGAGTGAGAGGTCATGTAGCCACAAGTATGTGATTTACATACTTTCAGCTACAGTTGCGCTCAAAAGTTTACATACCCTGGCTGAATTTTTGCTTTCTTGGCCTTTTCAGAGAATATGAATGATAACACCAAAACTTTTCCTCCACTCATGGTTAGTGGTTGGGTGAAGCCATTTATTGTCAAACTACTGTGTTTTCTCTTTTTAAGTCATAATGAGAACCAACCCAAAACATCCAAATGACCCTGATCAAAAGTTTACATACCCTGGTGACTTTGGCCTGATAACATGTGGAAGAGTTGACACAAATGGGTTTGAATGGCTACTAAAGGTAACATCCTCACCTGTGATCTGTTTGCTTGTAATCAGTGTGGGCATAAAAGCTGAGTGAGTTTCTGGGATCCAGACAGACTCTTGCATCTTTCATCCAGCCACTGACGTTTCTGGATTGTGAGTCATGGGGAAAGCAAAAGAATTGTCAACGAATCTACGGGAAAAGGTAGTTAAACTGTATAAAACAGGAAAGGGATACAAAAAGATATCCAAGGAATTGATAATGCCAATCAGCAGCGTTCAAACTGTGGTTAACAAATGGAAAATAAGGGGCTCTGTGAAAACAAATCCACGATCAGGTAGACTAATGAAAATTCCATCCACAATTGCCAGGAAAATTGTTTGGGATGCAAAAGAAAAACCCACAAATAACATCAGCTGAAATGCTGAACTCTCTGAAAACTAGCAGTGTGGCTGTTTCAAGATGCACAATAAGGAGGCACTTGAAGAAAAATGAGCTGCATGGTCGCCAGAAGAAAGCCATTACTGCACAAATGCTGCAAAGTATCTTGCCTACAATACATAAAACAGCACAGAGACAAGATAAGAGTATACGTAGGTACACATAAACAGAATGAACATATATGCCAGCTAAATCCAAGGCAATTAACCCTTTCTATGCATAAATCAATAAAATCACTGTATTGTGCCATTACTTTAGTATTCTTTTCTTCTAAATAACTGGACTTATATAAGGCTATTTATCACATATTCAGATGTAAGATGGTACTGGTACGTCCTGAAACTGAAGTAGAAGGGTCCTTGGTGGGCCCAAATAATCAGAAATGCTACCTTGAAGCTCTTAGGGAGCGCCAATCTCTCCAATGCAGGGCTTCCCAAAGTCCTTAGAGATAAGGCTTCCCATGGCATAGCCCAAGATGCTGTGCACTTCGTTGTCCTCATTGAGTCAGCTCATGTCAACAAAACAACGCGTCCCAGAGTCACCAACAACAGATTCAGAGTCACACCGAGCTATCCAGACTATCTCCAAGGACCTGCAGCTTCACTTCCAACCCAGACTCTCCTTCGACTTCTCCCAACCGCCAACAATCCCCACGCTCTAAGTCTGGCCTCTCACCTCTGCCATTTACTGGCCATATATATTACACCACAAATCTCCAACAATACAGTAAACTGTGATGAATCCTTATATGTCACCATAGACTCCTGACAGCGTGCACTGTGTGAATTCTTAGGTTTGCAGTCACATAGAATCACTGCAGACTTGAAACCCAAGCCTGGACATCCCCTTTAAGTGAGTTTTTGGTTGCTTTTGGTAATTTAACAGAGGATAAAGATCCTTATGCAAGAAAGGAAGGAGGAATACTTATCACTAAAATCCCTTGTCATTCCAGCTCTGCCAGTTTTATGGGCAACATTGGGACTAAAAGTGTTGATATCTTGGCCACCAGTCAACTAACCTTGCAGCCAAATCAGTGGCCCCCTAGGTCAAGTGAAGGGTGGTCATAACTTAATCTCTTTTGGGGTGATGACCTCCCATTGATAAGTCACGTGACACTGGAAGCCTATCAGTGGCCTCAGCAATCAAGTGAATTTTTGGTCGGGACTGTTGGCATATGCAACAGAAATGGACTTATTGTTTATGTAAAGGAGGACTTTAAACTAGCCTGACAGCAGATGGTGATAGTGTGAAGTTAAATGTTTGCTGTATTGTGGGGAGGGAAGCTCTCTTGCTATTGTTAGTTTTACTTTTGCTTTTGACTGTATTATGCCAGCAGCACGGGCTGTGTGCTTCTGAATTCTTATCTCATATTTACCCATAAGAAGTAAATGCTGTTCACTCAAGATAACTTGCTCAGTGAAGTTCTCCTGTGTACTGGTGGATTCTCAAAACATACACTCTGCTATAGGTTATGGGCTCAGATACACAGGAGGAAGCCCAGGCACCCAGGACAGAGACACCCAGAAGATAACTCCAAGCAATAAATCCAGACACCGGAGAAGCAGATAAGATAAAACCCAGTGAACTGAGACTGAATAAATCCAGATACAGAGGGACAAAGGAATTTCTGATTCCAGGAACTGGATGACTGCACACTGGAGATAATTACAGACAATCACCACGCACAGGATATACAGGAACTCTAAAGAAGAAAGAAGAATATCTTCATAAAACAAGTAAGATTATATAAAAATGATGTGCAGCACTGAGCTGAAACTCACAGTAGCTAAGCTGAACAGTGAAAATGATCAGGTATGGAAATTCAAAGTAGAGATGCTGTTATCTAAAGATGATTAATGGGAAGTAGTTACTACAGATAGACCTGATGAAAATAATCAGACATGGGATAGAAAGAATAGAGAAGCTAGAGCCACCATTAGCTTATTAGTGGATGATTATTATTATTATTATTATTTATTGTTCTAGCGCCATTTATTCCATGGCGCTTTACATGTGAGGAGCGGTATACATAAAAACAAGTACAATAATCTTAAACAATACAAGTCATAACTGGTACAGGAGGAGAGAGGACCCTGCCCGCGAGGGCTCACAATCTTCAAGGGATGGGTGATAATACAGTAGGCGAGGGTAGAGCTGGTCATGCAGCGGTTTGATGATGCTCAATTAATACACATAAGGAACGAAGAAACAGCAAAAGGAATGTGGGACGCATTAAGAAAATTACAAGAAAGATCCAGTTTAAATCACAAGTTATTTCTATTAAGAAAGCTTTACAGTATGAGATTGAGTGCAAAAGACGATATGCAGAAGCACATATTCTCAATAATGGAAGTAATATCACAGCTAAGGTCTATTGGTGAAGACATTAAAGAAAGTCATGTAGCAGCAATATTATTGTGCTGTTTACCATATTTGTATACAGCCTTGATAAATGCCCTAGAGACAAGACCAGAAAAAGACATCACATTAGATTTTGTGAAAACCAGACTAATAGATGAATATCAGAGAAGAAAAGAACAAACAAATGATTCTTCTACTGAAAAGCACAGTGGAAGCGCTCTTAAAGCTGCAGAATTTAAAAAACCCTGTAATAAAGAGACAAGAGAATGTTTCAGATGTAACAAAAAAGGTAATTTAAAGAAAAACTGTACTATATGGAAAGCAGATCAACAAAAATTACAACATAAAGAGCATACACAGAAAGTGAAAAACACAATTTCCGATTCATATGAGAATAATTGTAATGGCACATTTAAAGTAACAGACAAGAAATCATCACTTGGTTGGTTTATCGATTCAGGAGCAACGGGTCATATGACAAGTGACAAGAATTTCTTCACTGATCTTGATTTAGATAAGAAAGAAGCCATTTATCTTGCAGATGGGAGCAAAATAACCTCAGAAGGTATCGGACAACTTATGCTAAACTGTTCAAACAAGTTTGGACAAGATTCAAAGATACTTGTACAGAATGCGTTGTATGTTCCAAAATTGGAAGGCGGATTGTTATCTGTGAAGCGTTTAACAGCCAATGGACTCACTATAAAATTCAAAGACAATGAGTGTGCAATTCTATCAGGAAACAAGGTGATAACTAATGTCAAGGCAGATGAACAATTATATCATCTTGACACACCAAAGGAACAGATGAAGGTATGTACACATGATCACAAGAACAGTATTCACGTGTGGCATAGATGTCTAGGACACAGACACCCTGACAGTATAAGGGCACTACAAAGAAAAGAATTGACAAAAGATCTAAAGATTTCAGATTGCTCAATTACCATCAGATGTGAATGTTGTATAAAATCTAGAGCCACAAGAATATCTATTCCAAAAGAAAGTGAGATGAAAAGCAAAAGACCACTCACTTGATTTGGTGCATACTGACATATGTGGACCCATGCAAGTGACTACATCAGGAGGAAATAGGTACATGGTGATTTTCATAGATGACCACTCAAGATACACAGTCACATACTTAATTAAGAACAAAAGTGAAGTTTTTGATAAACTTGTAGACTATGTAACAAGGTCGAGTAACAAATTTCAAAGGAAGCCAATTGTCATTAGAAGTGATAATGGAGGTGAATTTACAGGTCACAAAATAGAAAACTACTTTAGACAAAATGGAACAGAACACCAGAAAACTGTTCCATACACACCTGAACAAAATGGAGTAGCAGAAATGAAAAACAGAATTCTGACAGAAATGATAAGATGTATGCTGACAGATTCCAAACTACCAGAGAAATATTGGGGTGAGGCAGCAATGACAGCTACATATCTACAGAACAGACTTTTTTCCAGAAAATTGAAGAAAACTCCATAACTCCATATGAACTGTGGCAAGGTATGAAACCAAGTGTCAATCATTTAAAAGTTTTTGGATGTAAAGTTTTTATATTCATTCCAACAGAAAAACGTTCCAAACTTCAAAACAGATCCATGGAGGGAATATTTGTTGGATATAGCGAAAATTGCAAGGGATACAGAATCCTAGATCCCAAAACAGACAAAGTCACGGTGAGTAACAGTGATGATTCATTGAGGATCTAAATGAAGACACTATGATTTCTATTGAAACAAAAAATGAGAAAAGCAGCAGTGACATAGCTGAAGAGGTATCTGATGAGAAAGTAGTTGAAATTGATGAAGAACAGAATACTGAAAATTAAGAAATGCAACTACAAACAGACACAGAACCAAGACGTTCAATAAGAGAAAACAAAGGTAAACCACCAAAACGTCTCTCATACAAGACAAGCGCAAGTAAAATTTATGAACCTACTTCTTGGGAAGACATATCTAAACTCCCTAAAGAAGAAGCTAATAAATGGATAGAAGCAACAGAAACAGAAATGAAATCCATGCATGACTCAAATACATGGACACTGACAGATTTACCAGAAGAAAGAAAAGCCATAGGATGCAAATGGATTTTTAAAGTAAAATACCAAACAGATGGCACACCAGAAAGATACCGAGCAAGACTCGTAGCTAAAGGGTATTCTCAAAAATATGGAGAAGACTATGATGAGACATTTGCTCCAGTTGTCAAACATACTACAATAAGAACTTTACTTACAGTTGCGCAATGAAACAGATGGAACTGATACATCTGGATGTAAAGAAAGCATTTTTGAATGGAGATTTAACAGAAGACATTTACATGGAACAACCTCCAGGATTCAAAGATGAAAGAAACCCAAACAAAGCTTGCAAACTACAGAAAAGCATATATGGTTTAAAGCAAGCAGTTAAAGCGTGGAATGACAAAATCACGGAAGTGCTTACAAATGAAAAATTTCAAAAAAGCAAAGCCGATCCTTGCTTGTACACAAAAAGGCTGATGAATAGATGGATTTACAGTTGTGGCCAAAAATATTGACACCCCGGCAATTCTGTCAGATAATACTCAGTTTCTTCCTGAAAATGATTGCAAACACAAATTCTTTGGTATTATTATCTTCATTTAATTTGTCTTAAATGAAAAAGCACAAAAGAGAATGAAGCAAAAAGCAAAACATTGATCATTTCACACAAAACTCCAAAAATGGGCCAGACAAAAGTATTGGCACCCTCAGCCTAATACTTGGTTGCACAACCTTTAGCCAAAATAACTGCGACCAACCGCTTCCGGTAACCATCAATGAGTTTCTTACAATACTCTGCTGGAATTTTAGACCATTCTTCTTTGGCAAACTGCTCCAGGTCCCTGATATTTGAAGGGTGCCTTCTCCAAACTGCCATTTTTAGATCTCTCCACAGGTGTTCTATGGGATTCAGGTCAGGACTCATTGCTGGCCACCTTAGAAGTCTCCAGTGTTTTCTCTCAAACCATTTTCTAGTGCTTTTTGAAGTGAGTTTTGGGTCATTGTCCTGCTGGAAGACCCATGACCTCTGAGGGAGACCCAGCTTTCTCACACTGGGCCCTACATTATGCTGCAAAATTTGTTGGAAGTCTTCAGACTTCATAATGCCATGCACACGGTCAAGCAGTCCTGTGCCAGAGGCAGCAAAGAAACCCCTAAACATCAGGGAACCTCTGCAATATTTGACTGTAGGGACCATGTTCTTTTCTTTGAATGCCTCTTTTTTTCTTCTGTAAACTCTATGTTGATGACTTTGCCCCAAAAGCTCTACTTTTGTCTCATCTGACTAGAGAACATTCTTCCAAAATGTTTTAGGCTTTTTTAGGTAAGTTTTGGCAAACTCCAGCCTGGCTTTTTTATGTCTCAGGGTAAAAAGTGGGGTCTTCCTGGGTCTCCAACCATACAGTACCTTTTCATTCAGACGCTGACGTATAGCACGGGTTGACACTGTTGTACCCTCGGACTGCAGGGCAGGTTGAACTTGTTTGGATGTTAGTCGAGGTTCTTTATCCAACATCCACACAATCTTGCGTTGAAATCTCTTGTCAATTTTTCTTTTCCGTCCACATCTAGGGAGGTTAGCCACAGTGCCATGTGCTTTAAACTTCTTGATGACACTGCGTACGGTAGACACAGGAACATTCAGGTCTTTGGAGATGGACTTGTAGCCTTGAGATTGCTCATGCTTCATCACAATTTGGTTTCTCAAGTCCTCAGACAGTTCTTTGGTCTTCTTTCTTTTCTCCATGCTCAATGTTTTACACACAAGGGCACAGGACAGAGGTTGAGTCAACTTTAATCCATGTCAACTGGCTGCAAGTGTGATATAGTTAATGCCAACACCTGTTAGGTGCCACAGGTAAGTTACAGGTGCTGTTAATTACACAAATTAGAGAAGCATCACATGATTTTTCGAACAGTGCCAGTACTTTTGTCCACCCTCTTTTTTATGTTTGGTGTGGAATTATATGCAATTTGGCTTTAGGACAATTCTTTTTGTGTTTTTTCATTTAAGACAAATTAAATGAAGCTAATAATACCAAAGAATTTGTGTTTGCAATCATTTTCAGGAAGAAACTGAGTATTGTCTGACAGAATTGCAGGGGTGTCAATACTTTTGGCCACAACTGTATGTACTCATACATGTAGACAACATTTTGATTTGTTCTGAACAAGAAAGGGATAAAGAAAACATTCTAAAAGTCCTGAAGCGACATTTCGAAATCAAAGACTTGGGAAATGTGAAATAGTACCTAGGAATACAGATAGAAAGAGAAGAAAATGGAAGTTTCCTACTGAATCAAAATCACATGATTCAAGACATAACAGAAAAATTTGGATTGAAGGATGCAAAAACAGTAAAGTCTCCAATGGAAACTAATTATCTTAAAGAGATGAATAGTGAGAAAAATATGTTACCAAATAATGAAGAGTACAGAACAGCAATAGGAAAACTACTGTATCAAGGCCAGACATCGCAGTAGCAGTAGGAATCCTGAGTAGAAAGGTGTCAAAACCAAATAAAGCTGACTGGAATGCTGTAAAGAGAGTAATGCGTTATTTGAAAGTGAACCAGCAACGTTAAGCTCAAACTACCCACAAGTGATAATTGCATTTTAACAGGATACGTTGATGCAGATTGGGCTGGACATCCAACTTACAGAAGATCTACCAGTGGACATATTTTTTTCCTCTCAGGTGGACCAATAAGTTGGACAAGTAAGAAACAGTGATTGTGACACTATCTTCAACAGAAGCAGAGTTATGTTGCCACAGCACATGTGTGACGATCAGGAGCGGACAACATCCAGGAGTGGACCCTCTGGATCGCGGATCTGGAGCCCCTGGGCCTAGCACGCCAGGTGATAACCGACCCCTATACAGGGATCATTAGGGACAGGATCACAGGGGTCAGAACCGCGACAGCAGGAACCAAGAGGGACGGCTCGAAGGACAAGTAAGGATAGAGGTGGACTGGAATGCAGGACAGAGTCTAGGGTACCTGAGCAGGGGGTACCGGAGGAGGAAGGATACCAAAAGGAGCAGCAGGAGAGATAGGCACAGAAGGCGAGGGAAGGCAGACGTGGAAGCCCCAGGGACAGGAATAGCAACGGACGGGCTAAGGACAGGGAACCAGCAAAACAAGAAATAGGCAAGGGGCTAGGACACCAGACGATAGACAGTAGGTAGCACGAACAGGACTAGGTGAAGGCAGACAGGAGGGATGGAAACGGAACGGAGACTGAGACAAGGCTGACAGGAACCAAGGCAAAGACAAGACTAGAGAACTATAGTAGTACTATAGCGGCCAGAACAGTGCAGGAGTACCACACAATTACCAGGCATCTTCCCCTTAAGGAAGACGCCTGAAATGCCTTATACCCGGAAGTGGATCACCAAGGCCCTGCCCCTCAGCGACGCCCCCCGCCAAGTGAAGAGAGCGGTCGTGCACGCGCCCGCGGCCTAAGGGTGGTGCACGGGACTGCAGCAGAACAGGAGGGAGGATGGGAGAGCGCCCAGGTGGAGAAGCGTAGGTGAGACAGGGCTGCGGTGGGTGCCGCCGCTGATGGAATATCGGCAGGCATGGCCGCCAATGTTACAGTACCCCCCTCTTTACGTCCCCCCTTCTGAGATTGACCCAAAATTTTTTCAGGATAAGAGGGGCATTAACATTCTCTCGAGGCTCCCAGGATCTTTCCTCGGGACCAAATCCTTTCCAATCGATAAGAAAAAGTGTCTTTCCCCTGACTCTTCATGGCCAAAATGTCCTTTACTTCAAAAACGTCATCTGACCCAATTGGCGAAGGGGAAGCGATGGGAGCCGATTGAAACCGATTAAGAACCTCAGGATTCAGGAGCGAGACATGAAAGGCGTTAGGGACCCGGAGTGAAGCCGGCAACCTCAGTTTATAAGCCACCTCATTGATGCATCCTAGTACTTCGAAAGGCTCGATGTATCGGGGACTCAACTTGTAAGAAGGGACCTTCAGGCGGATATGCTTGGTTGAAAGCCAGACTTTGTCACCAGGATGGTATGGAGGAAGGTCCTTCCGTCTCTTGTCCGCATGTTTCTTAATTCGGGCACTGGCATTCACGAGAGCCTCCCTGGTCTCTTTCCAAACTTGTGAAAATTTCATGGCAAGAGTATCTGCTGCGGGGACTCCGGACAATGAGGAAAAAGGCAGCGTAACACCAGGGTTCTGACCTGAGACCACAAAAAATGGCGACTTGGCGGTTGATTCACTGGGATGATTATTATGGGCAAATTCAGCCCAAGGTAGGAGTGAGACCCAATTGTCCTGATGGGCGTTGGAAAAGAGACGTAAGTAGGTTGTCAGAACTTGATTAATCCGTTCCACTTGCCCGTTGGTCTGTGGATGATAAGCGGAGGAGAAATCTAGAGATGTGCCCATAAGCCGACAGAGAGCCCTCCAGAATCGAGAGGTAAACTGGACTCCACGATCTGAAACAATCCATTGAGGAAGGCCATGCAGCCTGAAGATCTGGTGGATGAAAATCTCGGCCAACCTCGGAGCAGACGGCAACCCGGGCAAGGGTATGAAATGGGCCATCTTGGGGAAGCGATCTGCTACGACTAGGATGGTAGTGCAGCCAGTTGAGCGAGGCAGATCTGTCACGAAATCCATTGCGATTTGCCGCCAAGGAGCCTCCGGAGCAAGTAACGGGTGAAGAAGGTCAGCAGGCAGGCTTCTCGGCACCTTGTTCTGAGCACAGATCATGCAAGAGGCTACAAAGTCCATCATGTCTCGGCAAAGGGAGGGCCACCAATAGTAATGGGAGAGAAGCAGGAGCGTCTTCTTGGTCCCAACGTGCCCGGCAACCCTGGAGGAATGCACCCAGCGCAGCAACTCCGAGTGTTTGTTCTGAGGAATGAAGCTTTTGCCTGGCGGAGGAGTAGAGAAACTTAGAGGAGCCACGGTGATAATTTTGGCAGGCTCGATGATATATGATGGACCCTCATCCCCCTCAAGCGACTGCAAAGACCTGGAGAGTGCATCTGCTTTGATGTTCTTATTCCCGGGTCGGAAATGTAGCTTGAAATCAAAACAAGAGAAATACAGGGCCCATCTGGCTTGTCTGGAATGTAGTCTTTGAGCGGACTGCAGATAGGCCAAATTTTTGTGGTCCGGGAAGATAGTAAAGGGGTGCACTGCCCCTTCGAGTAGATACCGCCATTCTTCCAGAGCCATCTTAATGGTCAGCAACTCCCAGTCCCCAATGGAGTAACTGCACTCTGCAGGTGAAAAGGATTTAGAAAAAAACCCGCAGGGAACCAGACACCCAGATGGTGCCTGCTGGGAAAGAACCGCCCCAGCTCCGGTGGAGGAGGCATCCACCTCTAGGATAAAGGGCCTACTGGCCACCGGGCGATGTAAGATCGGTGCTGATTCAAAGGAGCGTTTCAGGGCAAGGAAGGCGTCCTAGGCCTTGGGAGACCAGCTGTTAGACTTAGTTCCTTTACGGGTCAGGGACGTGATGGGCTTGGTCACTGTGGAAAAATGAGGAACAAACTGTCGGTAGTAAATAGCGAATCCGAGGAATCGCTGGATGGTTAAATACCAACGGGACGAGGCCACTTGAGTACCACAGAAAGCTTCTCTGGATCCATCTTCAGACCGGAATCTGTGATTATATATCCCAAAAAGGGTAACAAAGTTTGCTCAAAGAGACACTTTTCAATTTTTGCGTAGAGACAATTCTCCCGAAACCGATGCAGGACCACGCGTACATTTCTCTGATGAGAGGATAAATCGGGCGAGAAGATGAGAATATCATCTAAGTACACCACCACGCAGGAATACAGTAGATCCCGAAACACCTCGTTAACAAATTCCTGAAACACAGCCGGAGCATTGCAGAGACCAAACAGCATGACTAAATATTCATAATGACCATCACGGGTATTGAAGGCAGTCTTCCACTCGTCCCCTGCGCGGATCCGGATTAAATTGTAAGCGCCCTGCAGATCCAACTTCATGAAGATTCGAGCTCCCCTCAGCCAGTCGAAGAGTTCAGGGATAAGCAGAAGTGGATACCGATTCTTAATGGTGATATTGTTCAGGCCCCGATAGTCAACACATGGACGAAGTGAACCGACTTTCTTCCGCACAAAGAAAAAACCTGCACCAGCAGGGGACGAGGATTTCTGGATGAAACCCGTGGCCAAGTTTTCCTGTATGCATTCTGTCATGGCCGTGGTCTCTGCTGGGGATAGAGGATACGTTCTCCCTCTGGGAGGGGTGGCTCCGGGGATCAGGTCGATAGGGCAGTCATAGGCCCGATGCGGTGGTAGGGAATCCACTTCCTTTTTGCTGAAAACATTGGCATACGTGTGATACGGCGCAGGAAGGCCCGGGAGGTCGACTGGCCTAGGCAAAGAACGAGGATGGACGATGGCCCGCAGACAGCGTTCATGGCAGGAGTCACCCCAACACAGAATCTCCCTTGAGCGCCAGTCGATAACTGGCTCGTGCAGCCTGAGCCAGGGTAATCCAATGAGAAAAGCATGGGATAATCGAGGCAGGACGTAAAAAGCTATCTTCTCGAGATGGAGCGCTCCAATTTGTAGGTCCACTTCGGCAGTCACCATGGTGATGAGCTCAGGCAGTGGTTTACCATCGACGGAGGAGATCGCAAACGGGTTTTTTAGGATGGCCACTGGGATCTGGAGTTTATCAACCTCTTCTTGACGAATGAAATTACCAGCCGCACCCGAGTCCACATACGCCTTCACAGATCTACGCTCCTGACCTGCAATAATTAAAGCTAAAAGTGTAAGGGGCAGAGAGGAGTTATGATCACCTAGGGAGACCTCTCTTACCTGGCCTAGGTGGAGGTGTTTCCCGGTTTCTCAGGACAGGTGCGCACAAAGTGGTTGGCTCCACCGCAGTACAGACAGAGACCATTCGTCATCCTCTCCCTGCGCTGCTGCTCGGATAACCTGATACGATCTATCAGCATGGGCTCGGGAGTGTTGCTAGCAGAGGGTGCAGAGGAACGGGGAATGGGAGCTTGATACAGCCTAAAGGGCCTTCTCTCCCTAGCTGACTCTCGAGCGCATTCCAAAAAGCGAAGATCTATACGAGTAGCCAGGGATATGAGGTCCTCCAGGGAGGTGGGAGTGTCACGCCCTGCAAGCTCGTCCTTGATTTTGCTAGAGACGCCTCTCCAAAAGGCGCCCACCAGTGCCTCGTTATTCCATCCCAGCTCCGAAGACAATGTCCGAAAGCGGATGGCGTACTGTCCTACAGTAAGGGAACCCTGGCGGAGGTTAAAAAGGGCCTCCGTAGTAGAAGCTAAGCGTCTGGGTTCATCAAAAACCTTGCAGAATATCTCCAGAAAATTCTGAATACTAGAAACTATGGGATCATCCCGCTCCCACAAATGATTCACCCAGGCCAAAGCCTCTCCCTCGAGATGGAACAATATAAACGCCACCTTGGCGCGATCTGTGGGGTACTGCTGGGGCAGAAGTTCAAAGTGCAGTCTGCACTGGTTTAAGAAACCCCGACATAACTTAGGATCCCCGCAATACCTGTGAGGCTTTCCCAGATAAGGAGGCGGAGACGAAACTTCGTCCTGGGGTAGGGTTGAAGCGGCCGCAGAGGACTGCAAAGCAAGCAGTCGATCATCTACGGACGCCATATAACTCAAGATGTGAGACTAAACATCACGCTGCTGCGCAAGCTCCTGCTGGAGACTGGCTAAGAAAGGAGCATGCCCTGGGTCAGTGGTTTGCAGGGCGGAAAGCCAGGTGTCCATGGATTTCATTAAGGACATAATCCGGGTCTGATTTTCTCGTAAGAAAAGCTGTTCCTTCTGCATAGCAGCCGCGGCACCGGCGGGGTCCATGGCCTGGTAATACTGTGACGATCAGGAGCGGATAACATCCAGGAGTGGACCCTCTGGATCGCGGATCTGGAGCCCCTGGGCCGAGCATGCCAGGTGATAACCGACCCCTATACAGGGATCGTTAGGGACAGGACCGCAGGGGTCAGAACCGCGACAGCCGGAACTAAGAGGGATGGCTCGAAGGACAAGTAAGGATACAGGTTGGACTGGAATGCAGGACAGAGTCTAGGGTACCTGAGCAGGGGGTACCGGAGGAGGAAGGATACCAAAAGGAGCAGCAGGAGAGAGAGGCACAGAAGGCGAGGGAAGGCAGACGTGGAAGCCCCAGGGACAGGAATAGCAACGGACGGGCTGAGGACGGGGAACCAGCAAAGCAAGAAATAGGCAAGGGGCTAGGACACCAGACGATAGACAGGAGGTAGCATGGACAGGACTAGGTGAAGGCAGACAGGAGGGATGGAAACGGAATGGAGACTGAGACAAGGCTGACAGGAACCAAGGCAAAGACAAGACTAGAGAACTATAGTAGTACTATAGCGGCCAGAATAGTGCAGGAGCACCACACAATTTCCAGGCGTCTTCCCCTTAAGGAAGACGCCTGAAATACCTTATACCCGGAAGTGGATCACCAAGGCCCTGCCCCTCAGCGACGCCCACGTCAAGTTAAGAGAGCGGTCGGGCGCGCGCCCGCAGTCTAAGGGTGGCGCACGGGACCGCAGCAGAACGGGAGGGAGGACGGGAGAGTGCCCGGGTGAAGAAGCGTAGGTGAGACGAGGCTGCGGCGGGTGCCGCCGCTGATGGAATATCGGCAGGCACGGCCGCCGATGTTACAACATGCAAGTCAAGAAGTTCTGTGGTTAAGACAATTGTTGACAGACTTAGGACAACCACAGTTGGAACCGACAAAATTGAAAGAGGACATTCAAGGATGTCTTGTTCTTGCTCAGATGGAAAGAGTCAATCCTAGAACCAAGCATACTGATGTGAAGTATCATTTCTTGAGAGATCATTAGGAACAAGGAGTCTTGAAGTTAGAATATTGTCCTACTGAAGAAATGACAGCAGACATCTTCACGAAGGCGTTGAATGCTGATAAACACCAGAGACTAATAAAAAAGTTGGATTTGACTGAATAAGTCCTTACTCTTGAGAAAGGGTGTTGGCATATGCAACAGAAATGGACTTATTGGTTATGAAAAGGAGAACTTAACACTAGCCTGACAGCAGATGGCAATAGTGTGAAGATAAATGTTTGCTGTATTGGGGGGAGGGAAGCTCTCTTGTCACTGTTAGTTTTACTTTTGCTTTTGACTGTATTATGCCAGCAGCACAGGCTGTGTGCTTCTGAATTCTTATCTCATGTTTACCCATAAGAAGTAAATGCTGTTTACTCAAGATAACTTGCTCAGTGACGTTCTCCTGTGTACCGATGGATTCTCAAAAGATACACTCTGCTACAAGGACATCATAATCTACGGTCCCAGCAGAGACCCTCGAAGCAGCAGCACGTGAGTGTCATGGACCATGGTAGGAGGTATTGCTTCTTTTCTTTTAGAAGGATCCCTATTCTGTGTTAACTTTTCAAAGGGAAATTAAATGCTCAGTATATAATACTTGTTCAAATTTGCTTGTCATGCTGGTTTTAGAACCCTTCTTTTGGTCCAGGAAACTCAAACTTGCTGGTCTTAAAACAGGAAAGACCTGGAACCTTAACCAATCAGGAAAACAGGAATCCCAAGACTCCAATAGTGAGCATGTGTGACCACTGTTCCATTGACTGTCTATAGGTGTGTTGATCACCCATGCTCACTACAACTCCATTCTCAGAGGTCACTATGGTACCCTGTCTTTCTCGGATCAGTAGAGGTCTCAGCAAATAGAGCCCTGTGATCATGAAATTATCACCTATCCTGTGTATGGGTTTTTTATTGGTCAACCCTTTAACTGTTTATTAACTGCCTAAGTGATTTACAGACAGTAAAATAGGCATCGATGGCACATGCTCATTAATGCTTCATTCTTTTGTCCCCCATTTTCAGGATCAGTGGGGTCTCTGCAGTTGCACCCCCAGCAATCATATATTTATTATTTATCCTGTTGTTTTGCAGATAAATGTTGTATATGGGATAACCCCTTTAAAGGGGGCTGAATCTTTGGCTCTGCTCGGAGAGTGAGGCAAAGACACATATAGATTCTGCTGTTGCTTTCTATTAGGCGTTTTAGCTCACCGCAGTGCTGAATTCACAGCTACATAGCTCTGTACTGCTGTACAATGTCCCCCATGCTGCTGTTTCTAAACATATGATAGGAGAGCAGGGATCTCTGATGTCTCTGTGTGCTGTGTATGGGGTGACATCATAGCAGTTAGTCTTCGTGCACTCAAAGAAAACTGAGAATAAAACAAGTTGACTCCTATTCATCATTGCATTTGCACCTTTTTTTCTCTAGTTTTGACTGCTTGATGCCTTTTTTTTAGTTTGCACCCACTTCATTATTCTTTTTGTGCATATTTTTTGAAGTCTATTTTATATGTGCTTGCCTATTTGTTTTTCTGCTTTCAAAGTGGAATTTAGCTATTCTTGATGTTTGATTTATCAATTGCAACTCTACTCCAGTCGCCCTCTGGTGTATTTTTAGGAATAGTTATCATAATGATCGCATCTTTTTGCAACATTTTGAAAAAGGTTGGGCACAGAAAAGAAGCCCTTTTTTTTTACTTTGCGTCAACTTAATGAACCTCTTGTGTCATTTTGCTGAATTTGGCGCAGTAAATGTCAGTGAATAACTCAGGACAATAAAAGTCCTGATCTGGTCCAAAATGTATAAAAGATTAACCCACACTAGGTCACCTGGAGTAATATTATTAATGGGGTTGTCTCAACTTCTTAAATGGAGAAAGTTGCAAACAGCATGTAAAAACAGGCAGATTTGCAATTTACTGTACCTCTTTTTTTAATTCAATAGTTTCCCAATCAAGGGCTTGACAGTTATTATTTGCTATGTTGTATGTGTAATCTAATCTCCATTTTTGTTGCCAATGTGTTTGACATATAAGAGTGCTTCTGAGTGCAGAGGGAAGTCAGACATTTTGTCTTAAGGCCCTTTTACATTTAGCGATGCACCAGCGATCCAACCAGCGATCCCACCCGGTCAGGATCGCTGGTGCATCGCTAAATGATCGCTAGTGAGCTTTCATACAGAAAGATCTCACAGCGATGCAGCAGCGACGCAGCGCACGATACTTACCATTCACACACAGCGATCCTGCGTCCTCCCGCCCGCCTCCACGCGTCGCTGGACGTCACAGCAGGAAGTCTCAGCAGGAAGCGCCCGACGAGAAATGGAGCCGGACATTCTCGCGCGATCAGCGATGGACAGCGGGGGAGCCGGTCGCTGGTAAGTATCACACATAGCGATATCGCTAGCAATATCGCTATAACGTCACAAAACCAGTGACGTTTTAGCGATATTGCTAGCGATATTGCTTAGTGTAAAACCCCCTTTAATCCAAGTCTATCACTTTTTTTGGGTGACCAAGGTTTTTGGTTTGTAGACCTTACAGATCACACTTGATTACCCTGATTTTTTTTTCCCATCAAAACCTATATATGGGCATGTAGGTCATAGAAAGATGAATATAATGATACCTTGATTTCTGTGATCCGATGTTATATTCCAGAGAAATCTATGCTATCCTTAATATGTAAATGAGCTGTTAAGATCTATGGGTCAGGCATAGATCTCCCAGAGAATCCTCCTCCAGAGCTTACTGTAAAACGAAATGGCATTACCAGTTTGAGACACGTAGATCAGGAGAGTAGACTGTCAATCATTACATGTTTCACACTAGTAATGCCCCTTTCATGTAAAATATGATCTAGAGGCAGATTCTCAGGGAGAGCTATGTCTGACCCGTAGATCTTAACAGTTCATTTACATATTAAGAAAAATATGGATTTCTCTGGAATAATATATAGGTATCATTCTATTAAATTTTCTATGACCTTCATGCCCATATAGACGGCTTAGGAGGGTTGATCCTACTGACAATTTCCTTTTTAAAGGGTTGAACAGGTTAAACAAAACTCCCCAAGAGGCGATTTATTGTGTGAAATAAACTCCCATGGCTCCAGCTCTGGTATCTCTGATGCTCTTGGAAGCGACACTGTCTCGTTCTTAGTCTCCTGACCTGTGGGACTAGTGATTAGACCAAGAATGGGACATTATCAGCTGTGCATGTTATGGCCTCCCATTCTAATCAAACCTATGACATACCTCAGCGGTCTGGTGACCAAAGAGCGGGATGTCAACTCTTCTGTTTCTGGTCTATACTACGAAAATGGCCTGCGCTGGAGCAATGGGAGTTTAACTTGGCGTTCATGGCATCATTAATTTTTTTAGAGATTTAATTTTCTTTTTTTTTTTACTTGGACAACCCATTTAATCACATGGGACTTCTGTCAATCAGCATACTTGGAACTTCTTGAAATGTTCACATTCAGTTGAAGGAACAAGGTTCTTTGAGTACTTCGTAGATGGGTCACCCTCCCAGGGCTGTGGGGTACTCGGTACCGGGCCAGTCTCTCAGATGGGAATGTCACAGCAGCGGTGACCTGGTCCGTGGCCCTGGGCGCCCAAGTAAAAGGGAGATTGAATGGTGGAATGTAGTTGATTAAATGAATAGTTCGTGATGCCACCTGTGGTGTTTGGCAAGGGAGGTGTTAAGCCGACGCTGCATGCAGATCCTCTGGGACTGATGGTATGGTGCAGCAAAGATGTTATAGCTCCCCACAGGTGGAGCTGTATTCCCAGGGCAGTGTAGATGAATATTGCGGGAAGGGTGCAGTGGTAGGCACAGGGATGTAGCGGTGCCGGAAAGGTTCAGAAAGGAGGCAAGGACACGACAGGGTGCAGTTTCTTTACCTTTACTTGGCAAATGCAGTCCAGGGTCCTGATTACAGATGGTACAAGGGCAGGCTAGCCTGGAAGCAATTCAGGGCTCTCTCCCTCAGCAGATAGGTTGTGCAGTCTCCTTCCTAGCGCTCACTTGAGGGACATCCAGTACTGAGTTACACTGACGTTCCTCCTTATTATCTTTTCTCTAAATACCTCGTATGGCAGACAGCTGTAGCCACTATTTCTCTCTTGGCTCACACGTGCTGTTGTGCCAACTCCTCTGGTGTCTGCTGCAGGACCATTAGTGTCTGTACAACCATGGAGACCAGGCCCCAGTTCATGCACTCTCACTGGAGATGAGCCTTTCCTCTCTGCTCAATCTCCCAGCTCCTTCTCCACGTCTGCACACTTCACCGTCTCCACACTAACTAACTGTTCCCTTCCTGGCCCTCAGAGACCACTCTTCCCCTCAATCCTGGTTCAGAGCTCCCTCTATTGGCCTGGAGTGGGAACTGTGTTGCATGTATAGATAAACTGCTGGAGAGACCCTTCCTTGCTTCCAAGCCTGACATCACCCTCCCAGGAGGAAGGCAATGCCATTGTGGTGACCATACCCCTGGGGGCGCCACATTGACTCATTATATTTTTAACTGGTAGAGGTTTTCCTTCATAGATCATAGCAGATCCTTTTTTCAGACAAAGTATATCATGAAAGAATAATAAAACTAATAAAATCCTTTGAATAATGGTTTAGCACAGTAGCCATAGGTGGTTCATAGATAGCAATCCCACCTAGGTTGTAACTACTCCTAATATACTTGTATGCACTAGTATTGCACATGACAAATGAAAGGTGAGGATTTTGTATCGGTACCCAGGAGTTTCAGAATACACCTGAAATCCAAAGACATGCATGTGTCTCACCAATGTCACATCTGATCAGTAGTATATCTAGATGGGGACAGGTGGGAAAGCTCCGGGTGCAGCCAACAGGGTGGTGACTTTGGGCCAACTGACTCAGAGGTTCAAGGGGTAACCCAGTCAGTTGCATTTTGCTGTCCCCTGGAGAGGAATTGAGCCTTTCCAAGCCTGTGGTCAAGCTTAGAGTCGTCTCAGAGTAGTAAAGAGCCAGCTCCCAGCATTCTATTGCACTCGCGTCTTTCAGCATGTGACTATAAGTATGCAAATTGCATATGAGCGGTCATATTATGACTAGAGATGAACAAATATTTAAATGCTTGGTTCAGATTACGATCGCCGAATTTGCAATATTCAACGATTTATTCTTTGAATATTTTCCAAACATAGCCAAACATCATTGGAGTCAATAGGAGGCAAAAACAAATGCATACACACCTTAAAACGGGCCCAAAAGCTGCCAAAACACATCAATTTAGGGACAGACACCAGGAAAGTGGCCTCAATTCACTCACAGTACAAATTTTAGAATGGCACAGCAGCAATCAACCATGCATGAGATATCAGGGTCTGGGTCAGCATTTACAGCTTTGAATTGAGCTTCAAATTAAAGCGAGGTGGATGAGGGATCGGTGTAAGATTGCTGTACTGGGAGCTCTGATACCACATGAACAGCTCAACCTTCTTTCATGCTCAGAGACACTCAGGTGGCACAAATATCAGTTTCATAGACTACTATTGTCAGAAAAATCTAAGTATAGTACAGTAGTTGACTGAAAGGAAGTAGAGACCTTCTGGTCTTGGAGGCCTACTGGTACAGGCAAAACACATGATGGAGACCCAACCAGGAGTCTACACATTTACAAAAAATAGTGGCAGACACCACCAAAGTGGCATCAATTTCACCAGAGTAGAAATAGTATAATGGGGACCGACATCTCTCACACTACAGCCATCCCACCAGTTGGAGACTGTAACAAGGTTGTGGACCAATGTGCCATGGCCCTTGGAAAGCCTGGTGGTGGCGTATCTAGGTGGCCTAGGAAATCCGACCCCAGATAAACAGCAGCAGGTGAAAACTGCCACCCAAGGAGGGACAAGGAGGTGGCACCAGGTGCTACTCCAAAGCTGACCTACAGAGGGTGGCAGATGACCCCCTAGAGTGTGTATGCTGGTATTACCCAAAGGAGGGATGAAGAATGTAGGAAGGCACTGTAGGGACAGTGGAACCACGGGTGCAGATGGGACCAGCTGAGGAACGGAAAAGCACTGGCGTGTTAGGCTTGGGATGAAGACTGTGGTAAGGTTTGGAATAAGGTGGGATATTATTGGGTCAAGGTTGCAGGTGGTAAGGCAAAGTCTTCAGATGAGATGAGAGGAGAGGGAGGGGGAGCTGGTAGACGTAGGAGAGAATTTAAAGTATAGCTGTTTAGAGTTGTGAGGCAGGTATGCTATGAGAGATGAGAAGTAGGTTTGTTTTGCTGCAGTGAGCCATTGAGCAGCATTTTTACAACTTCTGTTACTGGATAGGCTACTCTACTCCTTTTCTTTGGCAGCCACACAGTGGTACCCTTTAAAGATGAGGGCCAGTAAGAACAAATGCTTCAGTGGATGGCAAGCGCTGCATCAAGTGGCCTCTGCTCCCCTTCCTCCACCTTAACATCACACACAGTACAGTCCTCAGAGGTGGCACTTTAATTACTTTCATTTTCCCCCACATCACTAAAGATTCACAGAGTCAAGAGGAGGAAATCATTTGCACTGATGCCCAATTTTTTTTTTCAGTTTTATCCAGGGCCGGAAGAATTAGGGTCTGTGCAGAATTGGAACCCTCATCTACAGACGTTAACCCTTGTGGGTAGAGGTGATCCTGATGAGACTTGGATACTTGAAGCGCCCACAGACTGTACTGTGCTGTCAGGGCAGGAAGAGGAGGAGGGTGACTCTCATGGTGAGGAATGGGAGAACAGAGAGGATGATGATGAGGTAGTAGATCCCACTTGATGTAAACCCAGAGGCATGCAGCTGAGTAGCTCTGGAGAGGAGGAAGAGGAGGAGGAAGATGAGTTGGTTAGGTCGCGGCTTCCCGCAGACAGAGTTATGCAACCACGACAAGCAATGCATCATCAGCCCTAACTCTGTCAGTGGCCAGCAGTGTTCGTTGGTCTGCAGCTTCCTAGCTTGGGTCTTTTTTTCAGACCGACAAAAATCAAGTTATCTGCCAACTTTGCTAAAAACAACAAAGTAGAGTTAAAAAATGCAATAATTTGTCTACTACATACATGATCTGGCACATGCACGATCAACATGAGTTAATCTGGGTATCTCACTGTGCTAAAATGCAGACTAGCGGGCCTCGCCAACCACTGTCCCCCCCATCAACTGCATCTTCTGATTCTTCCTCCTCCCTCACTGTGGCAAGTGTCTTCACACAGGTCTTTTACCTCAGAACCTCCACTTGTTTACCCACTACAGTCGGGGTGAGTGAGCTTGTCAGCTGATATGGAAGTGGACATACTCCACCCTCTGTCAGCACAGCAGCGAGCCCTCATTTGTGCAGTTGTGATCAACTAAAAAAAATTCTTTCCTCCTACACATGGCAAAGCTAAGAGTTTGAACTTCACAATCTACTATTAATAATAAGGTTTATTTATATAGCGCAATCATTTTACGCAGAGCTTTAAAAGTCAGCAGTTCATATAAAAAAGTCAAAAATGACAAAGTTTACGATAATCAAGTAATTAAAACTAAAATAATGACAACCCTGCTCTTCAGAATTTCCAATCTACAATGAGGTGGGGGTAACACAAAGTATAGGTCCTAATTTACAATGATGGTCCAACCATCTTGAGGAAATGGTGAATAGATAATGGCTGCATGAGGCTTATGGGTAGGGTTTAGTTTGATGGTGAATTATGTTCAGAGACGTAGAGAATAGGCTATGTATGAAAAGGGCTTTGATTAGGGAATGTGATAGGCTGCCTTAAACAGATGTGTTTTTAAGGAGTGCCTAAAAATGTGTAAGTTGTTGTTATACTCCTAATTTCATGGAGGAGAAAGGGTAAGAGGTGAGCTATCTAGACAGGAGATTGAACTGAGCCGGACAAAGACAAGATCAGGAGTGTTACCGTCTTTGTGTGTCTCAGAGATTGAAAGTTGTGAGAAGCCATGAGAATTGGCTAGAGATAGAAGCTGGGATGCAGTTAGGGAGGTGGAGCTGTTGAAGTCTCCCAGGATAAGGCTTGGCAATTCTGAGGACATGAAGTGTGGCAACAAGGCAGAAAAGTGGTCGAGGAAATGGGTGGGTGAGCCTGGGGGACGGTATATGACTTTGTGAACCTCAAAAGAAGAATGGTGTTCAATCGGCCTGTATTTATTTATTTTTAAAAAAACAGGATTGTTGGTGGCAGTGAGGAGTGTGGGGTTATCGTGGAATTAGCAATGATCATACGGCGGTATATACACATATTCCATGCATTGTAATCCGGAGGCGTGAGCCGTACGCTCACTATTAGTTTTCAGAGAAATAATTATTGTGAACACCCTGCGGCCTCCTGGGATGATACGTCGGCCAATCATGACATTGTCTGGACAATTGGGGTCAGCTGATAGCAATTCGCTCCAAAGATTACAGCGGGTTGTTCTGCGCAATTCACGGTCTGTAATCTCTGTGATAATTGGATAGTCAATCCAATCTGTTGGCCACAGAAATGCAGCCTCTCCGCCTTGTGGATACAGATGGTTTCCGAAAGCTGATGGCCGTCGCAGTCCCCCCAGTACCAGTTGCCCAGACACCATTACTTCTGTAAGAAAGATGTACACAGAAGTGAGGATTAGAGTTGAGCAACTTTTGGTTTTTTAGGGTCGCGTTTCGTTTCGTGAAACACGACTTTTCCAAAAGTCGGGTCGAGCAAGATCGTCCGATTATAGGGAAAAGTCGGGGTCGTCCCGAAACACGAAACCCAATGTAAGTCAATGGGGAATAAAAGTCGGCAGTGAGAGGAGGACAGGAAACACACCTACAGTGCCCATTTGAATGCCAAAAGCATCAATTCTTCTTTCTTAAGCTTGTCAACCTTAATTAACTTCATAATACAAGTTACGCACTGAAAAATGGGGGTTATTTGGCTACAAACTGTGGGGGGGGAGGGCTGGCTCCAGGTTTTCATGTGCCCTGGGCGAAAGAGCGCCCCTTTAACACATACCACAACTCATCATGCTCCGATACGGCAGAGAAATAGCGGTATAGTACAATGAAAAATACCTCACTTTTTACATCTCATGACGAGGCCCATCTATTTCTCCATACAGAATCATTGGTCCCATATAATGTTTGAAACAGTATATGATGAGCTCCACATAATGCTACAGTATATGTTGGTCCCCATGGATGAAGCTCCACTGTCTTATGGGCCCAAATAATGCTCCAAACATAATGGGCCCCATTTCTAATGCTCTAGTGTATAATGGGCCCTGTAAATGCTGCTCCAGTGTCTGATGTCCACCTTTGGAATGTTCCAGTGTATGGTGGGCCCCATCTATAATTCTCCAGAGTATAGTGCTCCCCAAAAATTGCTGTCCCAACATTGAAAACAATCAAATAAGTCTCCTCGCTAGGGAATCCCTGTACTTGTCTGGACAGGTGCTATAGCTTGCTTAACAGCTCGCCAGCCGTTCTCACGCCCAGTGTGGATTACACGTGATTGCACAAAGGTGAGAAAGGGTACCGTATCCCCAGATAACATGTATGGATAGCGTACACATTCAAAATATATGTCTCAGGAGGCAGGCTCAGACGGTGTTAGGCCCAGTATGGATTGCACGTGATTGCACAAAGGTTAGAAAGGGTACCGTATCCCCGGATAACATGTATGGATAGCATACACATTCAAAATATATGTCTATACAGCATGAGGCAGGCTCAGACGGTGTTAGGCCCAGTATGGATTGCACGTGATTGCACAAAGGTTAGAAAGGGTACCGTATCCCGGATAACATGTATGGATAGCGTACACATTCAAAATATATGTCTATACAGCATGAGGCAGGCTCAGACGGTGTTAGGCCCAGTATGGATTGCACGTGATTGCACAAAGGTTAGAAAGGGTACCGTATCCCTGGATAACATGTATGGATAGCGTACACATTCAAAATATATGTCTATACAGCATGAGGCAGACTCAGACGGTGTTAGGCCCAGTATGGATTGCACGTGATTGCACAAAGGTTAGAAAGGGTACCGTATCCCTGGATAACATGTATGGATAGCGTACACATTCAAAATATATGTCTCAGGAGGCAGGCTCAGACGGTGTTAGGCCCAGTATGGATCGCACGTGATTGCACAAAGGTTAGAAAGGGTACCGTATCCCTGGATAACAAGTATGGATAGCGTACACATTCAAAATATATGTCTCAGGAGGCAGGCTCAGACGGTGTTAGGCCCAGTATGGATTGCACGTGATTGCACAAAGGTTAGAAAGGGTACCGTATCCCCGGATAACATGTATGGATAGCGTACACATTCAAAATATATGTCTATACAGCATGAGGCAGGCTCAGATGGTGTTAGGCCCAGTATGGATTGCACGTGATTGCACAAAGGTTAGAAAGGGTACCGTATCCCTGGATAACATGTATGGATAGCGTACACATTCAAAATATATGTCTATACAGCATGAGGCAGGCTCAGACGGTGTTAGGCCCAGTATGGATTGCACGTGATTGCACAAAGGTTAGAAAGGGTACCGTATCCCTGGATAACATGTATGGATAGCGTACACATTCAAAATATATGTATATACAGCATGAGGCAGGCTCAGACGGTGTTAGGCCCAGTATGGATTGCACGTGATTGCACAAAGGTTAGAAAGGGTACCGTATCCCTGGATAACATGTATGGATAGCGTACACATTCAAAATATATGTCTATACAGCATGAGGCAGGCTCAGACGGTGTTAGGCCCAGTATGGATTGCACGTGATTGCACAAAGGTTAGAAAGGGTACCGTATCCCTGGATAACATGTATGGATAGCGTACACATTCAAAATATATGTCTCAGGAGGCAGGCTCAGACGGTGTCAGGCACAGTATGGATTTGACGGCCCAGATTACACAGCGGAGGAGCAGGGAGAGGTAAAGATTGCAAATGCTGGGGCCCTGCCCAAGCAAGGGGGCCCACTCGTGGGCGTCGGTACTGGCACTGGGCCCCTCATAGTACAGCGGTGTGTCTGACGGCGGGTGTGCACCACCACCATCAGAGATACTTGATTGCACTATGAGGGACCCTGTGCCAGTGCCCGCGCCCAAGAGTCGGCCTACCCACCTGTCCAGGGCAACGGCACTCGCACGGTGTCGTGCGCTAGGTGGTGACCCCGGCCATGGGGGGGGAGGCAGCACAGTTAGGGAGTTTTAGAAAGTGGCATATGTTGATGTTGTACATTCAGCTGATGCAAAAGGCGAAATAGGTGAAGTACCAGGAAGAGGTGGACCAAAGCAAGCCATTTTTCTGTCACCCTATGTGTCATCAGGGGAAGGTGGGACAAAATCCTTGGAAACCCATGCGTGGTTCATTTTAATGAAGGTTAGATCATCCACATTTTGGGTTGACAGACGGGTCCTTTTTTCTGTCAGGATTGATCCAGCTGCACTGAAGACTCTTTCCGATAGCACACTTGCAGCTGGGCAAGCGAGCTCCTGTAAGGCATATTGTGCCAATTCAGGCCAGGTGTCCAGTTTAGCGGCCCAATAGTCAAAGGGGAATGACCTGTGTGGGAGAACATCGATATGGGAGGAAAAGTAGTTTGTTACCATAGTTGACAACTGCTGTCTCCTGTCACTTTCCATCGATGCAGTATTACCAGTTGTGTGAGCGGTATTTGAAAAATCAGTCCACAACATTGTCATGAAACCCCTGTCTCCAACGCCACTTCTGCTGTGTGCACCACGAACACCTCTGCCAAGCTGCCCCCGGCCCGTACGGCTCGTGTGAGAACCATCACCGCTGCTGTGTGCTGGGAATGCCTCAAGCAACCGATTTACCAGAGTTGCTTGTTTATTAGCCAATATTAGGTCAAGGTTCTCCTGTGGCATGATGTTTTGTAATTTGCCTTTATAGCGTGGATCCAGGATGCTGGCCAACCAGTAGTCGTCATCGTTCATCATTTTGGCAATGCGGGGGTCCCTTTTTAGGATCTGCAAGGCATAATCTGACATGTGGGCCAATGTTCCCGGTGTCAATGATGCACTGCGAGTGCTGGGTGGAGGAGCACTTTCTGGCAAATCCACATCCCTCCAGTCACGCACAAACCCTGTACCAGACCTTGCCACGCCAACATTTTCACTTGCCCCACGAGATGCATCCTCCTCCCCTAAGTAATCATCCCCATCATCCTCCTCCTCCTCCTCCTCTTCTTCCTCCACCTCGTCCAGGAGAGGTCCCTGAGCAGACAATGGCTGAATGTCATCAAGGATTCCCTCCTCCTCTTCCTCCTCATCAACATTGGCTGCAGACGCCTGATCCTTAAGGTGCGTCAAAGTTTGCATGAGCAGACGCATAAGTGGGATGCTCATGCTTAGGATGGCGTCGTCTGCGCTTACCAGCCGTGTGCATTCCTCAAAACACTGAAGGACTTTACAAAGGTCTTTCAGCTTCGACCACTGCACACCTTTCAACTCCATGTCTGCTCTCAAAGTGCCTGGCCGTGTATCCTCCCACAAATGCATTATGGCCTGCCTCTGCTCGCACAGCCGCTCCACCATGTGCAGGGTGGAGTTCCACCTTGTTGCAATGTCGATAATGAGGCGGTGGTTGGGAAGGTGGAGCAATCGCTGCAGCTTCTGCATACGAACGGAGTGTACAGGCGACCGGCGGATGTGCGCGCACAGTCTTCGCACCTTCTGGAGCAGGGCTGTTAACTCCGGATAATTTTTGAGGAAGCACTGCACCACCAGGTTCAAGGTGTGAGCCAAGCAAGGTATGTGGCTGAGTTTTGAAAGGGCTATGGCTGCCACAAAATTACGGCCGTTATCACTAACTATCTTGCCTGCCTCAAGATGTACACTGCCCAGCCATGACTCAGTTTGTCGCTTCAAGTACTCGGCCAGCACCTCGGCGGTGTCTGTCGCCCAAACACATCATCTGCAACACAGCCTGCTGACGCTTTCCACTAGCTGCTCGATAGGGGGACACATCGTGTGCAACAGTGGCAGCTGCAGATGGAGTGCTCGTACGACTGCGCTCTGTGGACGAGCTTTCGCTTCTGGAGGAGGTGGAGGAGGAGGAGGGTCGAACACCTACAGCCAACTGTTTCCTATACCGTGGGCTAGGCAGCACTGTCCCACCACCACTGTCCCCTGTGGACCCTGCATCCACCACATTAACCCAGTGCGCAGTGATGGACACGTAACTGCCCTGGCCATGCCGACTGGACCATGCATCAGTTGTGAGGTGCACCTTTCCGCTCACTGACTGCTTGAGTGCATGGACAATGCGGTCTTTCACATGATGGTGGAGGGCTGGGATGGCTTTGCGAGAGAAGAAGTGGCGACTGGGTAGGTCATAGCGTGGTACTGCATAGGCCATGAGTTCGCGGAAAGCTGTGCTTTCCACCAACCGAAAGGTCATCATCTCAAACGAGATTAGTTTGGCAATGTGGGCGTTCAAACCCAGTGTACGCGGATGAGAGACTGAGTACTTTCTTGACCTACTCATAGTGTCTGGGAGGGTGAGCTGGACTTGAGAGCTGCATATGGTGGAAGTAGCGGTGGACAGGGCGGACTGAGAGAGGGTTGATGATGGTGATGGAGTTGGTGTTCTTTCTGATGGCCTAGAATCAGTCTTTCGTTGATATAACAGTGGGATTCCCTGACTGCTGTGGCCTTGCAACGACACCTCAACATTTGCTGCTGTGCTAACCGGTGGGCTTACAGTGGGGGAAACAATGTAGTGTTGCTGACTACCTTCGTTGTGATCAGTTGCACATGTGGCACTTGAGGTTTGGTGTTGTGTCCACGCTTGCAAGTGCATGCTGGTTAAATGTCTAAGCATGCAACTGGTATTCAAATTTTTCAGATTTTTCCCTCGGCTAAAGGTCTTTGCGCACTTCTTACAGATAACCTTGGCCTGATCATGAGGATTTTGTTCAAAAAAGTGCCACACTGCACTCTTCCTACTTTGGCAGACATTTTGCGGCCTAGCACGCTGTGATCTTTTGACCCTATGGACAAGCTGTCCAGCAACTCTTTTGATGTTTGGAACCTGTCTTTGGAGTGCTCCGGGCCTGCCAGATAACAGCTGTTGCGATGTCGATGTCTGCTGTGGATGCTCCTCATCTGAGCTATTGGAAGCAGCACCCTCTTCCCCCAATGGATGCCAATCTGGGTCAACAACTGGGTCATCCATCACCTCCTCTTCTATGTCATGTGCACCTTCCTCTGTGTCACCGTGTATGGTGGTATAGTGTGCGGGAAGGGGCACCTGAGTCTCATCAGGGTCAGAATCTGGCTCTGTACACTGCGAGGACAATGTAGTGCTCTGAGTGAATGTACCAGCAGAATCATCCATCAGCGGCTGTGCATCAGTGCACTCCATGTCAGATTCATCTTGGCCTGGGTAATTCACCATTTCACTTGATAATCCAGGCATGGTATGTGAAAACAGCTCCATGGAGTAATCAGTAGTATGGCCTGCGTCATCCTTCAATCTTGGTTGGGGTGAAGGACACAAGGAAAGGTGTGGTTCATGAACATGAGCCTCCAATGACGACTCAGTGCTTTTACTTTTTACAACTGAAGAAGAGGAGGCGATAGAGCTGGAGGCTGAGTCAGCAATGTAAGACAAAACTTTTTCCTGATGCTCTGGCTTTAAAAGCGGTTTGCCAACTCCTAGAAAACTAAGCGTTCGAGGCCTTATGTAGCCAGACGATGACGCAGGCTCAACACCTCCTGCATTCGGTCCTATTTTGCTCTTGCCACTACCATCAGATCCACCACCAACACCATCATTACCAGCTGCCAACCCCCGCCCAATTCCACGGCCTCTTCCACCAGCCTTCCTCATTTTTGGTAGAAATGTAGACAAAATCCAACAAACTATATAGTATGTAAAACAAGGTGTCTAGAGAATAAGTGAGATTTTGAATCTCTGCACACACTTTTGGAGACTGGACACTTTTGGATTGTGTGAGGCCCACTGATTATCTGAGCGCTATGTGACAAGCTCGATGGCACAGCTGTGACCTAAGTGATTAGAGGATAAGTGAGAGTTTGAATCTCTGCACACACTTTTGGACACTGGACACTTTTGGATTGTGTGAGGCCCAATGAATATCTGAGCGCTATGTGACAAGCTCGATGGCACAGCTGTGACCTAAGTGACTAGAGGATAAGTGAGAGTTTGAATCTATGCACACACTTTTGGACACTGGACACTTTTGGATTGTGTGAGGCCCAATGAATATCTGAGCGCTATGTGACAAGCTCGATGGCACAGCTGTGACCTAAGTGACTAGGGAATAAGTGAGATTTTGAATCTCTGCACAAACTTTTGGACACTGGACACTTTTGGATTGTGTGAGGCCCAATGAATATCTGAGCGCTATGTGACAGGCTCGATGGCACAGCTGTGACCTAAGTGACTAGAGAATAAGTGAGATTTTGAATCTCTGCACACACTTTTGGACACTGGACACTTTTGGATTGTGTGAGGCCCAATGAATATCTGAGCGCTATGTGACAGGCTCGATGGCACAGCTGTGACCTAAGTGACTAGAGAATAAGTGAGATTTTGAATCTCTGCACACACTTTTGGACACTGGACACTTTTGGATTGTGTGAGGCCCAATGAATATCTGAGCGCTATGTGACAAGCTCGATGGCACAGCTGTGACCTAAGTGACTAGAGGATAAGTGAGAGTTTGAATCTCTGCACACACTTTTGGACACTGGACACTTTTGGATTGTGTGAGGCCCAATGAATATCTGAGCGCTATGTGACAAGCTCGATGGCACAGCTGTGACCTAAGTGACTAGAGGATAAGTGAGAGTTTGAATCTCTGCACACACTTTTGGACACTGGACACTTTTGGATTGTGTGAGGCCCAATGAATATCTGAGCGCTATGTGACAAGCTCGATGGCACAGCTGTGACCTAAGTGACTAGAGGATAAGTGAGAGTTTGAATCTCTGCACACACTTTTGGACACTGGACACTTTTGGATTGTGTGAGGCCCAATGAATATCTGAGCGCTATGTGACAAGCTCGATGGCACAGCTGTGACCTAAGTGACTAGAGAATAAGTGAGATTTTGAATCTCTGCACACACTTTTGGACACTGGACACTTTTGGATTGTGTGAGGCCCAATGAATATCTGAGCGCTATGTGACAAGCTCGATGGCACAGGTGTGACCTAAGTGACTAGAGGATAAGTGAGAGTTTGAATCTCTGCACACACTTTTGGACACTGGACACTTTTGGATTGTGTGAGGCCCAATGAATATCTGAGCGCTATGTGACAAGCTCGATGGCACAGCTGTGACCTAAGTGACTAGAGGATAAGTGAGAGTTTGAATCTCTGCACACACTTTTGGACACTGGACACTTTTGGATTGTGTGAGGCCCAATGAATATCTGAGCGCTATGTGACAAGCTCGATGGCACAGCTGTGACCTAAGTGACTAGAGGATAAGTGAGAGTTTGAATCTCTGCACACACTTTTGGACACTGGACACTTTTGGATTGTGTGAGGCCCAATGAATATCTGAGCGCTATGTGACAAGCTCGATGGCACAGCTGTGACCTAAGTGACTAGAGAATAAGTGAGATTTTGAATCTCTGCACACACTTTTGGACACTGGACACTTTTGGATTGTGTGAGGCCCAATGAATATCTGAGCGCTATGTGACAGGCTCGATGGCACAGCTGTGACCTAAGTGACTAGAGAATAAGTGAGATTTTAAATCTCTGCACACACTTTTGGACACTGGACACTTTTGGATTGTGTGAGGCCCAATGAATATCTGAGCGCTATGTGACAAGCTCGATGGCACAGCTGTGACCTAAGTGACTAGAGGATAAGTGAGAGTTTGAATCTCTGCACACACTTTTGGACACTGGACACTTTTGGATTGTGTGAGGCCCAATGAATATCTGAGCGCTATGTGACAAGCTCGATGGCACAGCTGTGACCTAAGTGACTAGAGAATAAGTGAGATTTTGAATCTCTGCACACACTTTTGGACACTGGACACTTTTGGATTGTGTGAGGCCCAATGAATATCTGAGCGCTATGTGACAAGCTCGATGGCACAGCTGTGACCTAAGTGATTAGAGGATAAGTGAGAGTTTGAATCTCTGCACACACTTTTGGACACTGGACACTTTTGGATTGTGTGAGGCCCAATGAATATCTGAGCGCTATGTGACAAGCTCGATGGCACAGCTGTGACCTAAGTGACTAGAGGATAAGTGAGAGTTTGAATCTATGCACACACTTTTGGACACTGGACACTTTTGGATTGTGTGAGGCCCAATGAATATCTGAGCGCTATGTGACAAGCTCGATGGCACAGCTGTGACCTAAGTGACTAGGGAATAAGTGAGATTTTGAATCTCTGCACAAACTTTTGGACACTGGACACTTTTGGATTGTGTGAGGCCCAATGAATATCTGAGCGCTATGTGACAGGCTCGATGGCACAGCTGTGACCTAAGTGACTAGAGAATAAGTGAGATTTTGAATCTCTGCACACACTTTTGGACACTGGACACTTTTGGATTGTGTGAGGCCCAATGAATATCTGAGCGCTATGTGACAGGCTCGATGGCACAGCTGTGACCTAAGTGACTAGAGAATAAGTGAGATTTTGAATCTCTGCACACACTTTTGGACACTGGACACTTTTGGATTGTGTGAGGCCCAATGAATATCTGAGCGCTATGTGACAAGCTCGATGGCACAGCTGTGACCTAAGTGACTAGAGGATAAGTGAGAGTTTGAATCTCTGCACACACTTTTGGACACTGGACACTTTTGGATTGTGTGAGGCCCAATGAATATCTGAGCGCTATGTGACAAGCTCGATGGCACAGCTGTGACCTAAGTGACTAGAGGATAAGTGAGAGTTTGAATCTCTGCACACACTTTTGGACACTGGACACTTTTGGATTGTGTGAGGCCCAATGAATATCTGAGCGCTATGTGACAAGCTCGATGGCACAGCTGTGACCTAAGTGACTAGAGGATAAGTGAGAGTTTGAATCTCTGCACACACTTTTGGACACTGGACACTTTTGGATTGTGTGAGGCCCAATGAATATCTGAGCGCTATGTGACAAGCTCGATGGCACAGCTGTGACCTAAGTGACTAGAGGATAAGTGAGAGTTTGAATCTCTGCACACACTTTTGGACACTGGACACTTTTGGATTGTGTGAGGCCCAATGAATATCTGAGCGCTATGTGACAAGCTCGATGGCACAGCTGTGACCTAAGTGACTAGAGGATAAGTGAGAGTTTGAATCTCTGCACACACTTTTGGACACTGGACACTTTTGGATTGTGTGAGGCCCAATGAATATCTGAGCGCTATGTGACAAGCTCGATGGCACAGCTGTGACCTAAGTGACTAGAGAATAAGTGAGATTTTGAATCTCTGCACACACTTTTGGACACTGGACACTTTTGGATTGTGTGAGGCCCAATGAATATCTGAGCGCTATGTGACAGGCTCGATGGCACAGCTGTGACCTAAGTGACTAGAGAATAAGTGAGATTTTGAATCTCTGCACACACTTTTGGACACTGGACACTTTTGGATTGTGTGAGGCCCAATGAATATCTGAGCGCTATGTGACAAGCTCGATGGCACAGCTGTGACCTAAGTGACTAGAGGATAAGGGAGATTGGATTGCTTTTAAAAAAGCAGTTTGCGGAGCAGTGGGTAAACAGCAATGCCAGCCTGTCAGGAAGCCTTAAAAGGCAGCCCAACAACCAACACCACTGATACACCACTATATAGCCTCCCCTTGCACTGCACACAGTGACTGGTGTGTTGTGCAGGCCAAATTGCTATCAGCAGCAGAAGCAGTTTTTTTTTCTTCTCAGCAGGACAAAAAAAAAAATTGGGATTGCTTTTAAAAAAGCAGTTTGAGGCCCAATGAATATCTGAGCGCTATGTGACAGGCTCGATGGCACAGCTGTGACAAAAGTGACTAGAGGATAAGGGAGATTGGATTGCTTTTAAAAAAGCAGTTTGCGGAGCAGTGGGTAAACAGCAATGCCAGCCTGTCAGGAAGCCTTAGAAGGCAGCCCAACAACCAACACCACTGATACACCACTATATAGCCTCCCCTTGCACTGCACACACAGTGACTGGTGTGTTGTGCAGGCCAAATCGCTAGCAGCAGAAGCAGTTTTTTGGTCTTCTTCCCTGCCTAACGCTCTCCCTACAGAATCAGCAGCAACCTCTCCCTATACTGAGATCGGCAGAAGTAAGATGGCGGTCGGCGTGCACGCCCTTTTATACCCCCTGTGACGCCCACCAAAGCAAGCCAATCACTTGCATGCCCTTCTGAAAGATGGTGGTGACCCGTGCCTATGTCATCACGTTGCCCACAGTGTCCGTGGATCCTGATTGGCTGAAAAAGAGCGCAAAACAAACTTTTGAAACGCGACTTTGGCGCGTAAGTCGCCAACCTCGTGGCCGACCTCATCCTAGGGTCGGGTTTCGTTTCATGAAACCCGACTTTGCCAAAAGTCGGCGACTTTTGAATTTTTTCGACCCGTTTCGCTCAACTCTAGTGAGGATATGAATAGGCACCAGTGTTGCGACTGTCTTCTTTGTGGTGGTGCAGTAACCAACAATGCAGTAAATATCCAGAAAAGGGAATGTGAAAGACATCACTTACCAGTCTCTTCTGTGAATTAAAAGTCCTTTATTTCAACATAATCCGGACATCCATCTAGCAGTGGCGCGGCAGGGGGAAACATGCAGAGGAACAGGTGGACGACGGCCGTTTCGCACTCACTTTGCACTTTTACAGGTCCAATCATGGAAGAGGAAGAAGCAGAGGAAGATGTAGAAAGGTTAACAATATCTTTAAGTTCAGGCCTGTCATCTCACAGGCGGGTGCCATGGGAAGAACAAATGGAGAAGACGAGGAGAAGGATGAGAAGGAAGAGGTGATGGACCCACAACAGTTAGAAGATGAAGACGATAATGATTCCCTCTCTGTTGTCTGTGGTTGTCAGGAGAGGATGAAGGAAGCAAGCTTGAGTGTTATCCTGCCACCAACACGCTATGGACTTGTACCTCATGAAAGAGACGACCCATGAGCGCCTTTTTGCAGCACTATCTGCAAAATGATTGTTACCCGTATAGTTATGATTCCAAATAGTGCTGACTACTGGGATTGCCAGTGTGTTTGAATCACAATACAAAAGTAAATTTTGCCAGTTGCTTCCCCCACTGGAAAGGGATGCGCCCATGTTGCAGTATCAAAACATGCATGAAGACAATCTTGACAGTGGTTTTTCCCTAGACAGCAGTGCCACGCACAGTTTGCATCACAGTGATAGGCTTCCATCCTTGGGAATGTTGAGTTGTCAAAGCAAAAACATTAGCAGTCTTGCAGCGCTGGAATCCTGGGTTCCAACTCTACCAAAGACAGCAACTGCAAGGAGTTTGTATGTTCTCCCCGTGTCTGAGAGGGTTTCCTCCGAGTACTCATTTTTCTTCCCACATTCCAAAGACATACTGATAGGAAATATATATTTTGAGTCCCAATGGAGACAGTGCTTCTAGTGGGAGGCACGGTGGCTCAGTGGTTAGCACTGCAGCCTTGCAGCGCTGGGGTCCTGGGTTTGAATCCCACCAAGGACAACATCTGCAAGGAGTTTGTATGTTCTCCCAGAGTTTGCGTGGGTTTCCTCCCACAATCCAAAAACATACTGATAGGGATTTTAGATTGTGAGTCCCATCGGGGACAGTGATGAAGATGTGTGCAAACTGTAAAGAGCTGCGGAATATGTTAGCGCTATATAAAGATTATTATTATGTATGTAAAGCAATGTGGAATTATTGACGCTATAGAAGTATTTCAAAAGAATAAATAAATAGAAATTGATGCCACTTTTTTGTGGTATCTCCCCAAAAATTTATGGAAATATTTGCTCTCCAAGTTGGGTTTCCTTCATTCGTGTTGCCTGAATTGGCCACAGCTCTCAGAGCACCAGGCCTACACCTGTCACTCAACCACCAGTTACTGATCAAACTTTAAGCAAGAAATACTGCTTCAAGCCCTGTCCAATGCTTAAATGTGGCGTGGTTTAAGGACCATGCTATTAGCACAAAGAATTTACTGTGAAATGTGGACTCCTGGCTGGAGCACAATACTAGCACAATACAGCAATATGGCTGCACGGTAGCTCAGTGGATAGCCTTGCAGTACTGGGGTCCTGGGTTCAAATGCCACTAAGGACAACATCTGCAATGAGTTTGTATGTTCTGCCTGTGTTTACTCCTGGTACTCTCATTTCCTCCCACACTCCAAAGACATACTGATAGAGAATTTAGATAGTGAGCCCCATTGGGGACAGCGATAATAATGTTTATAAAGTGCTGCAGAACAAAATGGCGCTATATACTGTAAGCAAATCATAATAAATAAACTAATTCCAGTCCAAAAAAGATAAAATGAGGCCTGCTTTATGTAATAACAGAAAAAAATGTATTTGTTGGTGTGGATGAGCCTTGGATGCAGCAGAATCTGAGCACAAAAGAATGACGACCTCGGATGTGGCCAGAACAAATTTATATTCTGTCATGTGTACCCCTGTATGGAGAACAATATGTGCACCAAAGAATGAAAAGATGAAATGTAGCCTGATTTTGGTAGCAAGATATTAAGAAAACCAATTTTGATTTTATCACGTGTACCCCTGTATGGAGAACAATATCAGCACCCAAAAATTAAAAACTGACATCTAGCCTGCTGTATAATGTTACTAACAGAAGAAGGTATTTTTTTAATAGTGGATGGTGCCTGTATACAATCGAATATATGCGCAAAACAATTTCAAACTCAGATTTAGCCTGCTGTTTCACGTTTGTAACAGAAATTTTTTTTAAATCAGCATGAGCTCTGCAGACAGCTTAATTTCACCGCCACAAAATGACAAGACGTGATATGGCGTGCTGAATCATGTTAGCAACAGTCCCAAAAATAATTTTTTACTGTGCAACAGTTCTACTCACAGAACAATTTCACTGCCACAAAAATACAACGTGGGATAAGGTGGGCTGTATCACGTTTCGCCACAGAATTTTATTTCTTTTTAATCTGCATAAGCTATGCAGACAGTTGAATTTCACCACCACGAAAAAACAAGGTGTGATATGGCGTGCTGAATCATGTTAGCAACAGTCCCAAAAATAATTTTTTACTGTGCAACAGCTCTACGCACAGAACAATTTCACTTTCACAAAATTACAATGTGGGATATGGTGGGCTGTATATCGTTTAGCAGCAGAAATTTTTTTGAAATGTGCGTGAGCCCTGCAGATCGCTTAATTCCCCCCCCCCCACAAAATGACAATGTGAGATATTGCGGGCTGTATCACGTTTAGCAACAAAAAATGTTTTAGTTATTTAATCTGCGTGAGCTATGCAGACAGTTGAATTTCACCAACACTAAATGATAAGGCGATATATGGCGTGCTGAATCACGTTAGCAACTGCTAAAACTATTTTTTTTACTGTGCAACAGCTCTGCAAACAGACCAAATTTCACCGTCACACAATTGCAACTTGGGATGCGGCGAGCTGTATCACATTTAGCAACAGAATTTTTTTTTAATGTGCATGAGCTCTGCAGACAGCTTAATGTCACCACCACAAAATGATAACGTGGGATTAAGGCGGGCTGTACCACGTTTAGCAACAGAATTTTTTTTTTAATGTGCATGTTCTAAGCAGACAGTTGAATTTCACCACCGCTAAATAAGAAAAGTGAGATATGGCGTGCTGAATCACAGTAGCAGCTGCCAAAACATTTTTTTTTTCATGCACAACAGCTAAAATCACAGAACAATGTCACCACACCACTAAATGACAAGGTGACATATGCCTTGCTGTACCACATTTAGCAACTGAAAAAATAAGATTTAGAAAGGTCTACTCGTGTATTGAGCACAATGGAAGCAGTGCTATGAAATGTGCTCTGCTGTCTTTGTCTGTGGACCTCAGTAATGACTGGAAGGTCGATTTCACAGCCACACAGAACCCTAGCTATCTTAACTATCTGACTTAGGCTGGTTTCACATTGGCGTTTCACAGACCTGCGTCGGTCTGTGCATGGCCGCCGCTAAGCTCCGCCCCCAGCCGCACCTCCTCCCAGTGCGTTTGGCAAAGGTCAGCGCACTGTTAAAAAGGACGCATGCACCGGCAAACACATACCTGCGCACGGCCTGCGTACCCAGTGCTAAAGATAGGGTACGCAGGTCGCATGCAGCGTCATGCGCCCATAGGCGGAGTGGCCGGGAGGAGGCACGGCCGGGGGCAGAGCTTAGCGGCGGCCATGTGCAGACCGACGCAGGTCTGTGAAACGCCAATGTGAAACCAGCCTTAGAAACAACTGCCTAGTTAACTAGCTAAAATCTGTCAGCAAATAGTCCCAGCATCAGGAGCATCTCTGAGCTGTTACATTGTCAAAATGGTGCTAAAACAAGATGTACACTCTTTATATAGAGAGGGACATGTGATTTTAGCAGCCATTGACACAAGCAGTGTTGGCAGGACGTTGTGGGTGTTTCCTGCTCCCTGATTGGCTAGCCACAATGTGCACACATAAAGTTAGGCAAAAAATATTTACAAGCACTCCGCACCTCTGAGCTCTGCCAACCCCCTACCCTCATCAAACACGTGCTTCATGCTCAGGATACACCACCATTATTGTAGCAAAAGTGCTCACAAAACTTTAGTGGCAACACAAAGATTTTCCCGCACTTTTTACAGAATGTTTCCGATTTTATAAAATTTTGCTTGAGTTTCTGATCACGAATCCGAATGTGCCATATTCGTGCTGATTTTATGTTGGTGATCGTTTTTCGAACAAATTGACTCATCACTAATTATGACTGAATTTTGCCCCTGACACAGGAACCTTCTTATGCCCACAGCCTTCACATAGGTCTTTCTGTTTATACTTCCCAAAATAATACCCAATTCGAAAAAGAGTAGACAGAGGAGGAAATATTCCATGTTATATCTGTCTGATGAGAACGAATATTCTCAGCTATGAAAGTCTATATGGCTTTCTGTTACTACTGCTAGTATAATCAAAGCTGCTATTGATTTCATTTCCAAATTATTAATCAATTTCACAGCTGAAGAGCAATATTGTCTTGCTCATCTCCAGCAGATCTTAACATCCCTCCCTCTGGCTATGCATCCAGGAGGTGATGAAGGACAAAGCAATTATAGTATTATATCTATAAACTCAATTTGCTAAAGCTTCAGAACAATATTCAGCTGAACTTTATATATGATGGAAAACCTCTGCTCCTTTTAAAGGTCTTTTGGAATGAATCCAGTAGAGACATTTGGCTGACAGTCATGAGACCATTGGCTGCATTTTAAGTAGATGCATAAAACATGTAAAAGAAATGGATCTTCAGAAAAAAAATATTGTCTATTTTATTATATACATATTTTTAAAGTTTTGGTTAGTCATTTTTTGTTACTATAAACATAAAAATACTAATACCAACTTGAATTATTACAGTTCTCACAAGCTGACTCATTTTCTATAGTTCACTTGTAAGCTTTGCTGTACAGATTGAGACCCAGGTAAGCTGAGTAATTTCAATATCATTTAAGGGTGGATGATGTTACTCACCTGTCCTGGCTCCAGACTGAGGTTTTGCTTCCTTCCCATATGCTTGATTCCCTCTGTGGTAGTCCACACTGATTTACTATAGTAACCTGGCAAGCAACTATGATGTCATCATCCCGTCTTTTTAAGGGCAGCTCAGGCAGCTGTGTGTGACCTGAGTATTCAGATAGTCATGCACTCTACTACCATGTGTTTTCCTGCTCAGCCACACTTCCCACATGGTTCTGCTCTGCTGGAATCAAGTGTCTGATTTACTGTTCAGACAATTAATTATAAATTAAAAAATTATAATTTAAGTAAACCAAAATAGCTTTTCTTTACTGAAAAAAATTGAAGTTTCAGTGTAATTTATGAAGGAAGCAGGAAGTGCCAAAAATTAGGGACTCAGAGGGACTCAGATACACCCTGTATTAGAGATAAAGGAGGACCTCATACGCATTATGTTCAAATTGAAAAATAGTGGAACTCTTAGACTCATAAAGACTATGCACTAAGTGCAAATCCTGCTAAAAATTAGAAGCGGGGTCATCCATACACCTTTGAAGGCACCTACTGTAGTTCCTCATTCAAATATTGTGGAAAAAGTATAGTTGTGTTACTTCTACACTCATAAAAGTTCTGCCCACAGTGCAAAGCCCACCAATAATTACAAGCTGGGTCATCTATACACCCTTGAAGGCAACAAATGGAGTGCCTCGTAAGAAAATTAAGATCATGTAGTTATGGTACTTCTACACTCATAAAGGCTTTGCACAAAACAAGTATAAGTAGGCTCATCCAGTCATCCCTAGACTCTAGAAGGCAGCAACTGGCGGGCCCCATTCAAATATTGAACATTAACCCCTTAACGACTGTCGATGCGCCTTTTTACGGCTTCAGTTAAGGGCACTTATGCCACAGCGCCGATTTTTAACGGCGCTTAAAAATAAGTGTATAGCGCCCCCCAGAGTCAGACTTTCTCTGGGATCTCAGCTACTGGGGGTTGCTGAGACCCCAGAGAACATGATTTGGATTTTGTTCAACCGTAAAAAAAAATTCCAATTTCCTACTTAATTTCTTTCTCCTCTGATGTGATCGCAGAGAAATGGGGCCCACTGATTTCCCTCTGGTACCTCCGGAGTCCCCGCATTCCTCCATGAAGCCCCCCGTCTTCTTCTGGGAGAATATTGCTGGCGCATGCGCAGTGCACCCGGCGAGATCCGGCAGCAATAGGAAATTTTTCCTATTAGTTCATTTTGATCACTGTGATAGACCCTATCACAGTGATCAAAATAAAAAAATAGTAAATCAAACCCCCTTTATCATCCCCTTAGTACGGTAAAAATAATAGAATAAAAAAAGTATTTATTTCCATTTTTCCATTAGAGTTAGAGTTGGGCTAAATTTAGGGTACGTGCACACGCTGCGGATTGGGGTGCGGATTTGGCCGCGCGGATTTTGTAAAATCCGCAGGTAAATCTGCAGGTCAAAAGACCTGCGGTTTTACCTGCGGATTAGCCTGTGGTTTTGTCCTGCGGTTTTTCATCTCCACAATGGAGGAGATGGCAAACCGCATTGACATGTCAATTCTTTCTGCAGTTTAGAAACCACGGAAAACAGCACCGCTCTGTCTGCACTGCGGTTTTTAATATCCATAGGATATTATGGTACTGTACACCGCAGCAAAAACTGTTGCGGATCCGCAGCAGCCAAATCCGCTGTAGAACTGCAGCAGAATCCGCAGCGTGTGCACACACCCTCAGGGGTAGGTGTTATGAATGGGTCACCAAGGAGGATAGCAGGCCCAGGCGAAGCCACAGAAAACCAGAGAGGTTGGTCACTAAGCGGATTGCAGACCCCTGATCCTATCCACACAACTAGCAGTAGCCGTGGAGCGTCCCTACGATGATCCTAGACGCCTCAGCACAGCCGGAGAGCTAACTAAGCCTAAAGCAAGAAAGGGGAAATCTAAACTGCCCCGGAGCAGACCCCAAAGGAGTAGATAGCCCCCAAACATATATTGTCCGTGAGACAAGATGAAAACACAAACACAGGCAGAAAAATATACTGAGCAAACGATGGGGCCCAGACTGACTAGACAGGACAGGAAAGGAAAGACACTGTCTGCAATCACGCAAAAAACCCTGCAAAAAGTCCAACACGTCTGATGCACAAAAATACTAAAGTCGCACGACTTCACCCCCACTAATCAGCACTCTGGTATATTCTGAAAGCAAAGCAAAAAGATACCAAAATAAAAGGGGACAAAACAAACTGGCACAAACAGTAACATATGGGTGGTGATTCAGCACAGCCCCAGCCGGAGCTAGCTGACCCGCACAAGGCAGAGATAGACAAAACCAAATCAAATGTAAACAGAGTAGCAAATGAACCACTTAGCTGAACATGCAGGGACAGAGCAGGAGACATCAGACCTCAGGAGGCAAAGGAAGAAAATCACCAGCAGGGATAGATAACAGTTTTTAATCAAATCTCTATCCTTACACCATGCTGCTCTCAGATGGGTTAGCAAAATGTGGTGACAGATTCATGGAAGTAACCATGTATCTTCTTGCAATCATCATGCCCATTAGCTATTTTCCCTCTTACTTCTTAAACAATTGTGGCTTCTACTCCCATGTTATGGACTCTCTACATTTGTATACATTTTGAGGATGTTGTAACCTCTTTGTTGCCGAATTTCAAAAAGCATCGTCCCGGCCCTCCTGAAATCTGAGATGGTAAAAGTCTACCAAAATGCGGATACCAAATGAATGTTATTCTCACCAATGATTGGTATGTAAATATTCCAAGTTTTTGCAACATTTCCATATTTTGAGCTATGTGAAACCAAACCTTTAGACATTTTGGAATGCCTCTGAATATAATAGATATGGCGCTTACAATACAGAAAGCTCAGCAGACCATACAGACTAGTAAAGGCCAAGAATATGTTCATTCTCATTGTAATTTACTCCAATTTTTAGCTCCCACACCGTCCTCATCTATCATCTGATCAGTTAAAAACTTCCTCTATGGAATCGTAGTTCCATTATTTTGTTTGACTTTACCAAATTACTTGAAAGGTCACAGTGCTTAGTTTTTGTCGAGATATTGAAGAGCGGATAAATGGCAGCATTTTGATCAATGTGTCACTTATATATTTGATTTTTTTCATTGCTTGGGACATAGAATAGAAAATTAATAAACAAATTATTTAAATAAAAAAAATATACAAAAAATATTATTTAGGCTGGTTTCACACTTGCATTTTTTTGCGCTGCGTTTTTGCGCATACATGCGCATGCGTTTTTTCCCCCTATATTTAACATGGGTGCGCATTGTCATGCATTTTTTGTACGCGTTTGTATGCGCATGCGTTTTTTCCCCCTATATTTAACATGGGTGCGCATTGTCATGCGTTTGTACGCGTTTGTATGCGCATGCGTTTTTTCCCTTATATTTAACATGTGTGCGCATTGTCATGCGTTTGCACGTGTTTGTATGCGCATGCGTTTTTTCCCCTATATTTAACATGGGTGCGCATTGTCATGCGTTTGTACGCGTTTGTATGCGCATGCGTTTTTCCCCTTTATTTAACATGGGTGCGCATTGTCATGCGTTTGTACGCATTTGTATGCGCATGCGGTTTTCCCCTATATTTAACATGGGTGCGCATTGTCATGCGTTTGTACGCGTTTCTATGCGCATGCGTTTTTTGTAGTGTGCGCCCAGGCGCACAAAATGCGACCTGTTGCATCCGACCTGTCTCAAAAAACGCCTCAAAAAATGTCTAAAAAAAACGCATGCGCACGGAATTCACCCAAACACACATTAAAGTCTATGGGAACGCTGACGTGCGCATGGTCGTGCGCATGGTCATGTGCACGTCAGTGTTTAAAAACGTGTGCATTTTTTTACCATGCGCAAAAAACAAGGAAACGCATTAAAAACGCATGATGCGGGTTTTTTTGCTCGCTTGCACAGCGTTTTGCGTGCTTGCAGTGCGCACGCAGTGCAGCGCAAAAAAAAGCAAGTGTGAAAGTATCCTTACACATATAAAATGACTTTGCTGATTCTACTGGCCTTAAATAGAGCTTCTCTTCTTCTACTACGAGTGTAGACTAGATGCGCCAATACATCATGGGGGAGGTGCCAGATATTGCAGAGGGGGCTGCTGGGACATGTAATTCCACTGGCAGGGGATTTTAATGTCATAGTAAGTAAAATGGGTCTCTGGATCCCTAAACACTTCCCTCATTTCCACTACAATTGTCAATAGCGGGAGGTGGCACTTAGAATCATAGAATCGTAGAGTTGGAAGGGATCTCCTGGGCCATCTGGTCCAACCCCCTGCTCAAAGCAGGATTCGCTAAATCATCCCAGTCAGATGTCTGTCCAGCCTCTGTTTGAAGACTTCCATTGAAGGAGAACTCACCACTTCTCGTGGCAGCCTGTTCCACTCATTGATCACTCTAACTGTCAAAAAGTTTTTTCTAATATCTAATCTGTGTCTCCTCCCATTCAGTTTCATCCCATTGCTTCTAGTCTTTCCTTGTGCAAATGAGAATAAAGTTGATCCTTCTACAATGTGACAGCCCTTTAGATATTTGTAGACAGCTATTAAGTCTCCTCTCAGTCTTCTCTTTTGCAAACTAAACATTCCCAAATCCTGCAACCTTTCCTCATAAGACAGGGTTTGCAGACCGGTCACCATTCTGGTGGCTCTTTTCTGAACTTGCTCCAGTTTGTTGATGTCTTTTTTGTTGATGTCTTATGGAGATGGTGTAAGACCCCCCCCCGGGGCACTCCAAAAGAGGTGGTGTCTGGGTGCAGGTGTTGGAGCGCCGGTGATGTTCCTGAAATTTTAAGCAGCTAGACACACATGTTAACTTGTAAAGGTAAACACTTTACTGAAGGAGAAAATGGTACAGTCTCTCTCTTAAAGGAAAAGTGACAGAAATTCACAGTATAGGTTACACTGCATGTTGTGAGTATGAAAAAAGGTGTCATCCCCTTATGAAACAAGCAGGTTTATGGCCTCTCAGGGCGTCTGAAGTTCTCTTCACTTACTATTGGAGGAAATATTATGCACAGTCCAATTAATGCTATACTGATGGATGGACCGTCACGGATTGGCTCCCAGTGGCAGCACACTTGTAGTGTGGAAGTACTCACGGCTTGGGCCCTACCGATCCCTATTGCAGGGGGCAGTTCAGACAAAGTTCTTGACATGGCAGACACGTGGATCTGGTTTCCATCAGGAAGTACCTTGGAAAACCAGTACGCAGGATAGCACTAATTCAGCCTTATTTTTCCTGACTGCCTGAGGCTTCACTCCTTTGTGGAGGCGATTATATGGAGAATGATGTCCCCTCAGTGTGGACTGGAATGGATTCTTGCACAAAGGAGCTTCCGTCCTCTTCCTTGACTAGTCAGGACTAGACTGGTTTGTGCCAGCTCACAGGAAGTGTGTGTATTGAGCTGGGAGACGCCTCAGAGCCGTTTAGGTGGCAGCTTGTAGTGAGGAAATTAATTACCTAGCTTTCATACATATACATTGACCATATAATATTCTCCACAAATACACACACATTGCTAACATAACCAAAATAAATTATATCGAGTAACCAGTTATTAGGATCATTATATAGGACACATCATATAAATATCAAAGATAGTTGCCGAAGGCCACAAAAATGATGTACTAGTCCATAATATTATTAATATAAACTTTATTGGTAAAAAATCATTGAGACGAGGGCAGGCACACACATTTCTCTGGACCCTACTGTGGAGCTGGGAACCATTTATATATACTATTGTCAAGGTATAATATTTTTCCTTGTTTATCATGTGTTACGCATTATAACCATATGTGCCCCCATTTCTAACACAGCACCCATCTTTATTTTATGGTGGGTCCTGTCATATATTTATGCACATGTAGTTCCACAGCTTAGGTAGTTTTCCTGTAAGGTGTTGTGTGCCCCTTTTTTCATATAGCTGCACAATGTTCAATAATTTTTCACCTATGGTATTGTAACTTTTTTTCCCCCTCCCTCCCCCCAATTTCCTTTCCTGTGTCTCAATGATTTTTTTTACCAATAAAGTTTATATTAATGATATTATGGACTAGTACATCGTTTTTGTTGCCTTCGGCAACTATCTTTTGTGTACATTGAAAAGTAGATTGCAGAAAAGTACAAAGCACATTTATGAATCCTCAGTGTATGCACATACAATGTATTACATGTCTAAACTCACAGGGCCCAAAGTAGTACAGGCACACTGAAGCCAATCTACTGCCACATGAGAATGTTCTCACTCAGCAGCAGTAGAACGGGTGCTGGGATATCACACATGTTAGCTGAACATGACAATTTTTGTCTGATATTAGCCTGCATGTGTATAGAGCATTTTAATAGGGATGAAAAAAAAAGTCCCTCGGTCTCTTAAAAAATTAAAAATTGACGCCACTTGAAATTTATTACTATATTATAAACTGTTCTAGACTCAGATATTCCTTACTGGTTGCAATTGGAATCCTATGATTCTACGGCCACCATTGACCAATGCACACTATGAGAGAAACACCATGATCAGGTAATGTCCAGGCAGAGTACACATGGAGTAGCAGTGGTGTAGGCTTAGTGGCGTTCTTTAAGAACCAATGGAATAAGTTGCTGATGACACAACAGTGTGGGGTCAGCACTATAGGTGGAGCCAACTCCCTGCGATAGTCTTTGGAGTAGTGTGTTAGTGTTTTTGCGGACTGACTAGTCAGCACAAATTCAAGGTGACGTGTTCGATTTTTATTCGAGTCACAAATCAAACTTGCCAATGCAACTCTATGGGTCTGTAACAAAGTCAGGCAGCACTTGGATCCGATCCTTGTGCAGTCCATTTTTCAAGGACTTGTTTCCAAGGGAAGTTGTGAGACTCCATGATTTTGTTTCTGTTTTTCATCTGAGAAAAACTGATGAAATTCTGATATAAACCAATACACTGAAACAACACTGACAAAAATCGCATCAAAATCAATGGTGAACCTTGGACCATGTTTTGTGGACAAGAAAAACCACAGACTTCTGAATAGGCCATAATGAGCAGAATGTAACCAAAACAGAGGGAAGGAACGGATTTTAAGTTACACCATGTTTCCTTCTCCATTCACACCTCTTTTCCGTAGACTAGCAGAGTTCGGAGCACAGCTTTGGATGTGACTGGAGATGAATGAATTTTAGCATTGGTTAAAGGGCAACGCTCATTCAACAGGATAGCTATCATGCCCCCCCCCCGATGAGTCTAATGATGACGAAACGCGTTGGGAGACACTATTCCTAGAAGGGGCATTTTTTGGTGCGGCAATGAATTTTACATGCCACTGAAGTTTTGAGCCCCTAAACTTGACTGTAGGAGTCGGTAGACACCCCGGTCCTCAGATGAGTATAACTTTGATTAACTTCATGGTACTCACTATGAGATTGTAAAAAAAAAATGCATGCCTGAATTGAATTTATATGGAATAGGCATGGATGTATTAATTCTTTACTCAGTGAGTAAAATCATGTGTGGTAAGATCGAGATTTGAGTAATAGGTCCCGTGTTGAATGATCATATTGTAATTGTTGCATAGATACACCGCCATTAAACAAATGAATAATAGCAACTCCAGTTTTGAAAGAGGAATGAAGAGTACAAGGCATTTTCTCTATTCAAATACTCTTATGGGAACTGAATAAGTGATAAGTCATTTTATAGCTATCTCACATCATTTATTTGTTTGTGACCAGGGCCGGACTGGCCATCTGGCAATTCTGGCAAATGCCAGAAGGGCCTGTCTGGTGATGTGCTGCCTTGTCTGACACGTTGTTAGCAGAATCTGTGTTCTCAAGACGCCCATACTGTTAAGACTTGTGATGGAGCACAAAGTCGCTGACTCCATCACTTACCCCACTTAGTAAATCTTCCTTTCCTCCATCCAGGGTAATATTAGTAATATATCCTCATCTGGTGCTTGGGGATGGGGACAGCATGGGCCTGTGTGATTTCAAATGCCAGGGCTGAATTTCAGTCCCAGTCCGTACCTCTTTGTGACCCAGTTGAAACAGGCATCATCATTATTGTTGGTATAGGGACATTAATAGACCATAATAAGAGAACCTATAAATCTTGTATAATCGGTTGAGATTTCTCGGGCAACTCGGTTGTTATATATGGCGGTTTTATACCTTTGTTATTTTACTTGCACTGTTCTTTGGCACTAGCACTTTTTGCACTTTTTTGATTGATGTTTTTAAATAGTTTAATAAAGGTTATGTGTTAATGCCCCAGATTTGCTGATCACACATCTTTAACTTAGTTTGGGCTTATTCAAGCCCCCGCTGACAAAACACTGTTAAAGAGCACAGCAAGGCAATAGTACAAGAGGGGATGCAGATATATTTTAATGTACTGATGGCTGAAGCCAAGCGCCGGGCAAAACACACAGTATGTGAACATCTGGCACCAGGTAACAGAAACATCACTGGCATTAATAAAATTTAAGTAAATTTACTGAATGTTTCTAGGGGCCAAGTTCCCATGCCATAAATCATTCTAATTTTTCTGAATTTATCAAAATTTTAATTACAAATGCTTGTACAGTGGCATGTAAAAGTTTGGGCACCCCTGGTCAAAATTACTGTTATTGTGAACAGTTAGGCAAGTTGAAGATGAAATGATGGCACATTTCCTTTGTGTTTTAGGAACCAAGAAATATATATTGTCATTTTTTATCATTTTAAAAATTACAAAAAGGGAAATGACCCAATGGAAAAGTTTGGGCACCCTTGGAGATTTGTAACTTTGACCCAGGCTACAGATTTTAATTAGCCTGTTCGGGTTATTGTTGTTCACTATCATTGTTAAGAAAGGCCAGGTGATGCAGATTAACCAGCTTTATAAAGACTCAGCCTTCCCCAACCTTGTGCCAAAAAACAGCAGGCATGGGTTCTTCTAAGCAGCTGCCTAGCACTCTGAAAATCAAGATGGTGGAGGCCCACAAAGCATGAGGTTGTTTTGCAGCCAGTGGCATGGGGAACATTTCACAGGTAGAGGGAAGAATGGATTCAATGAAATTTCAACAAATTCTTGAGGCAAATATAACACCATCTGTAGAAATGCTGAAGTTGAAAAGAAAAAGTTATCCTTCTATAAGTGGATGATGAGCCCAATCACACATCAAAATCCTCAACAGACAGATCTCAAAAAATGCAAGCTAAAGGTTTTACAATGGCCCTCACAGTCCCCTGATCTGAACATCATTGAAAATTTGTGACTAGACCTCAAAATAGAAGAGGATGCAAGACGCCCCAGGAATCTCACAGAACTGGAAGAATTTTCCAAGGAAGAATGGATGAAAATCCCTCAAACAACAACTGAAAGACTCTTGGCTGGTTAAAAGAATCATTTGCAAGCTGTGATACTTCCAAAAGGGGGAGCTACATGCAGGGGTCCAAGCTTTTGCAATGGCTCGTTTTCATTTTTGTAATTTTTAAAATATAAAAGGTGAATATATATATATATATATATATATATATATATATTTGTCTAAAATACAAAGGAAATGTGTGATCTGTAACTTTAGGCCTTTTAGAGCTCATTTCATTTTCAACTTGCTTAACTTTTTACAATAACAGTAATTTTGACCAGGGGTGACTAAGCTTTTAATTGACACTGTAGACTATAGTGATGGTCAAAAGTTTAGAGACTAACACAAATTATGGTTTTCACGTAGTTTGCTGCTTCAGTGTTTTTATATCTTTTAGCATTTTAATACGTTTTTAGTCTATGGTTACTGAGTTATAATTATCAACATTTCATACTTTTTTAATCTTTTATTGGCACACACATCAAGTTTATGTAAAGACTCAATGTTTAGTGTTGACCTTTATTTTTCAGACTTCTGCCCTTCGCTTGGCAGCTGGATCTGATGACCGCCCATTCTTGCCTAATCAGTGCTTGGAGTTTATCACAATTTTTGTATTTTTGTTTGTTGCTTTTTGAGGATTGTCTTCAAGTTCTCAATGGGATTAAGATCAGGGGAGTTTCTTGACCATGAACCCAAAATGTCAATGTCTTGCCTTGTGATATGTCCTCCATCATGCTGGAAGAAGCATTGTATTTTCCCGAATTGCTCTTGAATGGTTGGAAAAAGTTACTCTTGGAGAATGCTAAGATCCCATTCTTTTTTCATAGCAAATGTGACGTCCGTCTGTTGTGAGTCAGAGCTGCAGGTAAGACAGCACCCCGAGAACCCCCGAGACCCTTTACCCCCATACAGGGATCTGGAATTACAGCGGAGCCCAACAGGTATCTGCCTATGCTAGCAGCGGACCGGAGCAAGACGGTCACCAGGAAGGGACTAAAAACCGGGCCCGAAAGAGTAGTCAGGAGTCAAAGGTCAAAAACAGGGCAAGCAGCAGAGGTTCAAAATCGGCAGGCTGTAGCAGAGTCAAAAATCCAGGCAAAGGTCAGAGTCAAAAGTAGCAATTATTCACTGGTGAAACCAAGACTATATCTTGCGGCCTGCAGGAAAGGCTCCAAAGTATTTGAAGGATAAGGCTATCCCTCACAGGCTCACAGCCTAATGACCTAATCTGGACCACCCCCAGAACCAGGCCAGATGGCGATGCACCAACCCCTTCCTCTCTGACAGAAGAGCAAAGCCTGCGCCCACCAGACGCCTGCGCAGGGGCCCCTTCTCTGTCACCACCATCACCCACAGGAGAAACACGGCGATGCCCAACGACAGAGGCATGCGTCAAAGGAGCGGGACCACATGAGGACATAGCCCTCCTATCGCCGGCACCACCAGTCAAAGGATTCCGGCGCCTCCCAGCGACCGAGGCAGGAACACAAGCCCCCGAGTCCGATGACGATGTGACAGTCCAGCATCTCCCAGTGGCCGAGGCAGGAACACGAGCCCCCGAGTCGGACGGTGATTGTGACAGTCTGGCGCCTCCCAGTGGCTGAGGCAGGAACACCAGCCCCCCGAGTCCGACGTTCTCAGGATACTTTACTGTTGGCATGACATAGGACTCATGGTAGTGCTCACCTGCAGTGCTGTGCAAATTAATTGGGACAAAGCATTCTTTTAAGTAAAATCGTAAGTTGGTTACCAGTCAGTGATTCAAACCAGTTTTAACTACTTTGAACAGGCACTCACACCTGTTCAAAGTGGTTAAAACTTGTTTGAATCCTTGACTTGTAACCAGCTTACGATTTTACTAAAAAAAAATGCTTTGTTCCAATTAATTTGCACAGCACTGTATTTTTCTCCGGAGAATCATTTTTCCATTTGTCAAAAACAGTCTTAAGGGGCTTCGTCAGAGAAAATCACTTTGCAGGAAGTCCAGAGATTGGACTGCAGAGGACGGGGTACAGTTATTTTCTCTCATGAAGCCCCCTTCAGACTAGGACATTTGGAATAATAATTGTTTGGAGAAGAAATTGTGAGAGCTACCATGAGTCCTGCGTCATAAAATCAGTATAAAAAACACTGAAATAGGAAACTTTGTGAAAACTAAAATTTGTGCCAGCCTCAAAAAACTTTTGGCCAAAGTTGTACTTCCAATTAGATAATCAATAGCCCATGATGGCTCTAAAATAAAACATACAAAAAAAAATTAAAATAAAAAAATCCCCACGCTGCTGTCGGTGTTCTCCAATAGTCTCTTGTCTTTCTCTTTCAGTAGGTGTCATCGGATGACCGCTGCAGCCATTCAGCAGCCACTGATTGACTGCAGTGATCATGTTCCTTTTCATTTAAAAGAAAGAAACAGTAGACTCTTTCTTTGCTTGGCTAGACAGAATATCAGTGGCAGTGGTCAACTGATGGGCAGGAGACCCGGGAAGAAGCCGTAATAGTGACATGGCTCTTTTAGGTGAGTATGATTTTTTATTATTATTATTATTATTATTATTATTATTATTATTATTTAGGACCACCTTGGAGCCATTTTAAAATTAATTAAATGTAGAAGACTGCCTCTTTAAAGGGTTACTTTGCTTTGAATAATTTGTATTTGTTTGAAAGGTCCCTTGACAATCATTTGATCAAAGCTGTACTTCGTGGGAAAAATTTAGCAGCAAGTGTTGAATTCTACTGCAGCGCCACCACAGGGGAAATTAAGTATTACATAGTGCCCATTCACATGAACAGGTGCCGCACAGGACAGGCCGTCCAAAGAGGGAGAAATGCTTTGAAATCACTCTCCACTTTGATCAGGAGATTAGGATCTTGAACTGAAAGATTTTGAGCTTTCTATAAGGCTAGGGTCACACGAGCGTAGATTCTCTTATCCGAAAGAATCGGGTCAATTATACAAATTTTTGTCATTAACCCCTTCACGACCTATGACGCCTACGTAGGCGTCATGAAAAGCAGTGCCCAAACGACCTATGACGCCTACGTAGGCGTCATGCTATAAATAGCCCCCCTGCGGGTCGGGTGACCGGGGTCACTGAAAGGTCACCCGACCCGCACACAAAGGACCCTTCAGAGGTAACACCTGGGGGTGTGGCTTAGTCCCCACGTGCCTACGATCGCTCTGATTGGCTGTTAGAAGTGAAACTGCCAATCAGAGCGATTGTAATATTTCACCAATGAAAATTGGTGAAATATTACAATCCAGCCATGGCCTATGCTGAAATAGCATCGGACATGGCTGGACACCGAGACCCGACCCCCCCCACACCGACTGACGGCACCGATCGGCTGCCGCCACCGTCTGACGGCACCGGTCGGCAGCCGCTGTCATGATCTGCCCCTCCGCCTTCCCTCCGCCCCCCAGCCCTCCGATCGCCCCTCCGATCACCCACTCTCACCCTCCTTTGTGCCTCCGACCTCCCACTATCCATCCCGGTGTCCTGCCGTCCAGCGTCATGGGCGCCGCCATCTTGCAAGATGGCGGGCGCATGCGCAGTGCGCCGAATCGAATCTGCAACGCTGCAGATTCATTCATTTATTTTGATCACTATGATAAACTTTCATAGTGATCAAAATAAATAAAAAGTAAATCACCGCCCCCTTTATCACCCCCATAGGTAGGGACAAATAATAAAATATTTTTTTTTTTTTTTTTTTCCATTAGGGTTACGTCCAGGGCTAGGGTTAGGGCTAGGGTTAGGGTTGGACTAAGGGTTAGGGTTGGACTAAGGGTTAGGGTTGGACTAAGGGTTAGGGTTGGACTAAGGGTTAGGGTTGGACTAGGGGTTAGGGTTGGACTAAGGGTTAGGGTTGGACTAAGGGTTAGGGTTGGACTAAGGGTTAGGGTTGAACTTAGGGTTAGGGTTGAATTTAGGGTTAGGGTTGAACTTAGGGTTAGGGTTGGAGTTGGGATTAGGGTTGGGTTGGGGTTGGGATTACGGTTAGGCTTGTGGTTAGGGTTAGAGTTGGGATTTCGTTAGGGGTGTGTTGGGATTAGGGTTGTGGTTAGGGTTATGATTAGGGTTGGGATTAGGGTTAGGGGTGTGTTGGGGTTAGGGTTGGAGATAGAATTGAGGGGTTTCCACTGTTTAGGCACATCAGGGGCTCTCCAAACGCGACATGGAGCCACCATTTATTCCAGCCAACTTTGCGTTCAAAAAGTCACACAGTGCTCCCTCCATTTCGAGCCCCGATGTGTGCCCAAACAGTGGTGTACCCCCACTTATGGGGTATCAGGGTACTCAGGAAAAATTGCACAACAACTTTGGGGGTCTAATTTCTCCTGTTACCCTTGGGAAAATAAAAAAATGGGGGCTAAAATAATTATTTTTGTGGAAAAAAAAGATTTTTTATTTTCACGGTTCTGCGTTATAAACTTCTGTGAAGCACTTGGGGGTTCAACGTGCTCACCACACATCTAGATAAGTTCCTTGGGGGGTCTAGTTTCCAAAATGGGGTCACTTGTGGGGGGTTTCCACTGTTTAGGTACATCAGGGGCTCTGCAAACGTAACATGACGCCCACAGACCATTCCATCAAGTCGGCATTTCAAAGCGTCACTACTTCCCTTCCGAGCCCCAACGTGTGCCCAAACAGTGGTCCCCCCATATATGGGGTACCAGCGTACTCAGGACAAACTGGACAACAACTTTTGGGGTCTAATTTATCCTGTTACCCTTGTGAAAATGAAAAATAGTGGGCTAAAAATCACTTTTTGAGGAAAAAAATTTTTTTTTTTATTTTCACAGCTCTGCATTATAAACTTCTGTGAAACACTTGGGGGTTCAAAGTGCTGACCTCACATCTAGATTAGTTCCTTAGGTGATATAGTTTCCAAAATGGGGTCACTTGTGGGGGGTTTCCACTGTTTAGGTACATCAGGGGCTCTGCAAACGTAACATGACGCCCACAGACCATTCCATCAAGTCTTCATTTCAAAGCGTCACTACTTCCCTTCCGAGCCCCAACGTGTGCCCAAACAGTGGTCCCCCCCCACTTATGGGGTACCAGCGTACTCAGGACACACTGGACAACAACTTTTGGGGTCCAATTTATCCTGTTACCCTTGTGAAAATAAAAAATAGTGGACTAAAAATAATTTTTTGAGGAAAAAAAAAATATTTTTTTATTTTCACGGCTCTGCGTTATAAACTTCTGTGAAGCACTTGGGGGTTCAAAGTGCTCACCACTAGAGTTGAGCGACTTTTGTTTTTTTAGGGTCGCGTTTCGTTTCGTGAAACCCGACTTTTCCAAAAGTCGGGTCGAGCAAGATCGTCCGATTATAGGGAAAAGTCGGGGTCGTCCCGAAACACGAAACCCAATGTAAGTCAATGGGGAATAAAAGTTGGCAGTGAGAGGAGGACAGGAAACACACCAACAGTGCCCATTTGAATGCCAAAAGCATCAATTCTTCTTACTTAAGCTTGTCAACCTTAATTAACTTCATAATACAAGTTACGCACTGAAAAATGGGGGTTATTTGGCTACAGTTGTGGGGGGGGGGAGGGCTGGCTCCAGGTTTTCATGTGCCCTGGGCGAAAGAGCGCCCCTTTAACACATACCACAACTCATCATGCTCCGATACGGCAGAGAAATAGCGGTATAGTACAATGAAAAATACTTCACTTTTTACATCTCATGACGAGGCCCATCTATTTCTCCATACAGAATCATTGGTCCCATATAATGTTTGAAACAGTATATGATGAGCTCCACATAATGCTACAGTATATGTTGGTCCCCATGGATGAAGCTCCACTGTCTTATGGGCCCAAATAATGCTCCAAACATAATGGGCCCCATTTCTAATGCTCTAGTGTATAATGGGCCCTTTAAATGCTGCTCCAGTGTCTGATGTCCACCTTTGGAATGTTCCAGTGTATGGTGGGCCCCATCTATCATTCTCCAGAGTATAGTGCTCCCCAAAAATTGCTGTCCCAACATTGAAAACAATGAAATAAGTCTCCTCGCTATGGAATCCATGTACTAGTCTGGACTCCTCGTCGTCCCCATCTTCCATCTCACTGCACAGTATTTCAACCTTGCAAGTGCTGTGATCCTGAGCAAGCAGGGGGGGCCCACTCGTTGGCGACAGCACTGGCACAGGGCCCCTGATAGTACGGTGGTGTGTCTGACAGCGGGTGGGCCGAACCTGCACTTTCATCTGCAGCTTCCTCTTTGCCACCGTGTAAGATGGAACTGTGTATGGGAAGGGTAACCTGAGTTTCATCAGGGTCAGATTCAGGCCATGTAGCGTGCGAGGGGAATGTAGTGGTCTGGGTCAATGTACCAGCAGATTCATCGAGCAGTGGCTGGGCATCAGTGCACTTGTGTCGCCCCCAGGAGTACGATCGCCACAGTGGCATTACCTTCCTCCTAGGGAGTGTGATGTCATGCTTGGGAGCAACGAACGATCTCTCTAGCAGGTTAACTGATTGGGCGGCGTTATTCCCACGAGTCATGACCCTCCAAACAGCGTTCATGAAGGCAAAGTGTTTGTTTTACGTGGGCAGTATGGCTGCAAAGCTGAACCTTAAAGGAATGTCCAGAAGGGCACCACCAGGAGTGGAGCCTACGGTTAAATTCGACTCCACCTGGGAAACCTCAAACATGCCAGCTACAGAACAGATGCACACATTGCAAGCTTAATTCCGTTAACGAACGAGACTCCGTCATGCCCCGCGGTCCGAGTCCAGCTTACTAGAGGGACACGTGAGGCTCTGGCACATGAGATTGGCCAATAACTGGTGTGTCATGCCCTTACATGTCCGTGGCTGCATGTGCGCTACACTGAAAAGGCCAGCGTTTGTCGCTTACAGGTGCAGATAACCCGCTGAACAACGTTAGTGATGGGGATCACTGATTACAATTATTACCCGCGAACAATGATTTCCCAGTAAGTGCAGGTCAACTGCAGTTCCGGAATTAGGCCTAACTGTCATTCCTGAAAAAATGAAAAACTTACGTGTGCAAACCACAGGTGCTGTAGCTTGCTTAACAGCTCGCCAGCCGTTCTCACGCCCAGTATGGATTACACGTGATTGCACAAAGGTTAGAAAGGGTACCGTATCCCCAGATAACATGTATGGATAGCGTACACATTCAAAATATATGTCTCAGGAGGCAGGCTCAGATGGTGTTAGGCCCAGTATGAATTGCATGTGATTGCACAAAGGTTAGAAAGGGTACCGTATCCCCAGATAACATGTATGGATAGCGTACACATTCAAAATATATGTCTCAGGAGGCAGGCTCAGACGGTGTTAGGCCCAGTATGGATTGCACGTGATTGCACAAAGGTTAGAAAGGGTACCGTATCCCCGGATAACATGTATGGATAGCGTACACATTCAAAATATATGTCTCAGGAGGCAGGCTCAGACGGTGTTAGGCCCAGTTTGGATTGCACGTGATTGCACAAAGGTTAGAAAGGGTACCGTATCCCCAGATAACATGTATGGATAGCGTACACATTCAAAATATATGTCTCAGGAGGCAGGCTCAGACGGATGTTAGGCCCAGTATGGATTGCACGTGATTGCACAAAGGTTAGAAAGGGTACTGTATCCCCAGATAACATGTATGGATTGCGTACACATTCAAAATATATGTCTCAGGAGGCAGGCTCAGACGGTGTTAGGCCCAGTATGGATTGCACGTGATTGCACAAAGGTTAGAAAGGGTACCGTTTCCCCGGATAACATGTATGGATAGCGTACACATTCAAAATATATGTCTCAGGAGGCAGGCTCAGACGGTGTTAGGCCCAGTATGGATTGCACGTGATTGCACAAAGGTTAGAAAGGGTACCGTATCCCCAGATAACATGTATGGATAGCGTACACATTCAAAATATATGTCTCAGGAGGCAGGCTCAGACGGTGTTAGGCCCAGTATGGATTGCACGTGATTGCACAAAGGTTAGAAAGGGTACTGTTTCCCCGGATAACATGTATGGATAGCGTACACATTCAAAATATATGTCTCAGGAGGCAGGCTCAGACGGTGTTAGGCCCAGTATGGATTGCACGTGATTGCACAAAGGATAGAAAGGGTACCGTATCCCCAGATAACATGTATGGATAGCGTACACATTCAAAATATGTCTCAGGAGGCAGGCTCAGACGGTGTTAGGCCCAGTATGGATTGCACGTGATTGCACAAAGGTTAGAAAGGGTACCGTATCCCCAGATAACATGTATGGATAGCGTACACATTCAAAATATATGTCTCAGGAGGCAGGCTCAGACGGTGTTAGGCCCAGTATGGATTGCACGTGATTGCACAAAGGTTAGAAAGGGTACCGTTTCCCCAGATAACATGTATGGATAGCGTACACATTCAAAATATATGTCTCAGGAGGCAGGCTCAGACGGTGTTAGGCCCAGTATGGATTGCACGTGATTGCACAAAGGTTAGAAAGGGTACCGTATCCCCGGATAACATGTATGGATAGCGTACACATTCAAAATATATGTCTATACATCAGGAGGCAGGCTCAGACGGTGTCAGGCACAGTATGGATTTGACGGCCCAGATTACACAGCGGAGGAGCAGGGAGAGGTAAAGATTGCAAATGCTGGGGCCCTGCCCAAGCAAGGGGGGCCCACTCGTGGGCGTCGGTACTGGCACTGGGCCCCTCATAGTACAGCGGTGTGTCTGACGGCGGGTGTGCACCACCACCGTCAGAGACACTTGATTGCACTATGAGGGACCCTGTGCCAGTGCCCGCGCCCAAGAGTCGGCCTACCCACCTGTCCAGGGCAACGGCACTCGCACGGTGTCGTGCGCTAGGTGGTGACCCCGGCCATGGGGGGGGAGGCAGCACAGTTAGGGAGTTTTAGAAAGTGGCATATGTTGATGTTGGACATTCAGCTGATGCAAAAGGCGAAATAGGTGAAGTCCCAGGAAGAGGTGGACCAAAGCAAGCCATTTTTCTGTCACCCTATGTGTCATCAGGGGAAGGTGGGACAAAATCCTTGGAAACCCATGCATGGTTAATTTTAATGAAGGTTAGATCATCCACATTTTGGGTTGACAGACGGGTCCTTTTTTCTGTCAGGATTGATCCAGCTGCACTGAAGACTCTTTCCGATAGCACACTTGCAGCTGGGCAAGCGAGCTCCTGTAAGGCATAGTGGGCCAATTCAGGTCAGGTGTCCAGTTTAGCGGCCCAATAGTCAAAGGGGAATGACCTGTGTGGGAGAACATCGATATGGGAGGAAAAGTAGTTTGTAACCATAGTTGACAACTGCTGTCTAGTGTCACTTTCCATCGATGCTGTATTACCAGTTGTGTGAGCGGTACTTGAAAAATCAGTCCACAACATTGTCATGAAACCCCTGTCTCCAATGCCACTTCTGCTGTGTGCACCACGAACACCTCTGCCAAGCTGCCCCCGGCCCGTACGGCTCGTGTGAGAACCATCACCGCTGCTGTGTGCTGGGAATGCCTCAAGCAACTGATTTACCAGAGTTGCTTGTTTATTAGCCAATATTAGGTCAAGGTTCTCCTGTGGCATGATGTTTTGTAATTTGCCTTTATAGCGTGGATCCAGGATGCTGGCCAACCAGTAGTCGTCATCGTTCATCATTTTGGCAATGCGGGGGTCCCTTTTTAGGATCCGCAAGGCATAATCTGACATGTGGGCCAATGTTCCCGGTGTCAAAGATGCACTGCGAGTGCTGGTTGGAGGAGCACTTTCTGGCAAATCCACATCCCTCCAGTCACGCACAAACCCTGTACCAGACCTTGCCACGCCAACATTTTCACTTGCCCCACGAGATGCATCCTCCTCCCCTAAGTAATCATCCCCATCATCATCCTCCTCCTCCTCTTCTTCCTCCACCTCGTCCAGGAGAGGTCCCTGAGCAGACAATGGCTGAATGTCATCAAGGATTCCCTCCTCCTCTTCCTCCTCATCAACATTGGCTGCAGACGCCTGATCCTTAAGGTGCGTCAAAGTTTGCATGAGCAGACGCATAAGTGGGATGCTCATGCTTAGGATGGCGTCGTCTGCGCTTACCAGCCGTGTGCATTCCTCAAAACACTGAAGGACTTTACAGAGGTCTTTCAGCTTCGACCACTGCACACCTGTCAACTCCATGTCTGCTCTAAAAAGTGCCTGGCCGTGGATCCTCCCACAAATGCATTATGGCCTGCCTCTGCTCGCACAGCCGCTCCACCATGTGCAGGGTGGAGTTCCACCTTGTTGCAATGTCGATAATGAGGCGGTGGTTGGGAAGGTGGAGCAATCGCTGCAGCTTCTGCATACAAACGGAGTGTACAGGCGACCGGCGGATGTGCGCGCACAGTCTTCGCACCTTCTGGAGCAGGGCTGTTAACTCCGGATAATTTTTGAGGAAGCACTGCACCACCAGGTTCAAGGTGTGAGCCAAGCAAGGTATGTGGATGAGTTTTGAAAGGGCTATGGCTGCCACAAAATTACGGCCGTTATCACTAACTACCTTGCCTGCCTCAAGATGTACACTGCCCAGCCATGACTCAGTTTGTCGCTGAAAGTTCTCGGCCAGCACCTCGGCGGTATGTCTGTCGCCCAAACACATCATCTACAACACAGCCTGCTGACGCTTTCCACTAGCTGCTCGATAGGGGGACACATCGTGTGCAACAGTGGCAGCTGCAGATGGAGTGCTCGTACGACTGCGCTCTGTGGACGAGCTTTCGCTTCTGGAGGAGGAGGAGGAGGAGGGTGGAACGCCTACAGCCAACTGTTTCCTATACCGTGGGCTAGGCAGCACTGTCCCACCAACGCTGTCCCCTGTGGACCCTGCATCCACCACATTAACCCAGTGCGCAGTGATGGACACGTAACGGCCCTGGCCATGCCGACTGGACCATGCATCAGTTGTGAGGTGCACCTTTCCGCTCACTGACTGCTTGAGTGCATGGACAATGCGGTCTTTCACATGATGGTGGAGGGCTGGGATGGCTTTGCGAGAGAAGAAGTGGCGACTGGGTAGGTCATAGCGTGGTACTGCATAGGCCATGAGTTCGCGGAAAGCTGTGCTTTCCACCAACCGAAAGGGCATCATCTCAAACGAGATTAGTTTGGCAATGTGGGCGTTCAAACCCAGTGTACGCGGATGAGGACTGAGTACTTTCTTGACCTACTCATAGTGTCTGGGAGGGTGAGCTGGACTTGAGAGCTGCATATGGTGGAAGTAGCGGTGGACAGGGCGGACTGAGAGAGGGATGATGATGGTGATGGAGTTGGTGTTCTTTCTGATGGCCTAGAATCAGTCTTTCGTTGATATAACAGTGTGATTCCCTGACTGCTGTGGCCTTGCAACGACACCTCAACATTTGCTGCTGTGCTAACCGGTGGGCTTACAGTGGGGGAAACAATGTAGCGTTGCTGACTACCTTCGTTGTGATCAGTTGCACATGTGGCACTTGAGGTTTGGTGTTGTGTCCACGCTTGCAAGTGCATGCTGGTTAAATGTCTAAGCATGCAACTGGTATTCAAATTTTTCAGATTTTTCCCTCGGCTAAAGGTCTTTGCGCACTTCTTACAGATAACCTTGGCCTGATCATGAGGATTTTGTTCAAAAAAGTGCCACACTGCACTCTTCCTACTTTGGCAGACATTTTGCGACCTAGCACGCTGTGATCTTTTGACCCTCTGGACAAGCTGTCCAGCAACTCTTTTGATGTTTGGAACCTGTCTTTGGAGTGCTCCGGGCCTGCCAGATAACAGCTGTTGCGATGTCGATGTCTGCTGTGGATGCTCCACATCTGAGCTATTGGAAGCAGCACCCTCTTCTCCCAATGGATGCCAATCTGGGTCAACAACTGGGTCATCCATCACCTCCTCTTCTATGTCATGTGCACCTTCCTCTGTGTCACCGTGTATGGTGGTATAGTGTGCGGGAAGGGGCACCTGAGTCTCATCAGGGTCAGAATCTGGCTCTGTACACTGCGAGGACAATGTAGTGCTCTGAGTGAATGTACCAGCAGAATCATCCATCAGCGGCTGTGCATCAGTGCACTCCATGTCAGATTCATCTTGGCCTGGGTAATTCACCATTTGACTTGATAATCCAGGCATGGTATGTGAAAACAGCTCCATGGAGTAATCAGTAGTATGGCCTGCGTCATCCTTTAATCTTGGTTGGGGTGAAGGACACAAGGAAAGGTGTGGTTCATGAACATGAGCCTCCAATGACGACTCAGTGCTTTTACCTTTTACAACTGAAGAAGAGGAGGCGATAGAGCTGGAGGCTGAGTCAGCAATGTAAGACAAAACTTTTTCCTGATGCTCTGGCTTTAAAAGCGGTTTGCCAACTCCTAGAAAGCTAAGCGTTCGAGGCCTTATGTAGCCAGATGATGACGCAGGCTCAACACCTCCTGCATTCGGTCCTATTTTGCTCTTGCCACTACCATCAGATCTACCACCAACACCATCATTACCAGCTGCCAACCCCCGCCCAATTCCACGGCCTCTTCCACCAGCCTTCCTCATTTTTGGTATAAATGTAGACAAAATCCAACAAACTATATAGTATGTAAAACAAGGTACAAGGTGTCTATAGGACAGGGGAGATTTTGAATTTCTGCACACACTTTTGGACACTGGACACTTTTGGATTGTGTGAGGCCCACTGATATCTGAGCGCTATGTGACAGGCTCGATGGCACAGCTGTGACCTAAGTGACTAGAGGATAAGGGAGATTTTGAATCTCTGCACACACTTTTGGACACTGGACACTTTTGGATTGTGTGAGGCCCACTGATATCTGAGCGCTATGTGACAGGCTCGATGGCACAGCTGTGACCTAAGTGACTAGAGGATAAGTGAGATTTTGAATCTCTGCACACACTTTTGGACACTGGACACGTTTGGATTGTGTGAGGCCCACTGATATCTGAGCGCTATGTGACAGGCTCGATGGCACAGCTGTGACCTAAGTGACTAGAGGATAAGGGAGATTTTGAATCTCTGCACACACTTTTGGACACTGGACACTTTTGGATTGTGTGAGGCCCACTGATATCTGAGCGCTAGGTGACAGGCTCGATGGCACAGCTGTGACCTAAGTGACTAGAGGATAAGTGAGATTTTGAATCTCTGCACACACTTTTGGACACTGGACACTTTTGGATTGTGTGAGGCCCACTGATATCTGAGCGCTATGTGACAGGCTCGATGGCACAGCTGTGACCTAAGTGACGAGAGGATAAGTGAGATTTTGAATCTCTGCACACACTTTTGGACACTGGACACTTTTGGATTGTGTGAGGCCCAATGAATATCTGAGCGCTATGTGACAGGCTCGATGGCACAGCTGTGACCTAAGTGACTAGAGGATAAGGGAGATTTTGAATCTCTGCACACACTTTTGAACACTGGACACTTTTGGATTGTGTGAGGCCCACTGATATCTGAGCGCTATGTGACAGGCTTGATGGCACAGCTGTGACCTAAGTGACTAGAGGATAAGTGAGATTTTGAATCTCTGCACACACTTTTGGACACTGGACACTTTTGGATTGTGTGAGGCCCACTGATATCTGAGCGCTATGTGACAGGCTCGATGGCACAGCTGTGACCTAAGTGACGAGAGGATAAGTGAGATTTTGAATCTCTGCACACACTTTTGGACACTGGACACTTTTGGATTGTGTGAGGCCCAATGAATATCTGAGCGCTATGTGACAGGCTCGATGGCACAGCTGTGACCTAAGTGACTAGAGGATAAGTGAGATTTTGAATCTCTGCACACACTTTTGGACACTGGACACTATTGGATTGTGTGAGGCCCACTGATATCTGAGCGCTATGTGACAGGCTCGATGGCACAGCTGTGACCTAAGTGACTAGAGGATAAGGGAGATTTTGAATCTCTGCACACACTTTTGGACACTGGACACTTTTGGATTGTGTGAGGCCCAATGAATATCTGAGCGCTATGTGACAGGCTCGATGGCACAGCTGTGACCTAAGTGACTAGAGAAAAAGTGAGATTTTGAATCTCTGCACACACTTTTGGACACTGGACACTTTTGGATTGTGTGAGGCCCAATGAATATCTGAGCGCTATGTGACAGGCTCGATGGCACAGCTGTGACCTAAGTGACTAGAGGATAAGTGAGATTTTGAATCTCTGCACACACTTTTGGACACTGGACACTTTTGGATTGTGTGAGGCCCAATGAATATCTGAGCGCTATGTGACAGGCTCGATGGCACAGCTGTGACCTAAGTGACGAGAGGATAAGTGAGATTTTCAATCTCTGCACACACTTTTGGACACTGGACACTTTTGGATTGTGTGAGGCCCACTGATATCTGAGCGCTATGTGACAGGCTCGATGGCACAGCTGTGACCTAAGTGACGAGAGGATAAGTGAGATTTTGAATCTCTGCACACACTTTTGGACACTGGACACTTTTGGATTGTGTGAGGCCCAATGAATATCTGAGCGCTATGTGACAGGCTCGATGGCACAGCTGTGACTTAAGTGACTAGAGGATAAGTGAGATTTTGAATCTCTGCACACACTTTTGGACACTGGACACTTTTGGATTGTGTGAGGCCCACTGATTTCTGAGCGCTATGTGACAGGCTCGATGGCACAGCTGTGACCTAAGTGACTAGAGGATAAGGGAGATTTTGAATCTCTGCACACACTTTTGGACACTGGACACTTTTGGATTGTGTGAGGCCCAATGAATATCTGAGCGCTATGTGACAGGCTCGATGGCACAGCTGTGACCAAAGTGACTAGAGGATAAGGGAGATTGGATTGCTTTTAAAAAAGCAGTTTGCGGAGCAGTGGGTAAACAGCAATGCCAGCCTGTCAGGAAGCCTTAGAAGGCAGCCCAACAACCAACACCACTTATACACCACTATATAGCCTCCCCTTGCACTGCACACACAGTGACTGGTGTGTTGTGCAGGCCAAATCGCTAGCAGCAGAAGCAGTTTTTTTGTCTTCTTCCCTGCCTAACGCTCTCCCTACAGAATCAGCAGCAACCTCTCCCTATGCTAAGATCGGCAGAAGTAAGATGGCGGTCGGCGTGCACGCCCTTTTATACCCCCTGTGACGCCCACCAAAGCAAGCCAATCACTTGCATGCCCTTCTGAAAGATGGTGGTGACCCCTGCCTATGTCATCACGTTGCCCACAGTGTCCGTGGATCCTGATTGGCTGAAAAAGAGAGCAAAACAAACTTTTGAAACGCGACTTTGGCGCGTAAGTCGCCGACCTCGTGGCCGACCTCATCCTAGGGTCGGGTTTCGTTTCATGAAACCCGACTTTGCCAAAAGTCGGTGACTTTTGAAATTTTTCGACCCGTTTCGCTCAACTCTACTCACCACACATCTATATTAGTTTCTTGGGTGATCTAGTTTCCAAAATGGGGTCATTTGTGGGGGGTTTCCACTGTTTAGGTACATCAGGGGCTCTGCAAACATAACATGACGCCCACAGACCATTCCATCAAGTCGGCATTTCAAAACGTCACTACTTCCCTTCTGAGCCCCAACGTGTGCCCAAACAGTGGTCCCCCCACATATGTGGTACCAGCGTACTCAGGACAAGCTGGACAACAACTTTTGGGGTCCAATTTATCCTGTTACCTTTGTGAAAATAAAAAATAGCAGGCTAAAAATTTATTTTTTGAGGGAAAAAAATATTTTTATTTTAACGGCTCTGCGTTATAAACTTCTGTGTAGCACCTGGGGGTTGAAAGTGCTCACTATGCATCTAGATAAGTTCCTTAGGGGGTCTAGTTTCCAAAATGGGGTCATTTGTGGGGGAGCTCCAAAGTTTACGCACACAGGGGCTCTGCAAACACAACATGGTGTCCGCTAACGATTGGAGCTAATTTTCCATTCAAAAAGTCAAATGACGCTCCTTCCCTTCTGAGCCATGCCGTGCGCTCAAACAGTGGTTTTCCCTCACATTTGGGGTACCAGTGTACTCAGGACAAACTGGACAACAACTTTTGGGGTCCAATTTATCCTGTTACCCTTGGGAAAATAAAAAATAGCGGGCTAAAAATCATTTTTGAGGAAAAAAAATATTTTTTTATTTTCACTGCTCTGCGTTATAAACTTCTGTGAAGCACTTGGGGGTTCAAAGTGCTCACCACTCATCTAGATAAGTTCCTTCGGGGGTCTAGTTTCCAAAATGGGGTCACTTGTGGGGGAGCTCCAATGTTTAGGCACACAGGGGCTCTCCAAATGCGACATGGTGTCCGCTAACGATTGGAGCTAATTTTCTAATCAAAAAGTCACATGGCGCTCCTTCCCTTCCGGGCCTTGCGGTGCGCCCAAACAGTGGTTTATGACCACATATGAGATATTGATGTACTCAGGAGAAATTGCCCAACAAATTTTAGGATCCATTTTATCCTGTTGCCCATGTGAAAATAAAAAAACTGAGGCCAAATAAAATTTTTGTGAAAAAAAAAGTACTTTTTTTTTTTACAGATCAATTTGTGAAGCACCTGGGGGTTCAAAGTGCATACCATGCATCTAGATAAGTTCCTTGGAGGGTCTAGTTTCCAAAATGGGCTCACTTGTGGGGGAGCTCCAATGTTTAGGCACACAGGTACTCTTAAAACAAGACATGGCAACCGCTAAACATTCAAGCATATTTTACATTCAAAAAGTAAAATGGCGCTCCTTGCCTTCTGAGCCCTGCCGTGCGCCCAAACAGTGGTTTATGACCACATATGAGGTATCAGTGTACTCAGGAGAAATTGCCCAACAAATTTTAGGATACATTTTATCCTGTTACCTATGTGAAAATGAAAAAACTGATGCTAAAATAAAATTTTGGTTGGAAAAATTAAAATGTCCATTTTTTCATTCCATGTTGCTTTAGTTCCTGTGAAGCACCTGAAGGGTTAATAATCTTCTTGAATGTAGTTTTGAGTAGCTTGAGGGGTGCAGTTTTTAGAATGGTGAAACTTTTGCGTATTTTCTGCCATTTAGACCCCTCAAAGTGGTCCCTAAAAAAAATGGTTTTGTAAATTTTGTTGTGAAAATGAGAAATTGCTGGTCAACTTTTAACCCTTATAACTTCCTAACGAAAAAAAATGTTGTTTCCAAAATTGTGCTGATGTAAAGTAGACATGTGGGAAATGTTATTTATTAACTATTTTGTGTCACATAACTCTCTGGTTTAACAGAATAAAAATTCAAAATTTGAAAATTGCAAAATTTTCAAAATTTTCGCCAAATTTCCATTTTTTTCACAAATAAACGCAAAAATTATCGACCTAAATTTACCACTATTATGAAGCCCAATATGTTACGAAAAAACATTCTCGGAATCGCTAGGATGCATTGAAGCGTTCCTGAGTTATTACCTCATAAAGGGACATTGGTCAGAATTGCAAAAAATGGCCAGGTCATTAAGGTCAAAATAGGCTGGGTCATGAAGGGGTTAAAGGGAACCTGTTCCCCCCTTTTTTGAGATATCATATAATGATATCATTCAATTGTGTGTCACATAAGGATTCTCTTAGTACTTTTGCTTCCCCCTGACCCCGCACCTTTCATGCATAAATACCTTGTTTATATCGGTTCAGATGTATGTAAACTGTCGCTGTCCGGTCCGCTGGGCGGGGCTTATTCAACTGCTCCCCCCTACCTGTCTTGCTCTACGCATTTCTTCTTGTGTAGAGCAAGACAGGTAGGGGGGAGCAGTTGAATAAGCCCCGCCCATCGGACCGGACAGCGGCAGTTTACATACATCTGAACCGAAATAAAAAAGGTATTTATGTATGAATGGTGCGGGGTTAGGGGGAAGCAAAAGTACTAAGAGAATCCTTATGTGACACACAATTGAATGATATCATTATATGATATCTCAAAAAAGGGGTGACAGATTCCCTTTAACCTGTAAAAATAAAAAAATAGTCATTACTGAGCTGGACGAGAAAGAACACATTGATGTGTAAGACTTTCTTTCCGTCGTGTAACAAGATGATCTTTTCGGAACGAGGAACGCAGAGTCGATGTGATGAAAAAGAAATTAAATCTGTAGCCGACCAGGGTTAAGTTCACTGATGGTTGGTTGGTCACCCTGAGGGGAGTGATATGTGAGCAGTAGCGATGATAAATTGGCTTTGCTTAAGCTATCATTATATGGGGAATGTTTATGGACCTTGGTATTTATAACACTTAGGAGTTGATTGAGTAATGTGAGTCGCCTTTTGGGTCCCTTTTGGTCAGCAGAGGTGACAAGCCTTGACAGCCAACATGAAGGTATTACTGCAGCAAGTCTGTTCTAGGATGCTCTGATAATCTTAGGCAATCTGCTGCCTGTTCTACTGTGTAATGATTTCTATAGACTTCCTCCCACATCACTCACGCATCAAAGTAAACGTGGAAAGCCGGACAATTTACCTGGGGGATTTTCTGTTCTCCGAGCCCATAGGCAGCGTAGACAATGACTTGGGTTGCAAAAATTATATATATACAGATGAAGACATATATATGTGAAAGTGTATGTAGCATTTCAGGGGTTATTGTCAACTTCTAAAAGGGAATCTTAGAGAGTTCTCAAGAGAGAAAAGTGATGCAGGGGCAGAGTGATGTGTCACTTGCTAGGCTGTTTCAATAAAATCAGTGTTTTATTAACCGGAGGACTAGGTGTCTCATGCCTCCTGGTCCAACCCGAGCCCTCGACACTGATTGGCAGCTTTTTGTCACTATACAATCTGCCAATCAGCAGTGTGGGCGGGGTTATACAGATAAAGCTGCCAATCGGTAGTGTGGGTGGGGTTATACAGATAAAGCTGCCAATCAGTTGTATGGGCTGGGTTATAAACAGCTCAGCAGTCTGAGCTCTGCTAGATCCACAGCAGAGAAAACTGTGATTCTATCACAATGACTGCACCCAGTAAACTAAGTGATTCAAACGCACATCTCAATTTTCAGATTTATATTTTTTAAATATTTAGAAAACAGGTAGAATTCACCTTAACACTTCACCAATACTTTGTGTTGGTATAAAACATAAACTCTCAATAATATACTTTAAGTTTGTGAGTGTAACGTGAAAACATACAGAAAAGTTCAAGGGGTGTGAAAACTTTTTCAAAGAACTATGTGTGACCATTCAACAATTGTGATGTAAACTGTAGCCTCCAAATGGTGTTCCCCGTATCACATTCATAGCAATAATCTTTCATAAACTACCATAAAATAAGCCAATAATAGTGCCATATATTATTGAAATAATGCTGTCATAGGGAATAATCCCACCAAAATGTCCAAAAGAAACAAAGCCTAAACGGAAAACGATCATGCAGAACACTGGCTCTATTTAGTCTCAAGATTTTTAAGACAAGAATTCCTTTTAAGTGAAACTACTGGGGAGACTTGAAGATATCATTTATCCCTTTTACCATTATTTTTGCCTGCTGATGCCTTTTTTCATTGTATGTAAAGGATTTGTTCAACACCTATAATACTCTATAAATATCTTTTAGCTGTAATCACTTTTGTAATTGACTTTATTATAATAATTCTTTACCATTATCTAATCTCCATATCTTTAACTTTTTTCTTTACTTCCTGTGACATTTTGTTTGATGGGAATATTAGGTGGGACATTACCGGTGGATGACCCTGTAGTCACTTCTCTGTAGTTTCTATCTCACCCCCCTGGAGCAGGATGTCATCAGGAGGCATCCTACTTTTTGCCTGTTGCCCGCATCTTCTGTGTACACCTCCACACTTCATCTCTGCCCCCATCTTTGGTCGCTGACGCCACCGTCCCTGCTTCTGTCCCTGCTGCAGAAAAAGTCTTCATCAGGGGATGGTGATAGATGCAGGGTGAGTGATAGAAGCGCCACCCCATGACTTATATTACCACTCTAAAATTAATTGTCATACAATGCTGGTGTCACTCACCCTTCTTGTATCACTGCCCTGATGATGATTCGTTTGAGAGCAGTGATTGAAGTTGTGGGGCAGCACCGCTGTCAATCCCCCAGATTCTATCACAACCCCCTAATGACATCTTATTTCAGGGAAAGAAGAGACAGGACTTGGAATGGCTTCCAATGAACAAGTATGCTTCATCCAAAGTAGAGTTTATTTGCGGAATCACCAGCTTCCTGAAAATGTTTACGCGAATTGACTGTCCATCATCACTTTAAGGCACAAAGGGTAGGCAATGTGAAATATTGCTAGAACATTGAAAGTATCCTCAATTGCTAAAACCTTTAAGGTAACCCTCAATTTCTATTATGACACCTGCTCTCAATATGACTGCCCCAGGAAAAGAAAACCAAGAATTATCTTTGCTGCAGAGGATAAGTTCATACGAGTTACCAGCCTCAGAAAACGTAATTTAACAGCATCTCAGATAACAGACCTCATAAATGATGCACAGAAATCAAGTAGCAGTCACATCTCAAAATCAACTGTCCAGAGGAGACTACGAGAAGCAGGTCTATATTATTGAATTCCTGCAAATAAGCCACTACCAATACCACAAATAAGAAGAGACTTGTTTGGGCCAAACAACACAAGAATTGAACATTACATCAGTGAAATTATACTGTTGTCTGATGCATCAGAATTTGAGATTATTTTGTACCAACCACAATGTCTTTGTGACACTGAAATATACAGTGTGTATATTTATATATATATATATATATATATATATATATATATATATATAATATTGTTTTTAATATCAAATCCTACTTTTAAAAAGAAGTGAAGTTCCCCTTTAAAGAATCTAAATAAGTGTAATCCCAAAGATTTAGCATTCAACCGACATTTATACTATATCAATACAGTTTCCATTATACTTCCTGAGTTAAGAGTCCTCAGTTTATCTTGTGGCTCTACATTTATTTAAAGAAAGTAAAACTCAATTAATGTGAATATAGTTCTTTTATCTGCTGCATAGCTCTACACCGCAGTAAATGAGCTGGGGTACGAGTTCAAATTAACAAATGTGTCTTCATGAATGTAAATGAGAATCTTAGACATGCCAGCTCCATGAAGAAACATTTCTGAGTTTTCTTGAATCATAGTCTGCATTCTTATTTTTGCTTGACTTTAAGATGTGCCAGGAATCATAGATTATGTCTTGGCTGATATGTTTTTCGGTGAAAAATCACATTAAAATGAGCTCTTGAGTATTTCCATTCTTACTTGCAGATCTTCTCCTGTTCCGTCAGGTTGGATGGTGAACGTTGGTGCCATTTTCAGGTCTCTCCAGGGATGCTCAATTGGGTTTAGGTCAGGGCTTTGGCTGGGCCAGTCAAGAATGGTCACAGAGTTGTTCTGAAACCACTCCTTTGTTATTTTAGCTGTGTGCTTAGGGTCATTGTCTTGTTGAAAGGTGAACCTTTGGCCAAGTCTGAGGTCCAGAGCACTCTGGGAGAGGTTTTCATCCAGGATATCTCTGTACTTGGCCGCATTCGTGTTTCCTTCAATTGCAACCAGTCATCCTGTCCCTGCAGCTGAAAAACACTCCCATAGCATGATGCTTCCACCACCATGTTTCACTGTTGGGATTGTATTGGACAGGAGATGAGCAGTGCCTGGTTTTCAAAACACATACTGCTTAGAATTATCAACAAAAAGTTCTATCTTCGCCTCATCAGACCGGAGAATCTTATTTCTCATAGTCTGGGAGTTCTTCATGTGTTTTTTTAGCAAACTCTATGCAGGTTTTCATATGTCTGGCACTGAAGAGAGGCTTCCGTCAGGCCACTCTGCCATAAAGGCCTGACTGATGGAGGGCTGCAGGGATAGTTGACTTTGTGGAACTTTCTCCCATCTCCCTACTGCATCTGTGGAGCTCAGCCACAGTGATCTTGGGGTTCTTCTTTACCTCTCTCATCAAGGCTCTTCTCCCACGATTGCTTAGTTTGGCTGGATAGCCAGGTTTAGGAGGACTTCTGGTGGTTCCAAACTTCTTCCATTTAAGGATTATGGAGGCCAATGTGCTCTTAGGAAACTTGCGTACAAATTACTTTGCAACCTTGACCAGATCTGTGCCTTGCCACAATTCTGTCTCTGAGCTCCTTGGCAAGTTCCTTTGACCTCATGATTCTCATTTGGTCTGACATGCAGTGTGAGCTGTGAGGCCTTATATAGACAGGTGTGCGCCTTTACAAATCAACTCCTATCAGTTTAACTAAACACAGCTGGACTCCAATGATGGAGTAGAACCATCTCAAGGAGGATCACAAGGAAATGGACAGCATGTGACTTAAATTTGAGTGTCTGAGCAAAGGGTCTGAATACTTAGGACCATGTGATACTTCATTTTTTTGCATTTTTAATAAATTTGCCAAAAATTTTACATTTCAGTTTTTTGTCAGTCAAGTTGGGGTGCAGAGTGTACATTAATGAGAAAAAAATGAACCTTTTTGAATTTTGACAAATGGCTGCAATGAAGCAAAGAGTGAAAAATTTAAGGGGGTCTGAATACTTTCTGTACTCACTGTGTGTATATATATATATATATATATATATATATATATATATATATATATATATCTCAATGTGTGTGTGTATGTATGTATGTGTGCATGTCCGGGATTGGCATCAGCACCATCGCAGCTACAGCCACAAAATTTTGCACAGTCACACGTCTGGACCACGAGAGCGTCATAGGCTATGTTGTGAGGCAAAATTTTAACCCCGCGCGTTCCAATTCACCAAACAATTTTGCCTATTATTCTTATTTCTATGGTGTTATCGTCCTCCTGTAAAGCTGGAAATAACACAATTTATTACCATGCCAGCACAGACCACCCTCTGACACAGACTGCAGGGGGAGCCCAGTATCACACAGGATAGGATTAGATACACAGCTCAGCAGTCAGTATCACACAGGATAGGATTAGATACACAGCTCAGCAGTCAGTAACACACAGGAGAGGGTTAGACACATGGCTCAGCAGTCAGTATCACACAGGATAGGATTAGATACACAGCTCAGCAGTCAGTATCACACAGGATAGGAATAGATACACAGCTCAGCAGTCAGTATCACACAGGATAGGATTAGATACACAGCTCAGCAGACAGTATCACACAGAATAGTATTAGATACATGGCTCAGCAGACAGTATCACACAGAATAGGATTAGATACATGACTCAGCAGTCAGTATCACACAGGCTAGGATTAGATACACGGCTCAGCAGTCAGTATCACACAGGATAGGATTAGATACATGGCTGAGCAGTCAGTACCACACAGGATAGGGTTAGATACACAGCTCAGCAGTCAGTATCACACAGGATAGGATTAGATGCACGGCTCAGCAGTCAGTATCACACAGGATAGGATTAGATACACTGCTCAGCAGTCAGTATCACACAGGATAGGATTAGATACACAGCTCCGCAGACAGTATCACACAAGATAGGAATAGATACACAGCTCAGCAGTCAATATCACACAGGCTAGGATTAGATACACGGCTCAGCAGTCAGTATCACACAGGATAGGATTAGATACATGGCTGAGCAGTCAGTATCACACAGGATAGGGTTAGATACATGGCTCAGCAGTCAGTATCACACAGGATAGGATTAGATACAAGGCTCAGCAGTCAGTATCACACAGGATAGGATTAGATACACGGCTCCGCAGACAGTATCTCACAGGATAGGAATAGATACACAGCTCAGCAGTCAGTATCACACAGGATAGGATTAGATACACAGCTCAGCAGACATTATCACACAGGATAGGATTAGATGCACGGCTCAGCAGTCAGTATCACACAGGATAGGGTTAGATACATGGCTCAGCAGACATCACACAGGATAGGATTAGATACACAGATACACATGTTGTTTATCAAAAGGCTCTTGAATGAGTGGAAAATAAAATACTATCAATACTTGGGTAATCGTTTAGTTAATTTGTGTTGCAAATCTATATATATATATATATATATATACACTCACTGGCCACTTTATTAGGTACACCTGTCCAACTGTGTGTTAAGACTTAATTTCTAATCAGCCAATCACATGGCGGCAACTCAGTGCATTTAGGCATGTAGACATGGTCAAGACAATCTCCTGCAGTTCAAACCGAGCATCAGTATGGGGAAGAAAGGTGATTTGAGTGCCTTTGAACGTGGCATGATTGTTGGTGCCAGAAGGGCTGGTCTGAGAATTTCAGAAAATGCTGATCTACTGGGATTTTCACGCACAACCATCTCTAGGGTTTACAGAGAATGGTCCGAAAAAGAAAAAAAAACCAGTGAGCGGCAGTTCTGTGGCCGGAAATGCCTTGTTGATGCCAGAGGTCAGAGGAGAATGGGCAGACTGGTTCGAGCTGATAGAAAGGCAACAGTGACTCAAATTGCCACCCGTTACAACCAAGGTAGGCAGAAGAGCATCTCTGAACGCACAGTGCGTCGAACTTTGAGGCAGATGGGCTACAGCAGCAGAAGACCACACTGGGTACCACTCCTCTCAGCTAAGAACAGGAAACTGAGGCTACAATTTGCACAAGCTCATCGAAATTGGACAGTAGAAGATTGGAAAAACGTTGCCTGGTCTGATGAGTCTCGATTTCTGCTGCGACATTCGGATGGTAGGGTCAGAATTTGGCGTAAACAACATGAAAGCATGGATCCATCCTGCCTTGTATCAACGGTTCAGGCTGGTGGTGGTGGTGTCATGGTGTGGGGAATTTTTTCTGGGCACTCTTTGGGCCCCTTGGTACCAATTGAGCATCGTTGCAACGCCACAGCCTACCTGAGTATTGTTGCTGACCATGTCCATCCCTTTATGACCACAATGTACCCAACATCTGATGGCTACTTTCAGCAGGATAATGCGCCATGTCATAAAGCTCGAATCATCTCAGATTGGTTTCTTGAACATGACAATGAGTTCACTGTACTCAAATGGCCTCCTCAGTCACCAGATCTCAATCCAATAGAGCATCTTTGGGATGAGGTGGAACGGGAGATTCGCATCAGGGATGTGCAGCCGACAAATCTGCGCCAACTGTGTGATGCCATCATGTCAATATGGTCAAAAATCTCTGAGGAATGCTTCCAGCACCTTGTTGAATCTCTGCCACGAAGAATTGAGGCAGTTCTGAAGGCAAAAGGGGGTCCAACCCCTTACTAGCATGGTGTACCTAATAAAGTGGCCAGTGAGTGTATATATATATATATATATATAGACCACTAAATTGCTCTTTTATTCTGTAAACTACTGACAACATGTCTCCGAATTTCCAAGCACTAAATTTTGTATTTATTCTCAGAAAATGAGAAATGGTCAAAAGAACCAAAAAAATGCAGAGTGCTTGCAGACCTCAAATAATGGTAAAAAACAAGTTCATAATCATTTAGAAACAACAATACTAATGTTTTAACTCAGGAAGAGTTCAGAAATCAATATTTTGTGGAATAACCATGATTTTTAATCACAGCTTTTCTGCATCTTGGCTGCTTTCCACCAGTCTCTCGCTGCTTCTGGGTGACTTTATGCCACTCCTGGTACAAAAATGTAAGCAGCTCTTCTTTAATGGCTTGTGACTATCCATCTTCCTCTTGATTACATTCCAGAGGTTTTCAATGGGGTTCAGGTCTGGCGATTGGGTTGGCCATGACAGCGATTTGATTTGGTGGTCCTTCATCCACACATTGATTGACCTAGCTGTGAGGCATGGTGCATTGTCCTGCTGGAAACACCAGTCCTCGGAGTTGGGGAACATTGCCTGAGCAAAAGGAATCAACTGTTTTTCCAGGATAACCTTGTATGCGGCTTGATTCATAAGTCCTTCGCAAAGATTAACCTGCCCAATTCCAGCCTTGCTGAAGTGTGAAGGGTTAAAACTAAAATCAGAGCTGAAGTTTCATTTCTCCATTTCTCTGAAGGTTTCGTTTCTCCATTTTTGTTGCTGTAAGATAAATTTTTGTAATTAGGATGAAAAAATTCAGGCTGTCATGAAACCAGACTGTTCCCATCAGGTGCAAGACAAGGGAACCGGGGGTGTAGAACTCTGAAGAATATGCCATTATATTACTTTCTGTGCTATTTGGATACGGACATATATGTAGTTTCCAGTTTTCTTGCAATATTATTGACTTATAAAGTGAAATGATGCTATTGGTGGTTGAGAACTTTGCATAATTAAGCAAAAGATTATAAAAGAAGTGACTAAAATAAAGGGGCTAGTGATCTGTCTCGATCCTCCCGTACAGAGACCCCCGTCTCCGTGTGGTCATTCCCAGTTGCTAGCAACGCCCTGTGAACTAATTTGGAAATCACTGGATCAACCGTGAAGGGTTAATTTAGCCCTCCCTCAACAGAAGCATCCCCAGATCATCACCGATCCTCCACCAAATTTCACAGTGGGTGCAAGACACTGTGGCTTGTACGCCTCTCCAGGTCTCTGTCTAACCATTAGACGACCAGGTGTTGGGCAAAGCTGAAAATTAGACTCATCAGGGAAGATTACCTTACTCCAGTCCTCTATGGTCCAATCCTTATGGTCTATGGCAAACTTCAGCCTGGCTCTCCTTTGCTTCTCATTGATTAAAGGCTTTTATCTACCTTTACTTGACTTGAGCCCTGCCTCTATGAGCCTGTTATGAACTGTTCTTGCCGTGCACTTCACCCCAGCTGCCATTTGCCATTCCTTTCTTTAGGTCACTTGATGTCATTCTATGGTTGCTGAATGACATTCGAATAAGATGACGGCCTTCCCCGTCAGTGGAGAGTCGTTTTTGCCCTCTGCCGGTCTGTAGCTTTGTTGTCCCCAATGTCAGCTGCTTGACCTTGTTGTAATGGACTGACGTCTTAGAAATTTTAAGGATGGAGGCAACATGACGCTCACTGTAACCTTCTGCTAGTAAAGCCAGTATTGAGCCTTTCTTTTCCTCACTCAAGACTTTTCTTTTCAACTCCTTTGGCAAGTTATTTTTTCATTCCTATTACGTTTGGGATATTACTAGCACTTGTTTTGCCATCCAGCTTGTCTTATTGCAAGACGATTGTGAACACCACAGCAGGGTTTTTTATACTTTTCTTCGTTAAATAAGATTTGGTTCAGGTGATCACCTAATCAGAAGCACATTAAGTAGAATGAGGTGTACTCGGGTTGGAATTCAACTGACACTGGAATGGAATGGCTGTCAGACACGGAGAGAAGGTGATTTTTATAAAACTGTGCAGTGGTCTCTTAATTTTTGACAGAGCTGTATATATATAAAAATATATAGCTAATGACTAGCTGTTAGGACTCACCTGGTAACGTAGATCCTATAAACCTCAGATCCAGGTTGGCACAGGCACCCCGGGTGTTGATGCAGCAAGATGGAAGGTGGACAGTGAGGACTTGGCATCACAGGAATCTCAGGAGCAGCAGAACTGATGAAGTGGAACCCAGCAGGGATGGAGGCAAGTTAAAGAACAATGAGCACAGAAGGTGGACTACACCAAACTTACAGGTCTAGAAACGCAATCCCAAGTCACAGGCGTTTATGGCCCTTAAATAGGGAGTTGATTACATTGATCCACACCTGGTAACTTGCAAAGCCCAAAAAGGAGCACAACAGAGGGCAGCGAACCCAGGGGAAGAAAGAGGAGATTGGGATACCAGGGACTGGTGCGTAGCACTAGCTAGAAAGATGTGAAATAAATATTGAATTTAAGTAGTTGCCAACAATGCCAATTTTACAAAGAGAACCCACTTGTTGATCTGAAAAAAGGGGCAATGACACAGAAATTCCTGCCCGAAAGGAGGCGTTTTAGGGGCTTTATTGAGCGTATTAGAGCATAAGCGGCTATCCTTATCATAAAACACACGTAACATTGAAAATAACTTATAAAAGCAAGCAGTTTTGCAATTTCTTTGTTATTAGTGATGAGTGAACATGCTCGGATAAAAGCTTCACTAAGTGAGCTATACTGTAGTAAAGTTAAAGGGGTTTTCCATGATTTATCAATTAATTGTCCATCCATCAAATAGGTCATTGATATCACAGAGATGAATCTAGGGTTTCCTGCAACTGGAGAAACACTTCCATTTGGCGCACTGCCTCCTATACACAGCTTAAAGAGGACTTTTCGCCAAATTTATCATGTTGAACGGAACACATAATGTGACATAGACTGCATGGAGGACTGAAACTTTTTTGTTTCTAATTTTGCCTCTATGTTGTGGAGATATTAGCAAGCAAAGTATGAGCCCCTAATCAGTTAACTTTTCTAAAGCCCCCATCACACACAGCGATCTCACTAGCTAGATCACTGCTGAGTCACAAGTTTTGTGACGCAGCAGCGATCTCACCAGCGAGATCGCTGTGTGTGACAGCGATCAGCGACTGGACCCCCTGCCGGGTATCGCTGATCGTGCTGGAATGAGCTGGACAGTTTTTTGATCATTGGTCATCCGCTGGCCAGTGCGCATCGCTGCGTGTGGCTGGCGGGAGACCAGCGATCAGCGAGCTGGAGCTGGTAACCAAGGTAAACATGAAGTCCTGTCATGAACTGTGGAGGTCGTCAGGAGGGTGTGAATAAAACACGGACCTGTTGAATGCACTTTCCTGTCTCAGTCTCCAGTCTGTCTGCGTCAAGAAGTGGGTCACCCCCCAGCCTGTTTGATCAGCACCACCTAAGCTCAGCACACCTTCTCCGCCTATCAGCATCATCACCAGCATCACCACCTAATTACCTTCCCTGGGCCACCCCTACATTTGGCGTAGTCAGCAGGATCAATTGCCGCCAATACATCTTCAGCGGCAGGCCTTCCCCCAAGTAACAAAGGCCCCAAGTTGTGTGGGGTGAAGAATTGTTTGGTTGCTGTACCCTGTGGATTACAAATAAAAAAAAAAACTGGACTGTGGATTGCTGGCTGCCAATAAAATGGCTGTGGTGATTTGGCACCCAAAGAAAGAGAAACAGACATTGCTGATTGTACTGGATGACCCAGGGCTTTATCAAATCCGCCCTTGGGGGGAGTGGTGTTCGTCTGAAGAGAACTGTTCCTTAATGTTCGACCCTGGAAGATGGGTGGAGAAGCCCACCGCCGCACCCACAAAGAACGGGAGTGGCCCAGGTGGAGAGACCTGCTGTGGCTGTTTGGTGCCATTCAGCTACTGGATCTCGGACGGCATGAGACGCTGTAGCTGTCGGGGTATCGGACGCCAGGAATGGTGATGGCGCCAAGAATTGGAGACACATTGGGAGACCGGCTCAGGGAGCTTCCCCGCGTTGCTGGTGGGCCTGGAGGCCGGCCCTGTCGGATGGCGGGGTGAATATCTACAGCTGATGAAGGAGCGGTGGGAGAGTCTGCTGGAAGCTGCAGCGGCTGGGCAGGTGAGCGGGCCCCCGGCCCCGCCGGTGACACCCCAGGCCAACCCCATCCCCACGCACCATGCAGCAGACAGACCACGGGGCCTTGACACCGATCCTTGGCCTCCCCGCCCACCTCTACGCTGTGGTGCCTCCCGCTCTGAGCGACGGCGTGGCCCCCGTCAAGCTGACTTCCAACGCATCGGTTCCACTCCCGGCCACTACTGAAATCGGGCCATCAACTGCAGTGTCTGACTTACTGGAAAGTGCGGCCGCTGCTTCATCTGAGACCTTACCTGAGATTGCTTTGCCGGAGCCCGTGGAAGCCTTGGTACCAGCTGCGGCCTCCCCTGCGGCCGCGCCAACGTCACTGTCAAAGCCGGCTGTGGCCTATTCACCATCGGAGCCTGCGGCCACTGCAGTTCCGCCCTCAACCTCGACCGCGACCCGCCCACCGGACTCTGCGGCCTACACCGGACCCTCTGCCTGGGTTGCGAAGGTCATTGAAGGAAAAAAGGCCAGAGAGCGGGAGATCTGGGGGCTGCTCCATGAAAGAGGAGAAGCGGGCATGACGGCTCCACGTTCTATTGGGAGGATGGTGCATGCAAACCGGGAGAAAGGGTATGGCTTTATCCGAGACCGCGCCACTGGAGAAAAAGTTTACCTAAATGTGGCATCCATCCGGCACGGCCGGGCTTTACAAGAAGGAGACTGGGTCTCTTAATACAAGGAGTATTGCCCCCACTGCTATTACGCGGTAGCCGTCATCGCCTGCCCTGAGGGGTACAAGCCTCCATAAATGGACGAGGACTCCTGGGTCTCGAGCTTCAGGGACACTCGAGGCCAAGAGGTATTTTTGGTATCCCAGAGACTCCACGGCTTTTGAGTCCCCCTTTTATGATGAGACATCGGCCGCCAGGAGGTGGCCTGGAGCGCTTACCACATTGAACTGCCAGAACTGTAGTGCACTGTTATGAGTTCATTTTCCCCTTCACCATTGAGGTCTGATGAACTCCCTCTTCTGGTGAAGGAAGGTAGTGAGGCTTATTACCAAGCACCAGAGCTGGGAGAGGATGACTGGGCGACGGGGATCTCTGACTGGATATAAGGCAGCCGACGCCCTTCTGCCTCACTGGTGATTTCTCTGTGGAATTCTAGGAGACCAGTCTGATTCCTGCTCCTCAAAAGCTAAGTTTTCTGCTTTGCCTTTTTGCATTTGTGTTTTGGTTTTAGTTTGCCTTGCTTTTCAGGATTCTGCCATTCCCTGCTGGGGTGAGCTGAATTCCTTTTTGTCGGTTTGCTCTGTCTTCAGAAAATACTTGAGTACTGACATAGTCTTTTTGAAGCCTAACGTCTTCAGGGCCCTTTTCCCTGTCAGTCTGTTGGCTCTTATTTTGATAGGGTTTTTCGCGGATTGCAGACAGCAGCCTTCCTATTCTGTCCTATCTAGTTAGCTTGGGCCCCATCATTTGCTCAGTCTATCTTTCTATCTGTGTTAGTGTTTTTTCTTCTTGCTTCACCGTCATTATATGTTGGGGGCTGCCTATTGCTTTGGGGTCTGCTCTGGGGCAGTTTAGATTTCCCTTTCTGTCTTTAGGCTAGACAGTTCTCCGGCTGTGATCGAGGGGTCTAGAGCATCGTAGGAACCCCCCACGGCTACTGCTAGTTGTTGTTGATAGGTTCAGGGGTCTGCAATCCGATAGCTGCCAACTTCTCTGGTTTTCTGGACTTAGCTAGTATTTCTGTTTTTGCCTCCTATGGTGACTCATTCATAACAGAATCACCAGCCTTACGCAGATCCTAGGGTACTCAATAGCAGGAAAGAATTAAAAAAAAAAAATGTGTGTATATTTTTTCCTCTATATCTCTGAGGCTGTAGGGGGAATTTTTTTTCTCTCAATGGAGATGAAGCAATTGTCTGATCGTGTGGAGCAGCTCGCTGAGGAAGTGCGGGGAATTTCCGCCTACCTTGCTCATTCACATGCTGCTGAACCAAAGAACCCTACTCCTGATGTGTTTTTTGGGGATCGGTCTAAATTTTTGAATTTCAAAAATAATTGTAAATTATTTTTTGCCTTGAAGCCTAACTCGTCAGGGAGCTCCGCGCAGCAGGTTAAAATTGTCATCTCTTTGCTGCGTGGCGATCCCCAGGATTGGGCATTTTCTTTGAAACCAGATGATCCTAGTCTGACAAATGTGAATGCATTTTTTCAAGCCTTGGGGTTGTTGTATGACGAACCTAATGCTATTGATCAGGCTGAAAAGACCCTGTTGGCATTGATCCAGGGTCGAGATTCTGCAGAATTGTACTGTCAAAAATTCCAAAAGTGGGCGGTCCTTACTGCCTGGAATGATAATGCCTTGGCAGCTCTCTTTCGGAAGGGTTTGTCAGAAGCCGTAAAAGATACTATGGTGGGATTTCCTGTTCCCTCTGGTCTGGACGATTCTATGTCATTAGCCATTCAGGTTGATCGGCGTTTACGTGAACGCAGGACTGCACGAGAGGTGTGGCCACCTGGTGAACAAGTGTCTGAACCTATGCAATGTGATAGAGTTTTGTCCAGGGAGCAACGTCAGGAGTTCAGAAAGCGTAATAAGCTGTGTTTTTTTTGTGGAGATGCCTCGCATATTATTTCTGTCTGTCCTAAACGAGAGAAACGTTTTGCACACACGTTTTCTGTGGGTGGTGTTCAACCTAAGTTTCTTCTGGCAATTACTCTGATCTGCTCCCTGTCCACATTTTCCGCCAAGGCTTTTGTGGATTCGGGAGCAGCCCTGAACCTAATGGACTTGGATTTTGCTAAACATTGTGGATTTCCTATGACACCTCTGCGGACGCCTATCCCTTTGAGGGGGATTGATGCTAGTCCTTTGGCGAAAAATAAACCTCAGTTTTGGACCCAGGTGGTAATGCGGGTCGCCCCAAACCATCAAGAAAATTGCAGATTTTTGGTGTTGCATAATTTGCATGATACCATTGGTCTGGGGTTTCCCTGGTTGCAAATTCATAATCCAGTTTTGGACTTTAAATCTGTGTCTGTGGTGAGTTGGGGTTGTCGGTGTGCCCTTAGTGAGGCTCCGTTTTTTTCCACCTCTCCTCAGTCGCATGATGTTCCTGACTATTTGGCGGACTTTTATGATGTATTTAGTGTGAATGAGTCTGCGTCTTTGCCTCCTCATAGGAGTTATGACTGTGCAATTGAACTGAGCCCGGGGTGTAAATTTCCCAAGGGTCGGCTCTTCAATTTATATGTACCCGAGCATGAGGCTATGCGATCCTATATTAAGGAGGCGTTGGAGAAGGGTCATATTAGACCATCCTCTTCACCATTAGGTGCTGGGGTTTTTTTTGTGGCCAAAAAGGATGGTTCATTAAGGCCTTGTATTGATTATCGTGCCCTCAACAAAATTGCTATTAAATATCAGTATCCGTTACCCCTGATTTCGGATCTATTCTCCAGAGTTAAAGGTGCTTGCTGGTTTACCAAGCTTGACCTCAGGGGGGCGTATAATCTTATCCGCATCAAGCATGGGGATGAATGGAAGACGGCGTTTAATACTCCAGAGGGACATTTTGAGTACCTGGTGATGCCTTTTGGGCTCACTAATGCCCCTTCTGTCTTCCAGTGCTTCATGAACGACATTTTCCGAGACTTTGTGGATAAATTTTTGATTATCTATCTGGATGATATTTTGATCTTCTCCGAGGATTGGGATTCTCATGTGGAACATGTTCGGACGGTGTTCCGGATCTTGAGAGAGTATTCCCTGTATGTCAAAGGATCGAAATGCCTTTTTGGGGTACAGAGGATTTCATTTTTGGGATTTATTTTGTCTCCGTCAACTATTGAAATGATCCGGCCAAGGTACAGGCCATTTATGATTGGGTTCAGCCCACTTCTTTGAAGGCCCTTCAGAAGTTTTTGGGTTTTGCTAATTTTTATTGGAAATTTATAGCAAAATTTTCTAGTATTGCCAAGCCATTGACTGATCTGACTAAGAACGGTGCTGATGTGTTGAATTGGTCTCCGGAGGCTGTTTCTTCCTTTCAGGAGCTGAAGCGAAGATTCACTTCTGCCCCGGTTTTGCGGCAACCTGATGTCTCACTCCCGTTCCAGGTAGAGGTGGACGCTTCTGAGATTGGTGCAGGAGCTGTTTTGTCCCAAAAGGATCCTGTAACATCTAAAATGAATCCCTGTGCTTTCTTTTCCCGAAAGTTCTCCCCTTCTGAACGTAACTATGATGTGGGGAATCGGGAACTGTTGGCCATGAAATGGGCACTTGAGGAGTGGAGACATTGGTTGGAGGGAGTTAAACATCAAGTCGTGGTCCTCACTGACCACAAGAATTTGATTTACCTGGAGTCGGCCAAACGCCTGAACCCTAGACAGGCTAGATGGGCCTTGTTTTTTACATGTTTTGATTTTGTGGTCTCTTTTCTTCCTGGCACTAAGAATGTCAAGGTTGACGCTCTTTCTAGGAGCTTCTTTGCTGATTCTCCTGTGGTGACCAAGCCTGCTACCATCTTAGGCGAAGGGGTAGTACTTTCTGCCATCTCACCCAATTTGAGACGTGCTCTGGAAGAGTTCCAGGAGGACAAACCAGAGCGTTGTCCCAGTGGAAAGTTGTATGTTCCTGACCAGTGGAAGAAGAGAGTGATGTCTGAAGTTCATTGCTCTGCATTGGCTGGTCATCCAGGTATTTCTGGTACTAGAGATCTGGTGAGTCGGTCTTTTGATGGCCCGCCTTGTCTCGTGATGTCAGGAATTTTGTGCAGTCCTGTGGGACTTGCTCCCGGTCTAAACCTTGTTCTCGCTCTAGTGGGTTGTTGATGCCTTTCCAGGAGTCCATGGACCCATATTTCAATGGATTTCATCTCTGATATGCCTGTCTCTCAGAGAATGACTGTTATTTGGGTGATTTGTGATAGGTTCTCTAAGATCGTTCATCTTGTACCACTCCCTAAGTTGCCATCTTCTTCTGAGTTGGTGCCCCTGTTTTTGCAACAGGTGGTTCGCTTGCACGGGATTCCTGAGAACATTGTATCTGACAGAGGAGTTCAGTTTGTGTCTAGATTTTGGAGGACGTTCTGTTCCAAGCTGGGAATTCAGTTGTCCTTCTCCTCTGCCTTTCACCCTCAGACCAATGGGCAGACGGAGAGAACAAACCAGACCTTGGAGTCATATTTGAGATGTTTTATTTCCGCTGATCAGGATGATTGGGTTTCATTTTTGCCCTTGGCCGAATTTGCTTTAAATAATAGAGCTAGTTCTGCCACTTTGATGTCACCTTTTTTTGTAACTTTGGGTTTCATCCTCGATTTTCTTCAGGGCAGGTGGAGCCTTCTGCCTGCCCAGGTGTTGACACTGTGGTAGAGGGAATGCACCAGATCTGGGACCAAGTGGATAAGTTATCTCTCTCCCAGGAAAAGGCCCAGCGGTTTTCCAACCGACATAGGACCGTTGGTCCCCAGTTAAAGGTGGGTGATATGGTTTGGTTATCATCAAAAAATATCGCTATGAAGGTAGCTTCTCCTAAGTTTAAGCCTAGATTTATCGGGCCTTACAAGATTTTGGAGATCATTAATCCGGTCTCTTTTCGATTGGCTCTTCCTGTCACATTTAAAATCCATAATGTGTTTCATAAGTCCTTGTTGAAGAGGTTTGTTGAACCAGTAGTTCCTGGGGTGGCACCTCCGGACCCTGTATTGGTTGAAGGTAACATGGAATATGAGGTAGAGAAGATACTGGATTCCCATCTGGCTAGACGGAGACTCCAGTATTTGGTTAAGTGGAAGGGTTATGGTCAGGAGGATAATTCCTGGGTCTCTGCCTCTGATATTCATGCCAAAAGATTGGTGCGTGCCTTTCATCGGGCTCACCCTGATCGCCCTGGTGGCGTGGATGAGGGTTCGGTGACCCCTCCTCAAGGGGGAGGTACTGTTATGAGTTAATTTTCCCCTTCACCATTGAGGTCTGATGAACTCCCTCTTCTGGTGAAGGAAGGTAGTGAGGCTGATTACCAAGCACCTGAGCTGGGAGAGGATGACTGGGCGACGGGGATCTCTGACTGGATATAAGGCAGCCGACGCCCTTCTGCCTCACTGATGATTTCTCTGTGGAATCTGATTCCTGTCTGATTCCTGCTCCTCAAAAGCTAAGTTTTCTGCTTTGCCTTTTTGCATTTGTGTTTTGGTTTTAGTTTGCCTTGCTTTTCTGGATTCTGCCATTCCCTGCTGGGGTGAGCTGAATTCCTTTTTGTCGGTTTGCTCTGTCTTCAGAAAATACCTGAGTACTGACATAGTCTTTTTGAAGCCTAGCGTCTTCAGGGCCTTTTTCCCTGTCAGTCTCTTGGCTCTTATTTTGATAGGGTTTTTCGCGGATTGCAGACAGCAGCCTTCCTATCCTGTCCTATCTAGTTAGCTTGGGCCCCATCATTTGCTCAGTCTATCTTTCTATCTGTGTTAGTGTTTTTTCTTCTTGCTTCACCGTCATTATATGTTGGGGGCTGCCTATTGCTTTGGGGTCTGCTCTGGGGCAGTTTAGATTTCCCTTTCTGTCTTTAGGCTAGGCAGTTCTCCAGCTGTGATCAAGGGGTCTAGGGCATCGTAGGAACCCCCCACGGCTACTGCTAGTTGTTGTTGATAGGTTCAGGGGTCTGCAATCCGATAGCTGCCAACTTCTCTGGTTTTCTGGACTTAGCTAGTATTTCTGTTTTTGCCTCCTACGGTGACTCATTCATAACAGTGCACCGTTGCACAATGAGGGGACTGTTCCACGTCCCCGTAGGAAACACATCCTTCTAGTGCATCAGTGATGCCTAATGAGAGTGTTTTATTTAAAGGAAGGGGGCACCCCTGTCCTCATCTGGTTGACATGTTTTTAGTGTGTTGTTGTGTTAAAAAAAAAAAAAGAGAAAGAAAAAAAAATGAGAGCTCTGTTTTGATAAAAACGTATTGCGACAAATGTGGTAAGGTGTGTAATGAATTTGAAATGTTAAAGTGTTATTTATTTTTAACAAGAAAATGTGTATTCAGCAGGTCCCGGGTACAAAGAGTATGACGACCACGGCTTTTCCAGGTTGAAAGGACGACGGGACAAGAAGGGGACAAACAGACCGGGTACATGTGTAAGGGGTCTGTGTGACCAGGAGTCTGTGTGACAAAGGGGTCTGTGTGACTAAGGGTCTGTGTGACCAGGAGTCTGTGTGACAAAGGGGTCTGTGTGACTAAGGGTCTGTGTGACCAGTAGTCTGTGTGACCCAGACACTGACCATGACAGTGCCAGGTCCCTGACACCACTTTCACCCCAGGACGAAATTGTCGAGGATGACAATGGTTAAAGGAAGGTGAATGTGGGGAGGTTGACCTGACAGAGGCACTCAGATCAAGAAAGAGGGTGCCATATTGAGAGTGACCATTAGAGGGCAGTGGGGAGCTTGTAAAGGGTAGTTATATAACTGCCATGAGAGAGGTTATGTAACTGCCAGAGGTCGAGGTCACTCTCATTCGTCAGAGGTGACTGTCAGGTGACAGTGGGCGGGGCTACCTAGGCTGTGAGTATAAAGACTGAGGTAAGCTTCTAGAAGCTTCAGTCAGCCTGGGGAGCTCGCTAGTAAGGAGGGTCTGCTGCTCAGTGGAGAGCCCCAGACAGTAGAGACGGTCACGGGGGGTGACCCAGGCACACAGGAGCATCAGACGGAGACAGTCTGAGCAGAATTGGCACCGGTGTACTCTGATCGGGAAACCCTGTGGTGGAAGTGCCTAGGGCAGCCACAGTGAGGAGAACCGCAGAGGACACCACGACAATGACACAGAACAAGTACAGGTACCCGGGTCTGTGTGAGAAGAAAATTGTCAAAGTCCTGTCATGAACTGTGGAGGTCGTCAGGAGGGTGTGAATAAAACACGGACCTGTTGAATGCACTTTCCTGTCTCAGTCTCCAGTCTGTCTGCATCAAGAAGTGGGTCACCCCCAGCCTGTTAGATCAGCACCACCTAAGCACAGCACACCTTCCCCGCCTATCAGCATCATCACCAGCATCACCACCTAATTGCCTTCCCTGGGCCACCCCTACATTATCAGACTGCTTCAAAGGGAACCTGTCACCTGTTTTGGCCGCTATAAGATGCTGTTGTTAATCCACTGGTCTGACCTGAAATATAAGAAAAATAAGTTTTATTATACTCTCCCGGCGGCGGTTCGGTCTGATGGGTGTCGCAGGTCCGGTGCCTCCCATCTTCTTACGATGCTGTCCTCCTGTCGCTTCTTCACTCCCAGCATCAAGCTCCTGCGCAGGCGTACTTATCTGTCCTGTTGAGGGCAGAGCAAAGTTCTGCAGGGCGCAGGCGCTGGGAAAGGTCAGAGAGGCCCAGCGCCTGCGTACTGCAGGAATGTTCTCTGCCCTCAACAGGTCAGAAAAGTACGCCTGCGCAGGAGCGCGATATCGGGGAGTGAGGAAACAAGCAGGAGGATGGCGTTGCAAGAAGATGGGAGGCGCCAGACCCGGTCCTGCGACACCCATCGGACCAGACCGCCCCCCCCCCGGGTGAGTATAAGAAAACTTTTTTTTCTTATCATTCAGGTCGGACCGGGGGCTTATCTACAGCATTACAGAATGCTGTAGGTAAGCCCTGAAAGGCAGCGGCCGCATCTTATAGCGGCCAAAACAGGTGACAGGTTCCCTTTAACTGAGGGGTTGTAGTTCTGCCGCTATGAGTTACCCAACCACAAGCAGGTAGCAACATCCTAAAGAGAGAACACACAGCCAATAGAGCTTAGGATTTTCAGTGTGTGCGATAGAATTATACAGAGCTGACCTCCTGGTCTCACCTCCTATGTGATTAGACAGTGCTGGGTATAGAACAAAGATGACTCACACTTTTCAGATAAAGTTGATGTAGGGGAAGGGGATGGATTTTAGCTGGGTTATATCGCTATGTGTGATACCTCCGACTGGCTCCCCCGCTGTCCATCGCTGATTGCGCGAGAATGTCCGGCTCCATTTCTCATCGTCAGCTTTCTGCTGGGCTTCCTGCTGTGATGACGAGCGACGCGTGGAGGCGGGCGGGAGGACGTCAGGATCGCTGTGTGTGAAAGGTGAGTATCGTGCGCTGCGTCGCTGCTGCATCGCTGTGAGGTCTGCATGTGTGACAGTTCACTAGCGATCATTTAGCGATGCACCAGTGATCCTGACCGGGTCGGATCGCTGGTCGGATCGCTGGTGCATCGCCAAATGTAAAAGGACCTTAAGAGCAGCATGGTGTAGGGGCAGAGGCCCTGATTCTAGTGTTGTATCAGTTGCTAAGCTACTTGTTGTTTCAATAAAATCAGTATTTTATCAGCAGGAGATTATCACTAGAGAGCTAAGTGTCTGGTGCCATGTAGTCCTCCTGCTCTGTATAACCACTGATTAGCAGCTTTCTATCAAGGTACTGTACAGCCCACACATAAAACTAACAATCGGTGGTGTGGGCAGGGTTATAGAGAGCTCAGCATTCAGTGCACTGCTAGATCTGCAGCAGAGAAAACAGGGATTTTATCAAAACTGCACCAAGCAGCCCAGTAAGTGACATAATGCTGGAGTCATGGTCTCTGCCCCTACATTATGCTGCTCTCAGATAACATAGAACACCATGCTATATACTACAATCCCATAGAACACCATGAATGCAGCGATCAGTGCTTCAATTGTATTCGCGTCTGGGTGTCAGATTGGTGAGGATCAATAGGAGGAGAGCTGCAATACCCGAGAATGGTGCTGCACCATGCATGGAGCCATTTTGTTCCTCTACTGCCAGAGTAGCAAACAGCTGATGGTGTCGGGGTGTCGGGCCACCTCCAACGATCCATCATTATGGACAGGTCATCAAAACTTAAGTCGTGGACAACCCCTTTAATGCTCACCATTCTATTTTTCTGTCCAAGCTCTTGCCATCATAAAGTGCCCCATATGATGCTTGTATTAATGCTCCCAAACAGTGTATACCACAGAGTATGTCCAAAGTGACTGTGTCCCTATTCCAATGCCATTCCTAGACCCCCTTCCTATTTATTCCAGGCCATAGGATCTCCTATAACTCCCTTAAGTTATCACACTAGCCATAAATGCTCTATTTAGAGCAAATAACAATGCCCCAACCAGGGTCGACCACTGCCTCCCCAAACAGTAACAGCCAGTGACCCCCATTCCAATACCACCCAAAGAATTTCTCTGACCTCTACATATTCCTCCGTGAAGTGCAAGACAAAAGTTTACGTCCAAATGACATTTTTTTAAAATTATTAAATATATTATTTTTTACATAATAATGATACATTTTAAATAGAAAAACAATTTCTAAAAAAAAATTATTTTTTATTAAGTATATATTTATGCATAATAATGAACATTATTTATTTAAAAAGTAACAATTTCTAAAGACAAAATATTTTTTTATTAAATATATATTTATACATAATAATGAACATTATTTATTTTAAAAGTAACAATTTCAAAAGCAATATTTTTATTAAATATATTATTTTTTTACATAATAATGATACATTTTTTATTTAAAAAAATAATTTCTAAAAAAATATTTTTACATAATAATGATACACTTTTTATTTTTTTTAAAAAAAAACTTATTTGGGCTGATTTCTATAATATTGCACTGTGTCTTTGTCAGTAACAATAGAGCATAGCGGTGGCAGGCAGTCCGAACACCCCCTTAGAATCGACTTTAAATGAAATTCTGTTTGGATTACATATTTTACTGGAAGTGAATCCATGACATATGATAAGGTCATGATAATAATGTCAATTCACTGTCTGGTCGGAAGGGAATGGGATTACACAGAGCGAGTTCCTGCAGAGGCCTCTCACGTACAATAGTCCTCAGACTAAATGAAATGGTATTTGCCTGTTTAGGTGAAGAATGATGAAACTCTAAATGGATTGTATTGTTGACCTCTGTTGAATGACATGCGACCTGTAAGGTATCTGAGCAGTACATCAATACTAGTTGTGGAAAATTGCTGTCCGCTGGCTGAAAATAAACAATATGATATAAAATATGATTTTGAAACGACTCGGTAAAACACTGAGAATGTTATTTCTGCTGCCGGCCTCGCACTCATCTCTTGTTAGTAAATTGAACTGTACTGAAAAGTGAAAAAAGCATTAGAGCAGGTATATTTTCTTCAGAAGAAACTCCACTCCAAAAGTTTGTCACAAAAATGTGACATTGAAAAAAAAACTATTCTTAAATATGTTAGTGGTTACCTTTAGTTTACAAAATTGCACAAAGTTTTAGTCTGCAATCGTCATCCCTCCATTCTTTATCAGGACCTTGATATGCAGTTTGCAGCCCGGTCCGTGTTTCAGATTGAGTGTCTCTCCCAGTAATATAGGCTGAACAAAAGTTCTCTGTGTATCTAGGATGCTGCTGTCATTATTAGCCCTTCATAAATGAGCACAGCTGCTATCCTGCACTTATTTCCTCTTCATTTGATTTGCTCCTTTATAGCCTCCCTGGGGCTGTAGATGCTTTCTCCCCTCTCCACATTGGAGGTCATCATTAGCCCTTCATAAATGAGCACAGCTGCTATCCTGCACTTTTATTTCCTCTTCATTTGATTTGCTCCTTTATAGCCTCCCTGTGGCTGTAGATGCTTTCCCCCCTCTCCACAATGGAGATCCGTGTACAACCATACCTTATCCTTGCTGTTTTCTCCAACACTAAGAAAAGGAAGGGGGGGAAGCAGAGATAAATGTCAAAACTGAGAGCAAAAGCTCTTACAGATTTGTAGCATTTTTGTAAAATAGCTGTATAAAGGACTTACAAAACTTTTACATTTTAGCTGCTACTTGCTCACCTGCATTATATAACCATAACATCTTCGAGAGGGTGTGGGCAGCTTTTCCACTGTTTCACACCACACCGGTATGAAATGGATGACCTGTCCTAAGCATGGCTCATCAATACTTCAGCCATGGGCCATCCCTTTAAAATGTTCAGTTGTTTTTGCAAAAGGAACCTGAAGCCCATTCCATAGCTTCATCATAGCTCTTACAGTAAAGAGTCTTGGTGATCTATGAAGTTGGGAACCTTCTAATTTGTCCCCACATCGTGGGATCCTACCCTTAGCTTAGACTACCACATTTACACCCAGATCGTGGCATAGAAATTACTCTGCCAGCTTTAGTAAGGTAGAATATTAGTTTCAAGGTGCATAAAGTTGCATTTATCCAAGCTCAGGGGCGTCATACATAATGGATAGATGTCCTCTGAACGATTATTCAATGGATCGTTTGGCCATCCGCCATCTCTCCTGACTCTTCCATACACAGGAAGGTTCCTGTATTTTCTATGAAAGAGCTGCTGCCAGACTCCTTTAGGCGATGGCTTATCTTGCCAAGCCCCCAAAAAATCAGCAATCCAAAATCAGACATGCCCAAGATAACCCTTATCTGCAGTCAGGGAATAGTCGGAGGGCTCCCATACACAATAGATTTTCGGCTGACCCCACTGTTATTCTAATGTGTATGGGGGTCTCACTTCTTATTCCCAAAGTGAACACCCAAGCTCTCCAGTGTGTCCAAAACAGCATGTAAAAAGTAGACTTAGAATGGGAAAAGATTTTTCTCATGTAGCCTCATTTTCCCCAGATTTCCTACAGTAAGTGAACTGTTTTTAGTAAAAATTAAGTTTTGAGTAGTGTTGAGCATTCCGATACCGCAAGTATCGGGTATCGGCCGATACTTGCTGTATCGGAATTCCGATACCGACTTCCGATATTTTTTCAATATCGGAAGTCGGCATCGGAATCGAAAGTTCAAAGTTGATTGACAGCCTGACATCATCATGATGCGCGGTGTGTGCGCATCATGATGCGCCGTCATTTCGGGCCTTCCGGGGGTCTCTGCCGGCCTGCCGGGGGGCTGTGTGGACTGCCCAGGGTCTGTACCGGCCTGCCGGGGGGCTGTGCCGGCCTGCCGGGGGGCTGTGTGGACTGCCCGGGGTCTGTACCGGCCTGCCGGGGGGCTGTGCCGGCCTGCCGGTGGTCTGTGCACCCTGTGGGTGTCTGTACCGGCCTGCCGGGGGGCTGTGCCGGCCTGCCGGGGGGCTGTGCTGATGTCCGGGGGTCTGTGCAAGCATCGTCCGATGGGACTATAAGTCCCATCTGGCGATGCCTGCTACCATGACAGTGATTGACACATTAGCCAATGATGGGACAGTAGTAGTCCCATCATCCGGCTAATGTGTTAAATGTTAAAAAAAAAAAAAAAAAACTACATACATACTACATACATACTACATGCATGCTACATACATACTACATGCTACATACATACTACATATATACTACATGCATGCTACATACATACTACATGCTACATACATACTACATATATACTACATGTATGCTACATACATACTGCATGCTACATGCATGCTACATACATACTACATACATACTACATGCTACATACATACTACATATATACTACATGCATGCTACATACATACTGCATGCTACATGCATGCTACATGCATGCTACATACATACTACATGCTACATACATACCACATACATACTACATACATACTACATACAATACATTCATACAATACATACATAGACATACAGTACATATAACATAGAGTAACATACTTACCAATACTTGTCACATTGTTCCCCGAAGCCATTGTCTTTTACGGAATAAATATTACCATAACAAACCACAAAAATACTCACCCACGATCCGAAGCAGTCCACGAGTGTGTCCCACGACGATCTTGGGTAGAGAACTGCAGCATCAGCTGATGCCGCCGTTCTCTACGGGCTGCAGGAATCCAATGACGGAAGGTAGATATCCTTCCGCACTGTATTCCTCCGCCACTTAAAAAAAATTCCCACACAGCAATGGCATAAAGTGAGACTAGGGACTTTTTTTTTTTTAAGTGGCGGAGGAATACAGTGCGGAAGGATACCTACCTTCCGTCATTGGATTCCTGCAGCCCGTAGAGAACGGCAGCATCAGCTGATGCTGCCGTTGTCTACCCAAGATCGTCGCGGGACACACTCGTGGACTGCTTCGGATCGTGGGTGAGTATTTTTGTGGTTTGTTATGTTAATATTTATTCCGTAAAAGACAATGGCTTCGGGGAACAATGTGACAAGTATTGGTAAGTATGTTACTCTATGTTATATGTACTGTATGTCTATGTATGTATTGTATGAATGTATTGTATGTATGTAGTATATATGTGGTATGTATGTAGCATGTAGTATGTATGTAGTATGTATGTAGCATGCATGTAGCATGCAGTATGTATGTAGCATGCATGTAGTATATATGTAGTATGTATGTGGTATGTATGTAGCATGTAGCATGCATGTAGTATGTATGTAGTATGTATGTAGTATGTATGTAGCATGCATGTAGTATGTATGTAGCATGTAGTATATATGTAGTATGTATGTAGCATGTAGTATGTATGTAGCATGCATGTAGTATATATGTAGTATGTATGTTGCATGTAGTATGTATGTAGCATGCATGTAGTATGTATGTAGTATGTAGTATGTATGTGGTATGTATGTAGCATGTAGCATGCATGTAGTATGTATGTAGTATATATGTGGTATGTATGTAGCATGTAGTATGTATGTAGCATGCAGTATGTATGTAGCATGCATGTAGTATATATGTAGTATGTATGTAGCATATATGTAGTATGTATGTAGCATGCAGTATGTATGTAGCATGCAGTATGTATGTAGCATGCATGTAGTATATATGTAGCATATATGTAGTATGTATGTAGCATGTAGTATATATGTAGTATGCATGTTGCATGAATGTAGTATATATGTAGTATGTATGTTGCATGTAGTATATATGTAGTATGTATGTTGCATGTAGTATATATGTAGTATGAATGTAGCATGTATGTAGCATGTAATTTTTTTTTTTTTTTTTTTTTTTTACATTCAACACATTAGCCGTATGATGGGACTACTACTGTCCCATCATTGGCTAATGTGTCAATCACTGTCATGGTAGCAGGCATCGCCCGATGGGACTTGTAGTCCCATCGGACGATGCCTGCACAGACCCCCGAAGCCTGCACAGCCCCCCGGCAGGCCGGCACAGCCCCCCGGCAGGCCGGCACAGCCCACCGGCAGGCCGGCACAGCCCACCGGAGCCTGCACAGACCACCGGCAGGCCGGCACAGCCCCCCGGCAGGCCGGCACAGCCCACCGGAGCCTGCACAGCCCCCCGGCAGGCCGGCACAGCCCACCGGAGCCTGCACAGCCCCCCGGCAGGCCGGCACAGCCCCCCGGCAGGCCGGCACAGACCACCGGAGCCTGCACAGACCCCCTGGCAGGCCGGCACAGCCCCCCGGCAGGCCGGCACAGCCCCCCGAAAGGCCCGTACAGACCCCAGAGAGGCAGTACAAGGCAAAAACAGGGTTTTTCTTATTCCGATACCGGAAGTCCCATAGACTTGAATGGGACTTCCGGTATCGGAATCGGCGATACCGATACTTTTTTTTAAGATCGGCCGATCCATTCCGATCCGATACTTTGAAGTATCGGACGGTATCGCTCAACTCTAGTTTTGAGCTTTTCCCCTGAAAATAAAATTATCATAGCATATCAAACTCCTTGGACCTCAAGTGACCTTCTGCAATCTGTGAATGAGCCTAGCAATGAGTGTTTGATTTCCCTACAGCGCCCCTAGAGGGAAAATAAAGGATTACCTACTTCTCATTGAAATCAGTGAGACAAGAAAGGTCCTCCACTGCAAATGATACTCTCTGTAGTCCATCTTCTGTTCGACTAATAGATGGTCCAAAATGGGAAAACACTCTCGAAATTCCATATTAGGCAGTTTTCGAAACCAGTCAACCTCATTAATGTAACGAGGGCGTATATTTTTAGACATCCAGGAGAACTTCTTTGAGAAAACTAGAAATACATTGATATATTATGAAGCCTTCAACCAGAATTTCCATTGAAGTCTTTCAATACATATGTGTTTCGAGGCAACACACTATGGGCAATACTGGGTTAACATAAAATGCATATATCCCAAGGACAATATGGAGGAAGAAAAAAAAAAATGACATTATGAAAAATTTCCAATGATTTGAATAAAAATGGTTTTCCCCCATGGTCAGGTCTATTGAAACGTATAAAAGATGTCCTTAAGAAGACCTACAGAGCAGGTAATGTAGACCGAGTCTACGGTGGAAGTTGCGGAAAGATAACTGATGGGCTGTATTTTAAGGCATATTAACCCAATTATGAGTATATTTTTACCAACGGGGCTTCGACATCTATCACACGGCATTTATTAGACCTCTGAGCTAGGTTATGTCAAATGGAAAGCCGAGAAACTAAGGCATTTCATTAAACTGCTGCTCTAGCCCCGGTATTCAATCCAGATACTCTTAAACCGCACGATTTTATCAAAATCTTCGGAAATTGAAGCAATCAGTAAAAAGTGTCTGGGAATTAAAATGTTCTGTCTCGGTGAAAGAGATACGTCCCTTGTAACATATATCAGTAGGTTTTTTTTCTTGATTTTTTTTTTCTTTTTAAAGACACATTACGGCTCGAGGGAAAGACATCAAACACGAGGAGTTCACTGTACATTCTAGAAAAATCCAAGCCGGACCATTTTTCATACTTAAAAATAGCAGCTGCTCTCCTTTTCTTTGTGTTGCCTCGAAACAAAGGATGCTATAATATAGTGATTGATAAAAAGTTCAGAGGAAATATGCAAATCATCGCAGAGTACAGATAGTACGACAGCAGAGGAAACATTTCTTTGGGGAAGGTATTTATCGAGGCTAGCATTGGCATAACGATCAATTCATGCACTCTGTAATATGTTTGTTTTTTTTTTTATTCCATTGACTTTTGGTGCCTGCGTGAATATTCTTTGTTTCTGAAATAAATTCATGGAATTATTTGAATGCACATTTTGTAATTGTGTTAGACCTTATTAAAAAAAATATTGAATTTTTTCATACAACATTGAGGAATCACAAAAAGGATAACATTTCCTATACCTCAAGGTTATGTTCATACGTTGCGTTTTTTGTTGTGTTTTTTATTGGTACGGTTTTGTTGGTGTGGATTCCTTGATGAAGAAAGCTGATAGCTTTCAAAGTGCATTGGAGAGTTTTCCTTCCATCATTCCCGAGTCTCCAATTGCACGTGAGTGACGTCATTCATCCCAATCCGATGGCGGTGTACTACCGCTCGGGTCAACTGGCTGTGATCCACTCAGTGCATGCAACCGGCCGGGGCTGCATGAGTTCCTCTGGATCACTGCACTGTTTTTGAACATGAATACTTGGATACCAACCACCCCCATCCCTACCTTGTGGTCCCTTGGTATTCCTACCCCGGATCAGGGCATCACAGCACCTCCTCTCATCTCTTCGGCGGATTGGAGATAAACAACAAACACCACGTATTTCCAGTGCACAGCTTCAACAGCGGGTACAAGAGCCCTTTCAACCACTCATGGCCGGGGCTTGACGGCTGTTTGTGTATTGTTGCACAGATTTTGAACATTTAATATCCAACGCTTTAACCAGCTGGATGCATAGCGGTCCTGTGGTATCACAATTCAGGACTAGTGCCCACAGCGCTCTTCTCTTCTCCTCCGGAGCCTAGTTATCAAGACAGCGCACGCCACGCTTCTCTTATACAGCGACAGCAGGAAGTAATACCCATCTCATTTTTACATATTATTGATTCCTTAATAGATATTGACTTCTATTAAACAGTCATAGACTACATACTCCTTTACCTTTCCACCTGGTGATTACCATTCCATATAGGTCACCAATCACCCGCTGTTAGCAAACAGATAGCACACTGTACGTAGCGATCTATCTTCCGTTTATTCTCCAGCATCTGTTTGATCTCTGACCCCAAGACCAGCCTTACACATACATATATATATATATATATATACACTCCCCTTGGTCCTTAGTGATGTTTCGACATTATATCATTTTGCTTAGTGTTGGCAGCGGATTATTCAGGATACTCTCCAAGCGTGTGACATCAGAGCGTCTTTATTCAGAAACAAACAGGAACAATATATGATAAGCTTAATAGATCAGGAATAAATCATTTGTGTGTCTCTATCTGTGCAGTATCTACAGCAGGCTGCTTCTCTCATACACAGACACAGGAAAACAGCAAATACAGTCACATGCTCTTCCTGTGTGAGCCTCTGGGAGTTTTTTTTGTTCTAACTTTGAACAGCATAACAATCTAGCAACTAAACACTCATAGACATAAATGGAGTTGTTGCACCAAACATATTCCAACATCCCCACTCAACAAATACTTATCCTTTTAGTCCCATTGCGGTTCTGTAGTCCACAAATTTGGCTCTTGCTAATGGCTTTGCCATACCATCAGCTATCATCTTGTCAGAGTCAGACTCGCAATAAACAAACTCGAGTACACCACGTTCCACTAAGTCACATAAGTGGTTTTACATCAATGTGCTTAGTCCTTGCACTAATCTTCTCACTGCTGGCAAGTTTAATGCATCCTTGGCTGTCCTCATAGATAACTGTAGGTTGGGCTAATTAGGCTTGCCAAAATCTTCCAAAACTTGTTTCAATCAAATTACCATATATACTCACATTTAAGCTGAGATTTTCAACCCATTTTTTTGGGCTGAAAGTCGCCCTCTCAGCTTATACATGAGTCATATAGCCAGGGGGTAGGTGGGGAGGGGGAGCGGGGATGTCACATCATACTGACCTCCCTGGCGTGGTCTCTGCAGCATCCCTGCTTGTCCCACGGTCTCCTTTCCTTCCTACAGCGGTCACATGGTACCGCTCATTAAAGTAATGAATATGTGCATATTTTTTACTTTAATGAGCAGTACCACATGACCACTGAAGGAAGGAAGGGAGACCGTGAGAGAAGCGGGGCTGCAGAGATGCGCCAGGAGAAGGTAAGTACTGTATATGCTATATTCACCTGTCCTGGTTCCAATGCTGCTGCCACTGTCTGCCCGTCGGGTCCCTCTGTCAGTGACGTTCAGACAGCAGAGGGCGCGATGACGTAGTCAGTGCGCGCCCTCTGCCTGAGCAGTCACTGACAGAGGGACCCGGTGGGCAGAGAGCGGCGAGCAGCATAGGAACTGGGACAGGTGAATATCTCAGGTGCTGGGTCCTGAGCCAGCGGCGACACCTGTCCCCCAATGCACGCCGGTGTCTCCACCTGCTCAGCACACTGGCACCTGGCCCCTAGAGACGAGACGTGAGTATGTCTTTTTTTTAATACCTGCAATAGCTGCAGCAGCAATATATGGGGGCATAATCTATGGGGCATCTTATGGGGTCAGCATATGGGGGCATATTCAATGGAGCATCTTATGGGGGCAGCATATAGGGGCATATTCTATGGAGCGTCTTATGGGGGCAGCATATGGGGGCTGTTATGAATGGGTCACCGAGGAAGATAGCAGGACCAGGCAAAGCCACCAGAAAACCAGAGAGATTGGTTACTAAGCGGATTGCAGACCCCTGATCCTATCCACACAACTAGCAGTAGCCATGGAGCGTAGCTACGATGCCCTAGACGCCTCGGCTCAGCCAGAGAACTAACTCAGCCTAAAGCAAGAAAGGTGAAAACTAAACTGCCCAGACCCCAAAGGAATAGACAGCCCCCAAACATATATTGTCGGAGAGACAAGATGAAAACACAAACGTAGGCAGAAAAATAGACTGACAAATGATGGGGCCCAAACTAACTAGACAGGGCAGGAAAGGAAAGACACTGTCTGCAATAATGCAAAAACCCTGAGAAATCCAACACATCTGATGCAAAAAACACTGAAGTCACACAACTCCGCTCCCATTATCTCAGCACTCTGGTATATACGGAAGGCAAAGCAAAAAGAGACCAATATAACAGGGGACAGAACAAACTGACACAAGCAGTAACATATGGGCGGTGATCCAGCACAGCTCAAGCAGGAGCAAGCTGACCCGCACAAAGCAGAGATAGACAAAACCAGATCAGATGCAAAAAGATTAGCAAATGAACACTTAACTGAACCATGCAGGAACAGAGCAGGAGACATCAGACATCAGACCTCAGACCTCAGAAGGCACAAGAAGAAAATCACCAGCAGGGATTGAAGGAAGTCAGCTGTCTTAAATACACCAGTCAGAAACCCCAGATCTCCAATCGTCATTATCATTATCAGGTGGCAAGCCTCTATCAATCTGACCAGCTCCACTACCTCTAGTAACCACCAGAGGGAGCCCAGAAGGAGAACTCGCAACACCTCTGTCAATCCGACCAACTCCACTACCTTCAGTAACCACCAGAGGGAGCCCAGAGAGCCCAGAAAGAGAATTCACAACAGGGGGTATATTCTATGGAGCATCTTATGGGGCAGCATATGGGGCATAATCTATGGAACATCTTATCTGACCATTATTAACCTTTATGGAGCAGCATATGGGGCATAAAATTCTATGGAGCATCTTATGGGGCCATTATTAACCTTTGTGCAGCATTATATGGGGCGTATTTTGTATGGAGCATCTTATGGGGCCCATCATGAACTGTATGGAGCATTATATGGGGCTCCTGATTCAATATGGCTATTCAAAAACATTTAATCTACTGATGTCTCAATTAATTTTAATTTTATTGGTATCTATTTTTATTTTTGAAATTTACCAGTAGCTGCTGCATTTTCCACCCTAGGCTTATACGCGAGTTTTTTGTACCAAAATTAAGGGGGTCGGCTTATACACGGGTCGGCTTATATACAAGTATATATGGTACTTCTTGACTTGCATAAGCAGCAGACATACAGTATATTCTGCTTCTGCAGAAGATAATGCGACTGACACTTGTTTTCTGCTGGACCAAGAAATTGAATTTTCGCCTAACTTGAACAAGTAACTACTTGTTGATTTCTGATCACTTGAATCTCCAGCCAAATCTGTATCCACATAACCTCTGAGAGTGCGATTTCCTGATGCAGATATCTTAAGATTTAGCCTTCTAGTTTCTTTAAGATATTGAAGAATTCTCTTAATTGCATTCCAGTTTCTTTGATGTGGCTTGCTTAAACGTCGGCAGAGAATTCCAACTGTGGCTGTGATTTCCTGACGAGTTGTAGTTGCTATGTACAAAAGCTTGTCTGTAATTCTCATTGCTGGGTAGCAGATCTTCTCCTTCCAACTTTAAGTAGGATAGATCCATTGGTGTTGATGCATCTTTGGCTTCTGACATTCCAAACTGGTTTAGTATTGCAGAAATTTTGGAGCTTTCGTTGAGAAGAAAACTCCCATCTTCTGCTCTCTGGATTTGGATTCCCAAATAATATGTCACATTTCCAAGGTCCTTAGTCTGGTTGAAAATTTCACCTAGCTTTGCAATTTCCTTTTCATTGTGGTAGCTCAGTAAGCTCCCATGTCTGGAGTTGGTGAAGGTACTCCATCTCTTCATTAGCAGCATTTATCCACTTCTGCTTCTCGTGAACAGGCAGTTTTGCATCTCTTGCCATGACTGTGGCTCTGTTTCAGGAAGCATTATGACCATATGAGAAAGGCGTCTAGCTGGGATACCTTTGTTTGGCCTTTCTGATCTCCTGACTGGAGGTTGACTTGGTTCTTCTGTGTCTTCTTTGGTGACTTCAGAGCTTATCCACACTTCAGTGTTTTCTTTTTCGGCATCTGGGTTTGGTGATTGAGATTCTTCTTCTTGCTTCTTAGATAGAATAACTGTTATAACTTCATGGAATTAGAGCGATACAGAGTTTTCATCAATCACTACATCTCTACTGATTGTTACTGCGTTGGTCTCTAGGTGCAGGATTCTGTATCCCTTTTGAGTTTCGCTATAGCTCTCTTGGACTCCTTGCTTTGCGTGTGATTTCCACTTGGAGCGTTATTCTTTGGGAACACGCACAAACGTTTTGCTTCCAAATATCCTGAGGTGCTTCAGATTAGGCTTCTCACAGTTCCTTAGCTCACATGGAGTTTTATTCATGGCTTTACCTGGCACTCTTTTTTGAACATAGCAAGCTGTCATGGTGGTTTCTCCCCGAAACATTGTAGGCAGATTCACATCAAACAACATACTTCTACTTTCACAGAGAGTACGGTTCTTTCTCTCTGCAATGCCATTTTGTTCTGGGTTGTATGGAATGGTAGTCTGGAACACGATTCCATCCTTTTTCAAAATGGTTTGCACCTTACCACTTGTATATTCGGTTCCATTAACTTCACACAGGGCTTTTGGCATGCTTCCAATTTTGTTAAACACTACAGCAAGATATTCTTCAAATTTCTCTGGAACTTCATCCTTACTGTGAAGCATTAGACAAAGGTGCAGATAAGCCCCTGATGGTGGTGGCTGCAGCTTATAGTTCTAAAATGACAGATTCCCTTTAAAAGATTAGTATGTGAATCCCCTTTTGGCTCTAAAGCATTGCTCCAGCATTGATAAATCGAGCTTTTAAGCTTTGTCTGTCTAAAAGTAAGGGTTGGCCTGCCTGTCTGGAAGCCCTACTGCTACAGGCAACACACATGAAGGAGACCCAGCTTAGAGTCTCCACATTTCAAAAAATAATTGTCACACACCACTAAGGCTAGTTTCACACTAGCGTATGGAGGAGGTGCGGAGGGATGCGGGCTTCCTTCTTGAAGCTCTGCCCACGGCCGCACCTCCTCCGGTCAGCTCCTTCTCCGTCGACATGTGGCCTGCGTACCCTATCTTTAGCATTAGGTACGCAGGCCGTGTCGATGTATGCCGATGCCACCACATGCGTCGTTTTGACAGTGCGGCGACCTGCGCCGAACGCAGCATGTTGCATTTTGGTGCGGTCACCGCACCGTCAAAGCAGCACATGCGGCGGCATCCGCATACATCGGCATGGCCTGCGTACCTAATGCTAAATATAGGGTACGCAGGCTGCATGTCGACGGAGGCGGAGCTGACAGGAGGAGGTGCAGCCGTGGGCGGAGCTTCACGGAAGACGTCCGCATCCCTCCACAGCTCCTTCATATGCTAGTGTGAAACTAGCCTAAAGTGGAATCAATTTCTACAGAGTAGAAACAGTATCATAAGCCACTGACACACATTCCATTACAGGCAATCCACTAGATGGAAACCCAGCTTGGAGTCTCTACACTTCAAAAAATTGTTTGTAACCTCAGCAGCAGTAGAGTAGCAACAGCAGGCACAGAAGCCACAACAAATGTGTAACAGAATGTAATAGCGCAACATCAATGCATGACACTAAAAATGACATCATCGCCTAGTCTGCCCAGTCTGTGACTGGGGTATAAAAGTCATTGAAGATATATGACTTGTTCATTTTGATGAAAGTTAGGTGGTCTACACTTTCAGGGGACAGCCGGATGCACTTATCCATCACAACACCACCTGCAGCGCTGAAGATGCATTCTGAGAGAATGTTGGCTTCCAAGCATGACAAAACCTCCAATTTGTGGCAGGCAATTCGTGGCAGGCAAGCTAATGTGTCAAATGACTAACAGAAATTGCTTATGTCACTTACACTGCTGCTGCTAATGTTTTTGCGGTGACACCTTGACATTCCCGTGGATGGAAGTCTAGAACTGCGATGCAAACTGTGTGCCTAACTGTTGTCTTGGGGAAATCCACTCTTAAGATTGTCTACAAGCATGTATCAATACTCCAGCATGCATGCGTCCCTTTCCAGTGGAGGGTATCGTCTGGCAAAACTTACTCTTGTGCCGTGGATCTAACAGAGTGGCAACCCAGTAGTCAGCAATATTTCTAACTCTAAGAATATGGGCATCATGTTGAAGACAGTGCAGTAAGGCTATGTGCACACGTTGTTGCGTCTCCCGCAGATTTTTCTGCACAAAAAACGCAGCTCTTGGCAGAAAACGCATGTGCGTTTTGCCGCAGCTTTGATGTGTTTTTGCCAAGGATTTGATGCGGTTTTGCAGTGCAGTTTTTCCTGCGGATTTGTCTGCATTTTTGTAAGCTAAATAAAGATATGTTATTTAACAAAAAAAAAATTTGTGATGTCATTTCTGTCCAACCTCCTCATTTACATTGGTCCAACCCACAGTCAATTACACACATAGATAAATAGATGGATTGATGGATGGAAGGATAGATAGATAGATAGATAGATAGATAGATAGATAGATAATAGATAGAAGGATAGATAGATGGATATGTCATTTCAGTGCTGGAGCCCCTGGAGAGCGGTCGCATCAGCTAATGCGGCTTTTCTCCATGGGAGATCATTGTGGGACCCTCGATATTAATTGGACAACGACAGAGAGGTAAGTATAGATTGGTTTATTACTTTATATTTATTACAGGAGATCAATGGCTTCGGGGACCAAGGTGTGTGCGGTGAGTATGTACTCTATGTTATGTGTTGTATGTTACATGTTCTGTATGTTATATGTTCTGTATGTTACATGTATGTTGTATGTTTTGTATATTATATGTATGTTCTGTATGTTATATGTATGTTCTGTATGTTATATGTTGTATGTTCTGTATCTTATATGTTGTATAGTCTGTATGTTATATATATATGTTTTGTATGTTGTATGTTCTGTATCTTATATGTTGTATGTTATTTGTATGTTCTGTATGTTATATGTTCTGTACGTTGTACAGTATGTTCTGTATCTTATACGTTGTATTTTCTGTATGTTATATGTATGTTCCGTATGTTATAGTATGTTATATGTTCTGTATGTTATATGTATATTCTGTATGTTATATGTTCTGTATGTTGTATGTTCTGTATCTTTTATGTTGTATGTTCTGTATGTTATATGTATGTTCTGTATGTTATATGTTCTGTATCTTATATGTTGTATGTTCTATATGTTATATTTATGCTCCGTATGTTATATGTTCTGTATGTTATATGTTTGTTCTGTGTGTTTTATGTTGTATGTTCTGTATGTGATATGTATGTTTTGTATGTTATATGTTGCATGTTGTTGTTTTTTTGTTTTTTTTTAGATTCAACACATAAGCCGGATGATGGGACTACTACTCTCCCATCATTGGCTAATGTGTCAATCATTGTCAGGGTAGCAGGCATCGCCGGATGGGATTTGTAGTCCCATCAGACGATGCCTGCATACACATATACACACATACATGCATACATACATACTCAGCCCCGCACCCCCCGCCAGACAGACCGATGCCCCGCAACCCCCCCCCCCACAGCCCCGCACGGACCTCCGACAGCTCCGCATGAACCTCCAACAGCCCCGCACAGACCTCCGACAGCCCGGCACAGACCCCCGACATCCCGATGACCATTACACAGGCCCCGCCAGACCCCACCACACACACACATAGCCCCCAAACACATACACGCCCAGTCACCGCCCACACACACCCTCACACACTCACCGCCCACACTCCGCCCCCACTCTTCCCCCTCCCGATCTGCAGCGTTTCATCCACAGCAAAGCTGCAGATCTTTTTGAGAACTGCGGTTTTGCTGTGGATCAAGTCAATAGGTGCAGAAACGCTGCAGAACCGCCCAAAGAATTGACATGCTGCACAGCATGTGCACAGCGGTTTTCAAATCCCATTGACTTTAATGCTACTGTATAATGCATCAGAATCTGCTGCGGACTCACAGGGCCAAAAATGCTGTGGATCCGCGGGAGAATCCGCAACGTGTGCACATAGCCTTAGAACGTGCTCATGTGTCGTGTGCTTCCATGAGGTCCAAGTCCATGATATGTTGGTGGTGGGGTAATACTCAAGGTTGCTTCCTCAGTTCTCTCCCGCCAACCACGAACAAGAGAGAGGGGATCATTATCTTCTTCATCACCTGGCTGTTGCGCATGCATCACTTCTTCCTCCTTATCCTCCTCATTTTGCTCCTTGGCTCCTGCACCTTCACTAACAGTTTGCTGGTACCATGAGCCCCCTCGATCACTGTAATCTTTGACTATGAGTGAGGTGCAGGCAGAGATGTTATGATGGATTGAGAAAGCTGTGTTGTGCTAGGTGACACAAAAACAGCAAGCATGTCCACTTCCATGACAGCTGACAGGCTCTCACTCACCCCGACTGTAAGGGGTAAACAAGTGTAGTCTCTGCGGGTGGAGACCTGTGTGAGAACACTTTGCAAGGTGACGGAGGAGGTGTTTGTTCAGTTTGAGTTTTCATTAGCATTAACTCCTAACCAACGTACACGTCGAACACCAAGAATATTTCCCCTTCTACCACATCCTCGCTTTTTCCCACTCATGTTGTATGTACCCTTCCTTTCTTTTATCCTGCCGTTTCACAACCTTAGGCCCACACCTGTCAGTCACCTATCAATTTTTAAGAGCAAATGGGGCCTCCTGATTCCTCACTGCAACACAGTTTTATCCCAAACAATTTGGATTAGCAGATAGGGCCTCCTGACTGCAACACAGTTTTATCCCAAACAATTTGGATTAGCAGATAGGGCCTCCTGACTGCAACACAGTTTTATCCCAAACAATTTGGATTAGCAGATAGGGCCTCCTGACTGCAACACAGTTTTATCCCAAACAATTTGGATTAGCAGATAGGGCCTCCTGACTGCAACACAGTTTTAGCACAATCTAGTTTGATGCTGGAAGATTCATTTTCACACAGGACAGGATCCTATCTACCTAACTGACAAGTTCACTTTCAGCAGCAGCAGAAGCGGCCTCTCTCCACTGTTACACTGAGAAAATGGCACTAGCAAAACAAGATGTCCGCTTTTTATATGGACAGGGACATGTGACTTCAGCAGCCAATCACAGAAACCCTTGTGTCATGACGTTGTGGATGGTTTCTGCTCCCTAACTGGCTGCCGGAATGTACACACATTAAGTTATTACAGAACGAAAAAAAAAAGAAAATTTAAAAAATTACACTACGCCGCTCCTCTGACCTAGACACCCCTTGTCCCCTCCTAAAATACATCCCCCATTTACCATACAGCACGACTATCCTAGACAAAGTCAAAACAAAAGCATTGCGAAAACGCAATCATTTACTGTTCTGAGACCGAATTTTGCCGACTTTGAGGAAAAAAGGCTCATGAAACCGAACAGAAATCCGAATGTGCTACGTTCATGCCCAATTTGAGATTGACGAACGTTTTCCGAACAAGTTTAATCATCTCTAGTGATTAGTCCGATGCATTCATAAGTAGACCGCTCCTCCTGTCTCCCCCCTGCCACCAGCGCAGTCATTGACAGGCAGCGGAGCAAATATTTATTACCAGAATCCTGTCAATCACTGTCCTGAGAGGCAGGAAGGGTTGGGGGGAAGTAGTCTCTTCATGAACACACCTCACTCATACACTATAGGACCAATGTATTCTTCCAGGGCTCTGATTAGTTAAAGAACAACTTTTTATGCAGTTTGAATACTAGGAGTATGAATTTGCTGCCCTAACATTGGAGCACAGAGAAGACTATAGCCATAGTAGCCGCAGTTGCTGCTATAGGGCCAGCTACCGCTTGAGGTTTGGGATGCTGGGCATCAAGAAGAATCAATTTGCGTGTGTCACCCATGGGCACTTTTGCAGAGCCGGCATCTGACCTAGTATCACTGCCTTAGGACCCGGCGGTGAAGAACAGGGAAAGATGTAGGAGTGAAGAAGTGTCAGAGTATGCAGCACTGTAGGAGAGTCTTGTTGTCATGAGTCGGGTGTGTTAATGAGGAAGGCAGTGCTTGGGGCCCAATGGTTATGATCCATCATTGTAGGGGAGATCGAGAGTCATGATCGAGTGTCATGATTTGTGCCAGAGAAGGTCATTGATGAACAGAGGGGGACAAAATTCAAGAGTTTCAGTTGGACAGTCAAGCCATGCTCATTATGCCCATTACTGTTTGTGCAAATACAGAGAAGGGGGCTACCAAGCTCAATTCATTAGCTGAGACAGCCCCCCTTCTCTGTCTGTGCATCAGCAATGACAGGCACATTCTGAAGTTAAGACACAATGCTTTATTGGTTACGTTGCTGCATGGCATGCTGTTATTGCATGACACCGATGCATGATCTCTTGCATGTAACGTATTGGGATTTATAGTCAGTGCTATGGTTTATTGCACAACCAATTTATGGGAAAGTTATAGTAGAATAGGCAGCTGGGCAGAGAAGAGTTTCATTGAGTCAACCCTGCAGTCGGAAGGAGGCTTGGGAGATGTTACCAAACGGTTCAGAGTTCAGTGCAAATTATACTGTATATACAATTGGCTGTAATTACAATGCATGTTTCCTTCAATGGGCACTGTAAAGAATTAGGTTTTGGCCCCATCTCCTTCTCATTTTTGGTTCTCTTGGCGTTAATTTGGTTTGTAGAACATTCTGTAAGAAAGGCATTGGATTAGTCTATAAAAAGACCCTTCAATGTTGTTAAGAGATCAGGTGGGAATTGAGAGTTGAAGAGAGAAAAATGAGGAGCTGAGAGTCAACGCGGCAGTATGTTCTTGGGAGAAGGAGAAACATTGGAAGCATGAAAGTAACTGGATTGTAAAAGTGCCCTGCTAAGGGGAGAAGAAAGAAAGATGATGCCAGTTGCAGCGGAATCAAAACTGGGAGCCAAAGAGTGTATAGCTGTGGAATTATGAGGAACCTTAGACTTCAAAAGCAACGTTGGGGTTGAGGCAACGTGTAAGCCGGACCTTGAACTGTTAGTGAAAGAATACGGGACATGCCATCCTGGAGCAAGGATACTGCGCAGGAGAAGGTATCGATGGCTCAGATCACTTATGCCATGAAATGGAAATGGAAATGTTGCTAACAAGTGGTGTTCTGCCACTGTTCTTCAATACAGAAGATGTTACCATTAAATTTTGTATCTGATACCAATTTTACATATGTTTCTTTAAGTTCTACAGTAAAATCAAGTTTACTTCTGTAAAGTGGACTGACCCCTTCCTTACCTGTACTAAGCTTTCAAAGTTCCTGTTACAATTTAATGTATCCAAACAAAGAATATATATCTTCAATGTTTATTAACGCGTTTCTGGCATCACGTGCTGTTCATGAAGGGCACGTGATGCCAGAAACGCGTTGGTGGTATGTATTGCTAAAGGATTTACTGTACCCATTGTAAAAGGCACAACCTTTACAGGCATACTGAGCAAGTTTGGACTGGACCACCTGAGTGGTGAGCACCAGGAGCAAAATAAGGCATGTACAAGGAGCACATAGAAGCATAGAATGGTACAGTTGGAGGGGACCTCCTGGGTCATCTGGTCCAACCCCTTGCTCAAAGCAGGATTCACTAAACCCTCCCAGACAGATATCTGTCCAACCTTTGTTTGAAGTCTTCCATTGAAGGAAGTGGTAGCGGGCTTCTTGCCCCAGGCCATCAACAAATAATAGGCTTCCATGCCATCCAAGCTATCTCAAGGTGTTTGAATGAGCAAGGAAATGGGAGTGACAGTGTTGCAAAAGGGTGTCAAAAATAAGGAGGACATCATAGCCAATTTCAATAAAGGAAGCATATTGGTAACTAACTGAAGAGGCTGGCATTGCCTGGGCATAGTAATCAACTGTGGTTAGTTATAACAAATTATAATGATTATATTGCACATAAAAACCGTGCATCTAATCCTATCCTGTGTGATACTGACTGCTGAGCCGTGTATCTAATCCTCTCCTGTGTGATACTGACTGCTGAGCTGTGTATCTAATCCTATCCTGTGTGATACTGACTGCTGAGCCGTGTATCTAATCTTATCCTGTGTGATACTGGGCTCCCCCTGCAGTCTGTGTCAGAGGGTGGTCTGTGTTGGCACAGTAATAAATTTTGTTATTTCCAGCTTTACAGGAGGACGATAACATCATAGAAATGATAAGAATAATAGGCCTCAGTTACCACAACTGTCTACAAAGAAAACTGTTGCTGATAGCAGCCAATCACAGTTCAGCTTTCATCTTCTAAACAGTTCTGGGACAGCGTGGCGAGTTTTGAGTGGCGACTTTTGTGTTTCGACTTTTATGTGGCGAGGTTGGTGTATGTGTGGTGAAATGTGTGCTGAGGGTGGTATATGTGGTGAAGCACGTGGTAGTGTGTGGCGCATTTTGTGTGTGTGTTCATATCCCCGTGTGTGGGGAGTATCCCATGTCAGGGCAACACCTTAGCAACTGTACGGTATATACTCTTTGGCGTCATCGCTCTCATTCTTTCAGTCCCCCTTGTTCACATCTGGCAGCTGTCAATTTACCTCCAACACTTTTCCTTTCACTTTTTCCCCATTATGTAGATAGGGGTAAAATTGTTTGGTAAATTGGAACGCGCGGGGTTAAAATTTCACCTCACAACATAGCCTTTGACGCTCTCGGGGTCCAGACGTGTGACTGTGCCAAATTTTGTGACTGTAGCTGCGATGGTGCTGATGCCAATCCCGGACATACACACACACATACACACACACATTGAGCTTTATATATTAGATCTTAACTAATTTCTATTTGCAAATAAATAAAATAACTTTTTATGTCTCTGGAAAAAACCTTTAATTTCTGAATAGCGAGGTATGTCTCTAGATTGCCTTTACATGACATATACCCGGCAGTATAACCATATCACATTCATGCAGCCTGCATGAAAGCATGAAAGGCTGTGTGTTGCTTTCCCTATATAATGAACTTGCCGTGCCACTAAAAATGTATGTTCTTCTGTATCTAATTTCTATTAACTGGCAAAATAGAATTCCTTTGTGGTGTGAGCGATGTCACATCACCTGGCCCTGATCTTATTGATTTAATTACTCTTCTCTGAATAAATGTTGTCCAACCTAAAACAGATACTTAAAATGTAAATCAATTCAGTGATGCAGAAAAGTACCTCACTCATCGCAACCGCACCGCAAACCCTCATGAGACATAAAGTGGCGGCTTTTTATAATCATTCTGAAAGTGGAATTAAAACAATGATGAAATTTGAAATGTATATTATTTCTGGTTATAGAAGCAGACCAATACTTTGTGAGTTAAAGAAGATGCACATTTTTAGGACCACACGCAGAGAAAAAGCATAGCCGGGTTGCTCTCTTCCCTAATTAAGAGTTAAAACTGCCTACCGGCCTAATATTTCTGAGAGCTGTCCCAATACTTATGTTCAGTAGCTTACTATCCAATAGTTTACAGTGAGTGGTTCCTCTCCATAATTCTGCCAGCACTATAGTGGCAGGAACTTTCTTTTGCTCACATCCAAACATACATTGCTGTTTCCACTGTCTAATGTAGAGAGAAAAAGAAACAATCACAATACCTATAGAGAAACAAGGACTCATCAGTCCTTCCTGTAGAGAACCAAAGACCCTCCTTCACTTCCTGTAGAGAGACAAATACCCTCCTCCACTTCCTGTAGAGAGACAAATGCCCTCCTCCTCTTCCTGTAGATAAATACCCTCCTCCACTTCCTGTAGAGAGACAAATACCCTCCTCCACTTCCTGTAGAGAGACAAATACCCTACTTCTCTTCCTGTAGATAAATACCCTACTCCACTTCCTGTAGATAAATACCCTACTCTGTTATGAATGAGTCACCGTAGGAGGCAAAAACAGAAATACTAGCTAAGTCCAGAAAACCAGAGAAGTTGGCAGCTATCGGATTGCAGACCCCTGAACCTATAAACAACAACTAGCAGTAGCCGTGGGGGGTTCCTACGGTGCCCTAGACCCCTCAATCACAGCCGGAGAACTAAATAGCCTAAAGACAGAAAGGGAAATCTAAACTGCCCCAGAGCAGACCCCAAAGCAATAGGCAGCCCCCAAAATATAATGACGGTGAAGCAAGATGAAAAAACACTCACACAGATAGAAAGATAGGCTGAGCAAATGATGGGGCCCAAGCTAACTAAGTAGGACAAGATAGAAAAGCTGCTGTCTGCAATCCGCCAAAACCCTATGAAAACAAGAGCCAACAGACTGATAGGGAAAAAAGAGCCCTGAAGACGCTAGGCTTCAAAAAGACTATATCAGTACTCAGGTATTTTCTGAAGACAGAGCAAAAAGGAATTCAGCTCACCCCAGCAGGGACTGGCAGAATTCCAGAAAAACAAGGCAAAACAAAACCAAAACACAAATGCAAAAAGCAGAGCAGAAAACTTAGCTTTGAGGAGCAGGAATCAGACTGGTCTCCTAGAATCCCTCAGAGAAATCACCCGCAAGGCAGAAGGGGGTCGGCTGCCTTATATCCAGTCAGCAATTCCAGTCACCAAGTCATCATCATTCTGCTCAGGTGCTTTGTAATCAGCCTCACTACCTTCCTTCACCAGAAGAGGGAGTTCATCAGACCTCAATGGTGAAGGGGAAAATGAACTCACAACAGTACCTCCCCCTTGAGGAGGGGTCACCGAACCCTCATCCACGCCACCAGGGCGATCAGGGTGAGCCCGATGAAAGGCACGCACCAATCTTTTGGCATGAATATCAGAGGCAGAGACCCAGGAATTATCCTCCGGACCATAACCCTTCCACTTAACCAAATACTGGAGTCTCCGTCTAGCCAGATGGGAATCCAGTATCTTCTCTACCTCATATTCCATGTTACCTTCAGCCAATACAGGGTCCGGAGGTGCCACCCCAGGAACAACTGGTTCAACAAACCTCTTCAACAAGGACTTATGAAACACAATATGGATATTAAATGTGACAGGAAGAGCCAAACGAAAAGAGACCGGATTAATAATCTCCAAAATCTTGTAAGGTCCAATAAATCTAGGCTTAAACTTAGGAGAAGCCACCTTCATAGCGATATTTTTTGATGATAACCAAACCATATCACCAACCTTAAACTGGGGACCAATGGTCCTATGTTGGTTGGAAAACCGATGGGCCTTTTCCTGGGAGAGAGAAAACTTATCCACATCAAAGTGGCAGAACTAGCTCTATTATTTAAAGCAAATTCGGCCAAGGGCAAAAATGAAACCCAATCATCCTGATCAGCGGAAATAAAACATCTCAAATACGACTCCAAGGTCTTGTTTGTTCTCTCCGTCTGCCCGCCCATTGGTCTGAGGGTGAAAAGCAGAGGAGAAGGACAACTGAATTCCCAGCTTGGAACAGAAAGTCCTCCAAAATCTAGACACAAACTGAACTCCTCTGTCAGATACAATGTTCTCAGGAATTCGGTGCAAGCGAACTACCTGTTGCAAAAACAGGGGCACCAACTCAGAGGAAGATGGCAACTTAGGGAGTGGTACAAGATGAACCATCTTAGAGAACCTATCACAAATCACCCAAATAACAGTCATTCTCTGAGAGACAGGCATATCAGAGATGAAATCCATTGAAATATGGGTCCATGGCCTCCTGGGGACCGGCAAAGGCATCAACAACCCACTAGAGCGAGAACAAGGTTTAGACCGGGAGCAAGTCCCACAGGACTGCACAAAATTCCTGACATCACGAGACAAGGCGGGCCACCAAAAAGACCGACTCACCAGATCTCTAGTACCAAAAATACCTGGATTACCAGCCAATGCAGAGCAATGAACTTCAGACATCACTCTCTTCTTCCACTGGTCAGGAACATACAACTTTCCACTGGGACAACGCTCAGGTTTGTCCTCCTGGAACTCTTCCAGAGCACGTCTCAAATCGGGCGAGATGGCAGAAAGAACTACCCCTTCGCCTAAGATGGTAGCAGGCCTGGTCACCACAGGAGAATCAGCAAAGAAGCTCCTAGAGGGGGCGTCTGCCTTAACATTCTTAGTGCCAGGAAGAAAAGAGACCACAAAATTAAAACGTGTAAAAAACAAGGCCCACCTAGCCTGTCTAGGGTTCAAGCGTTTGGCCGACTCCAGGTAAATCAAATTCTTGTGGTCAGTGAGGACCACGACTTGATGTTTAGCTCATTCCAACCAATGTCTCCACTCCTCAAATGCCCATTTCATGGCTAACAGTTCCCGATTCCCCACATCATAGTTACGTTCAGATAGAGAGAACTTTCGGGAAAAGAAAGCACAGGGATTCATTTTAGATGTTACTGGATCCTTTTGGGACAAAACAGCTCCTGCACCAATCTCAGAAGCGTCCAAATCTACCTGGAACGGGAGTGAGACATCAGGTTGCCACAAAACCGGGGCAGAAGTGAATCTTCGCTTCAGCTCCTGAAAGGAAGAAACAGCCTCCGGAGACCAATTCAACACATCAGCACCCTTCTTAGTCAGATCAGTCAATGGCTTGGCAATACTAGAAAATTTTGCTATAAATTTCCGATAAAAATTAGCAAAACCCAAAAACTTCTGGAGGGCCTTCAAAGAAGTGGGCTGAACCCAATCATAAATGGCCTGTACCTTGGCCGGGTCCATTTCAATAGTTGACGGAGACAAAATAAATACCAAAAATGAAATCCTCTGTACCCCAAAAAGGCATTTCGATCCTTTGACATACAGGGAATTCTCCCTCAAGATCCGGAACACAGTCCGAACATGTTCCACCTGAGAATCCCAATCCTTGGAGAAGATCAAAATATCATCCAAATAAATAATCAAAAATGTATCCACAAAGTCTCGGAAAATATCGTTCATGTAGCACTGGAAGACAGAAGGGGCATTAGTGAGCCCAAAAGGCATCACCAGGTACTCAAAATGTCCCTCCGGAGTATTAAACGCCATCTTCCATTCATCCCCATGCTTAATGCGGATAAGATTATACGCCCCCCCCTGAGGTCAAGCTTGGTAAACCAGCAAGCACCTTTAACTCTGGAGAATAGATCCGAAATCAGGGGTAACAGATACTGATATTTAATAGTAATTTTGTTGAGGGCACGATAATCAATACAAGGCCTTAATGAACCATTCTTTTTGACCACGAAAAAAACCCGGCACCTAAGGGTGAAGAGGATGGTCTAATATGACCCTTCTCCAACGCCTCCTTAATATAGGATCGCATAGCCTCGTGCTCGGGTACAGATAAATTGAAGAGCCGACCCTTGGGAAATTTACACCCCGGGCTCAGTTCAATTGCACAGTCATAACTCCTATGAGGAGGCAAAGACGCAGACTCATTCTCACTAAATACATCATAAAAGTCCGCCAAATAGTCATGAACATCATGCGACTTTTAACAGGGAGAAATGCAAAGTACTACATCTGGGCAATAAAAATGAAAAAAGCATATATAGAATGGGAGGAATAGGGCTAAGTGACAGCACATGTGAAAAAGACTTGGGTATACTAATAGATCACAGACTGAATATGAGTCAACAGTGTGATGCAGCAGCAAAAAAGGCAAATGCAATTCTAGGATGTATTAACAGAAGCATACAGTCTAGATCACGTGAAGTAATTATTTCCCTCTACTCCTCTTTGGTCAGACCTCATCTGGAATATTGTGTCCAATTTTGGGCACCACATTTTAAAAAAGACATCAACAAACTGGAAAAGAGTTCAGAAAAGAGCGACCAGAATGGTGACCGGTCTGCAAACCCTGTCTTATGAGGAAAGGTTGCAGGATTTGGGAATGTTTAGTTTGCAAAAGAGAAGACTGAGAGGAGACTTAATAGCTGTCTACAAATATCTAAAGGGCTGTCACATTGTAGAAGGATCAACTTTATTCTCATTTGCACAAGGAAAGACTAGAAGCAATGGGATGAAGCTGAATGGGAGGAGACACAGATTAGATATTAGAAAAAACTTTTTGACAGTTAGAGTGATCAATGAGTGGAACAGGCTGCCACGAGAAGTGGTGAGTTCTCCTTCAATGGAAGTCTTCAAACAGAGGCTGGACAGACATCTGACTGGGATGATTTAGCGAATCCTGCTTTGAGCAGGGGGTTGGACCAGATGGCCCAGGAGGTCCCTTCCAACTCTACGATTCTATGATTCTATGATTCTATGACTGAGGAGAGGTGTAAAAAACCGGAGCCTCACTAAGGGCACACCGACAACCCCAACTCACCACAGACACAGATTTCCAATCCAAAACTGGATTATGAATTTGCAACCAGGGAAACCCCAGAACAATGGTATCATGCAAATAATGCAACACCAAAAATCTGCAATTTTCTTGATGGTCTGGAGCGACCCGCATTACCACCTGGGTCCAAAACTGAGGTTTATTTTTCGCCAAAGGAGTAGCATCAATCCCCCTCAAAGGGATAGGCATCCGCAGAGGTGTCATAGGAAATCCACAACGTTTAGCAAAATCCAAGTCCATTAGGTTCAGGGCTGCTCCCGAATCCACAAAAGCCTTGGCGGAAAATGTGGACAGGGAGCAGATCAGAGTAATTGCCAGAAGAAACTTGGTTGAACACCACCCACAGAAAACATGTGTGCAAAACGTTTCTCTCGTTTAGGACAGACAGAAATAATATGCGAGGCATCTCCACAAAAAAACACAGCTTATTACGCCTTCTGAACTCCTGACATTGCTCCCTGGACAAAACTCTATCACATTGCATAGGTTCAGACACTTGTTCAACAGGTGGCAACACCTCTCGTGCAGTCATGCGTTCACATAAACGCCGATCAACCTGAATGGCTAATGACATAGAATCGTCAAGACCAGAGGGAACAGGAAATCCCACCATAGTATCTTTTACGGCTTCTGACAAATCCTTCCGAAAGAGAGCTGCCAAGGCATTATCATTCCAGGTAGTTAGGACAGCCCACTTTTGGAATTTTTGACAGTATAATTCTGCAGAATCTCGACCCTGGCTCAATGCCAACAGGGTCTTTTCAGCCTGATCAATAGCATTAGGTTCGTCATACAACAACCCCAAGGCTTGAAAAAATGCGTTCACATTAGTCAGAATAGGATCATCTGGTTTCAAAGAAAACACCCAATCCTGGGGATCGCCACGCAGCAAAGAGATGACAATTTTAACCTGCTGCGCGGAGCTCCCTGACGAGTTAGGCTTCAAGGCAAAAAATAATTTACAATTATTTTTGAAATTCAAAAATTTAGACCGATCCCCAAAAAACACATCAGGAGTAGGGATCTTTGGTTCAGCAGCATGTGAATGAGCAAGGTAGGCGGAAATTACCCGCACTTCCACAGCGAGCTGCTCCACACAATCAGACAATTGCTTTATCTCCATTGAGAGAAAAAGAAATTCCCCCTACGGCCTCAGAGACATAGAGGAAAAAATATGCACACTTTTTTTTACAATTCTTTCCTGCTATTGAGTACCCTAGGATCTGCGGTATGGCGGGTGATTCTGTTATGAATGAGTCACCGTAGGAGGCAAAAACAGAAATACTAGCTAAGTCCAGAAAACCAGAGAAGTTGGCAGCTGTCGGATTGCAGAACCCAGAACCTATCAATAACAACTAGCAGTAGCCGTGGGGGGTTCCTACGGTGCCCTAGACCCCTCGATCACAGCCGGAGAACTAAATAGCCTAAAGACAGAAAGGGAAATCTAAACTGCCCCAGAGCAGACCCCAAAGCAATAGGCAGCCCCCAACATATAATGACGGTGAAGCAAGATGAAAAAACACTCACACAGATAGAAAGATAGGCTGAGCAAATGAGGGGCCCCAAGCTAACTAAATATTACAGGATAGAAAAGCTGCTGTCTGCAATCCGCCAAAACCCTATGAAAACAAGAGCCAACAGACTGATAGGGAAAAAAGCCCTGAAGACGCTAGGCTTCAAAAAGACTATATCAGTACTCAGGTATTTTCTGAAGACAGAGCAAAAAGGAATTCAGCTCACCCCAGCAGGGAATGGCAGAATTCCAGAAAAACGAGGCAAAACAAAACCAAAACACAAATGCAAAAAGCAGAGCAGAAAACTTAGCTTTGAGGAGCAGGAATCAGACTGGTCTCCTAGAATCCCTCAGAGAAATCACCCACAAGGCAGAAGGGCGCCGGCTACCTTATATCCAGTCAGCAATTCCAGTCACCCAGTCATCATCATTCTGCTCAGGTGCTTGGTAATCAGCCTCACTACCTTCCTTCACCAGAAGAGGGAGTTCATCAGACCTCAATGGTGAAGGGGAAAATGAACTCACAACACTCTTCCACTTCCTGTAGACAGATACCCTCCTTCACTTCCTGTAGAGAGACAAATACCCTCCTCCACTTCCTATAAATAAATACCCTCCTCCACTTCCTGTAGACAGATACCCTCCTTCACTTCCGGTAGAGAGACAAATACCCTCCTCCACTTCCTATAGATAAATACCCTCCTCCACTTCCTGTAGAGAGACAAATACCCTCCTTCACTTCCTGTAGAGAGACAAATACCTTCCTCCACTTCCTATAGATAAATACCCTCCTCCACTTCCTGTAGAGAGACAAATACCCTCCTCCACTTCCTGTAGAGAGACAAATACCCTCCTCCACTTCCTGTAGAGAGACAAGTATCCTCCTCCACTTCCTGTAGAGAGACAAATACCCTCCTCCACTTCCTGTAGAGAGACAAATACCCTCCTCCACTTCCTGTAGCTAAATACCCTACTCCACTTCCTGTAGATAAATACCCTCCTCCACTTCCTGTAGACAAATACCCTCCTTCACTTCCTGTAGAAAGAAAAAAACTCTCCATCACTTCCTGTACAAAGACAAATTCCCACCTTCACTTTCTGTATAGAGACAAATACCCTCCTCCACTTCCTATAGAGAGACAAAAACCTCCTTCATTTCCTGTTGAGAGACAAAGACTTGCTCCCACTTCCTGTAGAGATACAGAGACCAATTCCCACTTCCTGTAGAGGGGCAGAGACCCGCTCCCACTTCCTGTAGAGATACAGAGACCAATTCCCACTTCCTGTAGAGAGGCAGAGACCCGCTCCCACTTCCTGTAATCCAAGGCAAATGTTTCTTCTGCTAAAGATGAATTATACTGTTCAAAATAAAAATATATATATACTAGCTGAAGAGCCCGGCGTTGCCCGGGCATAGTAACTAACTGTGGTTAGTTATAACAAATTATAATTATCCTCCATCCCATAGTCCCATAACCATATACCCATCATACATATCCTCCATCCCATAGTCGAGTGCCCATATACCCATCACACATCCTCCATCCCATAGTCCCATGCTCATATACCCATCATACATATTCTCCATCCCATAGTCCCATGCCCATATACCCATCATACATATCCTCCATCCAATAGTCCATTGCCCATATACCCATCACACATCCATGTAGATAAGGGCAAAATTGTTTGGTGAATTGGAGCACGCGGGGTTAAAATTTCACGTCACAACATAGCCTATGACGCTCTCGGTGTCCAGATGTGTGACTGTGCAAAATTTTGTGGCTGTAGCTGCAACGGTGCAGATGCCAATCCCGAACACACACACACACATATACATACACACCCACATTGAGCTTTATATATTAGATATATTTGCTATATCAGCAACCATACCGGTCAATAGAAAAAAATATAAGTTATAATTTATGGTTATAAGTACCCTGAAAAATATCTTTAAACCCCACTAAAATTTAACAGAAGTCAACATGCAAATAGGAATCCCATAATGGTGGCAATAAAACATACAACTCACAATTCCACATGTGTCTTCATTGATGAAAAAAACTGGATGCAGTGTCATGATTTTTTTTATGAAATGTGCTTTAATTCTGCCCCCCAATAAAACCATAAAGTATACATATTTGATATAACTGTAAAAATATACCGGGTGAGTCATAAAGGACGGACGTTTTTAAACTAATCATAAAATCGTTAAATATTTAATATAAATGTATTCACAGATTTGGTTACGTATACTGTGTTGAAACCACACACTAGAGATGGGGATATGTTGCCGTCGTAACTCAGGAACAAAGAAGTTATTTATCATGGCGATATAACGTTGTGAGTTCACGGTAACAGTATTGCCATTATCGCCTTCGAAAAAGTACGGACCGATCACGCCATATTTGCCCATAGCGCACCACACCGTTACCTTAGGGCTGTGCAGCGGTCGTTCATGTAATTCTTTCGGATTTTCATAGGCCCAATAACGGCAGTTCTGCTGATTAACCATGCCATTGACATGGAAATGAGCTTCATCACTCATGAATAAAATAAGGTTGTCGTTTTGCTCAATAATTGCTTCCATCTCATGTGCGAACTTCAGTCGCGCTGCGTAATCCCCGCGCTCCAACTGTTGCACAATGGCCAATTTATAGGGGTGGAAATGCAGGTCTAAATGCAAAATACGCCTTACTGTACGATTACTGAGGGCAAGTTCTAAAGAATGTTTCCGAGCAGATCGACTCGGACTACGCAGCATGGCTTGCCTGACGCGTTCCACATTTTCAGGGGTACGTGCCGTTCGTGGAGCCCCCGGTGGTCGTTTGTTCATTAGTGTACCTCGTGTACGGAGTGCTTCAACCCAACGTAGGATAGTGTTACGAGCGGGAACAGCTTGATTTCTGTGAATATTGAAATGACGCCGAAACTCACGCTGAACGGCTGTGATACACTCATTATTCTTGACAAAACTGTCGTACGCAAAAACGCGATGTTCTATCGTCCACGGCACCATAGCTTAAACTGAAACTAAAATAAAAACAATGCTTTCACCTCACAAACATAACCCCGCCTCCCGCACATCTCTACCTCCACCTGGTGGTGAGTTATAGCCACTTCAAATACATCCGTCCTTTATGACTCACCCGGTAGATAACACATTATTTATACCATAATTTAAGCAACATAAGAAGAAATAGGATGCCCCTCCATTAACTCATAATTCTCTATTAGATTGCATAAAATTGGATTTTCTAAGCCAAACAATCTTTTGAGTGGAGCTAATCTACAATACTAAATGCAGTCAATTTTTCCAGGTACATTTGCACAAAGTCAGGGATTATGTAGGATTATAGTCAGATGTACGAGTAACCAATTATACCAAACAGGTGAAAATGATCATTATAATTTGTAGGTTCTAACTGAAACTTAAATAACTGTGAAGGAGGCTAAAAACTGGGTCAGGAATGTCCAAAATCTACTGCAAAGGTGAGGTTGTGGAAGACAGTTTCACGTTACAGGTCATACGCCATGACAAGGGTGACCACAGCAACAAGACACAAACTAGTTAAACTGCATCAGCATGATCTTTTCCAGGTAAAGGCTTCAAGGCAGACCGGGGTTTCAAGATGTGCTGTTTAAGTTCTTTTGAAGAAGTACTAAGAAATGGGAGATATATGCAATGGGCAGGCAGGAGAATTAGTGCAGCAAATCAAAGATACTGTACATCATGCTTACTTCCTGTCATGGGGTTACCACGATAGAGGAGCCAAAAGACCACAGCGTCTGTTTGCTCCTGCTCCTGCGCTGAAAAGAAGCACTTCAATTTCTTTTTAAACTATGTAAATTTCTTTTGGCAATACAGGTGTTAAATGGCCATGTTGGGAGCTCTAGGAGTCTGGGTTCTCAGCTGAGCATGATTAGCCACTCCTATCCCTTATAAAATCTGGGTCCTGACTGAAACACATCGTCAGAGCTAGCTTATAATGCATGGCTGGGAGGATAGTTGTTTGGTGGTTATATGAGAAGTTTGGTGGATTTATCTGTGACTGTTGCTTGGATTTGTAAGTGTGATAACTCCCTTTCTTCCTCTTACTTTAGTTTTTCCCCATCCTCCTTTCCCCGGTGCATTCCTCTGTTATATGTGAGTGAATATTTGTATGCTTGATATTTTCAGCTGCCCTTGTTCGTGTTGCCTTGTTCATCTGGTTGGTGTACTGCGGTGCACGGCTGCTCCCCTCTTCCCTGGGTAGGGGAAGGGAACAAACGGAGGGCGGATACAGGAGATAAGGCAAGGTTTGTGACCCCGTCATCTTCACCTTCATAAGGAACCTGGGAAACAGGGCAATCAGGAGCGTCCCCTAGAGTTAGGGACAATGAAGTAGCCCTTGGTCACAGTGTAACAGGCCAAAATATACCCTGTCCCAGACTATGCCCAGAGTTAAAGAGGCCTAGGCCAGAGTATACCCCGGGTATATTCTGGTCTAGGCCACATTATACCCCTCCAGGCCAGAATATACCCTCCGGGTGTGTAAGATAGCCTGGGCCAGACTATGTTGGTCCCCATGGATGAAGCTCCACTGTCTTATGGGCCCAAATAATGCTCCAAACATAATGGGCCCCATTTCTAATGCTCTAGTGTATAATGGGCCCTGTAAATGCTGCTCCAGTGTCTGATGTCCACATTTGGAATGTTCCAGTGTATGGTGGGCCCCATCTATCATTCTCCAGAGTATAGTGCTCCCCAAAAATTGCTGTCCCAACATAGAAAACAATCAAATAAGTCTCCTCGCTAGGGAATCCCTGTACTTGTCTGGACAGGTGCTGTAGCTTGCTTAACAGCTCGCCAGCCGTTCTCACGCCCAGTATGGATTGCACGTGATTGCACAAAGGTTAGAAGGGGTACCGTATCCCCGGATAACATGTATGGATAGCGTACACATTCAAAATATATGTCTATACAGCATGAGGCAGGCTCAGACGGTGTTAGGTCCAGTATGGATTGCACGTCATTGCACAAAGGTTAGAAGGGGTACCGTATCCCCGGATAACATGTATGGATAGCGTACACATTCAAAATATATGTCTATACAGCATGAGGCAGGCTCAGACGGTGTTAGGCCCAGTATGGATTGCACGTCATTGCACAAAGGTTAGAAGGGGTACCGTATCCCCGGATAACATGTATGGATAGCGTACACATTCAAAATATATGTCTATACAGCATGAGGCAGGCTCAGACGGTGTTAGGCCCAGTATGGATTGCATGTCATTACACAAAGGTTAGAAGGGGTACCGTATCCCCGGATAACATGTATGGATAGCGTACACATTCAAAATATATGTCTATACAGCATGAGGCAGGCTCAGACGGTGTTAGGCCCAGTATGGATTGCACGTGATTGCACAAAGGTTAGAAAGGGTACCGTATCCCTGGATAACATGTATGGATAGCGTACACATTCAAAATATATGTCTATACAGCATGAGGCAGGCTCAGACGGTGTTAGGCCCAGCATGGATTGCACGTCATTGCACAAAGGTTAGAAGGGGTACCGTATCCCCGGATAACATGTATGGATAGCGTACACATTCAAAAAATATGTCTATACAGCATGAGGCAGGCTCAGACGGTGTTAGGCCCAGTATGGATTGCACGTCATTGCACAAAGGTTAGAAGGGGTACCGTATCCACGGATAACATGTATGGATAGCGTACACATTCAAAATATATGTCTATACAGCATGAGGCAGGCTCAGACGGTGTTAGGCCCAGTATGGATTGCACGTCATTGCACAAAGGTTAGAAGGGGTACCGTATCCCCGGATAACATGTATGGATAGCGTACACATTCAAAATATATGTCTATACAGCATGAGGCAGGCTCAGACGGTGTTAGGCCCAGTATGGATTGCACGTCATTGCACAAAGGTTAGAAAGGGTACCGTATCCCCGGATAACATGTATGGATAGCGTACACATTCAAAATATATGTCTATACAGCATGAGGCAGGCTCAGACGGTGTTAGGCCCAGTATGGATTGCACGTCATTGCACAAAGGTTAGAAGGGGTACCGTATCCCCGGATAACATGTATGGATAGCGTACACATTCAAAATATATGTCTATACAGCATGAGGCAGGCTCAGACGGTGTTAGGCCCAGTATGGATTGCACGTCATTGCACAAAGGTTAGAAGGGGTACCGTATCCCCGGATAACATGTATGGATAGCGTACACATTCAAAATATATGTCTATACAGCATGAGGCAGGCTCAGACGGTGTTAGGCCCAGTATGGATTGCACGTCATTGCACAAAGGTTAGAAGGGGTACCGTATCCCCGGATAACATGTATGGATAGCGTACACATTCAAAATATATGTCTATACAGCATGAGGCAGGCTCAGACGGTGTTAGGCCCAGTATGGATTGCACGTCATTGCACAAAGGTTAGAAGGGGTACCGTATCCCCGGATAACATGTATGGATAGCGTACACATTCAAAATATATGTCTATACAGCATGAGGCAGGCTCAGACGGTGTTAGGCCCAGTATGGATTGCACGTCATTGCACAAAGGTTAGAAGGGGTACCGTATCCCTGGATAACATGTATGGATAGCGTACACATTCAAAATATATGTCTATACAGCATGAGGCAGGCTCAGACGGTGTTAGGCCCAGTATGGATTGCACGTCATTGCACAAAGGTTAGAAGGGGTACCGTATCCCCGGATAACATGTATGGATAGCGTACACATTCAAAATATATGTCTATACAGCATGAGGCAGGCTCAGACGGTGTTAGGCCCAGTATGGATTGCACGTGATTGCACAAAGGTTAGAAAGGGTACCGTATCCCTGGATAACGTATGGATAGCGTACACATTCAAAATATATGTCTATACAGCATGAGGCAGGCTCAGACGGTGTTAGGCCCAGTATGGATTGCACGTCATTGCACAAAGGTTAGAAGGGGTACCGTATCCCCGGATAACATGTATGGATAGCGTACACATTCAAAATATATGTATATACAGCATGAGGCAGGCTCAGACGGTGTTAGGCCCAGTATGGATTGCACGTCATTGCACAAAGGTTAGAAGGGGTACCGTATCCCCGGATAACATGTATGGATAGCGTACACATTCAAAATATATGTCTATACAGCATGAGGCAGGCTCAGACGGTGTTAGGCCCAGTATGGATTGCACGTCATTGCACAAAGGTTAGAAGGGGTACCGTATCCCCGGATAACATGTATGGATAGCGTACACATTCAAAATATATGTCTATACAGCATGAGGCAGGCTCAGACGGTGTTAGGCCCAGTATGGATTGCACGTCATTGCACAAAGGTTAGAAGGGGTACCGTATCCCCGGATAACATGTATGGATAGCGTACACATTCAAAATATATGTCTATACAGCATGAGGCAGGCTCAGACGGTGTTAGGCCCAGTATGGATTGCACGTCATTGCACAAAGGTTAGAAGGGGTACCGTATCCCCGGATAACATGTATGGATAGCGTACACATTCAAAATATATGTCTATACAGCATGAGGCAGGCTCAGACGGTGTTAGGCCCAGTATGGATTGCACGTCATTGCACAAAGGTTAGAAGGGGTACCGTATCCCCGGATAACATGTATGGATAGCGTACACATTCAAAATATATGTCTATACAGCATGAGGCAGGCTCAGACGGTGTTAGGCCCAGTATGGATTGCACGTCATTGCACAAAGGTTAGAAGGGGTACCGTATCCCCGGATAACATGTATGGATAGCGTACACATTCAAAATATATGTCTATACAGCATGAGGCAGGCTCAGACGGTGTTAGGCCCAGTATGGATTGCACGTCATTGCACAAAGGTTAGAAAGGGTACCGTATCCCCGGATAACATGTATGGATAGCGTACACATTCAAAATATATGTCTATACAGCATGAGGCAGGCTCAGACGGTGTTAGGCCCAGTATGGATTGCACGTGATTGCACAAAGGTTAGAAAGGGTACCGTATCCCTGGATAACATGTATGGATAGCGTACACATTCAAAATATATGTCTATACAGCATGAGGCAGGCTCAGACGGTGTTAGGCCCAGTATGGATTGCACGTCATTGCACAAAGGTTAGAAGGGGTACCGTATCCCCGGATAACATGTATGGATAGCGTACACATTCAAAATATATGTCTATACAGCATGAGGCAGGCTCAGACGGTGTTAGGCCCAGTATGGATTGCACGTCATTGCACAAAGGTTAGAAGGGGTACCGTATCCCCGGATAACATGTATGGATAGCGTACACATTCAAAATATATGTCTATACAGCATGAGGCAGGCTCAGACGGTGTTAGGCCCAGTATGGATTGCACGTCATTGCACAAAGGTTAGAAGGGGTACCGTATCCCCGGATAACATGTATGGATAGCGTACACATTCAAAATATATGTCTATACAGCATGAGGCAGGCTCAGACGGTGTTAGGCCCAGTATGGATTGCACGTCATTGCACAAAGGTTAGAAGGGGTACCGTATCCCCGGATAACATGTATGGATAGCGTACACATTCAAAATATATGTCTATACAGCATGAGGCAGGCTCAGACGGTGTTAGGCCCAGTATGGATTGCACGTCATTGCACAAAGGTTAGAAGGGGTACCGTATCCCCGGATAACATGTATGGATAGCGTACACATTCAAAATATATGTCTATACAGCATGAGGCAGGCTCAGACGGTGTTAGGCCCAGTATGGATTGCACGTCATTGCACAAAGGTTAGAAGGGGTACCGTATCCCCGGATAACATGTATGGATAGCATACACATTCAAAATATATGTCTATACAGCATGAGGCAGGCTCAGACGGTGTTAGGCCCAGTATGGATTGCACGTCATTGCACAAAGGTTAGAAAGGGTACCGTATCCCCGGATAACATGTATGGATAGCGTACACATTCAAAATATATGTCTATACAGCATGAGGCAGGCTCAGACGGTGTTAGGCCCAGTATGGATTGCACGTGATTGCACAAAGGTTAGAAAGGGTACCGTATCCCTGGATAACATGTATGGATAGCGTACACATTCAAAATATATGTCTATACAGCATGAGGCAGGCTCAGACGGTGTTAGGCCCAGTATGGATTGCACGTCATTGCACAAAGGTTAGAAGGGGTACCGTATCCCCGGATAACATGTATGGATAGCGTACACATTCAAAATATATGTCTATACAGCATGAGGCAGGCTCAGACGGTGTTAGGCCCAGTATGGATTGCACGTCATTGCACAAAGGTTAGAAGGGGTACCGTATCCCCGGATAACATGTATGGATAGCGTACACATTCAAAATATATGTCTATACAGCATGAGGCAGGCTCAGACGGTGTTAGGCCCAGTATGGATTGCACGTCATTGCACAAAGGTTAGAAGGGGTACCGTATCCCCGGATAACATGTATGGATAGCGTACACATTCAAAATATATGTCTATACAGCATGAGGCAGGATCAGACGGTGTTAGGCCCAGTATGGATTGCACATCATTGCACAAAGGTTAGAAGGGGTACCGTATCCCCGGATAACATGTATGGATAGCGTACACATTCAAAATATATGTCTATACAGCATGAGGCAGGCTCAGACGGTGTTAGGCCCAGTATGGATTGCACGTCATTGCACAAAGGTTAGAAGGGGTACCGTATCCCCGGATAACATGTATGGATAGCGTACACATTCAAAATATATGTCTATACAGCATGAGGCAGGCTCAGACGGTGTTAGGCCCAGTATGGATTGCACGTCATTGCACAAAGGTTAGAAAGGGTACCGTATCCCTGGATAACATGTATGGATAGCGTACACATTCAAAATATATGTCTATAAAGCATGAGGCAGGATCAGACGGTGTTAGGCCCAGTATGGATTGCACATCATTGCACAAAGGTTAGAAGGGGTACCGTATCCCCGGATAACATGTATGGATAGCGTACACATTCAAAATATATGTCTATACAGCATGAGGCAGGCTCAGACGGTGTTAGGCCCAGTATGGATTGCACGTGATTGCACAAAGGTTAGAAAGGGTACCGTATCCCTGGATAACATGTATGGATAGCGTACACATTCAAAATATATGTCTATACAGCATGAGGCAGGCTCAGACGGTGTTAGGCCCAGTATGGATTGCACGTCATTGCACAAAGGTTAGAAGGGGTACCGTATCCCCGGATAACATGTATGGATAGCGTACACATTCAAAATATATGTCTATACAGCATGAGGCAGGCTCAGACGGTGTTAGGCCCAGTATGGATTGCACGTCATTGCACAAAGGTTAGAAGGGGTACCGTATCCCCGGATAACATGTATGGATAGCGTACACATTCAAAATATATGTCTATACAGCATGAGGCAGGCTCAGACGGTGTTAGGCCCAGTATGGATTGCACGTCATTGCACAAAGGTTAGAAGGGGTACCGTATCCCCGGATAACATGTATGGATAGCGTACACATTCAAAATATATGTCTATACAGCATGAGGCAGGATCAGACGGTGTTAGGCCCAGTATGGATTGCACGTCATTGCACAAAGGTTAGAAGGGGTACCGTATCCCCGGATAACATGTATGGATAGCGTACACATTCAAAATATATGTCTATACAGCATGAGGCAGGCTCAGACGGTGTTAGGCCCAGTATGGATTGCACGTCATTGCACAAAGGTTAGAAGGGGTACCGTATCCCCGGATAACATGTATGGATAGCGTACACATTCAAAATATATGTCTATACAGCATGAGGCAGGCTCAGACGGTGTTAGGCCCAGTATAGATTGCACGTCATTGCACAAAGGTTAGAAAGGGTACCGTATCCCTGGATAACATGTATGGATAGCGTACACATTCAAAATATATGTCTCAGGAGGCAGGCTCAGACGGTGTCAGGCACAGTATGGATTTGATGGCCCAGATTACACAGCGGAGGAGCAGGGAGAGGTAAAGATTGCAAATGCTGGGGCCCTGGCCAAGCAAGGGGGGCCCACTCGTGGGCGTCGGTACTGGCACTGGGCCCCTCATAGTACAGCGGTGTGTCTGACGGCGGGTGTGCACCACCACCGTCAGAGACACTTGATTGCACTATGAGGGACCCTGTGCCAGTGCCCGCGCCCAAGAGTCGGCCTACCCACCTGTCCAGGGCAACGGCACTCGCACGGTGTCGTGCGCTAGGTGGTGACCCCGGCCATGGGGGGGAGGCAGCACAGTTAGGGAGTTTTAGAAAGTGGCATATGTTGATGTTGGACATTCAACTGATGCAAAAGGCAAAATAGGTGAAGTACCAGGAAGAGGTGGACCAAAGCAAGCCATTTTTCTGTCACCCTATGTGTCATCAGGGGAAGGTGGGACAAAATCCTTGGAAACCCATGCGTGGTTCATTTTAATGAAGGTTAGATCATCCACATTTTGGGTTGACAGACGGGTCCTTTTTTCTGTCAGGATTGATCCAGCTGCACTGAAGACTCTTTTCCAATAGCACACTTGCAGCTGGGCAAGCGAGCTCCTGTAAGGCATATTGTGCCAATTCAGGCCAGGTGTCCAGTTTAGCGGCCCAATAGTCAAAGGGGAATGACCTGTGTGGGAGAACATCGATATGGGAGGAAAAGTAGTTTGTAACCATAGTTGACAACTGCTGTCTCCTGTCACTTTCCATCGATGCAGTATTACCAGTTGTGTGAGCGGTATTTGAAAAATCAGTCCACAACATTGTCATGAAACCCCTGTCTCCAACGCCACTTCTGCTGTGTGCACCACGAACACCTCTGCCAAGCTGCCCCCGGCCCGTACGGCTCGTGTGAGAACCATTACCGCTGCTGTGTGCTGGGAATGCCTCAAGCAACCGATTTACCAGAGTTGCTTGTTTATTAGCCAATATTAGGTCAAGGTTCTCCTGTGGCATGATGTTTTGTAATTTGCCTTTATAGCGTGGATCCAGGATGCTGGCCAACCAGTAGTCGTCATCGTTCATCATTTTGGCAATGCGGGGGTCCCTTTTTAGGATCCGCAAGGCATAATCTGACATGTGGGCCAATGTTCCCGGTGTCAATGATGCACTGCGAGTGCTGGGTGGAGGAGCACTTTCTGGCAAATCCACATCCCTCCAGTCACGCACAAACCCTGTACCAGACCTTGCCACGCCAACATTTTCACTTGCCCCACGAGATGCATCCTCCTCCCCTAAGTAATCATCCCCATCATCCTCCTCCTCCTCCTCCTCTTCTTCCTCCACCTCGTCCAGGAGAGGTCCCTGAGCAGACAATGGCTGAATGTCATCAAGGATTCCCTCCTCCTCTTCCTCCTCATCAACATTGGCTGCAGACGCCTGCTCCTTAAGGTGCGTCAAAGTTTGCATGAGCAGACGCATAAGTGGGATGCTCATGCTTAGGATGGCGTCGTCTGCGCTTACCAGCCGTGTGCATTCCTCAAAACACTGAAGGACTTTACAAAGGTCTTTCAGCTTCGACCACTGCACGCCTGTCAACTCCATGTCTGCTCTCAAAGTGCCTGGCCGTGTATCCTCCCACAAATGCATTATGGCCTGCCTCTGCTCGCACAGCCGCTCCACCATGTGCAGGGTGGAGTTCCACCTTGTTGCAATGTCGATAATGAGGCGGTGGTTGGGAAGGTGGAGCAATCGCTGCAGCTTCTGCATACGAACGGAGTGTACAGGCGACCGGCGGATGTGCGCGCACAGTCTTCGCACCTTCTGGAGCAGGGCTGTTAACTCCGGATAATTTTTGAGGAAGCACTGCACCACCAGGTTCAAGGTGTGAGCCAAGCAAGGTATGTGGCTGAGTTTTGAAAGGGCTATGGCTGCCACAAAATTATCACTAACTACCTTGCCTGCCTCAAGATGTACACTGCCCAGCCATGACTCAGTTTGTCGCTTCAAGTACTCGGCCAGCACCTCGGCGGTGTGTCTGTCGCCCAAACACATCATCTGCAACACAGCCTGCTGACGCTTTCCACTAGCTGCTCGATAGGGGGACACATCGTGTGCAACAGTGGCAGCTGCAGATGGAGTGCTCGTATGACTGCGCTCTGTGGACGAGCTGTCGCTTCTGGAGGAGGAGGAGGAGGAGGGTCGAACGCCTACAGCCAACTGTTTCCTATACCGTGGGCTAGGCAGCACTGTCTCACCACCGCTGTCCCCTGTGGACCCTGCATCCACCACATTAACCCAGTGCGCAGTGATGGACACGTAACGGCCCTGGCCATGCCGACTGGACCATGCATCAGTTGTGAGGTGCACCTTTCCGCTCACTGACTGCTTGAGTGCATGGAAAATGCGGTCTTTCACATGATGGTGGAGGGCTGGGATGGCTTTGCGAGAGAAGAAGTGGCGACTGGGTAGGTCATAGCGTGGTACTGCATAGGCCATGAGTTCGCGGAAAGCTGTGCTTTCCACCAACCGAAAGGGCATCATCTCAAACGAGATTAGTTTGGCAATGTGGGCGTTCAAACCCAGTGTACGCGGATGAGAGACTGAGTACTTTCTTGACCTACTCATAGTGTCTGGGAGGGTGAGCTGGACTTGAGAGCTGCATATGGTGGAAGAAGCGGTGGACAGGGCGGACCTTCGTTGTGATCAGTTGCACATGTGGCACTTGAGGTTTGGTGTTGTGTCCACGCTTGCAAGTGCATGCTGGTTAAATGTCTAAGCATGCAACTGGTATTCAAATTTTTCAGATTTTTCCCTCGGCTAAAGGTCTTTGCGCACTTCTTACAGATAACCTTGGCCTGATCATGAGGATTTTGTTCAAAAAACTGCCACACTGCACTCTTCCTACTTTGGCAGACATTTTGCGGCCTAGCACGCTGTGATCTTTTGACCCTCTGGACAAGCTGTCCAGCAACTCTTTTGATGTTTGGAACCTGTCTTTGGAGTGCTCCGGGCCTGCCAGATAACAGCTGTTGCGATGTCGATGTCTGCTGTGGATGCTCCACATCTGAGCTATTGGAAGCAGCACCCTCTTCTCCCAATGGATGCCAATCTGGGTCAACAACTGGGTCATCCATCACCTCCTCTTCTATGTCATGTGCACCTTCCTCTGTGTCACCGTGTATGGTGGTATAGTGTGCGGGAAGGGGCACCTGAGTCTCATCAGGGTCAAAATCTGGCTCTGTACACTGCGAGGGCAATGTAGTGCTCTGAGTGAATGTACCAGCAGAATCATCCATCAGCGGCTGTGCATCAGTGCACTCCATGTCAGATTCATCTTGGCCTGGGTAATTCACCATTTGACTTGATAATCCAGGCATGGTATGTGAAAACAGCTCCATGGAGTAATCAGTAGTATGGCCTGCGTCATCCTTCAATCTTGGTTGGGGTGAAGGACACAAGGAAAGGTGTGGTTCATGAACATGAGCCTCCAATGACGACTCAGTGCTTTTACTTTTTACAACTGAAGAAGAGGAGGCGAAAGAGCTGGAGGCTGAGTCAGCAATGTAAGACAAAACTTTTTCCTGATGCTCTGCCTTTAAAAGCGTTTTGCCAACTCCTAGAAAACTAAGCGTTCGAGTCCTTATGTAGCCAGACGATGACGCAGGGTCAGCACCTCCTGCATTCGGTCCTATTTTGCTCTTGCCACTACCATCAGATCCACCACCAACACCATCATTACCAGCTGCCAACCCCCGCCCAATTCCACGGCCTCTTCCACCAGCCTTCCTCATTTTTGGTAGAAATGTAGACAAAATCCAACAAACTATATAGTAATGTAAAACAAGGTACAAGGTGTCTATAGGACAGGGGAGTTTTAGAATTTCTGCACACACTTGTGGACAGTGGACACTTGTGGATTGTGTGCGGCCCACTGATATCTGAGCGCTATGTGACACGCTCGATGGCACAGCTGCCTGTGACCAAAGTGACGAGAGGATAATGGAGATTTTGAATCTCTGCGTACACTTTTTGACACTGGACACTTGTGGATTGTGTGCGGCCCACTGATATCTGAGCGCTATGTGACACGCTCGATGGCACAGCTGCCTGTGACCAAAGTGACGAGAGGATAATGGAGATTTTGAATCTCTGCGTACACTTGTGGACAGTGGACACTTGTGGATTGTGTGCGGCCCACTGATATCTGAGCGCTATGTGACACGCTCGATGGCACAGCTGCCTGTGACCAAAGTGACGAGAGGATAATGGAGATTTTGATTCTCTGCGTACACTTTTGGACACTGGACACTTGTGGATTGTGTGCGGCCCACTGATATCTGAGCGCTATGTGACACGCTCGATGGCACAGCTGCCTGTGACCAAAGTGACGAGAGGATAATGGAGATTTTGAATTTCTGCGTACACTTGTGGACAGTGGACACTTGTGGATTGTGTGCGGCCCACTGATATCTGAGCGCTATGTGACACGCTCGATGGCACAGCTGCCTGTGACCAAAGTGACGAGAGGATAATGGAGATTTTGAATCTCTGCGTACACTTTTGGACACTGGACACTTGTGGATTGTGTGCGGCCCACTGATATCTGAGCGCTATGTGACACGCTCGATGGCACAGCTGCCTGTGACCAAAGTGACGAGAGGATAAGGGAGATTGGATTGCTTTTAAAAAAGCAGTTTGCGGAGCAGTGGGTAAACAGCAATGCCAGCGTGTCAGGAAGCCTTAAAAGGCAGCCCAACAACCAACACCACTGATACACCACAATATAGCCTCCCCTTGCACTGCACACACAGTGACTTGTGTGTTGTGCAGGCCAAATCGCTAGCAGCAGAAGCAGTTTTTTTTGTCTTCTTCCCTGCCTAACGCTCTCCCTACAGAATCAGCAGCAACCTCTCCCTATACTAAGATCGGCAGAAGTAAGATGGCGGTCGGCGTGCACGCCCTTTTATACCCCCTGTGACGCCCACCAAAGCAAGCCAATCACTTGCATGCCCTTCTGAAAGATGGTGGTGACCCGTGCCTATGTCATCACGTTGCCCACAGTGTCCGTGGATCCTGATTGGCTGAAAAAGAGCGCAAAACAAACTTTTGAAACGCGACTTTGGCGCGTAAGTCGCCGACCTCGTGGCCGACCTCATCCTAGGGTCGGGTTTCGTTTCATGAAACCCGACTTTGCCAAAAGTCGGCGACTTTTGAATTTTTTCGACCCGTTTCGCTCAACTCTACAGAGGACAACTATTATGTGATTTGGGTGGGTCAGCAGGAAAAATACACCAATATTTGGGCTTGGAGGGGTACAGGTTAGCCTAGGCCAGAATATACCCGGGGTTTACTTTGGCCTAGACCACTTTAACCCCGGCGTAATCTGGCCCAGGCTATTTTACTCCCCTGGGGGGTATATTCTGGCCTGGAGGGGTATAATAATATGCTGCTGATCCACTCAACTTTCCTGCTTTGTGTGTCTATATGAACTGCATATAATCCTACCCTGGTACAATCTCTGCTTCAATCCCGGCTCGCTTCCATCTAGTGCAACCTTTCCTCTAATGGTATATAACAGTGCCTCTGAATGTTTGCTAAATTCATTTTTTGCATTGAACTCAATACTTACTGCTGTATATCCATGTTGGGGCCAGTAGAGATGTTATCAGGTGTAAGGTGTTACTAGCATATGGATGTTGCCACGCCCTGTGCCTTTGATTGTATAACCACCCCTGGTGTGCTAGGCAATGTATCCCAAATCAGTTCCCACAATCCCTCTCACCTGAGCCTCTACTCAGTCCTATATATTTAGATGCCCCTAAGGGCGGGCACGTGTGCGGGGACAGGCACGTGTCTCCCTGCAGCATAAGTATCACTGCAGCAAAAGTATCGTGAAGCTGCAGTTATTACTACGGCAGTTAGTCACGGCAGGAATCAGGCCCCCACACTATACACCTGTCTCTTTTGGGTATGTCTGCTGAGTAAGCACTTCTTATTACTTGGATCAAGCTTTTCTATTAACCCTTCTACTCCTTCACCATGCTTACATATGCCCTCACAGTGTATGCTCCTTTACTCCTCACTCTCCTTCGCTATCCCCAAACCCCAGCACCCTCTAACCAAATAATCATCTCACCTTCCCTCTTTCCTCCCCACCTGACCTCCTCTGTTGAACTGCTCCTCAACCTCAGATCTGTCCTAATTAAACATAAAACAAGCTGCCCACTTTCCTTCTCCCACCTGCTCTCCCTTTCTCTGCTTCTCCTCACTGCTGGCGACATATCTCCCAATCCTGGACACCCACAGCTCATACCCCCCATTACTACCCCTTCCTACCAATCCCTGTCTAATAAGAACTACCACAATCTTTCCAGCTTAAAACCCGTGCCATTGACACCCAACCCCCTGCTTCCTCTCTCTGGAGCACTTTGGAATGCCCGCTCCATCTGCAATAAGCTTCATGTGATTCATGACCTCTTTCTCTCTCGCAATCTTGCCTTTCTCGGCCTCACAGAAACCTGGCTGACACCCTCTGACACCGCACTCCCCTGCTGTGCAGTGTTACGACGGCCTCCACTTCACCCACACTCCTCGCCCTGGCAACAGACATGGTGGAGGAGTGGGTCTTCTCCTTTCTTCCAACTGCACCTTTAACCCAATCCCACCTCTTCCCTCCCTAATTCTCCCCTCTTTTGAAGTCCACTCTGTCCACATCTACTCTCCCTCCAACCTCCAAGTGGATGTCATATACCGACCTCCAGGCCCGACTACTGCCTTCATTGACTAATTCTCTACCTGGCTTCTTCACTTTCTTTCAACTGGCATCCCCACTGTCATCATGGGTGACTTCAACATCCCCACTGATACCCTTCAGTCAGCAGCCTCCAAACTCCTGTCCCTTACTTCATCCTTTGGACTTACTCAGTAGTCCTCCTCAGCCACCCACACAGACAGACACACATTAGACCTGGTCTTCACACGCCTCTGCTCTCTTTCTAACTTCACCACCTCCCCTCTCCCTCTCTCTGACTACCATCTACTCACTTTCTCATCCCTGTCCTCCTCTCCTGGCACCCATGTCCAGCAACATGCGCACCCCTGCAGAAACCTTGCACACTGGCATCCATATCCTCACTCCAAGACACAGACAGTACCACTGCTTTCTACAATGCCACTCTCGTATCAGCTATTGAAACGGTCGCTCCTCTCATTGAAGGCAGAATGCGACATACCAACAGACAACCCTGGCACAATAACACCACTTAAAAGCTCCGGCAAGTGTCCAGGGCTGCAGAGCAGCGTTGTAAGAAAACAAATTTGCAAGATGACTTCACTGTATTCAAACAGGCAACACTCACTTTCAAATCTGCCCTCACCTCTGCTAAACAAGCCTACTTCACAACCCTCGTATCTTCCCTATCCTACAATCCCAAACATGCAAAAAAAACACTGTTTGGGAGAGAAGAACAGACAAATTGTGGCGCCCTAAGTGCGTAAACACAATATTGTAGTCTTTAAAGGGTGCACAATTTTATGCACTCACCAGATAGAAGACTAATATGGCTTTAGATTGTGTAACCTCAAAAATCCTTCCTTCTGGGATACTTCTCAGTAGACAGGGCTTGCAACTTGCCTTAGGTGGATCCAAGTGAAAGAGCCAGGCTCAGGCTCACACAGGATGAGTAAATCTGTGCCTTTCTTGATTTAGAATCCCAAACAGTTATTCAAAACTTTCAACTCCCTCCTCCCCCCACCACTGCCCCCTCCAACCTCCCTCATCTCTGCTGAGGACTTTGCCACACACTTCAAAAATAAGATCGACCAAACAAGGCGAGTCTTCATTGTTCAACCACCACAACCCCTTTGTATACCAGACCAATGCCCAAACCCCATAACTTCCCTCTCTAACATCACTGAAGAGGAGCTTAATTGCCTCTTCTCCAAATCGCACCTCACAACCTGTGCACTTGACCCCATCCCATCCCACCTCCTCCCCAACCTCACCACCACACTTATCCCATCCCTAATCCACCTCTTCAACCTATTGCTAACGTCTGGTACCTTCCCTTCTGCTTTTAAACATGCCACAATCACGCCTATCCTTAAAAAGCCAACCCTCGACCCAATGGCTATGTCCAGCTATCGCCAAATATCACTGCTCCCATTTGCTTCCAAACTCCTGGAGCTGCACGTCCACGCTGAACTTTCCTCCCACTTCTCATCTAACTTGCTCTTTGACAATCCACAATCTGGTTTCCGCCCCCATCACTCCACTGAGACAACCCTGGCTATAATTACTAACGACCTACTTACAGCCAAAGCAAACGGACAATACTCGATACTCTTCCTTCTAGACCTGTCCTCTGCATTAGACACAGTTGACCACTGCCTCCTACTACAGATCCTTTCCTCCTTTGGCATCAAAGACCTCACCCTATCCAGGATCTCCTCATACCTTTCAAACCGCACATTCAGCGTCTCCCACTACCACACTACCTCCTCATCCCACCCTCTCTCTGTTGGAGTCCCCCAAGGCTCTGTTTTAGGACCCCTACTCTTCTCAATTTATACCCTTGGCCTGGGTCAACTCATAAAGTCCCATGGATTCTAGTACCACCTTTATGCTGATGACACTCAGATCTACCTCTCTGGCCCAGACGTCACCTCTCTGCTGTCCAGAATCCCGGAGTTTCTATCAGCCATATCCTCCTTCTTCTCCTCTCGCTTCCTCAATCTCAATGTGGACAAATCTGAACTCATTATCTTTCCTCCATCTCACAGATCTTCCTTACCTGACCTATCTACCACAATTAATGACATCAAACTTTCTCCAGTACCGGAAGTCCGCTGCTTTGGAGTAAACCTTGATTCTGCCCTGTCCTTCAAACTGCACATCCAAGCTCTTCCTACCTCCTGTCGCCTCCAGCTCAAAAATATTTCGAGAATCCGTCCTTTCCTCAACCCTCAGACTACTAAAATGCTTGTGCACGCCCTCATCATCTCCTGCCTCGACTACTGCAACATCCTTTTTTGTGGTTTCCCTGCTAACACCCTCGCACCTCTCCAGTCCATCCTTAACTCTGCTGCCCGACTAATTCATCTCTCTCCTTGCTACTCCTCCGCTTCTCCCCTCTGCAAATCTTTTCACTGGCTTCCATTCCCTCAGCATATCCAGTTCAAATTACTAATACTGACCTACTAGGCCATCTATAACCTGTCTCCTCCATATGTCTCTGAACTAATCTCCCAATACCTTCCCTCACGTAATCTGCGGTCATCCCAAGACCTCCTTCTCTCCTCCACACTTATTCGCTCCTCACCCAACCGCCTCCAAGACTTCTCCCGAATAGCCCCCATCCTCTGGAATTCTTTACCCCAACATGTCCGACTATCAACCACATTCGGATCCTTCAGACGGAACCTGAAAACCCACCTCTTTAAGAAAGCCTATAGCCTGCAATGACCCCGTTACCTCCTCACCACTACTGGAGATATCACCTCAACCAACACCGGAACTGCTGCAACCCACCAACCTACTGTCTCCTTCCCCACCATCCTGTAGCATGTAAGCCCGAAAGGGCAGGGTCCTTTCCCCTCTGTATCAGTCTGTCATTGTAAGTTTGTTTACTGTAAGTGATATCTGTAATTTGTATGTAACCCCTTCATATGTACAGCACCATGGAATCAATGGTGCTATATAAATAAATAATAATAATAATGTGGCCTAGGCCAGAATATACCCCAGAGTATACTTTGGCCTAGGCCAGAAAATACCTGGGGTATACTCTGACCTAGGCCACTTCAACCCCAGGCATAGTCAGGGATGGGGTATATTTGGCCTGTTATACTGGGTCACCCGACGTCCGAATCATAATATTAGCTATGACCGAAACCATTTTTTGATCCATTATGAATCCTATTACTGCTCTGACAGGGCAGCTGCAGCAGCTCAGTCTGGAGGTGGCACATCTACGCACTGTTGTTTTGCAGCACCCTAATACATCAGATGTAGGAATCATGTGTCCCAGGCAAACCGTAGTGGAGCCCAAGATCACTTTGCCTGACAGGTTCTCTGGGGGGTATGAAAAGTTTGTTGTTTTCAGGGAGGCCTGTAAACTGTACTTTAGGTTACGTCCTGTTTCCTCAGGTACAGAGTAGCAACGTGTGGGGATAATAATCTCGCTCCTCAATTTTGTCTTGGCCAGACATCCTGGTAATAAAGTCACCACTGATCTTCTTACTCTGCGTTTTTGGTGGCCAGGCGTTCATCAGGATGTCCGGGAATATGTAGCCTGCAGTGTCTGTACGCATTCTAATACCTCTCATACACGTTCATCGGGGTCTCTCCAACCTTTAACCTTGTACGCATTTGTCAGTCGATTTTATCACAGATCTACCCGTGCCGGCGGGGAGCACTGTAATTTTAGAGGTCGTGGATAGGTCAGTGAGATGTCTCATTATATTGTATTACAGCTTTACCGAACGCCAAGTCCTTGAAGTAACTTTTCATCAGGAAAATTGGAAAATTACATGGGATCCTGGCTGATATTATTTTTGACCGGGGGTACAGTTTTGGAGGGCATTTTGCACCCATTTGAGGATCCATCTGTCAATCTCTTCTGCATTTCACCCACAGTCTAATGTGCAGACTGAACGGGTTAAGAGAATCTGAAGACTTATCTTAGGTGTTTTGTGTCTGAGAGTCAGGAGTATTGGGATACCTACTGTTATGAATGAGTCACCGTAGGAGGCAAAAACAGAAATGCTAGCTAAGTCCAGAAAACCAGAGAAGTTGGCAGCTATCGGATTGCAGACCCCTGAACCTATCAACAACAACTAGCAGTAGCCGTGGGGGGTTCCTACGATGCCCTAGACCCCTCGATCACAGCCGGAGAACTGCCTAGCCTAAAGACAGAAAGGGAAATCTAAACTGCCCCAGAGCAGACCCCAAAGCAATAGGCAGCCCCCAACATATAATGACGGTGAAGCAAGAAGAAAAAACACTAACACAGATAGAAAGATAGACTGAGCAAATGATGGGGCCCAAGGTAACTAGATAGGACAGGATAGGAAAGCTGCTGTCTGCAATCCACGAAAAACCCTATCAAAATAAGAGCCAACAGACTGACAGGGAAAAAGGCCCTGAAGACGCTAGGCTTCAAAAAGACTATGTCAGTACTCAAGTATTTTCTTAAGACAGAGCAAACTGACAAAAAAGGAATTCAGCTCACCCCAGCAGGGAATGGCAGAATCCAGAAAAGCAAGGCAAACTAAAACCAAAACACAAATGCAAAAAGGCAAAGCAGAAAATTTCAATACAAAAAGGGTGGGGGAACAAGAGGCGCAATAGTGCCCTATCACTAGTGACACTACGATGTGAGTGGTGTAATGCAGTTCCACTCACCTATTCCAGTTGTGTGACCCACAACTGGCTTGAAGACATAACACAGTATCAGCTGCTGCAGAACCTCCACCGACCACTCCAATGTGGAAAAACTGCCAGAGAATATGGGAAGCAAGATGTGCCACAGTCCGCGCTGCTGAATCCACAAAATCACCTGGGATGCAAGATGTAGTAACAAAGTACTTCTTTATTCCTTCCTATGCGTTTCGGCGCCCTTCCTGGCACCTTCCTCAGGAAGGGCGCCGAAACGCGTAGGAAGGAATAAAGAAGTACTTTGTTACTACATCTTGCATCCCAGGTGATTTTGTGGATTCAGCAGCGCGGACTGTGGCACATCTTGCTTCCCATATTCTAAAGCAGAAAACTTAGCTTTTGAGGAGCAGGAATCAGACTGGTCTCCTAGAATTCCACAGAGAAATCACCAGCGAGGCAAAAGAGCGTCGGCTGCCTTATATCCAGTCAGAGATCCCCGTCGCCCAGTCATCCTCTCCCAGCTCAGGTGCTTGGTAATCAGCCTCACTACCTTCCTTCACCAGAAGAGGGAGTTCATCAGACCTCAATGTTGAAGGGGAAAATGAACTCATAACAGTACCTCCCCCTTGAGGAGGGGTCACCGAACCCTCATCCATGCCACAAGGGCGATCAGGGTGAGCCCGATGAAAGGCACGCACCAATCTTTTGGCATGAATATCAGAGGCAGAGAACCAGGAATTATCCTCCTGACCATAACCCTTCCACTTAACCAAATACTGGAGTCTCCGTCTAGCCAGACGGGAATCCAGTATCTTCTCTACCTCATATTCCATGTTACCTTCAACCAATACAGGGTCCGGAGGTGCCACCCCAGGAACTACTGGTTCAACAAACCTCTTCAACAAGGACTTATGAAACACTTTATGGATTTTAAATGTGACAGGAAGAGCCAAACGAAAAGAGACCGGATTAATGATCTCCAAAATCTTGTAAGGCCCAATAAATCTAGGCTTAAACTTAGGAGAAGCTACCTTCATAGCGATATTTTTTGATGATAACCAAACCATATCACCCACCTTAAACTGGGGACCAACGGTCCAATGTCGGTTGGAAAACCGCTGGGCCTTTTCCTGGGAGAGAGATAACTTATCCACCACTTGGTCCCAGATCTGGTGCATTCTCTCCACCACAGTGTCAACACCTGGGCAGGCAGAAGGCTCCACCTGCCCTGAAGAAAATCAAGGATGAAACCCAAAGTTACAAAAAAAAGGTGACATCAAAGTGGCAGAACTAGCTCTATTATTTAAAGCAAATTCGGCCAAGGGCAAAAATGAAACTCAATCATCCTGATCAGCGGAAATAAAACATCTCAAATACGACTCCAAGGTCTGGTTTGTTCTCTCCGTCTGCCCATTGGTCTGAGGGTGAAACGCAGAGGAGAAGGACAACTGAATTCCCAGCTTGGAACAGAACGTCCTCCAAAATCTAGACACAAACTGAACTCCTCTGTCAGATACAATGTTCTCAGGAATCCCGTGCAAGCGAACCACCTGTTGCAAAAACAGGGGCACCAACTCAGAAGAAGATGGCAACTTAGGGAGTGGTACAAGATGAACCATCTTAGAGAACCTATCACAAATCACCCAAATAACAGTCATTCTCTGAGAGACAGGCATATCAGAGATGAAATCCATTGAAATATGGGTCCATGGCCTCCTGGGGACCGGCAAAGGCATCAACAACCCACTAGAGCGAGAACAAGGTTTAGACCGGGAGCAAGTCCCACAGGACTGCACAAAATTCCTGACATCACGAGACAAGGCGGGCCACCAAAAATACTGACTCACCAGATCTCTAGTACCAAAAATACCTGGATGACCAGCCAATGCAGAGCAATGAACTTCAGACATCACTCTCTTCTTCCACTGGTCAGGAACATACAACTTTTCACTGGGACAACGCTCAGGTTTGTCCTCCTGGAACTCTTCCAGAGAACGTCTCAAATCGGGCGAGATGGCAGAAAGAACTACCCCTTCGCCTAAGATGGTAGCAGGCTTGGTCACCACAGGAGAATCAGCAAAGAAGCTCCTAGAAAGAGTGTCAGCTTTGACATTCTTAGTGCCAGGAAGAAAAGAGACCACAAAATCAAAACATGTAAAAAACAAGGCCCATCTAGCCTGTCTAGGGTTCATGCGTTTGGCCGACTCCAGGTAAATCAAATTCTTGAGGTCAGTGAGGACCACGACTTGATGTTTAGCTCCCTCCAACCAATGTCTCCACTCCTCAAATGCCCATTTCATGGCTAACAGGTCCCGATTCCCCACATCATAGTTACGTTCAGAAGGGGAGAACTTTCGGGAAAAGAAAGCACAGGGATTCATTTTAGATATTACAGGATCCTTTTGGGACAAAACAGCTCCTGCACCAATCTCAGAAGCGTCCACCTCTACCTGGAACGGGAGTGAGACATCAGGTTGCCGCAAAACCGGGGCAGAAGTGAATCTTCGCTTCAGCTCCTGAAAGGAAGAAACAGCCTCCGGAGACCAATTCAGCACATCAGCACCCTTCTTAGTCAAATCAGTCAATGGTTTGGCAATACTAGAAAATTTTGCTATAAATTTCCGATAAAAATTAGCAAAACCCAAAAACTTCTGAAGGGCCTTCAAAGAAGTGGGCTGAACCCAATCATAAATGGCCTGTACCTTGGCCGGATCCATTTCAATAGGTGACGGAGACAAAATAAATCCCAAAAATGAAATCCTCTGTACCCCAAAAAGGCATTTCGATCCTTTGACATACAGGGAATTCTCACTCAAGATCCGGAACACCGTCAGAACATGTTCCACATGAGAATCCCAATCCTTGGAGAAGATCAAAATATCATCCAGATAGATAATCAAAAATTTATCCACAAAGTCTCGGAAAATGTCGTTCATGAAGCACTGGAAGACAGAAGGGGCATTAGTGAGCCCAAAAGGCATCACCAGGTACTCAAAACGTCCCTCTGGAGTATTAAACGCCATCTTCCATTCATCCCCATGCTTAATGCGGATAAGATTATACGACCCCCTGAGGTCAAGCTTGTTAAACCAGCAAGCACCTTTAACTCTGGAGAATAGATCCGAAATCAGGGGTAACGGATACTGATATTTAACAGTAATTTTGTTGAGGGCACGATAATCAATACAAGGCCTTAATGAACCATCCTTTTTGGCCACGAAAAAAAAACAGCACCTAATGGTGAAGAGGATGGTCTAATATGACCCTTCTCCAACGCCTCCTTAATATAGGATCGCATATCCTCGTGATCAGGTACAGATAAATTGAAGAGCTGACCCTTGGGAAATTTACACCCCAGGCTCAGTTCAATTGCACAGTCATAACTCCTATGAGGAGGCAAAGACGCAGACTCATTCTCACTAAATACATCATAAAAGTCCGCCAAATAGTCATGAACATCATGCGACTGAGGAGAGGTGGAGAAAACCGGAGCCTCACTAAGGGCACACCGACAACCCCAACTCACCACAGACACAGCATCTCTCATACCAGCAGCACATGTGTCCAGCCACAGACCAAGCGCTATTCCTCTGCACCCTCAGTGCTTCTCCTGAACAGCGCGTTCACTCTCCCTGTCACACACTTGCCTCCCTGGGCTGGACAGACCATTTGGAGAATCACAGCACCCAGTTGTGGACATTCATGCCTGTCACAAACAATACAGGATAGTTTCCTGAATATATTACAGTACAAATTTCTGGACACCCACACCAATTATTGGATCTACCGGTCTCTGTATAACACAAGGTGTCAAACCCGTGGGTCTGGTGATTTCCTACATGAATGGTGTCCTTTCATCCTCAGTAGCTGCTGCTTCCCAGACGTCTGTTTCTCCACATTATTAATGAATATACCCAGTTAAAACCAACTGTGAAAAAATTCTGTTTCTGATGAAGGTCAATTGTATGACCGAAAACGTTTAAAGAAGTAAAAGAAGTATATTTAACTGGATGCCTTTTACAATAAAGGAACTGTCAAATCAATTTTTCTTTTGAGTGCCAAGTTTTTGTACTACATTGTTAGTTGGCTGGATACCTGACTTGTGCACCTCCCTCCATCCACACTGAGTGCCGTGTTTTTTCTATTTCACCACAGACACAGATTTCCAGTCCAAAACTGGATTATGAATTTGCAACCAGGGAACCCCAGAACAATGGTATCATGCAAATTATGCAACACCAAAAATCTGCAATTTTCTTGATGGTTTGGGGTGACCCGCATTACCACCTGGGTCCAAAACTGAGGTTTATTTTTCGCCAAAGGAGTAACATCAATCCCCCTCAAAGGGATAGGCGTCCGCAGAGGTGTCATAGGAAATCCACAACGTTTAGCAAAATCCAAGTCCATTAGGTTCAGGGCTGCTCCCGAATCCACAAAAGTCTTGGCGGAAAATGTGGACAGGGAGCAGATCAGAGTAATTGCCAGAAGAAACTTAGGTTGAACACCACCCACAGAAAACGTGTGTGCAAATCGTTTCTCTCGTTTAGGACAGACAGAAATAATATGCGAGGCATCTCCACAAAAAAAACACTGCTTATTACGCTTTCTGAACTCCTGACGTTGCTCCCTGGACAAAACTCTATCACATTGCTTAGGTTCAGACACTTGTTCAACAGGTGGCAACACCTCTCGTGCAGTCCTGCGTTCACGTAAACGCCGATCAACCTGAATGGCTAATGACATAGAATCGTCCAGACCAGAGGGAACAGGAAATCCCACCATAGTATCTTTTACGGCTTCTGACAAACCCTTCCGAAAGAGAACTGCCAAGGCATTATCATTCCAGGCGGTAAGGACCGCTCACTTTCGGAATTTTTGACAGTACAATTCTGCAGAATCTCGACCCTGGCTCAATGCCAACAGGGTCTTTTCAGCCTGATCAATAGCAATAGGTTTGTCATACAACAACCCCAAGGCTTGAAAAAATGCATTCACATTAGTCAGACTAGGATCATCAGGTTTCAAAGAAAACGCCCAAGCCTGGGGATCGCCACGCAGCAAAGAGATGACAATTTTAACCTGCTGCGTGGAGCTCCCTGACGATTTAGGCTTCAAGGCAAAAAATAATTTACAATTATTTTTGAAATTCAAAAATTTAGACCGATCCCAAAAAAACACATCAGGAGTAGGGATCTTTGGTTCAGCAGCATGTGAATGAGCAAGGTAGGTGGAAATTCCTCGCACTTCCGCAGCGAGCTGCTCCACATGATCAGACAATTGCTTTTTCTCCATTGAGAGAAAAAAAATTCCCCCTACGGCCTCAGAGATATAGAGGAAAAAATACACACACATTTTTTTTATACAATTCTTTCCTGCTATTGAGTACCCTAGGATCTGCGGTATGGCTGGTGATTCTGTTATGAATGAGTCACCGTAGGAGGCAAAAACAGAAATGCTAGCTAAGTCCAGAAAACCAGAGAAGTTGGCAGCTATCGGATTGCAGACCCCTGAACCTATCAACAACAACTAGCAGTAGCCGTGGGGGGTTCCTACGATGCCCTAGACCCCTCAATCACAGCCAGAGAACTGCCTAGCCTAAAGACAGAAAGGGAAATCTAAACTGCCCCAGAGCAGACCCCAAAGCAATAGGCAGCCCCCATCATATAATGACGGTGAAGCAAGAAGAAAATACACTAACACAGATAGAAAGATAGACTGAGCAAATGATGGGGCCCAAGCTAACTAGATAGGACAGGATAGGAAAGCTGTTGTCTGCAATCCATGAAAAACCCTATCAAAATAAGAGCCAACAGACTGACAGGGAAAAAGGCCCTGAAGACGCTAGGCTTCAAAAAGACTATGTCAGTACTCAAGTATTTTCTGAAGACAGAGCAAACTGACAAAAAAGGAATTCAGCTCACCCCAGCAGGGAATGGCAGAATCCAGAAAAGCAAGGCAAACTAAAACCAAAACACAAATGCAAAAAGGCAAAGCAGAAAACTTAGCTTTTGAGGAGCAGGAATCAGACTGGTCTCCTAGAATTCCACAGAGAAATCACCATGCTTGGTAATCAGCCTCACTACATTCCTTCACCAGAAGAGGGAGTTCATCAGACCTCAATGGTGAAGGGGAAAATGAACTCATAACACCTACTTACCGCTAGCCAAATTCGCATTAAATAATCATTCTCAAGAGTCTACTGGTAAGTCCCCATTCTTCAGGGTATACAGGTTTCATCCTCAGTTCAGCTCATTTAATAAGAATCATTCTTCTGGATTACCTGAAGAAAAATGGTTTTCATAATCTATTACGTCTGTGTGGCAGGTGGTTGCTAATAATTTGAGGAAGACGGGGTCCAAATATAAGAGTGTGGCTGATCATAGACATTTGGTGGGTCTGGACCTGTGTGTTGATGACTTTGTGTGGTTGTCCTCTACGAACATTAAGTTGAAGGTTCCATCTTGGAAACTGGGTCCCAAGTTTTATCAGTCTTTATAAGGTCGTAGCCATCGTCAATTCCGTAGCATTCCGCCTTGCTTTGCCACCTACCTTTAGGATCCATAATGTATTTCATCGATATCTCCTCAAAAAATTTGTTGCGTCTTCGGTACCATAACCACTACCACCATCTCCTGTCATTGTGGATGGAAAATTAGAATTTCAGATAGGAAACATCACAGATTCTCGTTCAGTTCATTGGTCTCTTCAGTATCTGGTACATTGGAGTGGGGATACGGTCCTGAGAAGAGGATATGGGTACCAGCATCTGACATCTATGCGGCTAGACTGATCCAGTTTTTTTTTCATGTTGCACACCCTCATAGCCCGGTCCTGAGGTTCTGGAGCTCTCTCGTAGAAGGGGGGAGTACTGTCAAGGGGTTACTGTGATGGAGAGGAGCCAGAAGACCACAGCGTCTGTTTGCTCCTGTGCTGATAAGAAGCATTTCACCTTCTTTTTAAACAGTGTAAATTTATTTTGGCTGTACAGGTGTTATCAGTCATTTTGGGTGCTCTGGGAGTCAGCTGGGCACGGTTAGCCTATCCCCTATATAATCAGGGTCCTGACGGAAACACATCATAGAATCATAGAATCATAGAATCATAGAATCGTAGAGTTGGAAGGGACCTCCTGGGCCATCTGGTCCAACCCCCTGCTCAAAGCAGGATTCGCTAAATCATCCCAGTCAGATGTCTGTCCAGCCTCTGTTTGAAGACTTCCATTGAAGGAGAACTCACCACTTCTCGTGGCAGCCTGTTCCACTCATTGATCACTCTAACTGTCAAAAAGTTTTTTCTAATATTTAATCTGTGTCTCCTCCCATTCAGTTTCATCCCATTGCTTCTAGTCTTTCCTTGTGCAAATGAGAATAAAGTTGATCCTTCTACAATGTGACAGCCCTTTAGATATTTGTAGACAGCTATTAAGTCTCCTCTCAGTCTTCTCTTTTGCAAACTAAACATTCCCAAATCCTGCAACCTTTCCTCATAAGACAGGGTTTGCAGACCGGTCACCATTCTGGTCGCTCTTTTCTGAACTTGCTCCAGTTTGTTGATGTCTTTTTTAAAATGTGGTGCCCAAAACTGGACACAATATTCCAGATGAGGTCTGACCAAAGAGGAGTAGAGGGAAATAATTACTTCACGTGATCTAGACTGTATGCTTCTGTTAATACATCCTAGAATTGCATTTGCCTTTTTTGCTGCTGCATCACACTGTTGACTCATATTCAGTCTGTGATCTATTAGTATACCCAAGTCTTTTTCACATGTGCTGTCACTTAGCCCTATTCCTCCCATTCTATATATGCTTTTTCCATTTTTATTGCCCAGATGTAGTACTTTGCATTTCTCCCTGTTAAAAACCATTCTGTTAGTTGCTGCCCACTTCTCCAGTTTATTTAAATCTTTTTGAATCCTCTCTCTCTCTTCTCTAGTATTAGCTATCCCTCCTAGCTTTGTGTCATCAGCAAATTTAATCAGTTTACCCTCAATTCCTTCATCTAAATCATTGATAAAGATGTTGAACAATACAGGGCCCAGGACAGAGCCCTGTGGTACCCCACTTGAGACATTCTTCCAACTGGATGTGCAGCCATTTACGACCACTCTTTGGGTCCGATCACTAAGCCAGTTATGAATCCACCTAACAGTTGCCTTGTCCATTCCATACTTAATCATTTTTTCAATAAGGATTGTATGAGAGACTTTGTCAAATGCTTTGCTGAAGTCAAGATATACTATATCTACAGCATTTCCTTGATCCACCCAATCAGTGATACCGTCATAGAAGGAAATTAAGTTAGTCTGACATGACTTATTAGTTACAAACCCATGCTGACTCTGTTTAATCACTTCATTCTTATCCAGGTATTGACATACATGTTGTTTAATAATTTGTTCAAAGATCTTTCCTGGTATAGAAGTCAGACTCACCGGCCTATAGTTGCCTGGGTCCACCTTCTTCCCCTTTTTGAAGATAGGAACAACATTTGCTCTTCTCCAGTCTTCTGGCACTTCTCCTGTTCTCCAAGAATTTTCAAAGATTATGGAGAGGGGTTCAAAAATTTCTTCTGCTATCTCCTTCAGTACTCTGGGGTGTAATTCATCTGGACCTGGAGACTTGAATTCATTTAGGTTAGCTAAGTGTTTCCTCACTATCTTTCTGTTTATAGATATCCTGGATTCTTCTATTCCCTTAATAGGACAGTGAATAACAGTTGATGTTACATTTCCTTTCTGAGAGAAAACAGATGCAAAATAGGAATTTAAAAGTTCAGCCTTCTCAACATCCTGTCTTACCATTTCATCATTTTCATCCTGTAAAAATCCTATAGCATCTTTGACTTTTCTTTTACTTTTGACATATCCCCAAAATCCTTTATTATTGCTTTTGACATCTCTTGCAAGCCTCAATTCATTTTCAGCTTTAGTAATCTGATTTGTGCCCTGCAGGTTCTGCAGACAGCATTATATTCTTCTTTAGATATGCCTCCCTCTTTCCATTTTATAAACATTTTTTTCTTCCTTTTTAGCATGTGCTTAAGTTCTGTGTTCATCCATCCTGGTTTCCTTAACTGCTTCCTATTCTTCCCTCTTTTCAGAATTGTTAACAACTGTGCTTTGAGAATTTCATTTTTCAAGATTTCCCATCCTTCCTGGACATTTTTGTCTTTAAGGATATCCAGCCATTGGATTCCTCCAATTCTCTTTCTGAATCCCTTAAAATCTGCCTTTCTGAAATCTAACCTTGACGTCTGAGTCTTCACAGGTCTTCCGCCTCTAGTTATCCAAAATTCTAAAATAGCATGGTCGCTACCTCCTAGGGTCCCAGCCACTTTTACCTCCTCAACCATTTCCTCCCTGTTTATAAGGATTAGATCCAAGGTAGCAGTTCCCCTTGTTTTCTCCCTTACCTTTTGGAAGATAAAGTTGTCAGCAAGAGAGGATAAGAATTTCCTTGACCTGTTAGTTTTGCCTGAGAGAGATTCCCAACAAATGTCTGGATAGTTGAAATCTCCCATAACAACTATGTCATATTTTTTGGAGAACTTGGCCATTTGATGCATAAAGAGTTCATCCATAGCTTCAGCTTGCACAGGCGGCCTGTAGTAAATGCCTACAATGGTGTCCTTTCCATTGTTCTGTCCTTGTATTCTTACCCAAACAGTTTCCACAGAACTCCCAGTCTCTGAAGCTTCAATCTCTGTGCAGATATACGCGTTTCTAACATACAATGCGACACCCCCTCCTCGTTTATCAAGTCTGTTTCTTGCAAATAAGTTGTATCCTTCTAGTCTTGTATTCCAATCATGTGTATTGTCCCACCAAGTTTCAGTGATTCCAATGACATCATATTTCTTTTCCTGTGTTAGTAGTTCCAATTCTCCTTGTTTGTTGCCCATGCTTTGTGCATTAGTATAGAAACATTTTAGTTTGTGATTGGTTTCTCTTTCTCCAATATTTTTATTAATTAGATTCTTTCGTCTTTGTTCTTCCTTTCCACTTCTAATAGCAGAGTTCTCAATAGCATTTGTCAGGTGTATGGCTTTTTCTGGTCTTTTGCTTCCCTTCCCATGTTGTTCTAGTTTAAAGCTCTCCTTACAAGTGTAGCAAGGCGACTTCCAAATACATGCTTACCAGTCTTCGTAAGGTGCACCCCATCTCTAGCAAGTAGTCCATTGTATAAGTAGTTCACTCCGTGATCCAGAAATCCAAATCGTTGCTGACGGCACCATCGACGTAGCCAGTTGTTCACCTGCAGAATCTTATTCCACCTCCTTGTTCCATGGCCATCCACTGGGAGGATGGAAGAGAAGACCACCTGCGCTCCCAGTTCTTTCACTTTCTTGCCTAAGTCTTCAAAGTCTCTGCAGATGGTTTCCAGGTCGTTTCTTGCAGTGTCATTTGTCCCCACATGTAGTAGCAGGAATGGGTAGTCATCTGTAGGTCTGAAGAGTCCTGATATCCTGTCAGACACATCTTCAGAGCTAGCTTATGCTGCGTGGCTAAGAGGATAGTTGTTTGGTGTTTATGTGAGGAGGAGTTTTGTGGATTTATCTGTGACTGTTGCTTGTGTTTGTAAGTGTAATAATTCCCCTTCCTCCTCTTACTTTGGTTTTTCTCCATCCTCCACAGTTGTGCATTCCTCTGTTATATATGAGTGAATATTTGTCTGCCTGGTGTTAGGAGTCAGATTTCGGCCATTACTAGGCAGGAAACTAGACCCTCACATGCTGCAGTCTCCTGCTCTTTGTCTAATGCTAAGGAGATTGCAGAGGAGATTGCTTTACAGCAACTCTCTCCGGAGGCTAAGTCCTTCGTCCCTTCTTCTGAGCATGCTCATGGGACAATCGCCAATTGGCGTTCAGGAGTCAGGTGCTCAGGTCCTGCTCCAGATTCCATTGGCTCAGCTCAGAGATCTGGAAGTCTTTGGAAGGTCCCGTTTGCTATAAAAAGCGCGCATGGCTGTTCCGCCATGTGCTAGTATAGTCATACTTGCTGCAGTGTTTATGTTGATGGATGCATGATCTGGTGAATGACTCATTTGAAACCCCATTCCTTTGATACTACGAATGTGTGAGGGATTGAGTTAGAGCCAGTACCAGCACCAGCGCGCCATTGCTCCTGGCACACTTGCTAGCGTCTGACATCGCGCCTGCATTTTCCAGCGGTGTCACCTTGCGGCATTAGCCATGCCGCGCTGCAGTAGCAGCTTCTTTGTTGCGTTTACGGTTGCAACGCTAGATACACTACTAACTACAGTAAGTCTAGACGGACGTAGTCCCTCCATTCGGGGCTACTCCTGTGACTGCAATACCGTGTTAGTCACTCTGAGCACCTGTGACACTAACAGGCTCAGAGTTATTGTGTTTAGGTTTGGTGCCATAGCTCTGTGATTTAACAGAGCTTTCCCTGTGTACCTGGGTGATGTTAAACCCCGTGCACACTACCGCCATTGTGCTCTGTCCTCATCTAGCTGCGGTTTCTCCATCTACTGCACGGTGGACCCCGAGTGGCGAAGGCACTTTATTTATATTTTTTATTTAGTGCCTTCCGCCACTCCTAACACCTGGTATTTTCAGTTGCCCTTGTTCGCGCTGCCTTGTTCATCTGGTTGGTGTACTGCGCTGCACGGCTGCTCGCCTCTTCCCTTGGGGGAAGGGAACAGATAGAGGGCGGATACAAGAGATAAGACATGGTTCACGACCCAGGCATCTTCACCTTCAGAATTAACCTGGGAAACAGGGTGAACTAGGGCGCCCCCTAGCATTAGGGACAGGGAAGAAGCCCCTTGTCTCTGGTCACCTGACATACGAGTCTTGACACTTCCCTTTGAAATTAGATGTCCAGCTGTGCCATCAACTTTGAACTGGCAGCACCCAGTGGGACCCAATTACACCCCTCTGCTGTCCATAGAAGTCTGGTCAGGAGTATTATTCATGGAGGCATCTGATTTGATTCAAATTTATTCTGCAGCAGTATGACTTAAAACATCCATGTAAGGTCATTAAGAACTATATTCAGTGTAAAAATGATAAAGAAGTCTTGAAAGTTATGATATAGCCCAACATGTCTTCTGATATCAAAATCATTAAATCTGTCTAGACTTATGAAGAGATAGAAGGGTTTGTGCAGTTGTGTAAATGGCTGAAATTTAGGTAAAAAGCAGCTAAACCGCTGCGAAGGTGAGGTTGTGGAAGAGAGTTTTATGTTACAAGTCATGCACCATGGCAAGATTGAACATAGCAACAAACACAAGGTAGGTGATTCATGACCTCTTTCTCTCTCGCAATCTTGCCTTCCTCGGCCTCACAGAAACATGGCTGACACCCTCTGACACCGCCTCCCCTGCTGCGCTGTGTTACGGCGGCCTCCACTTCACTCACATTCCTCGCCCTGGCAATAGACATGGTGGAGGAGTGGGTCTTCTCCTTTCTTCCAACTGCACCTTCAACCCAATCCCACCTCTTCCCTCCCTAATCCTCCCCTATTTTGAAGTCCACTCTGTCCGCATCTACTCTCCCTCCAACCTCCAAGTGGCTGTCATATACCGACCTCCAGGCCCGACCATTGCCTTCATTGACCAATTCTCTACCTGGCTTCTTCATTTCCTTTCAACTGACACCCCCACTATCATCATGGGTGACTTCAACATCCCCACTGATACCCTTCAGTCAGCAGCCTCCAAACTCCCGTCCCTTACTTCATCCTTTGGACTTACTCAGTGGTCCTCTACAGCCACCCACACAGACGGACACACATTAGACCTGGTTTTCTCCCGTCTCTGCTCTCTTTCTAACTTCACCACCTCCCCTCTCCCTCTATCTGACCACCATCTACTCACTTTCTCATCGCTGTCCTCCTCACCTGGCACCCATGTCCAGCAACACGCGCACCCCCCGCAGAAACCTTGCACATCTAGACACCCACGCGCTCTCTGACTCTATTCCACCACTGGCATCCATATCCTCACTCCATGACACAGACGGTGCCACTGCTTTCTACAATGACACTCTCGCATCAGCTATTGACGCAGTTGCCCCTCTCGTTCATGGCAGTATGCGACGTATCAACAGACAACCCTGGCACAATATCACCACTAAAAAGCTCCGGCAAGTGTCCAAGATGGCAGAGCTTTACTGGAAGAAAACAAATTCGCAAGATGACTTCACCACATTCAAACAGGCAACACTCGATTTCAAATCTGCCCTCACCTCTGCTAAACAGGCCTACTTCACAACCCTTGCATCTTCCCTATCTTACAACTCCAAACAGTTATTCAAAACTTTTAACTCCCTCATCCGCCCACCACTGCCCCCTCCAACCTCCCTCATCTCTGCTGAGGACTTTGCCACACACTTCAAAAATAAGATTGACCAAACAAGGCAAGTCTTCATCACTCAACCACCACAACCCCTTTGGATACCAGACCAATGCCCAAACCCCATAACTTCACTCTCCAACATCACTGAAGGGGAGCTTAATCGTCTCTTCTCCAAATCGCACCTCACAACCTGTGCACTCGACCCCATCCCATCCCACCTCCTCTCCAATCTCACCACCATACTTATCCCATCCCTAACCCACCTCTTCAACCTATTTCTAACGTCCGGTACCTTCCCTTCTGCTTTCAAACATGCCACAATCACGCCTATCCTTAAAAAGCCAACCCTCGACCCAACCGCTATGTCCACCTATCGCCCAATATCGTTGCTCCCATTCGCTTCCAAACTCTTGGAACAGCAGGACCATGCTGAACTTTCCTCCCACCTATCATCTAACTTGCTTTTTGACAATCTACAGTCTGGTTTCCGCCCCCATCACTCCACTGAGACAGCCCTGATCAAAATTACTAACGAACTACTTACAGCCAAATCAAATGGACAATACTCTATACTCCTGCTTCTAGACCTGTCCTCTGCATTCGACGCAGTTGACCACTGCCTCCTACTACAGATCCTCTCCTGTTCGGCATCAAAGGCCTTGCCCTATCCTGGATCTGCTCATACCTTTCCAACCACACATTCAGCGTCTCCCACTCCCACACCACCTCGTCATCCCACCCTTTCTCTGTTGGAGTCCCCCAAGGCTCTATTTTAGGACCCCTACTCTTCTCAATCTATACACTTGGTCTGGGGCAACTCATAAAGTCCCATGGATTCCAGTACCACCTTTATGCTGATGACGCTCAGATCTACCTCTCTGGCCCAGACGTCACCTCCTTGCTGTCCAGAATCCCAGAGTGTCTATCAGCCATATCCTCCTTCTCCTCTCGCTTCCTCAAGCTCAATGTGGACAAATCTGAACTCATCCTCTTTCCTCATCTCACAGATCTTCCTTACCCAACCTAGCTATAACAAATAATGACATCACACTTTCCCCAGTACCAGAAGTCCGCTGCCTCGGAGTAACCTTTGACTCTGCCCTGTCCTTCAAACCGCACATCCAAGCTCTTTCTACCTCCTGTCGCCTCCAGCTCTAAAATATTTCCAGAATCCGTCCTTTCCTCAATTCTCAATCTACTAAAATGCTTGTGCATGCCCTCATCATCTCCCACCTCGACTACTGCAACATCCTTTTCTGTGGTCTCCCTGCTAACACCCTCGCACCTCTCCAGTCCATCCTTAACTCTGCTGCCCGACTAATTCATCTCTCTCCTCGTTACTCCTCTGCTTCTCCCCTCTGCAAATCTCTTCACTGGCTCCCATTCCCTCAGCGTATCCGGTTCAAATTACTAATACTGACCTACAAGGCCATCTATAACCTGTCTCCCCCATATGTCTCTGAACTAATCTTCCAATACATTCCCTCACGTAATCTCCGGTCCTCCCAAGACCTCCTTCTCTCCTCCACACTTATTCTTTCCTCACTCAACCGCCTTCAAGACTTCTCCCGAACTGCCCCTATTCTCTGGAATTCTTTGCCCCAACAAGTCCGACTATCAACCACATTTGGATCCTTCAGACGGAAACAAACAAGACAGGCCTAAATGCATCTGCCCTGATACAGGGTGCAGCGGACCCAAGTAAAATGGCAGCTGCACAGGTGCATAAATACCAAATGAAACAGCCAGCCTACAATCAGGGATTGGCCGTGTGGTACACCAGTGCAGAGAAAATAATCCGCATGTGGCAGTGTTCACACAGGGAATGCAGGGCTTCTGGTTCACAACCTCTTAGTAACACCATATAGGGGGGCTGCCCAGTGCCAACTAGAATGCATCCCATGTGAACAGAGGCCACAAGTTTGCAGAATCATTTGGGCCCAATTGCACCCTGAAAGAAATATAAAAAGTGCACAAAAAACATATCAATATATGTAAGGTATTGGTTGATATTAAGGCCTTAATACGGAGCTGGCAAACTAACGTCAAAGTTCCTTACACTTGCCAGTCCTACTCTAACATGAAAACCTCAAAAAGAGGAAAAAATCCTCCAAAAAATTCTGAAACAAACCAGACAGGCCTAAATGCATCTGCACTGATACAGGGTGCAGCGGACCCAAGTAAAATGGCAGCTGCACAGGTGCATAAATACCAAATGAAACAGCCAGCCTACAATCAGGGATTGGCCGTGCAGGGCTTCTGGTTCACAACCTCTTAGTAACACCATATAGGGGGGCTGCCCAGTGCCAACTAGAATGCATCCCGTGTGAAGCCCTGCATTCCCTGTGTGAACACTGCCACATGAGGATTATTTTCTCTGCACTGGTGTATCACACGGCCAATCCCTGATTGTAGGCTGGCTGTTTCATTTGGTATTTATGCACCTGTGCAGATGCCATTTTACTTGGGTCCGCTGCACCCTGTATCAGTGTAGATGCATTTAGGCCTGTCTGGTATGTTTCAGAATTTTTTGGAGGATTTTTTCCTCTTTTTGAGGTTTTCACCCTTCAGACGGAACCTGAAAACCCACCTCTTCAAGAAAGCCTACAGCCTGCAATGACCCCGCTACCTCCTTCTCTCTCACCACTACCGGTGATATCACCTCAACCAACACCGAAACTGCTACAACCCACCAACCTACTGTCTCCTTCAACACCAACCTGTAGCTTGTAAGCCCAAAAGAGCAGGGTCCTCTCTCCCGTCTGTATCAGTCTGTCATTGTTAGTTTGTTTACTGTAAGTGATATCTGTAATTTGTATTTAACCCCTTCTCATGTAGAGCACCATGGAATCAATGGTGCTATATAAATAAATAATAATGTCACGGCGCCAGTCCCTGCTCCTGCTTACCTTGCTGCGCGTTCGGTCCGGCGTGCTCCTGCTCCTCAGCGCGCCCCCGCGCCTGGCCTTCGGCTCCCTCGGCGACGGGTACCAGCACACAGCACGCGGCCTCCTGGATCATGTGACGCGCTAGCTCCACCCCCAATATGGCGGCGCCCACCGCTACATATACCCGGCGCCGGCTCAGGTAAGACGCCTGATTATCTTATGCGGTGACGCTGTCTGCTGCGGTGCTCACTGTCCTCAGGCCCCCTCTCGTTCTCTGTCCATGCTTGTTAGTGCCTTAGCTCTTCCTTGCTCGCTGCCTGCCTTTTCCCGGTCTTCCTTTCCAGTGCTCTGCCTCCCAGTCTCCCTGAGGCTTTCTTCCCTCTGTCCTGCTCCCTGCTTTCTCCTCTCCGTTTCGGTTACCTGCCATCCTACTCCTTATTCATCACTGTGCTCCTTTACCTTTCAGCCTCCAGTCCTGTGCTCCCCTGGCTCTCCAGTCCTGTACCCCACTGGGTCCCTGCCTTGCCCGGTGCCTCGCTTATTGTCCACGTCAGTGCCTTCTTTCTATTTGCCTCAGTCGTCCCTTTGGTTCAGGCTGTTGCAGCTCTATCCCCTGGTGGCCTGTCCCTAACACTCCCTGTATAGGTGGTGGTCCTCACCTGGGCACTCGCCCCCGAGGGCTCTGGAGCCGTGACCCAGAGGGTCCACTTTCAGGTACATCTTTATTTTTCCTCAAACCGTAACAAATAATAATAATACTGCATCAACAAGGTGTCTCCCAGGCAAAGATTTCAAAGCAGACTGGGGTTTCAAGATATGTTGGTCAAGCCTTTTGGAAAAAATAACAAAATATAGGCAACGATGAGGATCATAATCACATTATTTATTCACTTTGCATTTTGCAAATTGATAAAAATAAACTTTAATTATTGCATATCTATTTTTTACAGCATTATTATTTTGCAGCATTTTTCCCCACCTGGCCAAAATGTAAAATATTATGACGTTCAAGTGTGAAAGTTAAGAACAAAAACTGTATGTTACCGAGGAAGTTAGAAATGTCCTAAATTGCACCTAAGTTGCTAGAAACCAATAATTAGCAAATAGTTTTTTCTCCTTTTTTTCTCATTTTATCTTTCTTTACTTGATGTTTCCATTAAAAAAAACCTTGAAGAATTGCAAAATGTTTCATAGGGTTGTTGTGTCAAGCCCCCTTTTTAAAGTTCCTCCTCGACCCGTGTAATGTTAATAGATATATCAGTGGAAGAAGTGGAGGGAAAATCAGTTACGCGGATTACTTTATGCAGATTATGAAATAGGTTTTCTCCAAGTTAATCACCAAGCACAATTTTTGCTATGTAGCCTCTTGGCCCATTATTAACCTCTCGACTAAGACAAAAAAATAGAAGCTAGCGTTCTCCGTAGATGTGATTTCTCTTCCTTCATTCGCCAGGCAGCCCTTAAATAAGCTATTACTCTCAACAAACCCCCATCACTTACATTTGTAATAGAAAGACAATTCCGCGGCCCGATTGTATTTTCTACTTCAGAAAGCGTTGCCATCCGGGGTCAAGAGTTATCCTGCCTCGTCTTTTGTGTTCTAAATTTAATTGTTCCACTCCTTTTTTTTTCTGTTTAAGAGATCGGTAAAAACTGTTAATTTGATCAATACTTAATTTTTTCACCCAGAGCTCTTTTCTTCTGCTGAACTCCGATAAGCAGTCAAAAGGGCACTAGGACAAGTAAATTGTCAGAATTTTCTTCGTTCTCTTCAGGCCATTCCACCACTTAGAGTGATGTAATTTATACCATAGTAGTGGCTCTGCAATTACCCTGTCTATTGCTGTCGACAGTATCTCACTATCTTTTAAATGGATCCGGCTTCAGTCGTCCAGCAGAGCAAACACTACAAATGATGCTATTCCTCATGCAGCAAGCCCTTAAGAGATAAGTTCCTTAAAGAGGGGGCCATTTATCAGCTGATACAAGCAGGATACTTACAAGTGCGCTTCTTTGTTTAGATTCTTTGGCAGCCTTTTCACATTTCCAAAAGCTATCGATCTACCGGGAGAGGAAGGAAAAAGGGGCGAAAATCATAGGTGGTGTTATTACCAATGCAGTCACGTAGACAAAGCCTTTGCAAGGGTTCATTGTTTTGGAGGGAGAACAAAAAATTTTAAAATGAAAAAAATTCAAATATTTATTTTTCAAATTGATCCATTTAATCAGGGTCATAGCTTGGGGATTAGCCAAGTGGTGAGTACTGGAGTGTTTGCCAAAAAGCTACTTTACCTTGGTTTGTGTATTTAGGTAGCCGGGAAGACCACCAAATTAGCTGGCTGGTATGACAGAGGAGGACTGACGATGGTGTGGTCTATTGTAGGTGTTAAAGGTCCAGGGAGCCTCACCAATCTTCAATTTGGGTTAATACATTTTCATTTCAAGAGCACTAATCACTTACATTTGATTTGCACTCCAAATCGAACAATGGGCTCTTGAGCCATCAATCATTGCCCTAATGCCAAAATGGTTGATCCACCTTCAATTAAAGTGGATGTCCATCTTTTGGATTTTTTTTTTTACTTAAATGCATGTAATTGGGACTAAAACCCATTTTTGCAATTGGGCCGAATGAAAAATTTTGCACTGTTTGCCTTTGACGGCCTCTGCCTTGTACTGTCTATTGCAGGCTGCAGAATTAGTCAATTGAGAATATGTCAGACAACTTTCCCTGACAGTCTGATAGGAGAGTCTTTTTCTGATGTCCTCTCAGCTGATTTATGACCACAGGCCATATTAATGCCAAATGGGTATGGAGGCAAAGAGCACGTAAACACCAAATGGTGCAATTTTTTTTATGAGATCCAATTGCAAACATGATTGTTAGCCCCAAAAACAAATAACTAGGTTACAAAAATGTGTTTGCCAAAGGTGGACAATCACTTTAGCCATGATGTTATTGTAGTCACTTGAGTATTAGCAGGATTAGGCCAAATAAACTAATTAATAAAAAACCTACTGTCATCACAAAATTGAAACTCCAGGGTCCCAATCTGTGAAATGCCCCCACCCCTATTTATAATTACAGTGTCTCCTTATGTGGCTCTTTGCCTGAACACATAATGTTACATTGATGATCTCCCCATTAGAAGCCATTGATGTGTAGGCGTTGGAAGGTGAAAATGTTCTATTTCTTCTTAAAATCATAATTGTAAATTAAACAAATAATCCACCCTAGTTAGAGCTTATGGTCTCATGACTTTATGTTGATGCTAAATACCTTCAAAAGAGGTACAAGAGGTAGAACTCTTCAAACGTGGTTCTCAGAATTACTGGGGGTCCCAGCAGTCAGACCTCCCCTAAAGATTGAGAATCTAACCCCCATCACATGGATAGGGTATAACTTCCAAACTTCAGAATACCTCTTTAAGTCGATTTGTCACAGACAAAATGTGGAATCTGTAGTAGCAGAAACATTTATGCTGTAGAGAAAGCTGTAGCTGCAAGCTGTAGCTCAGGATGGTCTGAGTGCCCGACGTCCACAGATGGGGGTTGTGCTCACAGCCCAACACCGTGCAGGACGCTTAGCATTTGCCACAGAACACAAGGATTGGCATTTCACCACTGCTCTTCACAGATGAAAGCAGGTTCACACTGAGCCCATGTGACAGACGTGACAGAGTCTGGAGATGCCGTGGAGAGCGATAAGCTGCCTGCAACCTCCTTCAGCATGATCGGTTTGGCAGTGGGTCTGTAATGTTGTGGGGTAGCATTTCTTTGGAGGGCCGCAGGGTGTTTGGCTGTGAGCACAACCCCCATCTGTGGACGTCAGGCACTCAGACCATACACATGGAGTCGGTTTCTAACCATTTGTGCAGACACATGCACATTTGTGGCCTGCTGGAGGTCATTTTGCAGGGCTCTGGCAGTGCTCCTCCTGTTCCTCCTTGCACAAAGGCGGAGGTAGCGGTCCTGCTGCTGGGTTGTTGCCCTCCTATGGCCCCTTCCACGTCTCCTGGTGTATTGGCCTGTCTCCTGGTAGCGCCTCCAGCCTCTGGACACTACGCTGACAGACACAGCAAACCTTCTTGCCACAGCTCGCATTGATCTGCCATCCTGGATGAGCTGCACTATCTGAGGCACTTGTATGGGTTGTAGAGTCCGTCTCATGCTACCACGAGTGTGAAAGCACAACCAACATTCAAAAGTGACCAAAACATCAGCCAGAAAGCATTGGTACTGAGATGTGGTCTGTGGTCCCCACCTGCAGAACCACTCCTTTATTGAGGGTGTCTTGATAATTGCCAATAATTTCCATCTGTTGTATATTCTATTTGCACAACAGCATGTGAAATTGATTGTCAATCAGTGTTACTTCCTAAGTGGACAGTTTGATTTCACAGAAGTTTGATTTACTGATTTGAGCAGTGTTTATTTAATACTCACCTCTCTTTGACCCTCACTTGTACACTTTCCTCTGGTCATTTTCTAGGTGCCTCTGGTCCTCTTCCATTTTCATAGTGGTCTTTCACTCCTTAGCCGCTGACTATGATGTTGCATGAGGTCTAGTGAGAGAGGAAGAATAAAAAGAGAAAACCAGGCAGAGAGCTGTGCAGAGGGAAAGGAGGAGGCCGGAGAGAGATGAATGTTATATTTTTTTATTATTTTTACCCTTCGCATGAAAACTGCAAAAATATTAAAAGAGAATTGAATAGCAAGAAATGTGAATTCCGGCAAATCCGACATTTTTATTTAATCCAATGCTAATTAAATTCACCTCTATTTGATTTGGGAATCTCTGTTTGAGAAGATGTCTACAACAGGAAAAATTGGAGTAACCATAAACCACAAAGAGAGATTGTAGAATACATAAAAGATAAATCTTTATTATAACAATTAATTTAAAAAATTAGCATACATTTATAAGTATATATGAGGTGGTTGGAAAGAGCAATCCAGAAAAGCAAGGAGGCCAGAAAACACCCCTGCAAATAATAGGTGAGATAGGCAAAAGAAGAAACTACCGCATGAATAAAAAAGCTACCATACAATTCCTAGTGTGCAATATATTGCATCATGCCCAAGTTATCTCTATAAACGCCACACTGGGGAACTTTATGGAAGAATTCACAGTATCAACTCAGCAGCGGTTTACTAAAAGTATAGAAACAAATCACGGGAAATAATACCAATAGTTTTCAAGATTCTTATTGCCACTTACCCATGCTGACAGTATAGATGGGGGAAGGCACCTCACTCTACCCCGACGCGCGTTTCGCCATGACTTTATCAAGGGGAAGTGTCTGTCTAGCGTGACCTACCCATATATAAATATCGCGTCCCAGGTTCCGGTAGTCATAGCGGCGCATGCTCAGTGAGACCGGGCGGCGATCGCAGAATGACCCGTCGCCATCATGGAGATGCACACATGCGTGGTGCAAAAACACCATCAGACGTCATCAGGATGCACGTGTCTCATAATTGATGGCCGGAACATCGCGTGCCAGAGCCAGGTGCACAAGACCAGCGCCATTTTCTTGAAGACATACTGCCAGCAGCCATAATAGAGGTGACCATCGGCTTAAAATGCCGAAATACAGTATGTTAAATTACCATAGATACTGCACATAAACAACCAAAACGTAAACCTACAATAAAAATAAGAATACCTACAGCATCCGCAAGATTTCAAAGCATCAAAGAACATGATTACAATTAGTATATACTATGGAGACCTGGAGACATGAAAATAATATACATGATATTCAAACAAGATAAAAAACTCTCTTTCTTGAAAAGAGAAAAAGGAAAGGATGAAAGAAAGGGGTGAGAGGGGGTAAGGGCAGGGAGAAGAAGAAAAAGGCAGAAAATATAAAGATGCATAATACTGAAAATATACAATCTGACCATAACATGCGCAGTGGACCTGGCTCTGGCACGCGATGTTCCGGCCATTAATTATGAGACGCGCGCATCCTGATGACGTCTGATGGTGGTTTTGCACCACGCATGCGTGCGTCTCCATGATGGCAACGGGTCATCCTGCGATCGCCGCCCGGTCTCACTGAGCATGCGCTGCTATAATTACCAGCACCTGGGATGCAGTATTTATATATGGGTAGGTCACGCTAGACAGACACTTCCCCTTGATAAAGCTGTGGCGAAACGTGCGTCGGGGTAGAGTGAGGTGCCTTCCCCCATCTATACTGTCAGCATGGGTAAGTGGCAATAAGAATCTTGAAAACTATGGGTATTATTTCCCCGTAATTTGTTTCTATACTTTTAGTAAACCACTGCTGAGTTGATACTGTGACTTCTTCCATAAAGTTCCCCAGTGTGGCATTTATAGAGATAACTTGGGCATGATGCAATATATTGCACACAGGGAATTGTATGGTAGCTTTTTTATTCATGCAGTACTTTCTTCTTTTGCCTATCTCACCTATTATTTGTAGGGGTGTTTTCTGGCCTCCTTGTTTTTCTGGATTGCTCTTTCCAACCACCTCATATATACTGTACTTATAAATGTATGATAATTTTTTTAATGAATTGTTATAATAAAGATGTATCTTTTATGTATTCTACAATCTCTTTTTGTGGTTTATGGTTACTCCAATTTTTCCTGTTGTATGCATGCTGTTGGGAGTACTCTACAGTTACTATCTTTTAGTCCCTAATTTGGGTGGAGGAACATTATTGGTGTTAAGCCGGTTTCTGGCCACATATGACAACTATGCTGGTTTTGAATATTTTTTGAGAAGATGTCTGTAGAACAAATATGCACAGAGCGGGCAGTATCGTAAGGAACAAGATGGGGTCTAAAGTGTCACTCACCTGTAATTTTTGTGTAAGGACACAACACTTGTAGAAGCTTGATGCGCCGTAGCTGCAGCCCAATGGCTGGAGGAGACTATTGTCCAGATAGCATGGAGATTATCACTATTTGCAGGCCACGCTCATGAAAATTATGAGATCCGAAGACTATAAGCAAAGTTTTTTATTTGCACCAATGCGTTTCGGGGCCTTTCTCAAGGTTAAAAGCCTATTGCCTTGTGCAAACTGGTTTTTTTGACCTTGAGGAAGGTACCGAAACACATTAGTGTATCAACTGTTCTTCACTGTCCTATTAAGGGAATAGAAGAATCCAGGATATCTATAAACAGAAAGATAGTGAGGAAACACTTAACTAACCTAAATGAATTCAAGTCTCCAGGTCCAGATGAATTACACCCCAGAGTACTGAAGGAGATAGCAGAAGAAATTTTTGAACCCCTCTCCATAATCTTTGAAAATTCTTGGAGAACAGGAGAAGTTGCAGAAGACTGGAGAAGAGCAAATGTTGTTCCTATCTTCAAAAAGGGAAAGAAGGTGGACCCAGGCAACTATAGGCCGGTGAGTCTGACTTCTATACCAGGAAAGATCTTTGAACAAATTATTAAACAACATGTATGTCAGTACCTGGATAAGAATGAAGTGATTAAACAGAGTCAGCATGGGTTTGTAACTAATAAGTCATGTCAGACTAACTTAATTTCCTTCTATGACGGAATCACTGATTGGGTGGATCAAGGAAATGCTGTAGATATAGTATATCTTGACTTCAGCAAAGCATTTGACAATGTCTCTCATACAATCCTTATTGAAAAAATGACTAAGTATGGAATGGACAAGGCAACTGTTAGGTGGATTCATAACTGGCTTAGTGATCGGACCCAAAGAGTGGTCGTAAATGGCTGCACATCCAGTTGGAAGAATGTCTCAAGTGGGGTACCACAGGGCTCTGTCCTGGGCCCTATATTGTTCAACATCTTTATCAAAGATTTAGATGAAGGAATTGAGGGTAAACTGATTAAATTTGCTGATGACACAAAGCTAGGAGGGATAACTAATACTAGAGAAGAGAGAGAGAGGATTAAAAAAGATATAAATAAACTGGAGAAGTGGGCAGCAACTAACAGAATGGTTTTTAACAGGGAGAAATGCAAAGTACTACATCTGGGCAATAAAAATGAAAAAAAGCATATACAGAATGGGAGGAATAGGGCTAAGTGACAGCACATGTGAAAAAGACTTGGGTATACTAATAGATCACAGACTGAATATGAGTCAACAGTGTGATGCAGCAGCAAAAAAGGCAAATGCAATTCTAGGATGTATTAACAGAAGCATACAGTCTAGATCACGTGAAGTCATTATTTCCCTCTACTCCTCTTTGGTCAGACCTCATCTGGAATATTGTGTCCAGTTTTGGGCACCACATTTTAAAAAAGACATCAACAAACTGGAGCAAGTTCAGAAAAGAGCGACCAGAATGGTGACCGGTCTGCAAACCCTGTCTTATGAGGAAAGGTTGCAGGATTTGGGAATGTTTAGTTTGCAAAAGAGAAGACTGAGAGGAGACTTAATAGCTGTCTACAAATATCTAAAGGGCTGTCACATTGTAGAAGGATCAACTTTATTCTCATTTGCACAAGGAAAGACTAGAAGCAATGGGATGAAACTGAATGGGAGGAGACACAGATTATATATTATAAAAAACTTTTTGACAGTTAGAGTGATCAATGAGTGGAACAGGCTGCCACGAGAAGTGGTGAGTTCTCCTTCAATGGAAGTCTTCAAACAGAGGCTGGACAGACATCTGACTGGGATGATTTAGCGAATCCTGCTTTGAGCAGGGGGTTGGACCAGATGGCCCAGGAGGTCCCTTCCAACTCTACGATTCTATGATTCTATGAAAATCCTTCCTTATTCTCTCCAGATCTCATCCTTTCCTTGAGCGCTGATAATCTCCACTTTACCAAACTTATGCGTTTGGGACACCAAAATGTCCTACCCTGGGAATTAAGAAGGGTGGTGGTGTCAATCAGCTCTTACCTTAATTTTACTACAGAGTCACTTCTCGTATTTGTATCCCAACGATGGTTCATGATAGTTAATGGGTCTCATGTTTCCTCTGTAGGGCGAAGATTGTTAGCTCGAAACCCAAAAAAGATACCTATGAACCATCAAAACATCCCAGAAAGCACTGCTAAAAATAAATGAATAAATAAAGTAATTCCGCGTACAGTTCTATCCCATTGCCCACAACGCTTCTGCTTTATGGAATGTCTCATTTTATTTAATTTATCCGGTCTCTTATTCGGGGATGATAACTGGAAAATAAGCAATTCAATTTCATAGCCATGCAAATCATTACCGTGTTCTGTTTCAACATTAACATTCCTATGGGCGACTCCAATGATTTAAACATGATATTGTCCTTTTTATTTTTTTTTTCCCTTTACCCCGATGCTGAACGCTACGGAAAGATATAAATTCCGAGACGGGAGAGAAAAGCATTAAGCTTGGTGTCAGAGGACAGTGATAGAGAAGTGTTTCTAATAATCCTTTCGAGTCAAAGACTAGCCTGGTGTTTTTTTTTTTTATTTCTATGTGAGCTTTGTATGCACGCAATAAAAAGCCGCAATGCTGAACCACTATTCAGGGAAACCCACGGCAGTTACCATTTACAGTATATCATAGAGGGATGACAGCTGGAATAGTGGGAGTTCATTATAGGGACCATGAATTGTTGGAGGTAATTTAGATTACGATTCAAAGTTTAATTTAAAAATCTATCAACAAATGTGAAAGTGCTCGAGGAACATTTTAAAATGCACTTTAATCTCACCGGCACAAATAGCTTTTCAGAACCCTAAACATCATCACCTGGTAGAGGGAAAAAAAACCAGTAAAACTTTACAGCCTCCTTAATTAAATTACAAACACAAACGATAATTAACTTTTTTTTTAAAATTTTTATTTTATTCATGTCATTGTTTCGTTCCAGAATCAATATCTCGAGGTTGCAGAGACTGGATAGAGGTGGAGGGAAGAGGAGGAAGAGGAGGACATTTAGCAAATAAAATGTATTTTATATATAATAAATATATATTTATATTTTACCCTTAAAAATGAGGGGGGAAATATGAAGACGGCACGGCTATCCATTTCCTTCCAAATAATTGAAACATTGATTTTAAAGCGGGAGAAGCCATAAATTCACGCGGCTGTAAATGTGTTTCAGACAATATGTGAAAGCTATATTTCTATTTTGTAGAATGTGACCTGTCATGGTGTCATACATCTTTACCGAGGCATAAATAAAAGGCAACGGCAGGCTTGGCCACCGAAGCTTCCGTCTTACAATAACTAGGAGAATATTAGGAATCGGGACAAGGGGACGTAATTGTTGTCGAGGAGCTGATATTTGTGGAATAAGTCAATTTTCTGGATATCAACAGAAGAAGGAAACAAACTGCTGAAAAACTCCTCTGGCAGTCGCTTACCTCCCCTCAAAACTAAACGGTCAGATGTTAAAATGTCAACTACCAGATCCTTTTCTCTCGTCATCATCTTTTGGGGGAGAAACCGGAGGACCCTATACATATCAGATGATCATCAGGTCCTGCCAAAATCAGCAGTTTTGGATATCTTTCATTTAATGTGTGGTGCCAGAAATTTTGTTAGGACTTACTTTTTGAGATGGATCCACTAAACTGCATGTGAGGTTGAACTCCTGTGCCAAAGGTGATGGCTCAGGAGTGAAGATCTGGACAATGGACTATGCTGGCATGTAGAGCAGGACAAGCCAGAAGCCATAGAGCTAAAAATATAGACAAACACAAGAGGGCAGATGAAGGGTTGAACTGCAGGTCTGAATCAGAACGTAGATGCAGGGTGAAGACACCACAGGAGTTTGCAGCATGATTTGAATTGTCTCTATATAATAGTTCGCAATGCACACAGCAGATGATGAGTTATTCAGCAGGTTTGAGGAACACTAGATGCAGTAGAAATCATAGGAGTTTTCATGAATGATTGCAGTGTAATATGGACAGTCTTTAACAGTTTGTAATGCATACAGTAGATGACAGGTTAATCAGCAGGTATGAGAATCAGTTTCAGATGTGCCAGAACGGCGTTTAGGGTTAATTTACATGAATAGAAGAATTTCTGGGCATGTGCAGTTTAAAAAAGCGGGTCCGCCGCAGAGAAAAAACATTACAATGTCCGTCTACTCCATATGGCGGGTGCTGAAATACCCACCGATCCGTCAAATAACAGATGCAACGGATGACCATCCATCACAATCCGCCATTAATGTAAGTCTATGGAAAAAAAAGGATTCCGCCAAAAAAACCCGGATCCATTTTTTTTCCAAAAAAGGGCGGATTTCGAATAGAATGAATAATAAGAATAATAAGAATGAATAGGAGTGGCATCAGATACATACAATACGTAAATATCCACATGGAATAAAACTATTTGGGCCTATTATGTTGTCAGTGCCTGCACCATCCCCTGAGCCAATCTGATCTTGAATAATATCTCTGAAAAGTGACTCTTGAAGATGGATTTTAATTTGCAAGAGTAGAGAATAATCCATAATATAATCTGATATTATCATATTTGTTAATCTCGAACTACACAATGACATGAGATCACCAAGGCTTCCAATGGCTTCAATATTTCACTATGGCTAAAGATTATGACCATGTCCTCTATAACTAAACCTTAAACATGTGCCATAAATTGAAAATAATTTTAGTACAAATTGGGGAAATTATTCTGTAAATATAGAGAACTATCCTAAATTACAGCCTTTTGGGAAGGATTTCTAAAAGAGTTTGGTGGAATTCTTACCCATTCATCCAGAAGAGCATTTTTGCGGTTATAAACTAATGTCGGAAAAGACGGTCTGGCTTGGAATCTTTATTCTAGTCAATCTCAATGATATTTGATAGGACTGGGGTCCAAGCTCTGTGCAGCCAGTCATGTTCTTTCACACTCCACCCATCCCTTTATGGACATTGCTTTGTGCATTGAGCACAGTCATAGGGAAAAGAAAAGGGCCTTCCCCAAGCTTTTACAACAAAGTTGTTGGGTACAATGTTGGGTATACACAATTGTCAAAAAGGTTTTGCATAATGAATTATTAATATTTGCCAAATAAAACTAAGGAGCCAAGTCCGACGACTGAGAAACTACTCCATGGCATTTTCCGTCCTTAACCAATCTCAATAGCTGGCACAATGCAGGCAGGTAACTTTCTCCTGGCATTCAGCAAACCCAGACTGGTCCATCAGATGCTAGATAGAGAACATTTATCCATCGCTCAACACAACATGTTTCCACTGCTTTAGGGTCCAGCCGTGGTGGCTTTATACCACTATATCCGACACTTGGCATTGTGCTTGGTGATGTAAGACTGCATTCAGCTACTTGGCCATGGAAACCCATGCAATGAAGCTTCTAAGTTCTGTGCTGATCTTAATGCAAAAGGGGATTTGGACTCTGCAGTTATCCACAAAGTGTTGGCGACTTTCATGTGCCTCAACACTCAGTGGCCTGGTTGAGTTGCCGAGATTCCTAATCATTTCCACTTTTCCAAAATAACGTACAGTTAAAAATTAAAATAAGTTTTCAGCTTGTACATTTTCGTGGCCTTTTCTGGGGAGTGGGCTAGATTTCGATGAGAAACGTGTCTACTTTTTTCGAAAAACGGTGCCAGACTGGCCAATTGGTTAGTTGTAGTATAGTATTACAGTCCAGTCCTATTTATTCTACTGATTGATAGTGGTCCCATAAGTAAGACCCCCTCCCCCACTAATCACACATTGATGGTGTCACGATCCATTTTTGGATCTGTGTCAGTTTGGGCTGCTCACATTTAAACTTTTTTCCTTTCTGGCCATCGGGGGTTAATGTCAGTTTTCCCCCCGGTGGCCGCTGGTGTTACTACATGTTTAGTTAGTCAACTGGTGGTGACCACTCCCACCTTCCTATATAAGGTCACCTGAGGCATCAGCTGGTGTTCGTGATACACTTTCTTTTTTGATATCAACTGTGGTCAAGACAGGAGCTGGCTGAGAGCTGTGGTGCTTCTGCTGAATGCTGATCTGGTGCCTTACTCTGCTGCTCGGTGCATTGCAGCAGAGAAAGCTAAGTGTTGTTTGTCTTACCTTGTCTGTTTTCTTTCCTTTGTCAGGACTTTAATGTCAGGACCCTGTCAGCATCGGCAAACTGCCACGCGGGAGAGTGCGGGGTCCAATACTGTAGTGATGGTTCAAGCAGACAGGACCTGCAGCACTGAAAATAGTAAGGAGTCCCAGGACCTACGATCATGTGACTGCAGGGGGCGGGGCTTAGCGTCCTACTGCTGCAGATGATGTAATGTACCTACTGCAGGGAAACTGTTGTAGAGGAGAGGAAAACGCAGGTCAGACAAGCTAGGTTTCGTACACGGAGAGGGCTGTGCGGTACCAGAGGGATGAGCAGAGAATAGTCAAGTCACAGGCAGAGGGTCATACACAGAGAGGTAGCGCAGTACAAGAGGGACAGGCAGAACTCGTAACAGGGACAGAACCGGATCAAAACCAAACAAGCATCAAGTTATCAGGCACAAGGCACACGTACGCACAAGGTCAACTATCTCAGCCGAGGGCAGGAGTATAACTGACACTGGACCTAGGTCAAGTGAGCATTAAATAGCCGCTCTCTGCCAGAGAGAGGCAGAAACAATTAACCCCTGTCTTACCAGGATGGGCCAAAGACAAACCCCATCCTGGATCATGACATCCTTGGTGTTATATTAGTGCAGCAGTGGGACCAGTGTCCACACTTACCAATTCCCTATTGAGGGATAGGTGCAGGGCAAGTGAGGGCTAAGGTATCCTGCTCGATCACAGGTTGAAAGAACCTGTATAGGGACGCCAGGGAGATCAGGGCACATCCTTAGGAGTGTGCAGGAGGTGTCCCTTTCCCCATTCGCTATAGCAGGGCCCACCGTTGCAATTGTGTCCCCGGTGTTCCCTTGTTTGTCTTATTCTTGTGGTGACCGACCGATCGTCGGGTCGCGTCACGCAAGGCCAATCACATGTCGTGACAGCTGGTCTTTTGATATGCATTTGTGAAAAAAAAAACTTTCATATTTATACTCAAAATCATTAATTAGCATATCTAATGATTGATGTAGTCCCTCTTGCCATATCTCCAGCCGGGGATTTTTTTTTTTCCCCAAAATCCAACATTCAGTAAAACTTTTAGTAACGACATGAATAGCATTTTCCCAAATGTAACACCATAAAGTCTATCTCACTTAATGAGTTTTAATGAGTTCCATTGTTCTCCATTACAATACATATTTAATAGTTGCTCTTGCTTTTTTGCAGTGTCACAAGATCCTTCCATAAAAGTGCAGCATAAAAAGGTCTACACAGCCAAGAGGAAAAAAAAAAAAGAAAAAACTGTCCGATAATCATTTTTTGTAGACGTTTCCTGCTTTACAAAGCATCACGCACATGAGGGAAGTGTACGCCGGAGAAGACAAGCCAAGTAATTTCTTTGATAAAAACGAGCAGGCATGACACATTACCATCACAAAAGAGGAAGATCTGCCCATGTGTATTAAACATGAGCGCTCCGGCTGCTTAATTATTGGTTAATCTAGCAATTATGCATGCTTCATTTAATTCTAATTAGGTGAATTAATAGGCAGAGAATAAAGATTCTAATAGACTGGCACAAAACAAAATGAGTGCTAACTTCATTTATACTCTCCAAGCCTCCGGCTCGCTAAATGCAGTGACTCCAGTGGGTAAAGTTTCACCTTCTGGGCCTGGCTAATGATATATCGGCTTTTTATATATAAATGTTATGCTTTATAACAGTATATTAGAATGTAATTAACGTAATGATGGTGGAAATTGTTCTTGTAGGTGCTTGAAAAGGAAATTCAAAAAAGGTCATATTTATCGTTGGACTATGCCAAATTTGTTTTTTTTTAAACTTTTTTTGATTTTTCATGTTGATGTATAAAAAGAAACAAAGTAAAAACGAAGTAAAATAAATTGCAGTTGCCGTACATTTCGATTTTCGGATTGTGCTGTGTACGCTAAGGGCAAGGTCAGCAGTAGAGATGAGTGAATTTCCAGAAATTCAATTGGGGATATTTATTCAATCTCCAGATTAGATTCAGTCAGAATAAATCCTGTCCAAATCAAGGGAGAAGGGTTAAAAGTTGAAAAATACTTTCTACTCATCTTTCCTCATTTATTCTCACTCTGTCTCAATTGATGCCCAGTTTTCCATTGTACTGTTGCTTCACTCGCTTCATTCTGGCGCTGAGGTGTATATGAGGTTTTTGACTCCCTGTGCCAACATGGCGCCAATGATTGTCACTACACAGTAACGAGGGGGGACAATGCATATCATTACGTGTGCTGCCCCCCCCACATGATTGGATGGGCCCTATCAAAGATTTAGATTGGCCTCAGCATCGGAAAGGACCGAGTTGAGCAAGAAAAGGATGGAAGACCAGGGAGTTGCAGAACAGGAGAAGAAAGGTAAGTATAATGAATTTGTCATAGGTTTACCGCAACAGAGAGGAGCTACAAGACAACAGCGTCTGATTTTTCCGACTCCTGCACTGATTAGAAGCACTTCACCTTCATATTCAATTTCTTTTAGCAATGCAGGGGTTAATCTGCTCTGTTAAGGTTCTCAGCTGTGCACTGTTAGCCACTCCCATCTCCTATATAATCTGGGCCCTGGCTAGCACTCATTGTGTAGCTGACATTGCATGGCTGGAGGTGGTTGCTGGTTATTATTGGAAAAGAGTTTGGTGGATTTAGCTGTGACTGTTGCTAGGTTTTGAATGTGTGATACTTTCCTTTCTTTTCCTACTTTGGTTTAACCCCCACATTATAAAAATAAATGTATAATAATTATAATAATTATAATACATTTCTTATAATTAAATAATAATAATAACCCCAATCCTCCACTCCGAGGTGCATTCCTATGTTATATGTGTGAGTATATTTGTATGTTTGGTATTTTTTGTTACCCCTATTCGTATTACCTTGGTAGTCTGGTTGGTGCATTATGATACACTACTACTCCCCCCTTCCCTGGGTGGTGGAAGGGTATAGACTGAGGGCTGATGCAGGAGCTAAGAAGAGGTATGTAGCCCTGGCATCTTCACCATCAGAAGTAACCCGGGGAGCAAGGCAAGCTAGAGCGCCCCAAGCGTTAGGGACAGGGAAGGAGCCCCAGTTATCGGGACACCCAACAACAGAATTGTGACAATATTGGTTTTAGGTTCCCTTACATGCCCTCAAAAGAGGGCTGAAATTTTGATGGATTCATGCAAATTGATTCCCCAACCTGAACTATTCAAAACCCTTTTGTAGTTGATAACCTTTTCAGCCTGGTCAATCCTGAATTTTCCATGATTATATCTAAAAAATAAAAAAAAATCAGCCTAGGCCTAGGAAATATATGGTTATTGGCAACTGTGCAAAGACAAGAATTTAATGAAATCTCTATTTTAGAGCAAGAGGTAACAAACACAGGATGACATCACTGACAATAGGTGATATGAACTGCTGATGTTAGAAAGTTGGCAGAATGTAGAACCCAGGGTTGGACTGGCCAATGAGACTATGAGTAAATATTCTGTTAGCCTAAGTAAAGTTCTTACCCAAAAAAATAATGCCACCTTTGCAACACCCTGCAAAAAAAAGTATACTCACCAAATTTGAGTCCTCCTCACGCAGAGTAGGTTGGAATCAGTAGTTTGAGGTAGAGATAAAATATTAATTAATAATCATTGTATTTATATAGTGCCAACATATTCCGCAGCACTTTACAATTAATGATGTCATTGCATCGCCAAAATGTTGCTGCCTGGTAGACAACATGCCTACAGCAGTATAAAGGATGGACAGTGTTGGGGTTGGATTCCTGCTCCACCAATTTTCATGTTGCCAGTGATGCCACTGCTGCTTTCTTTTTATATATATACTGTATATATATATATATATTGCTCAAAAAAAGAGAAAGCGGACGGCACCGCTGTTACCGTGCTTGTACTGGTGGTCCGTGGCAGGCAGAAGTGATACACCGAGACTCCCGGGTGCTTGACCTCGCAGAAATCAATCCTGTGATGTGTATAGATGAAAAGGTCGCACTCTTCGCGATAATTTGAATGCTGCTTTATTGACACATGAAATACATGTCAGGTCGGAATCGTGATATAAAGAGTGCGTGCAGGCTGACAACGGCCGTTTCGCGCTGTTCAAGCGCTTCTACGGGACCCGTAGAAGCGCTTGAACAGCGCGAAACGGCCGTTGTCAGCCTGCACGCACTCTTTATATCACGATTCCGACCTGACATGTATTTCATGTGTCAATAAAGCAGCATTCAAATCGTCCCGAAGAGTGCGACCTTTTCATCTATACACATCATATATATATATATATATATATATCTATAAATATATACATTTTGCACCCCTAAGACTATTTGATCAATGGTCTACCTTCTTAGGCCACTGACTACGGCAAGCAAAAAGACAAAAATAATCATAGAGATCTGTTTTGAAGGCAGGATCGGAGTTAACAAAATTTGAGAATGACGGTTGCACTAGGATAAGTCATCTTCTCTTCCGACAGAGCAAGAATAAAGATGTGCCAGTCTTCCATTTCACCGGACGAGGTTCCCTTTATTCTTGCCATCCCCCCCACCCCCCAAAGCATTTCATCCTGATTTGCATGGTATGTTTTTCCTTGTTAATCAAGCTTCACACTGCGACAAGGCCTACTACATTGGGCATGGCTGTTCCTCTAATTAAGGTGCTAATTGAATTAAATGGCTGCTGTAATGAGCAGATGAGCAGCATAAAAATAAAGAGTCAGATAGCCCAATTAACAAAAGAGCTGAGCATAATTATAACATTTAAATACATGCAACTCAGCACCAATATTGTTAATTGTTACAGGGCAATTTATGATAATTGGTTTCACAACAGGCGCAGGCACAGGTTCAGTCACAGCCTCTAATTAAAAAAATGATATTCTACACAAATGCAGCTCAGGGATAATTAACACTTGATTTACATAAAATATATTTATAGAATGTCCATGGCTAAGAGTTTGAGATTAGAATTGGGAATATATCAATGAGGCAAACTCGGTAATTGGGCAAATTTTACATTGAGAAGGGTTTTTTAATGTAGATTTTATAGCCATAAAAGTGCCTTTTGCCAGAAAAAGAGAGAAGTCTATTGGTTCCATTGGCTGGAATCTAGCGGTTTATTAATGTGAAAGTTGACTTTGCCTTGGGGATTCAGATTTCACCTATGACAGCCCTGCCAAAGTCCTTGTTGACGATGCCAGCTTTTCATACTTCTTTGGCAAAACGTAGAGGGATTTTGTAGAAATAAATAATGAAAATGAATGAAAAAATATATGTGAAGGATCCTAAGAAGACTTCAAAGTTTTTAGTGATCTCAAATATAGAATGTATCTAATATATAAAGCTCAATGTGGGTGTGTATGTGTGTATGTATGTACGAGTATGTGTGTGTGTGTATGTCCGGGATTGGCATCCGCACCGTCGCAGCTACAGCCACAAAATTTGGCACAGTCACACGTCTCGACCCCGAGAGCGTCCTAAGCTATGTTGTGAGGTGAAATTTTAACCCCGCGCGTTCCAATTCACCAAACAATTTTGCCCCTATCTACATAATGGGGAAAAAGTGTGTGTGTATCAAGCCCCGCCACTCATTATGATGTCATAATGGTTGCCATGGCGACGCTGATGTCATCATATGTTGCAAGGCTCGCCGCTCATTATGATGTCATAATGGTTGACTATGGGATGGAGGATGTGTGACGGGTATATGGGCACTGGACTATGGGATGGAGGATATGTATATGGGCACGGCACTAAGGGATAGAGGATGTGTGATGGGTATATGGGCACTGGACTATGGGATGGAGGATATGTATGACGGGTATATGGGCATGAGACTATGGGATGGAGGATATGTATGATGGGTATATGGGCACGGGACTATGGAATGGAGGATGTGTGATGGGTATATGGGCATGGGACTATGGGATGGAGGATATGTATGATGGGTATGTGGGCACGGCACTAAGGGATGGAGGATGTGTGATGGGTATATGGGCACTCGACTATGGGATGGAGGATATGTATGACGGGTATATGGGCATGGGACAATGAGATGAAGGATGTGTGATGGGTATATGGGCACTCGACTATGGGATGGAGGATATGTATGATGGGTATATGGGCACGGGACTATGGGATGGAGGATAATTATAATTTGCTATAACTAACCACAGTTAGTTACTATGCCCGGGCAGCGCCGGGCTCTTCAGCTAGTAGATACATATTCCACCACCGTACTAATGACTGGACTTTTTACAAAAACAAGACCCGATTTACGTTCAAACATGGTCAAAGCATCCAGGAAAAAGGGGAGATCTCCCAAACTTCCAGAAGAGTTTGCAAATTTCCTGAGCATCTCAAAAACCTCCTGAAATCTCCCAGAAGATTTCTGGTCCATTGGACCAGTAACCAGGGGCGGACAAATCATTGTTGGAGCCTCTACTGCCCCACAGGGGCCCAAGAGATAAGGAGGCATACTGCTGCCTTTAAATCAGGTTGAATTGTGCCTTATGATGAGCTATTGAACTGCAAAGGGCCATATATATATATATATATATATATAAATATATGTTAGGCATCAGGTTCCTGCAGCGGCTCAACAGGAATCCAGAGCCTCACATTCTGCAGTCTCCCATTATCTATCGACCGCAGAGGAGATTGCTCAGCAATCCCAGATGCTCTGCCCAGTCCTGCTCTGTAGGTCTGGCAGTTGCTGTCACCTTTGGGTCAGCAATAGCAATGCAGGCTGTTCAGCAGCAAATCGCTCCAGAGGCTAAGCCAATGCAACATCAATAGGGGCAAACATGAGCCATACAGAGAAGTGACCCTACGGCCGGAGTCACACTACTATATAAGACGGACGAGTGCTATGCGAGAAAACATCGCATAGCACTCGTGCCAATGTTAATTTATGGGGAAGCTCACATTACCGTTTTTTTTCTCAGCCGTATTGAATGTGTGAGAGAAATTGCAGCATGCTGCGATTTTCCGCATATGTCAGCCGAGTCTCACCAATGCAAGTCTAGGGGTGAGGTAAAAAATCGCACACCATATGGACCATCCCTGTGACTTGCAAGAAATACACAAGCATTTGCAAGGTGACAGGAAATTGCCTCAGCCATTATTCGGGAAGCTTTGGCATGCTAATTACCCTGGCAAGCTCTAGAAAAAGCCACCATCACGCCTCCACGGAGTCCAGCAAGATGGCGGGACACATTAATGTGGAGACGTTGATCGTTCTGGTGCAGGAGAGGCCAGAAATTTGGGATCAACGTGGCGCACATTATTCTGACCGTGGTCGTAAGGATGCAGCATGGATGCGGATCTGCAGACAAATGTTTACCACTTATGATGAAAGTCCATGTGAGGTGCAGCAGGAAATTAGTAAGTACAATCATAAAAAAAAATTTCAGCAAAATAGTTTCAATGAAGCAACAAATGAACGTAACATCATTATATGTGATGTTGTGTTTACTATCCTACCTGTTTCCCACTTTTCACTTGTCAAGTAGCATGCCACATTAGCCTGTAACCTACATTTGCCTATGCAAACACTGTGATCCAAATGTAAAACATTTATTGTGTTACTTTGCAGTGTGTGATGTGACCGGATCAGTACCAGCATAAGCGGCAGCAGCGGGCCAGGAGTGGGGCAGAGGGCACAAAAAAGCGGAAATATCTGTACTATGATCGCTTAAATTTTCTTGCTTCTCTTCTGGATTTCCGCCCATAAGTGCATGCATCGTTACACCTTTGATACGTGGCCTTACGGTACATTATTAATATGTTTTTCTTGTTATATTTTGCGCTGAAAAACAAAACTGACTCAAACATTACTGAGTGGAGTCTGCATTGGACTCTGAGGTCCACGTCAACCCTGTTGGTGAAGGTGAAGAAGTGGCTGGACCATCTTCACAATCATCAACAAGCAACCAACCACCACCACCAGCACAGCCTTCCACAGGACAGGAGGCAACTCAAGAAGAGTAGAACCGTGGCCACAGTAGCAGTCCAACACTACCGCTTGATATGTCACCCCAGCCTGCAGTAATCCCACGCCATGGCCGGCGCATGAGGGAGCTTGCCACCACCAGTACAAAACAACAAGTGAATACGGTGGTATTGGACTACCTGTCACGTAATGCCAATGATGATGGTGAGGAGGCCTATGCACTGAGTCAGGCGTGCTATTTGCGAACAATTCCCCCTGAGGTGAGGCTGTGGGCCAGAGGTGCACTCCAAATTGTAACTGATGCATGCACCTGTAGTGCGAATATAAGAATGGCTATTTTGAGTCCATATTGAAATATACAGAATGCATTCTGTATATACATAGCTTTATTTCAAGTGAAAGATTAACAGTTACAGACAGACAATGTTCATAATGACACCATCTTGAGAACTGTTGTTTCACAAACAGTTCTATGTTTATCTATGTTTGTTGTTTATCATTGTAAAACATTAAGGTTTACTTAACCTTTGTCTGTGGTAGTTTTATCTAAATCCTTGTGGCTTTTATATTCTAAGCATAAGGGTTTACGGCCCATTGTCTGATGACACCATGTTATCTGTTTCATCCGATCTTGAAAGCTGGCCACAGGAAGGGTTGGATGAAGCTAGAGTTACATAGTGTAACTTACTATATAAGATCAGAGAAACATGACTTAGAAGCAAAACTGGATACCTGTACACATGTACAGTGTTGTGATACCTGCATAATTGGGGACACCCCTGCATTGTGAATCTCCCAGGGGTTCTCTGTCTTGGCTTTGCTTATCTGATATTCCAGAGGGATGATGTTTAAAAGCCTCTTGGTGATTAATGATGTGAGTATACTGTATATAGTTAATCTTTATATATACTTAATCATTATATGTATTCAATGCTTATATGTACTTAACCTTTGTATCTTAAAATATACAAAAGTGTACGCAATCATACTATCCAATCATACTATTCCTTTAATTTTGTACTTTCAAATAAAATCGCGTTATATTGCAAGTAGTAGCCTTCTTTAAAGCCGTATCCGAACCTTAGTGTTAAAAACTTGGCAATACAGCACCCCACCCAATAACCCAACTTCGGTCTTGGCATACCTTGAAAGATGGCAACTCTCCAGACAAAACTAACTCCAAATGCCTGGAATACCTGAAGAGCAGGCAAGATCAGTCAGTGAACCCCCTCCAACACGGAGTCCTTCACCAGAGGCACATGAAGGCCCAATCCAACATCGGCCACAACATGGGCATTTTATGGCTACAGCTGCACCTCCCCAATATGGCCACTTGAACATACCCAGTGTAGGAGAGTAGTCACTACATGGTTATGCTTGATATGGCCATTCTGGGGGTACACACAAATGAGCCCTGTCAATACCCAGCATTATGTCAATCCGTACCCAAGTGCTCAGTACCACCATGTTACACAACAAGTCCCTTCCGTGCTCTGTCATGCAGCCTCAGCCACCTCTCAGGCTCACACTCAGTTACCTACACAAAGTAGCCAAACTACTCAGGCTAACCTCCCGCCATCCCCTCCATCTACATACCATAATTTGTGGCTGTAAGTGTAATGGAATGCTTTAATGGATCCTGCAGATTGAGATTGTTTTTTTCATGACATATTGTTCTTATTGTTAGTGGTAAAATTTCTTCGATATGTCTTACGTTTATTTATGAAAAAATGGAATAGTAATTATAATAATAATAATAATAATAATAAATATGGTGAAAATTTTAAAAATTTTGAAATTTTCAAACTTTTAATTTTTATGCCCTCAAATCAAACAGATATGTCACACAATATAACATTTCAAACATGTCTACTTTACATCAGCACAATTTTGGAACCAAATTTTCTTTTTGTTAGGAACTTATAAGGGTTAAAAGTTGACCAGCGATTTCTCATTTTTAGAACAAAATTTACAAAACCATTTTTTTAGGGACCACCTCACATTTGAAGTCACTTTGAGGGGTCAATATGACAGAAAATACCCAAAAGTGGCACCATTCTAAAAACTGCACCCCTGAAGGTGCTCAAAACCACATTCAATAAGTTTATTAACCCTTTACGTGCTTCACAGGAACTGAAGCAATGTGGAAGGAAAAAATTAACATTTAACTTTTTTTTACAAACATTTTACTTCAGCACCTGTGCTATGGCAATGCTGCAGTGCGGGCGCCTCCCCCACACCTGGGCCCCCCTGCCTGCCCTGAGGCCCTGCGCTGTGACAATGCTGTAGTGCGGGCACCCCCCCACACCTTGGCCCCCCTCCCTGCCCTGGTGCCCTATGCTGTGGCAATACTGCAGTGCGGGCGCCCCCCACGCCTGGGTTCCCCTGCCTGCCCTGACTACTCACTCTGCATGCTTGCCTGCCGACTCCACGTCCAATCTGCACACCGCCGCCTCTTCTCTCCCTGAGTCCTGGAGTCTGTCCGTCCATCCGCCGAGCCCGACCGCCGCCCGTCCACTGGCGCTCCCAGCCATGTGACACGCTGGCACCGCACACGCTGCTCGCTCTGCTCCGGAATGAGGAAGTGGAGCAGAGCAGTGTGACAAGTAACGTCATGAGAGGCTGGCTGGACCCATAATGCACTGGGGCGGGCCGTAGCTTAAAGCTACAGTGCCTGCCCATTTCATTATGACGGCCGGGTCCAGGGCGTTGTGAATAAAAGCCAGTCACGGAGCCTCATACACCAGTAAGGGCTGTAATTCCCTGATGGCATAGCTCAGAAGGGTAGGAGTGCCGTTTCGGAATGTAGACTTTGATGGAATGGTCTGAGGATGTCATGTTGCGTTTCCAGAGCCCCATATGTGCCTAAACGGTGGAAACCACCCACAAGTGACCCCATTTTGGTAATTAGACCCCCCAAGGAGCTTATCTAGATGTGTAGTGAGCACTTTGAACCCCCAAGTGCTTCACAGAAGTTTATAACGCAGAGCCGTGAAAATAAAAAATCATTTTGTTTCCCAATTTTTTATTTTTCCAAGGGTACCAGGAGAAATCAGACCCCCAAAGTTGTTGTGCAATTTGTTCTGAGTATGCTGATGCCCCATATGTTGGGGTAAACCACTGTTTGGGCACACATCGGGGCTCGGAAGGGAGGGAGCACCGTTTGACTTTTTGAATGTATAATTGGCTGGAATCATTGATGGCCCCATGTCACATTTGGAGACCCCCTGATGTACCTAAACAGTGGAAACCCCTCAATTCTAACTCAACCCTAGCCCCAACACACCCCTAACCCTAACTCTAACCACAAACCTAACCCCAATGCACCCCTAACCCCAACCCCAACCATAACCCTAACCACAACCCTAACCCTAACCACACCCCTAACCCAATCCCAACCCTAACCCTAACCACAACCCTAACCCTAATCCCAACTCTAACCATAACTCTAACCACAAACCTTACCTCAACACACCCCTATCCCTAATTCAAACCCTCACCCTAATTCCAACCCTAACCCTAATTCCAACCCTAATTCCTACCCTAACCCTAATTCCCACCATAACCCTAAGTCTAATTCCAACCCTAACCCTAATTCCAACCCTAACCCTAGCTCCATCCTTAAGCCTAACCCTAATTCTAACTTTAACCCTAACCCTAATGGAAAAATGAAAATAAATATAATCTCTTTATTTCATTATTTTTTAACTTACTAAGGGGGTGATAAGGGGGGGTTTATTTACTATTTTTTTATTTTGATCACTGTGATAGGGTTTATCACAGTGTTCAAAATGTTCTATGAATGAAATCTTGCCGGGTGCCGGCCGGCAGATCTTGGCGGGCGCACTGTGCATGCGCCCGCCATTTTCTTACCAGAAGAAGATGGCGGCGCTCATGGAGGTGACCCACGCAGGCCGAGGACCACCAGGAGGTACCGGAGGGATTGGGGACCCTATTTCTCTCTACTCTGATGTGCGATCACGTCAAAGGAGAGAGAAATTAAATGAAACATCAGACTTTTTTTTGCGGTCACAGTTATACAGTTAATAATGGTGATTGCAAAAGCGGGGTCAGTAAAAACACAGCAGTCAGCGGCGCGGCTGGATGACATCATCATTCAGCCCCGCGGCTGCTGTGCCAGTGAGAGGAAGCTGCCGGTGAGGAGAGGTGAGGGGTGTGTGTGTGTGTGTGTGTGTGTGTGTGTGTCTAGGTGAGAGGTGTGTGTTTGTGTGCGTGTGTAGGTGAGTTGATGGATGTGATGAGAAGCAATGATGGGAGTCATGGAGAAGGCGGTGATGGGGAAAGGGCAATGGAGAAGGCGGTGATGGGGGTGATAAGAAGGCGGTGGTGGGGTGAGGGCAATGATGGGGTTGTCAAAAGGGCAATAATGGGGTTGTGGGGAGAAGGAAATGATGGAGGTAGTGGAATGGGCAATTTCTACATGAAGGGGATTATGATGGGGCATATTACTACAAGAAGGTGATAATGATGGGGCATATTACTAAAAGAAAGGGATAATTATGTGGCTCATATACTGCAATATAAAGGGGTACAATGAGAAATACTATGGCCATGAGGCTGGAGTACAAGCGCCAGCTCATATACTATATATATATATGGTATATGCTGATAATTATGTGGCTCATATACGTGGGACTGTATGTATGACTTTACATGGGACTGTATATATATATGGGAATACATGGGACTGTATGTATGAGGTTACATGGGATTGTATATATGAGGGGGTTATCCTTTTTTATTTAACTTTTTAAAAATAAATAATTTATTGAAAGGACCTCTGCCAGGCATATTTCACTCTTGAGGGCTTAAAAAGCAGCTCTTGTGGTGATAAGAAGCTGATTTAAAACCCCCAAGAGTGAACTCCGTGAGAGCTGTATGTGTGGAATAATAAATGATATTTTGCCGGTCTTCAGCAGTCATGTCCTGCTTGAATTGTATTGAATTGTACTGTTTTAGTGTCATTTTGTGCCATTTTGGTTGGTGGTGTGCCCCGGGATTTTTTACGTATAAAAAGTGTGCCGCGGCTCAAAAAAGGTTGAAAATCACTGGTATAGAGCAATATAAGGGGCTATTATATACTGTATAGAGCAATTTACGTGGCCCATTATACTGTATGGAGCAATATATGGGGCCCATTATACTGTATGGAGCAATATATGGGGCCGTTATATACTGTTTGGAGCGAGCAATATTTGGGGCCATTATACTGTATGGCACAATATATGGGGCTATTATATACTGTATGGAGCGAGCAATATTTGGGGCCATCATACTGTATGGCGCGATATATGGGGCCATTATATACTGTATGGAGGAATATATGAGGTACATTATACTGTATGGAGCAATATATGGGGCTATTATATACTGTATGGAGCAATTTACGTGGCCCATTATACTGTATGGAGCAATATATGGGGCCCATTATACTGTATGGAGCAATACATGGGGCCATTATATACTGTTTGGAGCAAGCAATATTTGGGGCCATTATACTGTATGGCACAATATATGGGGTCATTATATACTGTATGGAGCGAGCAATATTTGGGCCCATTATACCGTATGGCACAATATATGGGGCCATTATATACTGTATGAAGGACTATATGAGGTACATTATACTGTATGGAGCAATATATGGGGCCCATTATTCTGTATAGAGCAATATTGTGCCCTTAATACTGTATGGAGGACTATTTGGTGCCCATATTAATGTAATTATATAACTACAGCACACCCTCTGTGCTGAGCACTGCAGACAGTCAGACCGGAGCAGCGAGGAGCGGGAGAGGTGAATATTTGATTTTTTATGTATGGCGCATTTTATTGGGCCCATTATAATGTATGGAGCAATATAACAGTATGGAGCAATATATGGGTCCAATAATACTGTATGGAGCAGTACAGTTGTGGCCAAAAGTATTGCACCCATGCAATTCTGTAAGATAATACTCAGTTTCTTCCTGAAAATGATTGCAAACACAAATTCTTTGGCACTATTATCTTCATTTAATTTGTCTTAAATGAAAAAACACAAAAAGAATTGTCGTATAGCCAAATTGGATATAATTCCACACCAAACATAAAAAAGAGGGTGGACAAAAGTATTGGCACTGTTCGAAAAATCATGTGATGCTTCTCTAATTTGTGTAATTAACAGTACCTGTAACTTACCTGTGGCACCTAACAGGTGTTGGCAATAACTAAATCACACTTGCAGCCAGTTGACATGGATTAAAGTTGACTCAACCTCTGTCCTGTGTCCTTGTGTGTACCACATTGAGCATGGAGAAAAGAAAGAAGACCAAAGAACTGTCTGAGGACTTGAGAAACCAAATTGTGAGGAAGCATGAGCAATCTCAAGGCTACAAGTCCATAATAATAATAAATAATAATAATTTTTATTTATATAGCGCCAACATATTCCGCAGCACTTTACAATTAAGCGGGGACATGTACAGACAATAAATTCAATACAAGTTAAGACAATTCAAACAGTGAGGAGTGAGGTCCCTGCTCGCAAGCTTACAATCTACAAGGAAATGGGGGGACACAGTAGGTGAGAAATGCTTGTTAATTCAGGTCTGGCAATTATAATAGGGATTTTCATATAAAGCTGCATGATCCGGTCATCAGCCGTGTGTTTAAGTGCAATAGACAAGTATCAAGTGCAGTTATCATGTGCATGAAGGGTGTGGAGACAGATGAATAGTAGGGTGCAGATTCAGAATAATATTTGGAAGGAGGGAACAGGGCAAAGTTAGCTTGCTGAGTAGTTGATGTGGTAGGCTTGTTTGAAGAGATGGGTTTTCAAAGCGCGCTTGAATAGGTCAGGGCTAGGTATCAGTCTGATCGTCTGGGGAAGTGCATTCCAGAGAGCTGGAGCAGCACGAGAGAAGTCTTGGAGACGGAGGTGCGAGGTTCGGATTACGGGGGATGTTAGTCTTAGGTCATTTGTAGAACGGAGGGCACGTGTAGGGCGATAGACAGAGATGAGAGAGGAGATATAAGGCGGTGCAGAACAGTGGAGAGCTTTGTGGGGGAGAGAGATGAGTTTATACTGGACCCTGTAGCGAATAGGTAGCCAGTGTAATGACTGGCACAAGATGGAGGCATCGGTGAAGCGGCTGGACAGAAATATGACCCTGGCTGCCGCATTCAAGATGGATTGGAGAGGAGAAAGTTTGGTAAGAGGGAGACCGATCAGAAGAGAGTTGCAGTAGTCCAGACGAGAATGAATAAGAGCGACAGTAAGAGTCTTAGCAGTTTCAAAGGTGAGAAAAGGTCGGATTCTGGAGATGTTTTTAAGATGCAGGTGACAAGAGCGACTGAGTGATCGGATGTACGGAGTAAAGGAAAGTTCAGTGTCGAATATGACCCCAAGACAGCGGGCATGCTGCTTGGGAGTTATGGTTGAACCCTCCAGGGTTATTTCGATGTTAGGTAGAGTGAGGTTAGTAGAGGGGAGAAACACAAGAAGTTCAGTTTTAGAGAGATTTAGTTTCAGATAGAGGGAGGACATGATGCTAGAGACAGCAGACAGACAATCCTTGGTATTTTGAATTAGGGTAGGGGTGATGTCAGAGGAAGAAGTGTATAATTGGGTGTCATCAGCATAGAGATGATACTGGAACCCAAATCTGCTGATTGTTTGTCCAATAGGGGCAGTGTATAAAGAGAAGAGGAGGGGGCCTAGGACTGAGCCCTGCGGGACCCCGATAGTAAGGGGATGAGAAGAGGAAGAGGAGCCGAAAAAAGATACAGTGAAGGAGCGGTCAGAGAGGTAGGAGGAGAACCAGGAGAGGGCTGTGTCCTTGAGGCCTATAGAGCGGAGCATAGTGAGGAGGAGCTGGTGATCCACAGTGTCAAATGCGGCAGAGAGATCCAGGAGAATCAGCAGGGAGCAATGACCTTTCGATTTAGCTGTTATTAAATCATTAGAGACTTTAGTGAGGGCAGTTTCAGTAGAGTGTAAAGAGCGGAAACCAGATTGTAAGGGGTCGAGAAGAGAGTTATCTGAGAGATAGCGGATTAGACGGGAGTGGACCAGGCGTTCCAGGAGTTTAGAGATGAAGGGAAGGTTAGAGACAGGTCTGTAGTTAGCAGTGCATTTCTGGTCCAGGGATGGCTTTTTAAGTAAAGGGGTTATGATGGCATGTTTAAATGAGGAGGGAAATATACCTGAAGAAAGAGAGAGGTTAAATATTTTAGTCAGGTGAGTGGTGACCACTGGTGAGAGAGACTGCAGGAGCTGTGAAGGAATAGGGTCACTGTTGCAAGTTGTAGGCCGAGCAGAAGCGAGGAGCTTGGAAACTTCTTCTTCTGAAACAGGCTCAAAGATGTCTAGTGAGCTTGAGGTGCGGCAGGGAAGGAGATCCAGGCACTGAGGAGATAGGGCTGAGATATCCTGATGGATGTGGTTGATTTTTTCTAGGAAATAAGTAGCCAGATCCTCACCGCTGAGGTTGGTGATGGGGGCCTGTACTTTAGGTTTCAGGAGGGAGTTTAAGGTTTCAAAAAGTCGTCTTGGGTTGTTGGATAGTGAGGTGATGAGGGAGGTGAAGTAGGATTGTTTGGCCAGATGAAGGGCAGAGTTATAGGTTTTGAGCATGAACTTATAGTGGATGAAGTCTTCTGCTAAGAGAGATTTTCTCCACTGCCGCTCTGCACACCTCGAGCAGCGCTGAAGAAAGCGTGTTTGCGTTGTGTGCCAGGGCTGCCGTTGTCTGTGTCGGGTCTTTCTGCGTATAGAAGGTGCTGCTTCATCTAGGGCATTCTTCAGTGTATTATTGAAGTGTGACAATGCTATGTCTGGACAGGAGACGGTGGAGATGGGGGCTAAAGATGTGTGGAGATTGTCCCTAAGCTGTTGGGTATTAATGGTACGTGTATTCCGATAAGTGTGGTAAGTGGGGGTGTCCCGGGTGAGGAGACAATTCTTGACAGAGAAGGAAAGAAGGTTGTGGTCCGAGAGCGGGAGAGGTGAATTAGTAAAGTCGTGCAGCGAGCCGGGACTGGAGAAAACCAGGTCCAGAGTATTCCCGTCCTCATGTGTAGGAGAATTAGTAAACTGTGAGAGGCCGAATGAAGAAGTTAGAGAAAGAAGATGAGAGGCAGACTGGGAGAGCGGATCATTGATGGGGATGTTAAAGTCTCCCATGATGAGGGTGGGGATGTCACAGGATAGAAAGTGAGTAAGCCAGGTGGTGAAGTGGTCTAGAAACTGGCGGGAGGAGCCTGGAGGGCGATAAACGACCGCCATTCGTAAGGAGAAGGGCTTAAAGAGTCTGACGGCGTGGACTTCAAAGGAAGGAAATGTAAGTGAGGGAACCGGGGGGATGACCTGGAAAGCACATTGTGATGAAAGGAGCAAACCAACACCTCCACCCTGTCTGTTCTCAGGTCTGGGGGTATGTGAAAATTTCAGCCCACCAAACGAGAGAGCGGCAGCAGCGGTGGTGTCTGAATGCTGGATCCAGGTTTCTGTAATAGCCAGAAGGTTAAGGGAATTAGAGAGAAAAAGATCGTGAATGTAAGTCAGTTTGTTACACACAGACCGTGCATTCCAGAGAGCACATTGGAAAGTGAGAGGAGAAGGCATGCACTGAATGTTAATAAGATTAGCAGGGTTTCTATATGCAGCTGGAGGAGAGTAACGTATGCTGGTGGAGGGAGGCCCAGGGTTGGGGGAGATGTCACCTGCAACTATTAAAAGGAGAAAAAACAGAAAAAGCAGGTGGTGGGATGATTTGTATGAACGTTTTGAGTGCTGCATGGAGGTTTTGGATGGTTTGGTGTGGGTAAGAAATGTCAATAGAGCCTCAGAGTTAAACATGGGAGAGGGGAGAGGGGAAAAGGGAGGGGTGGATATGCAGAGAGTGCACAGAATGTGTAAAAGGTCAGGCGAGTTGTTAAAAAGCAGAAGTGAAGACAAATAAGCAGCAGGTTGATATGATCAATGCATATGTAGTACGACTGACCAAGAAGCATGCGTGCATGAAAAACTTATGTACCTTACCTGTCTCCTGCCCTGTCCAACTGCATTGTCTAACTGCAAAACACTTGATCCTGTTGCACTTAATATCTGTTGCACGTGTGCTATCCCAGCCAGAGCTAAATATATATGAAATGAAATGTCTGCTAGCTTCAGCCACCAAAAGGCCACAATCAGTAATTAACCAATTAGCACAAGGCCAGAGCAGGCATTACTATGCAGGGTAAATAACTAACGCTGGACAAGGCCATCAAACAGAGAAAGGGAAAAAAAAAAAAAAAAAACCTTTCTACACTTCAAAGCAGAAGCCAAATAGATAAAAAATAAAGACCCACCACAGGAGTGATGGAATGAATTACCATAAAAATATCTGGCAATATATGATGCAGTTCACACTTGTCAGACAGCATACATGGATGATGGAATGAAATACCATAAAAATATCTGGCAATATATGATGCAGTTCACACCTGTCAGACAGCATACATGGATGATGGAATGAAATACATGGATGATGGAATGAAATACCACAGGAGTGATGGAATGAAATACCATAAAAATATCTGGCAATATATGATGCAGTTCACACTTGTCAGACAGCATACATGGATGATGGAATGAAATACCTGTGTGAAGAAGAGAAGAGAGGAACATCAGCTTCAATGCATTGTATAACTGCAAAACACTTGATCCTGTTGCACTTAATATCTGTTGCACGCGTGAGCCCGCACGCGTGCTATCCCAGCCAGAGCTAAATATATAAGTCCATCTCCAAAGACCAGAATGTTCCTGTGTCTACCGTGCGCAGTGTCATCAAGAAGTTTAAAGCCCATGGCACTGTGGCTAACCTCCCTAGATGTGGACGGAAAAGAAAAATTGACAAGAGATTTCAACGCAAGATTGTGCGGATGTTGGATAAAGAACCTCGACTAACATCCAAACAAGTTCAAGCTGCCCTGCAGTCCGAGGGTACAACAGTGTCAACACGTACTATCCGTCGGCGTCTGAATGAAAAGGGACTGTATGGTAGGAGACCCAGGAAGACCCCACTTCTTACCCCGAGACATAAAAAAGCCAGGCTGGAGTTTGCCAAAACTTACCTGAAAAAGCCTAAAACGTTTTGGAAGAATGTTCTCTGGTCAGATGAGACAAAAGTAGAGCTTTTTGGGCAAAGGCATCAATATAGAGTTTACAGGAGAAAAAAAGAGGCATTCAAAGAAAAAAACACGGTCCCTACAGTCAAACATGGCGGAAGTTCCCTGATGTTTTGGGGTTGCTTTTCTGCCTCTGGCACTGGACTGCTTGACCATGTGCATGGCATTATGAAGTCAGAAGACTGCCAACAAATTTTGCAGCATAATGTAGGGCCCAGTGTGAGAAAGCTGGGTCTCCCTCAGAGGTCATGGGTCTTCCAGCAGGACAATGACCCAAAACACACTTCAAAAAGCACTAGAAAATGGTTTGCGAGAAAGCACTGGAGACTTCTAAGGTGGCCAGCAATGAGTCAAGACCTGAATCCCATAGAACACCTGTGGAGAGATCTAAAAATGGCAGTTTGGAGAAGGCACCCTTCAAATATCAGGGACCTGGAGCAGTTTGCCAAAGAAGAATGGTCTAAAATTCCAGCAGAGCATTGTAAGAAACTCATTGATGGTTACCGGAAGCGGTTGGTCGCAGTTATTTTGGCTAAAGGTTGTGCAACCAAGTATTAGGCTGAGGGTGCCAATACTTTTGTCTGGCCCATTTTTGGAGTTTTGTGTGAAATGTTTGCTTTTTGCTTCATTCTCTTTTGTGTTTTTTCATTTAAGACAAATTAAATGAAGATAATAATACCAAAGAATTCGTGTTTGCAATCATTTTCAGGAAAAAACTGAGTATTATCTGACAGAATTGCAGGGGTGTCAATACTTTTGGCCACAACTGTATATGTGACTCATTATACTGTATGGAGCAATATATAGGGCCTATTATACTTTATGGAGCAATATATGGGGCCATTATACTGTATGGAGCAATATATTTGGCCATTATACACTGTGTGGAGCAATATATGGGGCCTATTATACTGTATGGAGCAATATTTGGGTCCATTATACTGTATGGAGCAATATATGGGGCCAATATATACTGTATGGAGCAATATTTGAAACCCATTATTCTGTATAGAGCAATATATGGGGCCCGATAATACTGTATGGAGGACTATTTGGTGCCCATAATTCGGTATAGAGGACTATGTGGTGCTCATAAAACTGTATGGAGGCCTATACTGTCCGGTCTAAAATTATAAGTCTGCAGTCACTCTGTGCGCTGCGAGGAATTGCCGTTTTTTGAGCTATTGTAGAATTTACAATAGATATCATTCCTGTAAGAAATAAGTGAAATCTTTGGCTTTGTACTATACTTTTATTTCTTATCTGTGCATCATGAATCGTGGTATGTGTTAAAAGGGGCCCACTGAGACTCTTTGGCCTGAGGCCCACGAAAACCTGGAGCCGGCCCTGTAGACGGAGCATAACTGTTAATAGTTAATAAATTATAGCGTGCAAAATCTATGAAAAAACAACTCGTGGTAAAAAATATGTATAAAATTTATGTAAAATGAAAAATAAAAAAAATCCATAGACAAATAATATTTTAAATTGGTTTCCAAATATGGAGGTCACTATAGAAAATATAGTCCATTAGATACAATGGCTTTCTTATACCTGGCAGACAGACCTCATTTCCTATATGTCTGCTATCAACACCACTGAGCGATAATTGCAATTTCTACCCCAACAGCAGCCAAGTAAAATTAACAGGGCATCACAATAGCATGCACCTTTTTCAATCATTGTTATGCCTGATCATTTAACACTGCACATTGCTTTTATAGGCATGAACTAAAATGACTATTCAGGGTTGAAAAATATTCAAGGTCTCCTGAAGCATTATATTAAACTGTTAGAAAGATAACAAAATCAGAATTGACCTACATTATTTTTCAATTATTTTTAGCTATAAAAGTGTTCCCGAGTAATTTCAAGGCTTCATAAAAAAGTGGCAGCACTATAGCATGCACATAAAAGAGAGGGTCTCATAGCAAAGATCCAACCTGCCCCCCATGATGGTTCCATGCAGCGTCGAACTGAAGCACCTTGGGCCCACCAGGGAAAACCATGCTTGGGGCCCACTATGTAGCTACATAAAAATAAATACAAAACCATCGATTGTGAGGTAAAACACGCTAATATCAGGGTATAATATAAGGTAGTACACGTTTTAATTATGTAGCAGGTGTTGGGGTAGCCCTCCTCATAGAATATAAAGTAGCCCCCTCATAGGGTACAATGTAGCCTCATCATAGTATATAGAGTAGCCCCCTCACATCGCATAATGTAGCCCCCTCACAGAATATAATGCAGACCTCATATAGTATAATGTAGCCCTCCTCATAGAATACAATGTAGCTCCCATAAATTATAATGCAACCAGCATCATAGAGAATAATGCAGTCCCCCACAGGATATAATGTAGTCCCCATAGAGTATAATGCAACCCCCTCATAAGGTATAATGCAGCCCCTCCTTAGAATATAATGTAGCCCCCTCATAGAATATAATGCAGCCCCTCCATAGGGTATAATGTAGCCCCCTAATAGGGTATAATGCAGCCCCCTTCATATGGTATAATACAGCCCCCCCAATGAATATAATGTAGCCCCATCAGAACATATTGCAGCCCCCTCTCATATGATATCATGCTGCCCCCTCATACGGGTATCATGCTGCCCCCCTCATTTGGTATATCATGCTGCCCCCTCATATGGTGTATCATGCTGCCCCCCTCACAAGGGGTATCATGCTCCCCCATCATACGGCGTATCATGCTTCCACACCTCATACGGGGTATATCATGCTGCCCCCTTATACGGGTATCATGCTGCCCCTCTTACGGGGTATATCATACTGCCCCCTCATATGGGTACCATGCTGCCCCCCCATAAGGGGCGTATCATGCTGCGCCCCCTCATACGGGGTACCATGCAACCAGGACTTACTATATAAAAAAAAAACAACTATACTCACCTCTCCTCCTCGCTCCCACGCTGATTCCGGTGGCGGCTCTGCTCTGATGTCAGGAGCTGTGCTGCAGTCAGCCTGACACACAGCGGGGACGCGATGAAGTGACGTCATCGCGCACCCGCTGTGTGTCGGAGGAAGAGGGGAATGATGGGAGAGGGAGCGTCTCTCTTCCATTATTGCGACGTTGGCTGGGGCCCCAGGGGGGAGCGGGAGTTTTTTTTCTGCGGGCCCGTATAGCGGGCAGTGTTAGACACAGCCCGCTTAATATTCACTCCTCTCCACGCCCATGGGGTCGTGGGGAAGCGTGAACATTCATTTCACTTTAGCAGCAGGAACAGGCTTTGGCTGCCTGTCACCCACTGCTGCTCTGCTGGCACCGGGGGCCACCATAGCAGCTGCATGGTGTACTGCTAGGGAGCAGCAGGGGCCCTAGGCAGCTGTCCCTATATGCCAGCAGGTGACAGTAGTGCGCCCCGCGGGGCCTGGGGGTACTCGGTTACCAGGCCCGTCGACTTCCATGGGGGACGGTGTCACGATGGCGGTGACCCGGTCCATGGCCCAGAGGCGTCCAGTAATAAAATAGGGGAAAGTTGTGTGGTATTTATGTGGTAAAAATGAAAATAAAGTCATTAGATGGTGAAATACGTGACGCCACCTGTGGTATTCTAGTCAGAGGTGACCAGCGCTGCGGTGTTGCTTCTCTGGGATGGATGTTGGGCGCAGCTATGATGTTGTAGCCCTCCACAGGTAGGGCTGTAGTCCCAGGGCAAAGACGTTAAATAAATGGTAAAAATGGCTGCGAACGTTGGGGTGCAGAGAAATGAGAGAAAGACACAGAGAGGTGCAGTTTCTTTACCTTTTACTGGTAATTGGTTGTAGTCCAGAGTACCACATACAGGTGATAGAATGAGTCTGGCTCGCCTGGAGGCATTCAGGGGATCCACCTTGCCAGGTGGGGATTTAGGACCTTCCTTTCTGCTCTATGTGTGTGGGTCTCCGCTGTATATAACTATGCTGCGATGCTCTATTCGTGATGGTTTCACTAACCTGTACGGCTGTCAGCGTGAGCCTATTCCACGGGTACCGTTCTCTTCACCATCGGCCCCGGGCTCCTTATCCACTGCCGTGCCCTCAGGTGTTCAATGTGCACAGGAATTTAAAATCCCCTGTACTTTCAGATTCGGCTATCAGGACTTACAGCTCCTGTCAGCCTAGGACTCTGATGTCCCTTTTCTCTTTATTAGGGCTTCACTCAGGGGTCTGCTATATGCAGTGTTTTAGCTTCCCTAGAGTCTCTCAGTCTCTGCTCTTGTCCTTTCCCTCTTCACAGATCAGCTCTGCCTATCGAGCTCCTCTCCGATCAGCTCCCTGTCTTCATCTGACACTATCTTCCAGAAAGATCTTTTTACCTCACGTCCTCACGTTTAACTGTCGTCATTTTTCCTCACAGCTGCTTCGCTTTCATGACAACTCCTCAGTTGATTTCTAGCTGACTCACCAACCCCCTTTGCTGGCCAGAATTTATAAGGCATCTCCCTTTTCTGACCTGCAGCAGGAAATTGTGATTTTTAATCTATGCTGCCTGGCAGGGGGTCCCTTTCTGCCTCCAAGCATGACTTTACCCATTAGAGGGAGGTAATCTCACTGTGACATCTGGACTCTGGGGAGTTAAGTTCAGTACTCCTGGACTGAGGAAAATATAACAAGAATTGTTACCAACAACAATTAATGCAAATCTACAAAGTCTAAAAATGTAAAAATTATCAAAAACCAGACAAGAAAAAGAAAACAATAGCACAGTTACTGCAACGACCAGTCCTTATGCTGCTGTCCAGGAATTGTCTTTGTGCTTGTACCTGGATTTTGGTTGGTGGGAACCGCCTTAACCCACTTTGTGTGTCGTCCCTGGGCGTGGCTACAGGGCACTCTGTAGATGGGCCTGTTTTTCGGCCACGCCGGCGGCTTATTTCAAAGGCCTTTTTGGAGTAACTATTTACAAATATAGTTCTGACCACACATAGTCCTGTGGCCCAATTGTCCTTTAACTGGTTATTGCGAATATTTTAAAAAAGGTTCTTACAGTAAGTCTCTGTAGGCTCTCATGCTTAACGGTTACTGCTATACATTCTTATTACTTTATTTACATTACGTAATCTCTGTAATGGGCAGGGATCTGACCTCTAGTACTACGAGTGGATCTACGCAGTATAGTATAGATATTTCTGATGACCTGACCCGTTCTCTGATGTCTACTGTTGGTGCATTAGTCACTACGCTATAAGTAGACTTGTGTAAGATAGGTATTCTCTACTGCCTTTTCTCTACTCCTAAACTCACCATGAGATTGTCAGATTCCTCTGCAGATGTGGCATCTGTTACTGGAGCAATTTCATTTAGAGTCTCTTCTTCATCTGGTGCAGTAGGCTGATGAAAGGTTAGTACTGGTACTACTATTGCCTGATTTACTTGTGTCTACGTCCGAGGAAATACTCCAAGTATAGTTTGAATCTTTTCTTCTACCTCTACTGTAGGCTGTGGAGTGTCTTGGACTTCTTTTTTGTCCTTCAATTGATCGGGGCACATACTTTTGTGTTATTAAAGTCTGAAGGTATTACGGTGCATGGCTCTGCTTCCCACTGGTCATCTCGTTTGTGAACACATCTCTTTCTTTTAAGTACTTGTTCTCCTGGTGTCAAGGGAACTGCAGGCGTGTGTTGGTTGTAATTCCTTTCCTGTCTCTGTCTTGCTTGGGAAAAAGTTTTCTCCACACATTCTTGTACTTTGCGGTATTGTTGCTGCCGCTCTGTATCCCAGTCTGCATCTGGTGATGTTGTCTCAGGTGTTAAGACTCCCATGTCTAAATCAATAGGTAACTTGCCAGGTCTTGATCTCATCAGGTAGGCCGGAGTGCAATTTGTAGAGTTTACCGGTATATGATTATATAGATCTATCAGATCTGGCAACTTCTCTGGCCACTGGTTTAGTTCTTCAAGAGGTAAGGTCTTCAATAAGTCAATTACCACTTGGTTCATCTTCTCACACATGCCATTTGTCTGTGGATGGTACAGCGTCGTTCTGATTTTCTTGCAACCGTACATGTTACAGAACTCCTGGAACACTTCTGCCTCAAAGGCTGGACCTTGGTCAGTGAGCACTTGTTCAGGGTATCCGTGCGGTCGACAAACGGGTTGCTGAAATGCCTTGGCTGCTGTTTTCGCTTTTTGGTCTTTAACAGGCACGACTACCAAGAACCTTGAGTAATGGTCCACGATGGTCAAAGCATAGGTGTAGCCATTCCTACTCGGAGCTAACTTCACGTAATCCAAGGCTACCAGTTCAAGCGGCTGTTTTGTGATGATCGGCTGTAATGGGGCTCGCTGGCTGTTTCGGTCTTTTCTGCGCAGGTTGCATGGGCCACATTCTCGGCACCACTTCTCAATGGCTGTCCTCATGCCAACCCAGTAGAATCTTTCACGAAGTAGGATTTCCAACTTCTTCCAACCGAAGTGTCCTGCTCCATTGTGGTATGCCTCTCAGACCATTGGCGCATCCCTCTTCAGGACTACCACCTGCCAGACCAGTTCATGTGTGCGCGAGTTGATGTTCCTCCGACACAGTTTACCCTCATAGATGAACCTGCTCTTGCCTCTTTCCTTCCATAGCTGCTGTGCTTCCTGTGGGTCATCTGGACCAGGGTGAGCATCAGCTTGTGCCAGCCACTCCTTTACTAGGCGAACAGCTGGATCACTATCTTGTGTCTCTGCTCACCCATGATGGGGTAATGGGTTCAGCATTACCTCTCGTACGACAAAGCACTTATTCCTCACTCCTTGAGAGCGCTGGGCTGCAATTGGATGGTGGAAGGCTGGTAACTCGATTTCTTCGAGTTCTTTTGGATCTTCTCCCCCGTCTGGTGAATTGGGCATCCTGGACAACGCATCCGCATTAGCGTTCTTATATCCTGCTCTGTACTTGATGGTGAACTCGTAGTTGGACAGCCAGGCCATCCATCGCTGCTCAAGTGCCCGAGCTTTGCCGTTTCAAGGTGGGTTAGCGGATTATTGTCCATGTAGATGGTGAACTTTGCGGAAGCCAAGTAGTGTTTGAAGCGCTCTGTTACCGCCCAGACTATGACGAGGAACTCCAGCTTAAAGGAACTGTAGTTGTCGGGGTTCCTCTCAGTGGGACGAAGCTTCCTGTTGGTGTAGGCAATCACTCTCTCTCTGCCTTTCTGCACTTGTGACAGCGCTGCTCCCAATCCCACGTTGCTGGCGTCAGTGTAAAGTACAAATGGTTGGTCATAGTCAGAGTAGGCCAGGACCTCATCTCCTGTGAGGGCCAATTTCAACTTGGTGAAGGACTCGTCTATCCTTTTGTTCCGCTCGAACGGAAGATTTTTGTTCTTGGCCTTCTTGGATTGGCCCACTAGAAGAATTTGCAGCAGTGCTGCTATCTTGGTGAAGTCCTTGATAAATCTTCGGTAGTAACTTACTAACCCAAGAAATTGCCTCACTTCATGGATAGTGCTGGGTCTTTTCCAATCCCGGATAACGGTGACTTTGTCAGGATCGGGTGCCACACCTTTCCGCGCTCACCACATGGCCTTGGTACTGCACCTTGGGTTTTGAAAAGGTGACATTTGGACAGTTTTATTTTCAGGCCAAAGTTTGACAGGGCTTCGAATACCTTGGCTAGGTGCTTCAAATGGTCTTGGTAGGTTTTGGAGAAGACGATGATGTCATCCAGGTACAGCAGAATGGTTTCAAAGTTTTTATGTCCAAGGCAGCATTCCATTAACCGCTGAAATGTTCCTGGTGCATTGCTGAGCCCGAACGGCATGTAGTTAAACTCGCAGAGGCCCATTGGTGTTGTAAACGCTGTCTTCTCTTTGTCTGCCTCTGCCACAGGAACCTGCCAATACCCACTGGTGAGATCTAAGGTAGAGAAATAATTAACAGTTCTCAGTGCAGCTAGTGATTCATCAATTCTAGGTAATGGGTACGCGTCTTTATGTGTAATGCTGTTAATCCACCTGTAGTCCACACATATCCTCATAGTACCGTCTTTCTTCTTAACGAGGACTAATGGAGCTGCCCAGGGACTACAACTATCTCTGATTACCCCAGCCTCCTTCATCTCTCGTAACATACTCTTGGCACATTGGTAGTGTGCTGGGGGTACAGGCCGGTGTCTCTCTTTAATGGGTGGATGATCTCCGGTGGGGATATGATGTTGAACCCCTTTTGCCTGCCCAACATCTAGAGGATGCTTGCTGAAGGCCCGTTCAAATTCTCGAGCCACCCGGTAAGCTCCATGCTTCTGGTGTGAAGGGGTGGAGTCAGTGCCTACATGTAGCTGCTGACACCAATCCTCCTGTTGCCCTTCAGAGCCATTCTCTTCCACCTTGTCAGACAGAAGCAAGGGTTCTAGTGCCTCTATTGCATTGTTGCTGACCGTGAACAATTTAGCAAGGGTGGCATACCAGGGTAACTGGACCTCTCTCTCCCCACAATTTAAGATACGTATCGGTACTCTCCCCTTGCGGACATCAACTACCCCTCTGGCTGTCAGGATAGTGGGCCTACTATCAGAATACATGGGTTTTACCAAGGCTGGGTAATCTTGACCCCTTAGTCCTATTGCTGCCCAACACCAAATTAACATTTCACTTCTGGGAGGTACTGCAATGGGGAAAGGATCACTTACTCTGACACTGCCGACTTCTCCACCAGACAGCTCTACCTGTTGTCTCTGCATCAGGGCTCTGATCTCCTTTTGCAGGACCCGTTGCTGACTGGAGCAGGCGGTCTCGGCTACCTGTTGTAACAAAACAATAATTTCTCCAACACAATTTTCAATTACATTAATGCCTAAAGTGATCATAGGATGGCATTCTCATTTGTCAATATCAAACCTTGCGATTGCAATTCTACTCGGCCAATTTTGATGGTCATCTCTTTATATCCCATCTGAGGCAAGGGCTGACCATTGCTGGCAATGATGGCAAGATCTTTATCTGGGCTGTGAGTAATGTCTGAATCTGCCCAGTACTGCTTAAAAAGAACATATGGTATCGTTGTCACATGGGAGCCGGTGTCCAGTAAAGCGTTCATCGGAAAACCGTCAATAACGACAGGCAGGACTGGCCGTCCTCCTACGTACTTGTCTCGCCAATTTGGTGAGCCTGGTCATCTTACTCCTGAGGGTTGGCCCTTTGCCCCAGGGGTTGCTTGTTTAAATGACAGTATCTTGCTAGGTGTCCTGCCTTGTGGCAGCGGCGACAAATGGGCTGTCCGTCCTCGTCGTAACGATCACTGTCTCTTCCTCTGGTCGGGGGGACCCTCTTCTGCTGTCGCCACGGGACGTCTTCTGGACTGGAGGTCAACTGGATCTTCTCTTTTGGAATCACTTGCAGGGACAGCACAGTTTTTGTGAGTGTAGCCACACTTTTAGTTAATTCCTTTACTTGGAGACGTAAGTCTGCAGCAGAATCCTTATCTTGGGACAGCTTGTCAGTCTCAACAGGGGTCTTTGGAAAGGATGCTGTCTCCTGCTGGTATGTAGTTGCAGAATGCTTAGAGGGCTCTGTGCTGCTAGGATTCGGCTAACACAGCACTCTGATGGCTCTGTCCTTAAAGTATGCAAAGTTCAATTCAGGATTTTGTAGAGCCAATATGCACTGCTGACGCTGTGTCCTTTGGTTGTTAGACTGGAGTCCCTCTATGAACTGCTCTGTTAGTAATCTATCTTCATCTTGCACGCTCTCAGGATCAACCTGCTTTACGGCCTATAGTGCCTCCTGAAGATTAAGGGCATAGTCCCGTATACTGTCCTGCACTCTCTGTTTGCACCCAAAAAATCTCATTTTTATCTCTGTTGCAGTATGGGTATCAAAAGTGCCTTTCAGTCTGGCTAAGATTTGTTTGACAGTTCTTTTATCAGTGTCCGGCCAGGACTTTACTTCCCTCTGAGCCGCACCAGTTTACTGGCCAATGAGGATACTGACTTTTTGGCTTTCTGACAGGGGATACACTTTGAACAAGCTACATAGTCTTTCGTTAAAATCGCTCAGGGTGTGCGACTCCCCTGAGTACTGTGGTAACCAGGCCGCTCCTGGTATATATGGCAGTGATAGCGGCATTATGGAGGCTGCGGCTGCGACCGCCGCTGAATCTTCACCCGTGTTGAGCATTTTCTTCCTGCTTTTTCACTTGCTCACTAACGTCAGAGCACGGGCAGGGGGCTTCGCGTCGTACTTTATTTCTGGCGCTGTCCACAATTGCACGTCCCTCTCTGCTCGCACGCACTGTATGATGCTGTTATGGCGGTTATTTGAAAGCTCATTAAAGTCTTTAGCACTCAATTTAATAAAGTCTATGGCGCACAGTACCCAGCTTTGCCAGGCTCCTTTACCCAGCTTTGCTAGGCTCACTAAATCCTGTTAGTGACGCCAGTTGGTGCACCCCGCGGGGCCTGGGAGTACTCAGTACCGGGCCCGTCGACTTCCATGGAGGACGGTGTCACGGCGGCGGCGACCCGATCCGTGGCCCAGAGGCGTCCAGTAATAAAATAGGGGAAAGTTGTGTGGTATTTATGTGGTAAAAATGAAAATAAAGTTATTAGATGGTGAAATACGTGACGCCACCTGTGGTATTCTAGTCAGAGGTGACCAGCGCTGCGGTGTTGCTTCTGTGGGATGGATGTTGGGCGCAGCTATGATGTTGTAGCCCTCCACAGGTAGGGCTGTAGTTCCAGGGCAAAGACGTTAAATAAATAGTAAAAATGGCTGTGAACGTTGGGGTGCAGAGAAATAAGAGAAAGACACAGAGAGGTGCAGTTTCTTTACCTTTTACTGGTAATTGGTTGTAGTCCAGAGTACCACATGCAGGTGATGGAATGAGTCCGGCTCGCCTGGAGGCATTCAGGGAATCCACCTTGTCAGGTGGGAATTTAGGACCTTCCTTTCTGCGCTTTGTGTGTGGGTCTCCGCTGTATATAACTATGCTGCGACCCTCTACTCGTGATGGGTTCAGTAACCTGTGTGGCTGTCAGCGTGAGCCTATTCCACGGGTACTGTTCTCTTCACCGTCGGCCCCGGGCTCCTTATCCGCTGCCGTGCCCTCAGGTGTTCAATGTGCACAGGAATTTACAATCCCCTGTACTTTCAGATTCGGCTATCAGGGCGTACAGTTCCTGTCAGCCTAGGACTCTGATGTCCATTTTCTCTTTATTAGCGCTTCACTCAGGGGTCTGCTATATGCAGTATTTTAGTGGAAACTGAAAGGAAAAGAGCGCAATAGGGTCTTATCCGAGAAAATCAAGAAGTAAAACAATTAATTATACTCACCCTATGTAGGAGAGTAACAGGCATAAAGGAACACGGTCAGCTTGCTGCACATCCAAATGACCACGCTGTGGCCATAAATCTTCAGATTCACTAGTAGGATTTTTCATGGATTAAGCGTGCGCTGCCAGACCATCACTCCTCACAAGTTGTGTGCTTAATACATTTATTTCCCCTGGACCTGATTAAAGTATCAAAAGGGACTTTAGTATAGTATTTATCATCTGATAATATATTAAGGGCTTCGTTACAATAATCATCTCTATTCTGGATTACGATCCCTCCACCCTTGTCTGCTGATCGAATTACTATTTCAGTGTTGGATTTCAGTGTTTTCAGAGCGGTTTTTTCGTTTTGTTTTTTTTGTTAGATTACATTTATAACCACAAGCAACTTTAGTAGAAAAAATCTCTTTAAATTTCTTTTGAACAACATCGCTGAAAACTTTTAGATAGTGGCCTCTATCTTCTACTGGATAGAATTTGGATTTGATTGGGACATTCAAATGAAAAATTGATTCACTATTTTCTTCACTATTAATTTGTGTATATTCATTTGCACTATTACAAGTAATTTTATTCATTTCTTTAATTGCAAAATGTCTTTTTAGTGTAAGTTTTCTAATAAACAACTGGAGGTCTAAAAAAAGATCAAAATCATTTGTTTTATAGGTGGGACAAAAATTCAACCCTTTAGAGAGGACTTTAATTTCATCGGTAGTGAGAGTGTAGGAGGATAAATTGAAAATATTATTACCCACAGAAGAAGATTTATTTCTATCCTTTATTTTACATTTATTTTCCCTTTCTTTTTTTCGGCCCCCTCTGCATCCTCTATAGAGCCCTTTCTTTTTCCAGTTCATGGTGAAAAAAAGTTTTTTATCTGTGAGTTTTTTATTGTCTGCGGTAAAAATGGAACCGTCGCGGTGTTGTTAATGTTCGAATTGTCAATTAAAACCGTATTATCATTAGGTGTATTAGAAAAATTATCATTAGGGACAGGATTACCTTTGGATATATTCAAATCAATGTCCTCATATATAGAAAGGTCCAGTAGTGAATTAGGAATAGAATCGGGAAACTCAATAAGTGCAGGTGAGGAAAATTCCACGGGGGTGGGTGTAATAATTTTATCATGAATAATGGTGGGATTAACAGTGTCAATTAAATTCTTCTTAGTGTCATTATCATTAAGGTGTTTCATTTTTTTTTTTATACTTTCTAAGTGTTTAATGGCTTCAATAAGTGGTGCAGTGGTTGCAGTACTTTTTATAACTGGAGGTTTGGAGAAAATATTTTCCTTATTTCCAGTAAAGGGGCCTTTGGGAAGAAAACCTGAAGGTACAGAGGATTGTCCCAGAATGGTTCTGTCTTTTATTTTTTCTTGTTCTGTCTCATTAGTTATTTTATTCAAAACCTCGGTATCCTTATTATCTGTACTGAGTTTCTTCTCAACTGTTTTATTCTTGTTTCTATAGTCCTCTCTATCTCTCTGTAATTTTTTTGATTTTTTTAATATGGTTTCATGCTCCACTTGCATGACATGCGTTATGACGTTAGAGTTAATTTTCTTGTATTCTGGATGTTTATGAAAGGGGATAAGATCTTTTGATAAATTCATAACCTTGAGAGCTGCCAGTTCAGCCAATTTGGACCTTTTCTTATATAATAATAAAATCATTTTGTGCATACAATTATTAAGATTATTGTCCCAGTCTTGCGTAAAGTTCAAATCGTTCATAAAGGGTGAGTCGAACACTAACCTCAGTCCACGAGGGCATATGTTCTCTTCTAGATAAATCGATAGAAAACGAGCATCCAAACTGTAATGGAGTTCCTCCTTGATAGCTTCTTTGAAGTTGTAGAAAATCTTCCGGAGTGTCTTTGTTTCATCTTCACTGAAGGGGTTAACAGTTTCCTCCTCACTAGTAGAAAAGCCGATATTTCCAATTGTTTGTAGTATTAATGTTTCTCTGGACGAGAGTCTATTCTGAAAATATTCCATCCTTGAACAGAGTAACGGACCCTCTGCTGCTCCAAATCCAAAGCACCAACAGTGTTTTCCAGGCACCGTCAGAGGTTTAGAATAGTGGAAACTGAAAGGAAAAGAGCGCAATAGGGTCTTATCCGAGAAAATCAAGAAGTAAAACAATTAATTATACTCACCCTATGTAGGAGAGTAACAGGCATAAAGGAAGCTGAAGATAGAGGCCACTATCTAAAAGTTTTCAGCGATGTTGTTCAAAAGAAATTTAAAGAGATTTTTTCTACTAAAGTTGCTTGTGGTTATAAATGTAATCTAACAAAAAACAAAAAAACCGCTCTGAAAACACTGAAATCCAACACTGAAATAGTAATTCGATCAGCAGACAAGGGTGGAGGGATCGTAATCCAGAATAGAGATGATTATTGTAACGAAGCCCTTAATATATTATCAGATGATAAATACTATACTAAAGTCCCTTTTGATACTTTAATCAGGTCCAGGGGAAATAAATGTATTAAGCACACAACTTGTGAGGAGTGATGGTCTGGCAGCGCACGCTTAATCCATAAAAAATCCTACTAGTGAATATGCAGTATTTTAGCTTCCCTAGAGTCTCTCAGTCTCTGCTCTTGTCCTTTCCCTCTTCACAGATCAGCTCTGCCTATCGAGCTCCTCTCCGATCAGCTCCCTGTCTTCATCTGACACTATCTTCCAGAAAAAACTTTTTACCTCACGTCCTCACTAGTGTTGAGCATTCCGACACTGCAATTATCGGGTATCGGCCGATATTCACGGTATCGGAGTTCCGATACTGAGTTCCGATATTTTTACAATATCGAATACCGGAATCTGAAGTTCCCATAATGCAATGAGCCTGTGTTATGATGAGTCACCGAAGGAGGAAAAAAAAAAAAAAAACAGCTAAGTCCAGAAAAACCAGAGAGGTTGGCAGCTATCGGATTGCAGACCCCTGAACCTATCCACAACAACTAGCAGTAGCCGTGGGGGGTTCCTACGGTGCCCTAAACCCCTCGATCAGAGCCGGAGAGCTACATAGCCTAAAGACAGAAAGGGGGAAAACTAAACTGCCCCAGAGCAGACCCCAAAGCAATAGGCAGCCCTCAACATATAATGACGGTGAAGCAAGATGAAAACACTAACACAGATAGAAAGATAGGTTGAGCAAATGATGGGGCCCAAGCTAACTACATAGGACAGGATAGGAAAGCTGCTGTCTGCCATCTGCAAAAACCCAATCAAAATGAGCCAACCGACTGATAGGAAAAACTGGCCCTGAAGTCGCTAGGCTTCAAAAGACTATATCAGCACTCAAGTATATTCTGAAGACAGAGCAAAAGATCAACAGATCAGAGACAAAAATGGAATTCAGCTCACCCCCGGCCGGGGATGGCAGAATTCCCAAAAAACAAGGAAAACAAAAACAAAACTGAAGAGTACAAAGCAGAGCAGAATAACTTAGCTTTGAGACGCAGGAATCAGACTGGTCTCCAAGAATCCATCAGGAAAATCACCAGCCAGGAAGAAGGGCGTCGGCAGCCTTATATCCAGTCCTCAATTCCAGCCACCCAGTTATCATCTAGCTGCCCAGGTGTTTGGTAATCAGTCTCACTACCTTCCTTCACCAGAGGAGGGAGTTCATCAGACCTCAATGATGAAGGGAAAAATGAACTCACAACAGCCTGTCAGGCATGCTGAAATGATGTCATTATGATGCGTTATAATGGAGTGTGGGTGGTGCGTGGGCGGAGACTTGCGTGACCGTGGGGGGTCTGTGCAGGCCTGCCAGGGGTCTGTGCGGGCCTGGCGGAGGTCTGTGCGGGCTGCCGGGGGTCTGTGCGGGCCTGCCTGGGGTCTGTACGGGCCTGCCGGTGGTCTGTCAGGTGTTGTGTGTGTGTGCAGGCATCGTCCAATGGGACTACAAGTCCCATCGGGCTATGCCTGCTACAATGACAGCGATTGACATATTAGCCAATGATGGGACAGTAGTAGTCCCATCATCCTGCTAATGTGTTGAATGTAGGAAAAAAAAAACACGAACATACATACTACATACATACATACAACATACATACAACATACTACAAACAACATACATACTACATACATACTACACTGCTTGTCCGCCATTACTAGCCAGACCTTGGCGCTAGTATAATGTTAGGGTTGCGGATCGCACTAAATATAAAATATAAGGAAGTGCGGTCGCAACCCGGGGTCCACCGTGCAGAGATGGAAAACTGCAGCTTAGTAATGGAGGACGTGATATGGCGGTATAAAAAAGGAACACACAGTGTTAACTTCACCCTGTGTGTACCGAGGTGGACTCTATTACCTCACAGAGCTGCACGGCCGCCAAACATAAATGCCGTGGCCTGTTTAAGCTCACAGAGCACGGCAGTGTGAACACTAGTGTATAGTCACAGGACTCTACCCCTGAGACACTGGGTCAGAGTCCCTCTAGACACACTAGTGCTCGGCACCGGAACTGTAGTGCCAGGAAGAAACAACTAAATTGATAAAGCGCAGCACAGCACCGCTCTGGTGAACGCCACTAGCCACCCGGACTAGGGAGGAAAGCGCTAAACTTGCGCAAGGCGCCGCACAGGTGGTGACTGTAACTTGCAGTGGTACAATAGTGCAATGCAGTGGGCGACACCATCGGACGCTAGTGTGTGCAGAGTACCAGGAGCACAGTGGCGTGAGCACAGCCACCCTTTGGCGCTGACTCTAACTCTGAATCCCTATACCAACAGACACAACCAAGGATAGGGGTTTCCAATGAGTCAGTCACCAGATACATGCATCCATCATCATACACACCATAAGCATATGAGTCTATACTAGCGCATGGCCGAGTGGTCATGCGAACCTTTTATAGCAGCGTCCTTCAGGGACCTTCCTAGTGGTCCAATGGGAGCAGCATTAGCACCTGAGCACGTGACCTCAGACCTCCAATGAGAGGACTTCCCACGGGCATGCTCAGTAGGCTGAAAGAAGGACTTAGTCCCAAGAGCTGCTCGCTGCAGATTAACATAGCTGAACCCTGTTTGGCAGCAGTAACCAAGTCAACAGAAGAAGACTGAGCCAGATGTTGGGAACGACGTCTTTGCTGAGCAGGCTCCTTTGTGGCTGGAGAGGTATGGGAGACTGCAGAAGGCAAGGCCCAGGATTCCTGCTGTGGAGAGGCAGAATTCATAATAATATCTATCTTTGGGGGGCTTCACCAATCAGTAGAATTAAAATTATATTTTCATTGTATTGTCTTTAAACTGCTATGCAATCAGGTGTGTCCCTTTTAGACGTTTGTCATGTGTCTTTCACCTCCGATGTGTTAACTCCTCCCTTCGTCCCCAGTTGATGTATGTCAGCCATAAGGAGAGAAAGCCACAAAACACTGATTAAATTGTAAGGCAGCCTTCATACACTGCAGGACAGTTTTTGCCACAAAAATGCATGGTCTTGCTGTGATTTTCAAAAAATTGCAGCCGCAAAATTGCCCTTCAGCAGTGATAACTGTTAAAAAAAAACTGCAGTGAAGCTTAGTGTGTGAGGGTAAGAAAAAGTGCCATACATGTTTTTCATGGCAATTGAACATTTTAATGTGAATCGAAATTTTATTTTGTATTCGTCGAATATTATGAATTCGAATTTGAAAAGATTCGCCTCTAATAATCGTTTATTGGGACAGATATAGCCACAGGCTTAATCATTCTCTTGTGATAGGTTGTTAAATATTAATTATTCTTATTTATGTATTATGGGGTGGCATCTAATATGTTACAACAAGGGTTTAACATTAAGACAAACCATGTGAACACTGCGTCAGCCCTTGGAGGCCCTGTTCGTACCAGTTCCTCTGCAGGGTGGCATGAACCCATGCATGACTTCCGTCTACAAAGGACTTGCATTGTTAATGAGAATTTTGCTCAAGGGTAATGAAAACGACATGCAAGAAGCCTTTCTGTCTCGAGTGACAATACATAACACAAGGCCGGACTGGGCCTCCGGAGAACAGGAGGATTCTCCTGTGGGCCCAGGCACTGATGGGACACCCCAGAGTCCGGTTGTCACAGTGACATTACCTCCCTCATGCTTGGAGGGACCCAAAAGGGACCCCCATGCCAGGCAGCATAGATTTAATCACAATTTCCTGCTGCAGGTCAGAAAAGGGAGATGCCTTATAAATTCTGGCCAGCAGAGGGGGTTGGTGAGCCAGCTAGAAATCAGCTGAGGAGTTGTCATGGAAATGAAGCAGTTGTGAGCTGTGAGGAAAAATGATGACAGTTAAACATGAGGACTAGTGTTGAGCGATACCTTCCGATATCGGGAAATATCGGATCGGATTAGATTGGACCGATACCCCAAAAATATCGCTGATTCCGATACCGGAAACCAATGCAAGTCAATGGGACACAAATATCGGAATGAAAATAAACCCTTTCTTTCCTTGCACATCCAGTTCAGGAGGGGGGAAGAGTGTGGGCGGTGCATGGGCGGAGACTGTGTGCGTCTGTGTGTGCGGGCGGGGTCTGTTCGGGCTTCTCGGGGGTCTGTGCGGGCCTGCCGGGGGTCGGTGTGAGCTGCGGGGGGTCTGTGCAGGCTGCCGGGGGTCTGTGTGGGCCTCTCGGGGGTCTTTGTGTCTGTGTGCAGGCATCTTCCGATGGGACTACAAGTCCCATCGGGCTATGCCAGCTACAATGACAGTGATTGACACATTAGCCAATGATGGGACAGTAGTAGTCCCATCATCCGGCTAATGTGTTGAATGTAAAAAAAAACAAAACACAAACATACATACTACATGCAAACTACATACATACATACCACATACATACTACATACATACTACATACATACATACTACATACAGTTGTGGCCAAAAGTATTGACACCCCTGCAATACTGTCAGATAATACTCAGTTTCTTCCTGAAAATGATTTCAAACACAAATTCTTTGGTATTATTATCTTCATTTAATTTGTCTTAAATGAAAAACACAAAAAGAATTGTCCTAAAGCCAAATTGGATATAATTCCACACCAAACATAAAAAAGAGGGTGGACAAAAGTATTGGCACTGTTCGAAAAATCATGTGATGCTTCTCTAATTTGTGTAATTAGCAGCACCTGTGGCACCTAACAGGTGTTGGCAATAACTAAATCACACTTGCAGCCAGTTGACATGGATTAAAGTTGACTCAACCTCTGTCCTGTGTCCTTGTGTGTACCACATTGAGCATGGAGAAAAGAAAGAAGACCAAAGAACTGTCTGAGGACTTGAGAAACCAAATAGTGAGGAAGCATGAGCAATCTCAAGGCTACAAGTCCATCTCCAAAGACCAGAATGTTCCTGTGTCTACCGTGCGCAGTGTCATCAAGAAGTTTAAAGCCCATGGCACTGTGGCTAACCTCCCTAGATGTGGACGGAAAAGAAAAGTTGACAAGAGATTTCAACGCAAGATTGTGCGGATGTTGGATAAAGAACCTCAACTAACATCCAAACAAGTTCAAGCTGCCCTGCAGTCCAAGGGTACAACAGTGTCAACCCGTACTATCCGTCGGCATCTGAATGAAAAGGGATTGTATGGTAGGAGACCCAGGAAGACCCCACTTCTTACCCCGAGAAATAAAAAAGCCAGGCTGGAGTTTGCCAAAACTTACCTGAAAAAGCCTAAAACGTTTTGGAAGAATGTTCTCTGGTCAGATGAGACAAAAGTAGAGCTTTTTGGGCAAAGGCATCAACATTGAGTTTACAGGAGAAAAAAAGAGGCATTCAAAGAAAAGAACACTGTCCCTACAGTCAAACATGGCGGAGGTTCCCTGATGTTTTGGGGTTGCTTCGCTGCCTCTGGCACTGGACTGCTTGACCGTATGCATGGCATTATGAAGTCTGAAGACTACCAACAAATTTTGCAGCATAATGTAGGGCCCAGTGTGAGAAAGCTGGGTCTCCCTCAGAGGTCATGGGTCTTCCAGCAGGACAATGACCCAAAACACACTTCAAAAAGCACTAGAAAATGGTTTGCGAGAAAGCACTGGAGACTTCTAAGGTGGCCAGCAATGAGTCAAGACCTGAATCCCATAGAACACCTGTGGAGAGATCTAAAAATGGCAGTTTGGAGAAGGCACCCTTCAAATATCAGGGACCTGGAGCAGTTTGCCAAAGAAGAATGGTCTAAAATTAAGCAGAGCATTGTAAGAAACTCATTGATGGTTACCGGAAGCGGTTGGTCGCAGTTATTTTGGTTAAAGGTTGTGCAACCAAGTATTAGGCTGAGGGTGCCAATACTTTTGTCTGGCCCATTTTTGGAGTTTTGTGTGAAATGATCAATGTTTTGCTTTTTGCCTCATTCTCTTTTTGTTTTTTCATTTAAGACAAATTAAATTAAGATAATAATACCAAAGAATTTGTGTTTTCAATAATTTTCAGGAAGAAACTGAGTATTATCTAACAGAATTGCAGGGGTGTCAATACTTTTGGCCACAACTGTACATACTACATACAATACATTCATACAATAAATACATATAGACATACAGTACATATAACATAGAGTACATACTCACCATCACTTGTCACTTTGATCCCCGAAGCCAGTGTCATCTGTAAAAAATATTAAAGTAACATACAACCAATATACTCCCTGATCTGCAGAAATCCACGAGTGTCCCACGACGATTTCCCCTATAGAACAGTGACATCTATAGGACCTTCAGTGACACTCTGACAGGAGACAATGGCTCCTGCAGTGCATCATTGAAAGGTTACTATAGTTCACTGGTCTCGGGGAGGATTCTCAGTTGGGGTAAAGCCTGTGAGGGTAGATGTCAGAGGGAGTGCATTCAGGTTGCTTCAACCGAAGTCCCCGCAGATCTTTCCTCTCTCTCCAAACACTATCAACAGTACGCAGACGTGTTCTCCAAAAAGGCATCGGAGACCCTTCTGCCTCACCGCCCCTATGACTGTCTTATTGACCTCTTGCCTGGTGCTGAGCCTCCCCGGGGTCGAGTCTATCCCCTAGCTCTCCTGGAGACAGAGGCCATATCTCAATACATCAGGGAGAATCTGGCAAGAGGATTCATTAGGAAGTCAGTGTCACCAGCGGGGGCGGGATTCTTCTTTGTCCAAAAGAAGAGTGGGGAACTACGTCCCTGCATCGATTACAGAGGTCTTAATGCCATCACCGTTAAGAAAAGTATTCTCTGCCCCTGATATCGGAGCTGTTTGATAGGCAACGGGGAGCGAGAGTGTTTACCAAACTTGATCTGCGGGGGGCTTATAACCTGATTCGCAACCGTGAGGGGGACGAATGGAAGACGGCATTTAACACCAGGGACGGGCACTATGAATACCTGGTGATGCTGTAATGCCCCGGCCGTCTTCCAAGACTTTGTGAACGATATCTTCTGGGATATGCTTACCACCTTGGTAGTAGTCTATCTGGATGATATCCTCATCTACTCTCCAGATATTGACTCCCACCGGAGAGATGTGGGTCACCCTCAACCCAGGGCAGCGGGGTACTCGGAACCGGGCCCGATGAGCCTCAATGGGAGATGTCACGGCAGCTGGGACCCGGCCCGTGGCCCTGGGTGCCCATTGTAAAAGGAAAAGGGAATGTTCAGTGTGCTTATGATGATTAGAATGAATGAGTCGTGACGCCACCTGTGGTGTTCGGCAATGAAGATGTTAAGCCGACGCTGCAGACAGATCCTCTGGGACAGATGGTGTGGTGCAGCAATGATGTTATAGCCCTCCACAGGCAGGGCTGAAGTCCCAGGGCAGAGTAGGTGAAGTGAAACTTAGATGGTGTACTGTCAGGCGCAGGGGATGTAGCAGTGCCGGGCAGGTTGACGCAGGAATAAGTGGAGGACACCAAGTCATGTAGTTCCAAAGCTTTACTCACAGTCTGTTGTGGCACAAGAGCCCGCATCCGTGCCTTGTCCTCCGGGTCAGGAGCTCAGCCAACTTCCAAGCAAGATGAAGTACTCCTTTCCAACACTCCGCCAACATATGTGCCTTTTCTGAACGTCTCCATCTTAGCGCCTTTAGTGAAGTACTCACAGTACCGAGTTACACTGGAGTTCCTCCTGTCAGATGTTCCTATGAACTCTACTTGTACGGCAGACAGCTGTAGCCTGCTTTGGGGACACCTTACTACCTATTCCCGGCTCACGATCGATGCTGTTGTGCCCCCAAGTCTGGTGTGGGAATAAAGTGGTGACAACTTCTATTCCTCCGGTGTCTGCTGCAGGACCATTAGTATCCAGACAAACTCGGGACCGGACCCCGGCCTTGCGCTTAGAACTTGGGAAGGGTTCTCCTCTAACCCTAATCCTTAGTTCTCTTCTTCTCCTCACGTACCGTACAAATCCGTTTCTTCTTATGGAGAGTCAGGCTTTCTATCAAAATTCCTTTCCTGTGCCAGCGGACCCAGATCACTGAGGTCGGCTGCAGCACTCCCTTCATCCATCCCACTCTGGGGATCTCCTCTCACAGACTGACCTCGTCAGACTCCTGTGACAAACTGACTGAATCATAAACTCTTCCCGCTCTTTTGATGCAAAACTAAACTCCACCCACCTTCCAGCACGCTTCATGTTCCAAACAGGGAGCCACCAAAGGGTGCTTTGCTGCACTACTATGTTGTGTGGGATGCAGGTGTTGGAGCGTGGTCAGGTGTCTCCACCTTACCTGGATGGTGGGGTACCACACCTCAGGAGGAGTTGCAGTACCTCTGTGGCGACTGAACCCTCAGGGGCGCCACAGATGTTTGCAAAGTTTTCGTCCTCCTGCGGGCAAACTCCCTCTATGCCAAGTTGGAGAAGTGTGTGTTTGAGCAGGAGTCCTTGCCTTTCCTGGGCTACGTCAACTCCGCCCAGGGATTGGCCATGGACCCTGTCAAGCTACTGGCGGTGATGGATTGGCAGGAACCTCATTCTCTCAAAGCGGTGCAGCGCTTTTTGGGGTTCATAAATTACTATCGCCAATTCATCCCCCACTTCTCAACTTTGGTAGCCCCCTTGGTAGCCCACACCAAGAAGGGTGCAAACCCCAAGTTGTGGTCCGAACCTGTCTCCAAGGCCTTCTCCTCTATTAAGTCCCATTTCGCTAGCACTCACATTTTACATCCCCCGATGTTGATAAACCTTTCATTCTGGAGGTGGATGCCTCTTCCGTCGGTGCTGGAGCGGTCCTGTTCTAGATGGACTCGCAAGGTCGGAAGCACCCATGCTTCTTCTTCTCCAAGACCTTCACACCAGCAGAGAGGAATTATTCCATCGGGAAAAGGGAGTTGCTAGCGATGAAGTTCGCCTTTTCAGAGTGGAGACACCTCCTGGAGGAAGCTCGCCACCCTTTCGAAGTGTTTACTGACCACAAAAACTTGGTTTATTTACAAACAGCCCAGCAGCTAAATTTTTGCCAGGCCAGATGGTCCTTGTTCCTCTCCCATTTACACTTCACCCTGCATTTTCTCTCTGGGGAGAAGAACGTCCGGGCCCATGCTCTCTCCCACTCCGTGGTGTCATCAGAGGAGGAGCCTTGGCTGATAGTCCCATCTGAGAGCCTCAGGACCATGGCTCCGGTCTCCCTTGAGTCTGTACCTCCGGGCAAGACTTTTGTGCCTGCCTGTCTGTGACCGGAGGTCCTCTCTTGGGCTCATTCGTCCAGGGTGGGTGGACATTTTGGGACGAAACAGACCTCTGAGCTTCTGGCGAGGACGTACTGGTGGCCGCATATGGCCCATGATGTCAGGGACTACATTCAGGAGTGCGTCTCTTGCGCCCAGAATCCGTCCCCTCAGCAGCGGCCCGCTGGGCTACTCTACCCCCTGCTGGTAGCGGAGAGGCCCTGGGAGATGGTCAGTATGGACTTTGTGGTGGGGCTGCTCAAGTCCAATGGCAGCACGGTCATTTGGGTTGTCACCGACCATTTCTCCAAGATGGTGCATCTTGTACCACTCTCTCGATTACCTTCTGCGCGGGTCTGGCAGCGCTGTTCATTAAGCTTGTCTTCCGCCTACATGGCATGCCGGACAAGATTGTCAGCGACAGGGGTCCCCAGTTCGAGTCTTGGTTTTGGAGAGAGCTATGTCACCTGCTCAGTATTGAGCTGAACCTCTCCTCAGCCTATCAACCCAAGACAAACGGTTTGGTAGAGAGAGCCAACCAGACCCTGGTCGCATATTTATGACATTTTGTTTCGGTCAGGCAGGATGACAGGGCATCCTTGTTGCCGTGGGCGGAGTTCGCTTTGAACAACGCTGTGGCCGACTCCACCGGTCAGACCCTTTCCTCCTTAATTACGGCCAGCATCCGCGCGTTTCTGTGCCCATGCCCGTGTCGTCCACCGACTCTAGGGTGGCAGACTGGGCATTGGAGGCACGTGACATTTGGGATCACACTCAGGATGCCATCTGGGCCTCCAAGGAGAGAATAAGGGTTTCTGCTGGCGCTCACCGGTGCCCTGCTCCGTCCTTTGCTCCCGGCGACTTGGTGTGGCTATCCGCCCGTAACATCAAGCTGCAGGTTGAGTCCACTAAGTCCGCGCCTCGCTTTATTGGTCCCTTCAACGTCCTCGAGCAGGTTAACCCTGTGGTCTACCCTCTGACTCTTCCGCCACACCTGGGTATCACTGACACCTTCCACGTGTCCCTCCTTAAGCCCATTCACATGTCCCGGTTTTCGGAGTAACCTACCGGGACATCGAGTTTGTCCTCGGACGAGTACAAGGTGATCGCCATCGTGGGGTGTAAGGTGGTACAGGGCAAAAAATATTATCTAGTGGACTGGAAGGGTCATGGCCCTGAGAACATTTGTGCTCCCTTGCTCATTGCGGCCTTTGAGAATAGCAGGGCACAGGGGGCCCTAGGAGGGGGGTTATGTTAGGCGTCAGGTTCCTGCCTCTGCACAGCAGGAATCCCGGGCTTTGCTTTCTGCAGTCTCCCATTCCTCTCCAGCCACAGGGGAGCCTGCTCAGCAAAGACATCGCTCCCAGCGTCTTGCTCAGCCTACTTCTGTTGGCTTGGTTACTGCTGCCAAACAGGGTTCAGCTATGGTAACCTGCAACAGCCAGCAGCAAGCACCTCTTGGGACTAAGTCCTTCTTTCAGCCCACTGAGCATGCCCATGGGAAGTCCTCTCATTGGAGGTCTGAGGTCATGTGCTCAGGTCCTATTGCTGCTCCCATTGGACCACTAGGAAAGTCCCTGAAGGACGCTGCTATAAAAGGTTCGCATGGCTGCTCGGCCATGCGCTAGTATAAACTCTAATACTCATGGTGTGTATGATGATGGATGCATGTATCTGGTGACTGACTCATTGGAAACCCCTACCCTTGGTTGTGTCTGTTGGTATAGGGATTCGGAGTTAGAGTCAGTGCCAAAGGGTGGCTGTGCTCATGCCACTGTACTCCTGGTACTCTGCACACACTAGCGTCCGGATGGTGTAGCCCACTGCAGGGCACTATCGTACCACTGCAAGTTACAGTCACCACCTGTGCGGCGCCGTGTGCAAGTTTAGCGCTTTCCTCCCTAGTCCAGGTGGTTAGTGGCGTTCGCCAGAGCGGTGCTGTGTGCACATAGTGCGCTTTATCCATTTAGTCGTTTCCTCCTGGCACTGCAGTTCCGGAGCCGAGCACTAGTGTGTCTAGAGGGACTCTGACCCAGTGTCTCAGGGGTAGAGTCCTGTGACTATACACTAGTGTTCACACTGCCGTGCTCTGTGAGCTTAAACAGGCCATGGCATTTATGTTTGGCGGCCGAGCGGCTCTGTCCGCCTCGGTACACACAGGGTAAAGTTAACCCCATGTGTTCCTTTATTATACTGCCATATCACGTCCTCCATTACTAAGCAGCAGTTTTCCATCTCTGTACGGTGGACCCCGGGATGCGATCGCACTTCCTTATATTTTATATTTAGGGCGATCTGCAACCCTAACATTTTTAATGTGGGAAAATCATTTTAGTTCAAGGATTTATCTGGTGCCACTCACTTCTATATCTTGGGTGAGTGGTGCCAGAGACCCTGTACAACCAAGAAGACGTGTGCGTGATTAGTAGATATTATGAATGTGTCCTATTTAATTGAATCTGCTGATTCGGGCACGCATCTTGGCTGGTTTAGGGGGTGGTTATGTCATCGCCAACGCTCACCGTCGATGCGGTGGCGTGTGTCTCCCGATAACCCCTTTGCAACTCTAACAAATTTACGTGATACTGTACTTACAAGCCGTAACTGTTTTGTATACTTACTGTATATGCATCTAATATCTTTAACAGGCACCTATTTCCTCCAGGTCCATTGTGCCGATAGGTAAATTTGGCCCTGAGGCTACAACAGGTATGAAGGGAAGGCTCCACTAACCATAATAACAACTAAATAGAAATCTACAATTTCTTTCTGATTTATAATATTTGTACAAGAGCCCTGGAAATGTTTATTATTACTACCATATCATCCATAACCGAGAGGTACTCGGCACCAATAATGTTCCCCATGACAGTGCCAGCCGGAAAAATACACAAGTCATTCGTGAGCCGAATAACCGACGCAGAACTACCACAAGCCAGCGCGGTAGAGAAAAAGTATGCCTCATTTACAAATGTAATTTCAATTGAAGATACTCTTCCAATCTCCTTTCATTTGATTCTCAATTGAACGGGCTCCCTGTCTTTTGATAGTATGATTAGACATTGCAAGAGCTGTTACAGATTAGTCAAGCACAGAGAGGCTAAATTGGGAAGGATGTTTTATCAGGGAACGTCACAATATATGAGAGCAGCTGTGTATGCTCCGAGCTGTTCTCTCAAATTACTGTTATGGAATAATTTAGCCGTTTTGATTCCCACAGATTACTGCTTCCACTGATCATCCTGTCAAAATCCAAGTGAGCACTTCATTCCGCTCTTATATATGCCAGATCTGTTTTGCTTTCGTAATGAGCAGATATTACCACTGCACAAAGAGGATAAAGACATCGGCGGTGATAGATAGGAGGGAGATTAAATGGGATCTTTATGACTTCTTCAACCATCAGTTTTGACTGCACGATAAGACGAGTCAAGTTGGCCACTGATTTGTTCTTTATTGGAACCAATATTAGCATGAGCTTAGCGGTGCGCGGGTCTGATAACATCTATTTAAGGTGGAATCTGTTTTAGCCTGTGCGAGTGGAGGAAATACATGGAAATACAGGGTTTACAGGGAAAGGAGAGTTCAAAGGGATGTATTTTAACTTTGCAAAAATTAGGTTAGGCTAAAAAAAAAAAAATTGTACAGAAATTTTTAATTACATTTAAAAAGGAAGTTCACTAACTTGGAAAAGAAGGGTCCTCTGATCGCAAGGTGATCACTGGTGGAAGATTGCAGAAGGTGTTTAATTACCATATAGCTCCACCCCAGGAGAAGTGAAGTATTGCACGTTACACATTGAATGCAATGTAACGTGTGGACATTATAAGTCCTCCAGAGAGAGAGAGACGCTCTTTGTAGCTATATTTGCATGGTTGACAGATCAAAACCCTAAGTTGGTGCCTCTCCTTGTTTTTTAACCCCTTTCTGATATCTGACGTACTATCCCGTCCACGGTACCTGGGCCTGTATTGAATGCAATGTAACGTGTGGACATTATAGGTCCTTCAGAGTGAGACACGTTCTTTGCAGCTGTACTTTGCTCATGGTTGACAGATCAGAACCGTGAATTGGTGCCTCTCCTTTTTTTTTTTTTAAACCTCCCCTCGTCTTTATGAATTCATAATTTCCTAAAAGGGTATTTGAAAATGGATATTCTAGAGTAAAAAAAATAGCGGTGCACGGGTCTGAGAACATCTATTTCAGGTGAAATCTGTTTTAGCCTGTGTAAATGAAGAAAATACATGGAAATACAGAGTTTAGAGGGAAAGGAGAGTTCAAAGGGATGTATTTTAGCTTCAAAAAATTAGGTTGGGTTGAAAAAAAATTGTACAGAATTTTTTAATTACATTTAAAAAGGAAGTTCACTACTTCAGGCAAGAAGGGTCCTCTCTGATCACAAGGTGATCACTGGTGGAAGCTGGCAGAAGGTGTTTAAATACCATATAGCACCACCCCAGGAGAAGTGAAGTATTGCACGCTACATATTGAACGCAATGTAACGTGTGGACATTATCGGTCCTCCAGAGAGAGACACTCTTTGTAGCTGTACTTTGCATGGTTGACAGATCAAAACCCTAAGTTGGTCCCTCTCCTTGTTTTTTAACCCCTTTCTGACATCTGACGTACTATCCCGTCCATGGTACCTGGGCCCGCATTGAATGCAATGTAACGTGTGGACATTATAGGTCCTCCAGAGTGAGAGGGCTGTACTTTGCATGGTTGACAGATCAAAACCCTAAGTTGATGCCTCTCCTTGTTTTTCAAACATCCCGTTGTCTTTATTAATTCGTAATTTCCTAAAATGGATTTTCCAGAGTGAAAAAAAAAGTTGGATAATGTGGATCAAGGAATGAGATAACCATAAGCTCAGTTAGCTAACAAAAGCATTTGCCAAAATTTTAGCCAAAGAGGGAAAAAAAGATATCACTTAAAGATTGCTGAGGGTTCGCCTTTTGGGACACCCACAATTACAGTATGATAATGAGTCATGACCAGCATCAGCACTGGTTTAGTGTTGTGCCCACTTTGCAGCTTTTTCTCTGCACAAAGACATATTCAGACACTGTGTGTGTGTCTGTGAGTGTGTGTGTGTCTGTGAGTGTGTGTGTGTACAGGGCCTACTTCTCTTCTTGGCACAGTCTGCTGGCCAGGGCTGCCGTTTTGCAAAGAAAAACTGTGAAGGGGACTCAGCATTGAACCAGTGCTGTGGTCTCTTCAATCTCAGGATCAGTAGGGGTCCCAGAGGTCAGACCCCAGTGATCATCAATGGATGGCATATTCTAGTCATACTGTATGCCATCACCTACTAAGACTGGAAAACTGTTCTTGAATTTCTACCGCTGTCACTGGAATCAGTTGGCAGTTCACCCCTATCAGCAAGGCCAACAAAGTTAAGCAGACAGAACAGTAGAAGAGAAAGTAAGCAACATTCCTACATTTTGTGTAAATTCTTGAATTTCTCTGCATATTTAATATTCTTCAAGCTCTTCTTTCATGAGGTCTCTCCTGGGACTCATATATAGGATTTAGCTGTACCAGAGGCAGAAACACTAATAGTGATCACAGACTGCACTGCTATTTACATGTAAAGTACTTTGCTAACTCTGTTTTGATCAAAAGAGCATAAAAGTCATCCCACCACAACAAGGTGTCCTTTTTTGATCAAAATGGTGTTAATTAAGTATTCTATGTTATTTACATGTACATTTAATATTTACTTATTTATTTGCTGTAGGGTATATGTTCATTGTTTGTTCTTTTGGGTCTGTTATTTTTTTCAACCAAATCTAAAAGTTAATAAAAAATAAATAAATGTTCACCAAACACTTAAAGAATAACAAGAATAACTTGCAAAAAAAAAAAATTAACCAAAGCTTCTGTGAGGACTCCAGGAGGACGGTTACTAACTTACTGATGTAACAAAGTAACCACATAAAACTCCAAACTGGGAACACGTAACTCCATAAAAATTCTATGTAATATAATAAAAAAAGTTTCTCAATAATCGAACTCGGGTTGGTCTTTGGAATCACTCTGCTGCTCCAGTAAGTACTCCATTAGCTGTAAGGGAAGGTAAAACGAACCTATGATGCTGAAATGTCATGTAAAATGTCATCCTCCTGGTCTCTCTGTGCTATAATGCACACACATTACTCATCATTTACAATGCACATAGTGATGTTTGCATAGAAATATCAAAGGTGATGTGATATGTCACTGTAGTCGAGCTGCGTTACCTGCAGAACATGAATTTCAGCAATCGGGTGAAACATATAGGAGCAAGCACAAAAAAGCACTGAAGAATATACATGCACATATACATGCATATACAGTACTGTGCAAAAAGTTTTAGGCAAGTGTGGAAAAAATGCAGTAAAGTGTTAATAGTTTATTTTTACAATAAGAGGGTTATTTCTAAGTTGCGTTTTGAGAAATTTGCAACTCTGTAGTCTCCTTACTACTAGGTTTCTGGCTGGGTGGGCACTGCTCCTTGAGTGACAGTTCTGTTGTGTAGCAGAACTGTAGTATTAGTAGAACAATAAAGCTCAGCACAAGTTCTGATGTAACACACTCAGCTATCAGTGGTTTGTTCTGAGTCTACATGACTGTCAGTATATTTTATTTACACATAGAGATAACAGGGCATTAGAACAAGCACACAGCTCCTGACAGTGAGAGTTGTGATGTTAGGAGTCAGGGGATTGTGATTCTACAGGATTGATAAGAGCAGCTTGTTAAAAGATGAGAGGCAGGAGAAGGGCGATTAGCTGTTTTATAGAAAACTGTAAAAAGGTGGCTGGTATGTTAAGAGTTAATTCCTCTCCTGAAATTTAACTACTGAGCACTCTCGGCTAGTACACTATAAAGATAAAAGCTCCCATTGAAGGACAGTGACAGCAGATAGAAAAAGCAAGTTAATTACAAACTTGCTTATTTTTATGCCATCTAATTAACTAAAGCAATTTTACAGCTTGAAAATACAACTTTATCAAAATGCAAAGTAAATGAACGAAAGAGAAATCTAAATCAAATTATTATTTGGCATGGCCATCAAAACGGTGCCAAAGAAGTAATTTGTCTAGGTACTTGTCACTTGCACACAGATTTTAAAGGATTTCGGCAGGAGGTTGTTCCAAACATCTTGGAGAACTAACCAAAGATCTCCTGTGAATGTCTCTTGTTCAAAGCCTTCTGTCTCTTTATGTAATCCCAGACAGAGTGGAGGATGTGAGATCAGGGCTCTGTGGGACCAAATCATCACTTCCAGGACTCCTTGTTTTTCGTTACACTGAAGATGGATCTTAATGACTATTGTGTCCTCACTAAAGAAGGGGGATTCATGTAGCTTATACAGGCAGCTAAACCGCTATACCGGGGGTCCAATAAGGGAGACTGTAGGTTGAATCTGTGTTTTATTGAATGTAGTGGTATACTGATGTGGTGAAACTACAAGTAAAACATATAAATACAATCAGTACTGGGCTCATAGGAATACATAATATACATAACATAGATTATCTGCACTAATAGCTAACCAGGGGAGAGCTAACTAAGCAGGATGATCTGAGGCAAGCATTAGATACAAGAAGCGTTGTTACCTACCAGCGATGCTGACACAAGTGGGAAGAGAAATGAGGTGCTCCCAGAATGCAGGCTTGATAGAAAATGGAGGACTGGAGGGAAAAATGGGGCTGGACTTGGCCATAATGCTTTGCATACTTACCAGGGTGCTTGACAAGCTTTCCCAGGATGCATTGTGAAGAAAGGGAAAATATTGAAGCAAAAATGAAAGTAAATACACAATGACACTGCATTTATGACTCTGGTCACTATGGGGAGCCAAAAACAATGAAAACACTAAATCTATGGCTGAAACTGAACATTATGGATATTCACAGCAAATCATTGTAAATATTTAAACAAGCAGACAGTCAAAGATCATGAATTATGTCAGAGACAGAACAATGACATTGGCTGGATGTTTGGGATCTTTGTTCTCCTGCAGAATAAAGTAGAGCCAATAAGATGCCTGCCTGATGGTATTACATGAAGGATAGGTATCTGTCCCTATTTCTCAGCATTGAGGACCACATTAATCCTCAACAAATCCTCAGCTGCATTTGTTAAAAATCTGTGGTGTAAAAGTATACCGAGAGGGCAGATTGTTAATTCACTCATTTTCCCATACATATCTACATACATAGACACATTTTAAGCTGTACTCATAAACAGTCAAACCCAAATAAAGACTCATACATACACAGACATGCTAGCATATTTTGCCACCTTTCTAGAGGGTTTGTGTTTTAGACAATGCCTACATGATGGAAGGGTCAAAAAGCTGATCACAAAGTGTTCCCCTGCAGAGGCACCCAGCGATCAGCTGTGATCTATTGGAAAAGGAGGCAGTGGGTGTCCAGTTTCTCTACAGCGCCGTCACAGGTAAAATTAGGAATTGCGTCATCTCCATCCATATCGGTGAGTTGTCTGGTCACCTGCACCACTTTTTCTCAATGAGCGGAGATTCCACATTGGGGCTATATCTTTAGGGGCATAAAACTGAGAAAGGATGCACATTTTTGTGCAAAACATTCTGTGGGAGAACTAGTGCAAATCCCTTAATAAATCTTGACCATTGTCTCCTAGGCCATCCATACTGTAGACGCAAACCACTCGACTGCTATGGGGCGATAATAGAGTGGTAGTATAGCACTGGTTGGGCTCTTCATCTTTGCTATTAGATTTTCTACTTTTTTGTATCATAGATTCTGTAAAACACAATGCAGACTTTCTATCCTGGATGATAGGACCTAACCCCATTTTCGAGTGAAAAAGCAGAAACTAGCCAACACTAATGTGCATCCTTCCAACTCTAAAGATAAAATAATAGCTTGTCATCGCTTTTGGTCCAAACACGTAAGTGACAAATTAGTTCTTACATATGCATTAACCCTCTCTGACCTGGAGGATTGCCGATCCCATGCTCCAGTGGTGCCCAAAACTGGGGCACTTCTTGCTCAGTGAGGATTAATATAAATGTTCGATTTGCATGCGGATATGGTTTGCTTCCTATGCTTTGGATGCTTCAGATATCTACATTAATTCCATTGATACATACCATTGAAACATTTCTTTAGAAAAGAAAAAAATATCTTAAAAAGTTTTTTCCTTTTTTTTTTATTTACTTTGCTATCTGTGTCATCTGTATACATTCTTTAGAAATAAACTTTCTGCGGCTAAAAAGTGGCCAATAAAAGAAATATCTCTCCCTTAATGACCCAGCATATCCATGCCTCCCCAGGCAGACTATGGAGTAGTTTCATTTAGATGCAAAAAAGGATTCTGCAAATAACAAGGTGTTACTCATACAGTGGGTACAGAAAGTATTCAGACCCCTTTAAATTTTTCACTCTTTGTTTCATTGCAGCCATTTGGGAAATTTAAAAAAGTCAGATGACCATATTAATGGTATGGAGATGGGAACAAAGTGCATGAATTGACTGACAGCTCTCTTAACCCCAGCGTGACAGCTTCATGGAGTTTCATGCAGCTGACATACTCGGGTCGAGAAAGACAGCGGCCAGTCCGAGCATTGAGTTTTGATCTTGGTCCGATTTATATGGCCATCTGATTGCACTGTTACTCTTTTTCATCAGATCCCATGTCTCCAATTTGCTCCTACTTTTGCCGGTCAGCCTCCACTGCTTCCATTGTTCCACCTCTTCAATGCACCGGCATCATCTGTCCATGCTGCATTACAACTGCTCATCCGGGCACAAGGATTTAAAATCTTAACCCCCAGAGCTTTTTTCGGTTTTGCGTTTTCGTTTTCCGCTCCCCTCCTTCCCAGAGCCATAACTTTTTTTTATTTTTTTCATCAATATGGCCATGTGAGGGCTTATTTTTTGCAGGACGAGTTTTACTTTTGAACAATAACATTGATTTCTACAGTGTCGTGTACTAGAAAACGGGAACAAAAATTCCAAGTACGGTGAAAGTGCAAAAAAAAAAGTGCAATCCCACACTTGTTTTTTCTTTAGCTTTTTTGCTAGGTTCAGTAAATGCTAAAAGTGACCTGCCATTATGATTCTCCAGGTCACTACGAGTTCATAGACTCCAAACATGTCTAGGTTCTCTTTTATCTAAGTGGTGAAAAAAATTCCAAACGTAGCTAAAAAATATAAAAAAAAATTGCACCATTTTACGATACCCATAGCGTCTCCATTTTTCATGATCTCGAGTGGGGTAAAGGCTTATTTTTTGTGCGCCGATCTGATGTTTTTAATGATACCATTTTGGTGCAGATACGATCTCTTGATCGCCTGTTAAGGCATTTTAATGCAATGTCGCGGCGACAAAAAAAACCGCAATTCTGGCGTTTTGACTTTTTTTCACTACGCCATTGAGCAATAACGTTAATCCTTTTTTTTATTGATAGATCAGGTGATTCTGAACGTGGCGATATCAAATATGTGTATGTTTGATTATATTGTTTTATTTTGAATGAGGCGAAAGTGGGTGATTTGAACTTTTATATTTTTTTTATTTTTTTATATTTTTAAACATATTTCTTTTTACTTTTGGCATGCTTCAATAGTCTCCATAGGAGACTAGAAGCTGCAATAGCCCAATCAGCTCTGCTACATAGAGGTGATGGTCAGATCGCCTCTATGTAGTAGAATTGTTGACTTGCTATGAGTGCCGACCACTGTATGACGCTCACAGCAAGCCAGCACTTACAACCATAGAGGTCTCCAGGACACACTGGTGACCCGCAATCACGTGACAGGGTCACTGGTGTGCATATTTCCGGTGTGATTGCCAGAATTGCTTGTTAAATGCCGCTGTCAGAGTTTGACAGCGACATTTAACTGGTTAATAGCCGCAGGTGTATCGCGCTTCCACCCGCGGCTATTGCGGCACATGTCAGGTGTTCAAAACAGCTGACATGTTCCAGGAAAGATATGGGCACACTGCCGGAGCCCACATCAAAGGGAGGAAATCCGACATCGGCGTACTATTACGCCTGATGTTGAAAAGGGGCTAAAGATCTGCCTCACCAGTAGAGACATAACACAAGTGTTATAATTACAATACTATAGACAGGCCCTACTGCAGACCCTTCCAGCATTTAAAAAATATGACTGCAGATGCAAGTCTTCCATTGTTACATACTGTATCTGCTTTTTCCCTGTTTTCACTAGATATGGGAATTTTTAATTTAGGCCTTCAGCTCAATCTTTAGTTATGGCGACTTGATGGATGAACACTCTGTAGGAAGATCAATCTTGTGCCTAGGTAGGTCCACCAGGGTCTTTTCCACCCTTATCTAGATAGTATCAAGCCATCAGGTCTTCCTCTTCGCCTTGTTCCTTCTATTCTTCCGACCATGATGTCCTTCTCCAGTGATTACTCTCTTTACATGATGTGTCCAAAGTAGGTAAGTCATAGCTTGGTGATCCTTGCTTTGAGTTACATGTCTGGCTTAGTTTGTTCCCAAATTGATTGGTTTGCTCTTCTTGCCATCCATGGCATTGATAACATCCTCCTCCAGCACCACAGGTGTCGATTCTTCTTCTGTCTTGAAATTTCTATGCGAAACAGAAAAATGCATGGAATTTTTAAAGTAAAGTAAAGCAAAAAGCACATATCACATGGCAAACATAGTTTTAAAAAGTTTTGTTAAAATGGAAGGGTTGCAAAATGTGCACAAAAATTTCACCTTTATGACAGCCATAAGGAAAATGAGTGAGCACGGTGGCTCAATGATTGACACTGTAGTGCTGGGGTCCTGGATTCTAATTCCTCTAAGGACATCTACAAGGAGTTTGTATCTTCTCCCCGTGATTGTTTGGGTTTTCTTCAGGAGCTCCAGTTTCCTCCACACTCCATATACATACTGACCCAATGAGGTCAGAGATGATGACTGGAAAGTTTTGAGGAACATGATAGTGCTATATGATCGAGTAAAAGAAATAAAGATGTAACATTTGCTCCAATTTGATAAATTTGGGTTGTTTCACCTGTATTTCATGCATTTTGGGACTATTGAATATTTTCCACCAGTGATTCTGCACAAAAATTTGGACTTCGGGAACAAGTATCTGGAACGGATGCCTATATCCAGTATCTTTGATAATTATGTGATGTGGGTAAATTGTGACGCTTTGCAGGTCCAACTCTTCGTGCAGGTTGAAGTAATCTCGAGTGAGATCTTCTGAAGTTTCCACCTTAAATAACTTGAGCGCAAACTGTGATATGTAGAGCGGAGCCCCTGCAATCCTGGTGACAAATACTAATGTATAAATCAGCAGGCCAATCCCGGCCCGGGCCGCTGCTCATGTTCTTTGCTGAAATGTCACCTGTTCCTATCTAACGATTTGCATAATGCAAAGCTTCTCACTCGTAAAATACAGATTAAGAAGGGAAGCAAAGAGTCATTCCCGAAGCATGGAGGCATTTCAGAAAAAAAGAGGCTTCTTTTTTAACCCAATGTTTGGTTTTTGCAATATTTCAAGGTCTCCGATACCTTTTCAGCACTTAAAAATGAAAATAAAAATCAAAATCTAATCTTTAGACATATTATTAGTATTGTTATTATTTTTACTAACATTTTTTTTAATCGCTCAATACTTTTCATTTATATTTTTATCACTTTATTATTTATGTTTTTTTGCATTTGTTATGTATGTTCTTATTAAAAAAAATATTCAGCTGCAAAACTGGTGAGAAACTTTGTTTTGTTATAAATTAAGTTTCTTCCATTTTTTAACACAATAAATATAACAGGTATTATGATGATGATGATTATTATTATTATTACTGTTATGATTAATAATAATAACAATAATAATAATATTTTTATATTTATCTTAGTAAATAGTAAATTTTGTAAATATGTAGTAACTATATTTTATATAGTAATCTCAATGATTCAGCATTTCTTTCTAGTTTCCTTTCTTTTAAATGATTTTTTTTAAAAAACATTAATTTATTCTATTACTATACTACCTTTTTTTTTTTTTTTTTTACAAAATTTCATTGAATTTAATTCAGTTTGCTCGTTTATAGCATTACCCAAGAAAGCTAACGTTTGATGTCTTTTAACCTTTTGTCCTTAAATCCTTTATTATTATTAGTAATTACATTCTCATGATTAATTATTTATTATTATTATTAACAATACAATACTTTTATTCTTATTATTATTCTCATTATTTATTATTGTTATTCTTATCATTATTCTCATTATTATTATCATCATTATTTTCATCTGAAAAGCTTTGCCAAGAAGAGATGAAAAAAAATAAATAAAGAAAGAATTAGATGCAAAAAAAAGAACCAAAATCTTGAAATTATACTTTGTTCTTCTTTTACTTTTTTAAATTAAATATGTAAAAAGATTAAATATTCAATCTATTTCTTATCTTCCATTTTATGCCTTGCAAAAATTTTGCAAGGAAGTCAATCATTGATTTAGCAGTAAGCGAGCAATAAAAATCCCAAATATTTAGGACCAAGACTTTTCAGATAGCGCCCTGATTGCAAATCTGTTCCTAAATTTATAAGCTGAGCAGTGGTCTACAGGGGAAGCTTTTTAAGACTATGATCTAAAGTTATAGGGCAGGATGGTGGCTCAGTGGTTAGAACTGTTGCTTTGCCGCTCTGGGGTCCTGGGTTCAAATCCCACTGAGTGAGGACAATGTCTGCAAGGAGTTTGTAATGATCTCCTGTGTTTGGGTGAGTTTCCTCCCAATGACTGATCAGGAACTTAAAAGAATGTTAGCGTTGGAAGGGACCTCCAGGGTCATTGTGTTCAACCCCCTGCTCAATGCAGGATTCGCTAATGATCCCAGACAGATGTCTTTCCAGCCTCTGTTTGAACACTTCTCCATTTCAGTTTCATTCCATTGCTTTTCATGTGCAAATGAGAATAAGGATGATCCCTCTATACTGTGACAGCCCTTCAGATATTTGTAGATGGCTATTAAGTCTCCTCTTATCCTTTTTTTGCAAGCTAAACATTCCCAGATCCTTTAACCATTCCTCGTAGGACATAGTTTGCAGTCCGCTCACCATCCTGGTACGTCTTCTCTGATCTTGCTCTAGTGATGATCTCTGAACACTGTGACAGCCCTTCAGATATTTGTAGATGGCTATTAAGTCTCCTCTTATCCTTTTCTTGCAAGCTAAACATTCCCAGATCCTTTAACCATTCCTCGTAGGACATAGTTTGCAGTCCACTCACCATCCTGGTAGGTCTTCTCTGATCTTGCTCTAGTGACTTAGGTTTGGAGCCCCAATGGGGACAGTGAAGATGTCTGTTAAGTGCTGCAGAATATTATGGCCTTATAGAAGCGTTGCATAACAAATATATAAAATTGTAGTCAAAACATTATTTTTAGGGTACATGCATGTGTTTTAAACATGGACTTTTAAAAGAGTTATTTGTGTCGCTATTTCAGTCGTTTCCTGTTTTTTCAACGTTTTTTGGAAGATTTCCCATGTGGTTTTTTTTTTACTGTCTCTTTCCAGTCTTTTTTAACTCCATTGAATAATAAATAAACCAATAAGATTTTTTTACGTAAAATGTATGAATAAACTATCCAAAAGATGTCCGGTGGTCTTTTGAGCTTTGTTATTGACTTGTTTTGTAAAGTATAAGAGCATCTTCCAAGCAGAGGTAACTACTTGGCGTTTATAGAAATCTCAAGTGGTTAAAATAAGGTAAAAAGCCTGAACATGTGCACAGAAAGTTGTTTTTATATATAAATGCTTATGTTCATTCTTGTGAGCATTTTCTGATAGATTTTTCAGGTGGTTTCCACCTGAAAAAGTTCATGTTGGCAAGCACTCTTAACCCCATGACTTATTGACGTATAACTATGTCATGTCCCTGTCATTGATGCAGGCTCAAGCGCTGAGCCTGCATCTTTCCCCGCACATGACAGCTGATTTAATCAGTCATCATGTGCTTTTAACAGTCAGAGAATTCCACCATGGCTGTTAATCAGTTAAATCCTGCTGTCAGTCTCTGTGGAAGCATGTCATTAATCCCGCTCATCAGCACCTCTGTCAGGTGATTGGGGGCGCCGTTGGGTTGCCTTGACATCCAGGGGTCTGCTAAAGAGACCCTTGTGTCTGCCATTAGGATAATTCTGTGAATACTGGCTTGAGGCAAATAATTTCCTCTAGACATAGCAATGCTATGTATAATAAAGGTAATCGGACGATCGCAGCTTCAAGTCTCCAAAAGGGACTATTAAAGTCAGTCAAATGTTAAAAGAAATTTTTAAAAAATACCGTATTTTTCGCTTTATAAGACGCTCCGGATTATAAGACGCACCACAATTTTTGAGGAGAAAAATAAGAAAAAAATATTTTTTAATAAAATGGTGGTGCCTCTTATAATCCTTGCATCTTATTGCTTACCGGGGTTGGTGGCTGCGGTGTAGAGGGGTCCCAGGCTCGCTGCTGGAGGAGGCAGGCGTGGAGTGATGCTGCAGGCCGCATTCAGGGATGAGGGGGGGCTCCGATGTGTGCTGTTGCTGCTGCAGAGTCTTGTGCTGGTGTCAGGTTTCTCCACTTGTCCGGCGGTTGGAGGCCGGTGCTGCGGGTGCTCCGGTGCGGCGTTGTGTGCCCATCGATGCCCGGGGCTCTGCCGACATTGTTCAACAGACCAGAGCCCCAGCATTTCCTCGGTTCCCTGTATATGTGCGCTGAAGTGCCGGTAAAAAAAAAATGGCCGCCGGCGCGTGCGCAGATGGGATCTCGGGACCAGTTCTCGAGAGATGAGATCTGAAATCTCATCTCTCGAGAGCTGGGTCCCGAGATCCCATCTGCGCACGCGCGGCGGCCATTTTTTTGCAGGCACCACCGCGCGCACACAGGGAACCCAGGGAAAATGGCCGCCGGCGCGTGCGCAGATGGGATCTCGGGACCCACCTCTCGAGAGATGAGATTTCAAATCTCATCTCTCGAGAACTGGGTCCCGAGATCCCATCTGCGCACGCACCGGCGGCCATCTTTTTACCGGCACACAGGGAACTGAGGAAATGCCGGGGCTCTGGCCTGTCGCACAATGTTGGCAGAGCCCCGGGCATCGACGGGCACACAACGCGGCACCGGACACACCCGCAGCAGCGGCCAGCAACCGCCGGACGCCCCCGATCACAGCCTAGGTAAGGCATGTCCGCTTTGTAAGACGCACCCCTGTTTTCCTCCCAAATTTTGGGGAAAAAAAGTGCGTCTTACAAAGCGGAAAATACGGTATATAAAAAAAATTAAAAAGTTCAGATCACTCCCCTTTTGCCCCATTGAAAAAAATGAAACAGTTAAAAAAATATGCAAAATTGGTATCACAAATGTCCGATCTATCAAAATATAAAATAAATTAATCCGATTGGCAAACGCCGTAACAAGAAAAAAAATAGGAATTACGTTTTTTTGTCCGCCGCAACATTGCAATAAAATACAATGAGAAGTGATAAACCCCAAAATGGAATAAATAAAAACGTCAGCTAAGGGCACAAAAAATAAGCCATCACCCAGCAAATGAAAGCGCTATGGGTCTCGGAAAGTGGCGACAAATGAAAAAAAAAAATTTTCCTACAAATTTGACAATTTATTTTCACTACTTAAATAAAAGCTAAACTATACATGTTTCATATCTGTGTATATGAAATGACCTGGAGAATCATATTACTGGGTCAGTTTTATCATATAGTGGATATTGTGGAATTGCACTTTTTTTTTGTAATTTCACTGCAATTGGAATTTTTCCCCCATTTTCCAGTACAGTATGAGGTCAAATCTATGGTGTCATTCAAAAGTACAACAGGTTTCACGAAAAACAAACCCTCATATGAATATATTGACGGAAAAATAAAAAATGTATTGCTCGTGGAAGAAGTGGAGGAAAAAACTAAAACATGGGGAATGACCATGGTGTGAAAGAGTTAATTCATTTCTAGTAATTTGAATTTTGGCAGTGAAGCTTATGGAAAAAAATTATTCCTTAGTTTACTGAGAATTTTTTCATTTTCATTATTGGTGAAACCAAGCCTTAAAGAAGCCAAATCATAAAACCAAACATTGCTGCATTTTTTTTATTTGTTCCACAAGTTTGGCTGAAAAAAACTAATTCGGTTGGCATAGATAAATGGAAGTGCTTTTCAATCCCAGCTTTCTGACACTGGACGACGACATTGCCACCCAAAATCCTTTGGTAATCTTCAGATTTCATGATGACTTGCACACAGTTAAGGCACCCTGTGCCAGAGGCAGCAAAATAACTCCAAAACATCTTTGAATCTCCACCATATTTGACTGCAGGTACTGTGTTCTTTTCTTTGTATGCCTCATTCTGTTTTCGGTAAACAGTAGAATAATGCGCTTTATCAAACAGCTCTTTTATAGTCTCATTTGTCCACAAGACACTTTCTCAGAAGGATTTTGGCTTGCTCATGTAATTTTAGCAAACTGCAGTCTAGCTTTTATATGTCTCTGTGTCAGCTGTGGTGAAATGTCGACTGATAGTACACACTGACACTGATGCACCCTGAGCTTGAATTTCTTTGGACCTTGATTGCGGCTGCTTGGCCACCATCTGGATTATCCTGGGTTGGGATCCTTCATTAATTTTCTTCTGTCGTCCACATCTAGGGAGATTAGTTAGAGAGCCATCGGTTGAAAACTTCTTGATTATGTTGCACACCGTGGACAAAGAAACATCAAGATCTCTAGAGATGGAAGTGTGACCTCGAGAAGGTTAATATTTTTCAATAATTTTGGTTCTCAAGTCCTCAGACAGTTCTCTTCTCCTCTTTCTGTTCTCACAGACACATAATGCAAAGATTGAGTCAACTTCATGTTGCCCACAACTGTTACTTTCCACAGGTGAGTGTGAACGAGCATCACATGCTTGAAACAAAGTTGTTTACGCACAATTTTGGAAAGGTACTAACAATTTTGTCCGGCTTATTTTTGGGGTTCTTTGTGAAATTATGTCCAGTTTACCTTTTTTCTCAGTTTTTTTTGTGTTGCTTCAATTCACACAAAGGAAATAAATATGTGTTTAACAAAGCATGTGTAATTGCAATAATTTTCTGGGAGAACTACAGTTTTTTTTGCAGATTATAAGACACACTTTTTGCCCTCAATTTTGGGAGAAAAATGCGGCTGCATCTTAAAGTTTGAATGCATCTTACCGGAGGATTGGTGGCGGTGGAGTGGGGTCATGTGAGACAGGGTTGCCGCTGGTGGCAGCAGGAGTGAGGCGATGCTGCGGGTCCTAAGCTGGGAGGAGGTGTCCCCGCTCCACACCTACAGATTGCTCTCCTGGCTGTGGGCTTCAGGAAAATGGCCGCCGGAGGGAGTGCATGCACAGATTAAGACTTTGGCTCAATGATGGTAAGCTAAATTCGGACAATAAGAAGGACTCTCATTTGCCACATTACATTTTTTTTCCTATTTTCCTCCTCAAAATTTGCATCTTATGGTCCAGTGAGATTTATAGTCCGCAAAATATGGTACTTCATTTTCTCAAACAATTTCAAGGGTGTCAACACTTTCGGACATTCGGATCCACTCTCTCAGGTAGGCATTAGATAGCATTCACACAGACAATGTAATTTGGGCAAAACAGGTACAGTTTTATTGCTTTCATAAAACTTCAAGGGATTCAAAATAAAAACACAGCCACTTCTTGCGCAAAGGCAGCAGCAAATGTACAGTTCATTTAGCAGGGCACATATATCGGTGTGGGCTCACAAGGACAGCTTACAGTCCATTCTCCTGGAGAAAATTTCATACGCAGAAGAAGCCCGATCCCAAAAGTCTCAGTATCCTCTTCAGCCCGAGCTCCAACAGCTTCCACTGCCAAATAGAAATATTCTACTCCATGCACAGTTCAGACTGAACAGACTGCATCTTTCACAAGGTTCTCTGCAGCTCCAACACTCAGACTGCACAGCTTTCCTAGCTAACCCGTGCAGTCTCCATTCAGAGAGAAATCTTGGCAAGTCTCTTTCTCTGCTCACATCTTGGCTGATCACTCACCAGCTCCAGCACACTCGAATTTTCATCCAGTAGAATGACACCCACTTTGTGAACACAGACCTTGGTTATTGTAAAAAAACCCAGACAGGTGCATCAAATTAAGACCTGCAGTGCTAGGATTTAACCCAAACCTACCTGGCTTTTGTAGAATATATATTACTTGTTAAAATAATACAGAACTTTAAAAAAATATATATAAACATACACATACAGTATATACACACATATATATATATATATGCGTGTGTGTATATATATATATATACATATATATATACAGTACATAAAAAATAACTATAGATGTTCGGAATCACCATAATATTACTGACCTGAAGAATCATGTTGCCAGGTCAATTTTATCAGTCAAAATCAGTTAAAATAAAACTAAAATAAAAATGTTGGAAAAGTTTTTTTGTTTTTTTTTTTACTATGTCAGCCTACTTGAATTCCCCCCACACACTATTTTTTAATACATTATATGGTAAAATAAATAGCTTGATTCAAAACTTCAAACAAAAAAAATAAAGTCTTCGTATGGTCGAAAACTAGAAAAGTTATGATTTTTGGAAAAGGCTAAGAAAAAAATGAAAGATCAAAAATGACTATCGGAAGGGGTTAATCTTGAAAGGGATGGATGATATTTATTTTCTTGTCCTATGTATTGTAATGTGTAATTCCATTCATCACCGGTCGGAGTTGCCGATTACTTGGTTACCTCTCGGAGAACGACTTGGTAAGTTGGAGTTGGGCTTATTAAATCTGCGGCAGCCCTCTGAACCCCCTGGTTACACTCTAGGATTGCTGAGTGCCCCCGATAACTCACAGCTGCTGATAAACTCCGCTGGTAATGGCTTTTTGCTAATGAGAAAAGTGCCGCTGATTATGACAAATAGCCGTGGACCAACAGGCTAAGCTGCGACACAGCCTCCCAATTGTCAGAGCGGCTGATTTTTGCATTTCATTATTTTCTCTCTGATGCACACTGCCCCCTTTCCATCCCGAGACGACTTTCCGAGCGGCTTGTCACTATTTTAATAACACTTCTTTATCTCCATTCTCCCCTCCGAAGCCGCCACACAGACAGCCGGGGAGCGCGGGCGCCCCTCTACACGCGCCATTGTTTGGAAGTTATCAGTTATAATTGCTTAGACCGCCATACCGGGACTGTGGGATTTTTAGGCTTCTTGTGTAGTTTTTATATTTAACCCTATGATGACTAATATTATGATATTTTGTAATGTCCATGGATGTTGGTGTGAATATCACGTCTAAAGATGGCAGAGCATGATAATTACAGAGACAAGCGGCGCTGGTGACGCTCATCTCCTCCTAAAGGAGATCAATCATGTAGGAAGTTTCTTCTGCTGTGTCAACTAGTGAGAGACTGATGTATCATACACTCCATGGTGGATCCCAGCTAAAGAACCCATATCACGCCTCAGCTGCTGCAGAACCTCATAATACACCTCAGCTGCTGCAGAACCTCATAATACACCTCAGCTGCTGCAGAACCTCATAATACACCTCAGCTGCTGCAGAACCTCATAATACACCTCAGCTGCTGCAGAAGATCATAATACATATCTGAACGACTGCAGAACCTCATAATACACAGCACCTGCTACAAATTATAATATGCACTTCAGCTGCTTCAGAACCTCATGACAGCTCAGAAGTTACAGATGTCTATTTTATTCTTATTATGTTGTTTATAAGGATGTTGGTGTTTCATATCAATCAAGGCAGACAAGATTATTCCACTAAAGATTCACAAACAGGTTCTGCAGCAGCTGCAGCTTCCTCACATATACTGTATATACTGTATATAGTCACAACATTTCCAGCCTATCTCCGATAATGCCATAGAGAATGAATGGGGCTGAGAATGTCGGACCCCCAGTACTCAGTAAGTTATGTCTCATCCTGTCATTAGGAAAAAATCTAATAAACACATTAAGGGGGTCGACCACTTTAACTGTCTTCAAATAAATGTGTTGTGGACATGATTTTGTGGCGTATACTAATATACAAGTATCACAGCTTCTCCTCCTTCCTCATGGGCTGCGCTGCTCTCCTGGCCACAGAATGTCATGTGACCAAGTGAAGTGTTTTCTATTGGAGGAGGCTGATGGGTAGGTTCAGTCACATGATGACATTTTGTGGACAGGAGAGCAGTGCAGACCATGAGGAAGGTGGAGAAGCGATAATACTTATATATGAGTAGGGGTCTTCTGGAATCATAAAAAATATAATAATACACACATATATTATTCTTGGGGGATAAAAAAAAGCAGCACTCTTGTTTAGGGGCTTTTTGCAGGTAATTAATGTCATAAACATTAAGCATGTGAGCAGTTACATCTCCACAGAGCAGATCGCATGACATCTAGTGGAAATCACAAGTAAGTCCACAGTGGGGTTGTACAGTGTATGCGGCATCCCCGGGCTGGGTGTGTAGTGTCGTGGTACTCGACTATAAGGAGCCCATCTATATACAGGTAATTGTGTAGGATACACCGATGCAAGTTACACCTGCACATAGTCTTAATGTTCACTGTTTATGTGCAAACACATAGTAATAGTAAATCTTCTGTGCACACACAAGTTGAAATGTTTGCCATCCAGACTCTTACTTTTCCTTCCTCAGATATTTTGTATGGACTCAGGAGCACCATGTACAGAGATATCCGGCTATTGTACAGCATTGGTCATTAGATACATTGCTATAGTCCTCAGCACACGATGATTAGCATGTCACGTGCCCCACCCTGTGTGACACGGCCAGCGGGCCGGTAACTAATACAGCAGGACACGGCACGTGTAATTGTCCAGTGTGACAAGGCCCGCAGGCCGGTAACTAATACAACAAGACAAGGGATAGGGAAACATTTACAACGATGGGGCCTTGCGATAGGGAACGGGGGATGTGGAGACCTCCTGCACTCCCCTGAGTCAGTGTCCCTAACACCCCTAATGCTCCCTATGCCGGTTCCGCACCGGGCACTGATCACGAACCTGTCGCCCTAGCACACCCTACACCTATCCCTTACTAGGGAGCTGGGTGGTGCAGGCACTGGCCCCACCGCTGTACTAACACCAACTTGAGGAAAAGTGACAAACAGGGAAACACTTAGCTTTGCTCTGATGCACTTGCTCCAGACAACAGAGTCCAACACTTGAGTGCATCTTCCTCCCACCATGTCCAACACCTGGGTGCACTGTCCAGCAACGGAGTCCAGCATCTTGAGTCCAGATTTACACCATAGCTGCCACTCCACCAAGCTTTGCAAGAATTCTTCACTGACACCATAGCTGCCACTCCACCATGCTTTACATGAACTCCTCGCTGACACCATAGCTGCCACTCCAGGACTCTGACTGAGCTGTCCTGGACTCTCCTCAGATCCTTCCTTCACCCAGCATGGTTGGAAAAGCCCAACAATATCACCAATGTGAGTCAGAACAACTGACACACCTTTATTGAGTAAACACACCTGTTAGTGATTCCCATGCAATTACACTAACCACCACTGGGGGAAAACTATCTCTAAAAACACCAGTGCAATGACCATACTGGCCACCGGGGCAAAACTATCTCTAAAAACACCAGTGCAATGACCATACTGACCACCGGGGGCAAAACTATCTCTAAGCACAAAGCTTAGGGAGAGGAAAAGAAAAAGTTACCAGTGCGCTTATCTGACATGATCCCGCATGGATCATGGCAGTACCCTCCCCTTAATGAGGGGTGTCTGGACCCTCAAAACCGCTCCTCATCAGGAACCACCCACAGAGGGGACGCCCAGATCCAGAGTTCCCCCCAGCAACCACCTGCACTTCAGGTTTATGACAAATGCACCGCTGGTATTGGCATTATAAGTTCTGGAGGCACCACACATCTCCAAAGCGCCATCCTGGGGAACGAGTTATATATGTGCATGTTTGATATGAGCTGGTAAGACTCCACAACACACTCCCACTAGATTTTTTTTGGTGGGACCCATACACGCTCGTTCACACTCAGGTCCGGAACTGAACGTTTATTGCCACACATTCGTTTGTCAATATTTGGGGAAATCTCTCTGGAATTGACAACAGAGGCGTCCCCCTGTGTCACCACACTCACACCCCCGCACTCCACCAAGGGGTACACCACCCCCCAACCCTTTCCACCATAAGGTCTGTGCCTCCAGGGTTGGCTAATCACGAGGGTAGAGACTTGCCCCTACTCCCCCGCAGCACACCTGCTGCTCACACCGGAGAGGGAGGGGCCTGGGATATGGAGGAAAAATACATTCCCTGGTCGCCTTCCTCCACACGACCAGGAGGGGGCGGCTTTTAAGGTGGTATGGAAGATTTGGCGTGAGCCCCACAGACTATAACACCAGTCTGCTCACTACCGGGACATACCCCTTCACCTCTGGGAACCCCAGACAGCACCATGGGGACACCAACTCCACCCACCTGTCTGGGTGCGTCCGCCTGTATGAGCAAGTCCCGCTCCCCAGCAGCGACTCTAGGGGGCTTCATTGCCAGCCGCTATTTGATTTTCCGGTTGAGTCAGAGGGAAGGCCCCAGATCCTGATTACTGCTGCTGGAACTGCTTACACACCATGCAGCTCCTCATTCACTTCAGTGAGGCCCAGCAGCAAATGCTCACAGGTCTGAACATGGCCTGAGGTTCACCAGAAAAAAAAAATGTATGGGTTGGTGATAATGTCACGTGCCCCGTCCTGTGTGACATGGCCAGCGGGCCGGTAACTAATACAACAGGACACAGCACGTGTAATTGTCCAGTGTGACACGGCCCGCAGGCCGGTAACTAATACAACAAGACACAAGGGATAGGGAAACATTTACAATGGTGGGCCCTGCAATAGAGAAAGGGGGATGTCGAGACCTCCTGCACTCCCCTGAGTCAGTGTCCCTAACACCCCTAATGTTCCCTATACAGGCTCCTCACCTGTCGCCGATCAGGATACCTGTCATCCTAGCACACCCTACACCTATTCCTTACTAGGGAGCTGGGTGCTGCAGGCACTGGCCCCACTGCTGTACTAACACCAACATGAGGAAAAGTGACAAACAGGGAAACACTTAGCTTTGCTCTGATGCACTTGCTCCAGGCAACAGAGTCCAACACCTGAGTGCATCTTCCTCCCACCATGTCCAACACCTGGGTGCACTGTCCAGCATTGGAGTCCAGCACCTGAGTGCAGCTGTCTAGCAGCGGAGTCCAGCACCTGAGTGCAGCTTCCAGCAAAAGAGTCCAGCAACTGAGTGCAGCTCTACAACATAGCTGCCACTCCACCAAGCTTTGCAAGAATTCTTCACTGACACCATAGCTGCCACCTCCACCATACTTTACACGAACTCCTCGCTGACTCCATAGCTGCCACTCCAGGACTCTGACTGAGCTGTCCTGGACTCTCCTCAGCTCCTTCCTTCACCCAGCATGGTTGGAAAAGCCCAACAATATCACCAACGTGAGTCAGAACAACTGACACACCTCTATTGAGTAAACACACCTGGTTAGTAATTCCCGTGCAATTACACTAACCACCACCAGGGGAAAACTATCTCTAAAAACACCAGTGCAATGACCATACTAGCCACCGGGGCAAAACTATCTCTAAAAACACCAGTGCAATGACCATACTGGCCACCGAGGGCAAAACTACAAAGCTTAGGCTGGTTTCACATTTGCGCTTTTGTGCGCAGCGCACCGTGCGCACCAGGGCGCATGCGCACTGCGCACCTATATTTAACATGACGTGCGCATGGTCTTGCGCATACTTGCGTTTTCGTGCGCATGCGTTTTTTGTCTTTCGCGCCAGGCGCGTCAGACGCAACATGTTGCATTTTTGGTTCCGCCCTGTCTCGTCAAAAAAACGCATGCGCACGCTTGCGCACGGAATGCGCAAAAACACCACATTGGAGCCTATGGGAGCGCATGCGTGCGCATGGTCTTGCGCAGGCTTGCGTTTTTTATGCGCATGCGTTTCTAAGATAAACACGCCTGGAATGTGGTCTAGACAGTAAAAAAAAAAAAATTAAAACAAGGTGATAAAATGGTGTGGGCACTGGGATTCCACAACAGATTGCTCAACGAGTGGACACACAGCTAAGCACAAGCTGCACCAATGTAAGTATGAAAAACCTAATGTCTGGCTGAAATTTCAATACATTTCTATGTACTTATGTCTCTTTTTTTTTTATTGCAGCATGTCTTCATCTGGTGATGAATATGTCCCCGGGACAGGGCAAGAGGCAGAAGAAGAGAGTACCATGCTTCCGTATGGATTGGTAAAAATATTCACATGTGGTTAATTTTTTTTGTTTAATTTTCAGACCTCATCCTCCACCACGCCACCACCACCGGAGGAACGGCAGGAGCAGCAAGGCCAAGTGCGGGCGGGAAGACGGGATGTAAGTACAGACGGACTGTTTTTTTTTACTTAATTTCTATGCTGGTTTATTTTCTTTTTTTTTGGAACTGTATTGAAAATTCTTTCAGGTGTTTTTTTTTTTATGTTTTTGGTAAATTTTTATTAGTATTTTTTGGTAATTTTCCTTGTTTTTTTTTGCTGCTTTTTTGGTTACAGATTTTTTTTAAACTTAATTTCTAGGCTGGTTTATTTTCTTTTTTTTTGGTAATCATTTTTTAAAGTTTTTTTTTTTAATTTTCATGGTTGCTTTTTTCGGTGTTTTTTGCTTTTTTTGCATTTATTTTCATTTAAAACAAAACATTTTTTCATGGCTTGTGTATCAATATCTAAAGCTCAAAGTGTGTATGTGTGTATGTATGTGTGTGTGTGTGTGTGTGTATGTTTGTTTGTATGTTTGGGTATATGGGCACGGGACTATGGGATGGCGGATATGTATGATGGGTATATGGGCACGGGACTATGGGATGGAGGATGTGTGATGGGTATATGGGCACGGGACTATGGGATGGCGGATATGTATGATGGTATATGGGCACGGGACTATGGGATGGCGGATATGTATGATGGTATATGGGCACGGGACTATGGGATGGCGGATATGTATGATGGTATATGGGCACGGGACTATGGGATGGAGGATATGCATGATGGGTATATGGGCACAGAACTATGGATTGGAGGATGTGTGATGAGTATATGGGCACAGGACTATGGGATGGAGGATAATTATAATTTTCTATAACTAACCACAGTTCTACTATGCCCGGGCAGCACCGGGCTCTTCAGCTAGTTTTCTAGATTTTTCATTTTAAAATCTTTCAAAGATTAATGTTTGTCTTTCTTTTCTAGGCTCCACAGCAGGAGGAGGACCTCGCCCTGGACAACGACGAGCTCATCCGTCTAGTCCAGGAGCGAGTCCCGTTGTGGGACACCCGTCACCAACTGCACTCGGACAACGTGGTGATCCGGCGGCTCTGGAACGAGGTGGCCGAATCGCTGATGGATGGCTGGGACAACGCCTCTCCCCGGGTCCGCAAGGATTTTCGTAAGTATTTAAATGCAGTGTGATGCAGCAGTGATCTTGGCCGGGATCACCCAACTGTGTGTGATGCTATTAACTCCATGGAGTTTCTATCATCACACACAGTTGGATGATCACATCCTCCAGTGCATAGTCTTACTTTTTTTCTTTTTTTTTTTTTTCCCGCAATGCCCATTAGTACTGTGGAAAAGTACTTCTTGTAGTTGTAGTACTCAGAGCCACTTCTTGCAGGTTTTGTGATGCGGATGTGCTTCCCGTCCACCGCTCCTAGGCAGTTCGGGAAATTGCAGACTGCCCAGAATTTTTCCGATATTTGAAGCCACTTTTCGGCAGTGGGCAATGGCAGAAACTCCGGACACAGAACATCCCACAGAGCCCTGCAGCTGTCGGCAACAATCCCGGATAAAGTTGAGATTCCCAGCCGGTACTGGAAATGCAGGGATGAAAGACTCTCTCCAGTTGCCAGGAACCTGCAAAACATAAAAAGAAAAAATAATTATATTTCTGTCTTGGGTATTACTAAAAACACTGAAAATAAAAAAGTACATGGCCTAACTATTTTGCATGTTTTTTTAATACAACATAGCAAAAAAACATTTTATAAAGGCTTGGGATTAGTACATGACAGAAGAAAAACCATTATGCAAAAAAGCAATTTCCCAAAAATAATGTTAAAATTCAATAGCCAAAAAAAACGATTTTTTTTGGCAAAAAAAAAAAAAAATGGAAAAAGCCAAAAAAATTATGCAAACATAACAACATACATACCGTAAGGTGACAAGGAGCCTTTCTTCGGGAGGAATGGCACGCCGGAGCTGAGTGTCCCGTCTCCGGATGTTTCCTTCAACCATACCCAGCAAGTCACGGAAGCTTTCCTGGGACATCCGTGTATAGTCAGCAAATTTCTCCGGGTTTTCCTGGAGCTCGCTGTACAGCGTGTGATATGCTCCACGGCTTGCCCGGAGTTCGATAATTGGATGCCTCCAAAACCGACGCCGCTGCCGTCTCTGCTGTCTCTCCCTCTCCCTTTCTTGCTGGCAACAAAAGGCATACGCCTGAGACAGCGCAATGTCAAGATCCAGCTTGAAGAGGAAATTATCCAGACGCAGGTCCATCTTGACACCGGAAACAGCAGCAAAATCTGATGAATTCAGCAGTACAGGGTCTATAAAACATTCCAATGACAAACGCCCACTGGTGACCCATTGGTGTTCAAGGATTTTTCTATTGTGAAATGTCACAACTAAAAACGCATGCGCATAAAAAACGCAAACGCATGCAAAAACGCATGTAAAACGCAAGTACGCTGCGTTTTTTTGACGCATCAGCGTGCGCATGACGTAAAAAAACGCGCGTTTGTTTTGCGTTTTTCTTTGCGTTTTTTATGCTCCCGATGCGCTGCGCAAAAAAACGCTAATGTGAAACTAGCCTTAGAGAGAAGAAAAGAAAAGGTTACCAGTGCTCTTATCTGACATGATCCCGCATGGATCATGACATAGCAGCCATCCATGAGAATTAACATACTCCAGCTTTCCATCCTAAACCACTTCCATCACAGCCACATTGACTACAAATTGTGACCTTCTTCAGTTACCACCACTACGTACTTTGACTACATCACCAATAATGTACAATGGTCTTTTCCTCCACCACATTTACCACCATTCCGGGACACCACCATCTACCTCCATCCGTTACCTTTACGACACAATATTGACACTGTGTAAAACCATCTAAACATTTTATATCCACCCTATTGTAGCTGCTGATACCAAAAATCAAAACATAAAACAACAAAAAAGTAATAAGAAAAGCAGAAAACAAATCCAAATAAAGCCTCAATCAGACAGTCATAGTATTAGGCATACACTTTATAAGCAACCTCTTCTGATATTTACATCAGCACAAACACTGCAGCCGTACATCACCAAGCACAATGCCGAGCACAAGATGGAGTGGTGTAAAACCGTCACCACTAGACTGTGGATGAAACATGTTCTGTGCAAAAATGGATTACACTTCTCTCTCTGGCGTCTGATGGATGAGCTTGGGTTTGGTGAAGGCCAGGAGAACATTACCTGCATTGTGCCCACTGAGGGATAATACTATGGGTTTTGTTTTTCTGGGGCCAGCCTACTCCTCTTAGTTCCAGTGAAGGAAAATCTTGCATTGTGAAATGGTGGAGAATTTTATATTCCAGCTTTGTGGGAACAGTTTGAGGAAGAACGTTTTCTGCTTCTCATGACTGTGCCCAGTGCACAAGGTCCATAAAGACATGGTTGGGGGAGTTTGGTAAAAGCACATCACGTGCTGCACAGAGCCTGGATTTCCTCTCCAACCAGAGATTGTGATCCCGGTATCTCCTCAACATCAGGGTCTGACCTCATAAATGCTCTTCTGCACGAATGGGCAAAAATTCTCACAGATGCCTCCAAAATCTTGTAGAAAGTCTTCCCGGAAGTCGGGAGCCTGGTGGAGGCCCATGTGCCGGTCAAGTTAATTCTTCTGTAACATTCAGCCGCAGGCTAGGCGTCAGAGACTCTGATTTGGGCTAAATACAACAATACAAGAGTAGTTCTGTATAAAGCACAAGCAATCAAATGCAAGGTGTGCTGTCAGGATTCTCCGGTGCTGGCGCTGAGAGCGGGCAGGTGTGTGACCGCGAGCATGTGATTTGCATACATGCGGACAAGTGCTGACTAGACATGCGCGGCCTTGCACAATGGAAGTGTAATAAGTAGAGTTGAGCGATACCGTCCGATACTTCAAAGTATCGGATCGGAATGGATCGGCCGATCTTAAAAAAAAGTATCGGTATCGCCGATTCCGATACCGGAAGTCCCATTCAAGTCTATGGGACTTCCGGTATCGGAATAAGAAAAACCCTGTTTTTCCCTTGTACAGCCTCTCTGGGGTCTGTACGGGCCTTTCGGGGGGCTGTGCTGGCCTGCCAGGGGGTCTGTGCAGGCTCCGGTGGTCTGTGCCGGCCTGCCGGGGGGCTGTGCCGGCCTGCCGGGGGGGCTGTGCAGGCTCCGGTGGGCTGTGCCGGCCTGCCGGGGGGCTGTGCAGGCTCCGGTGGGCTGTGCCGGCCTGCCGGGGGGCTGTGCCGGCCTGCCGGTGGTCTGTGCAGGCTCCGGTGGGCTGTGCCGGCCTGCCGGGGGGCTGTGCCGGCCTGCCGGGGGGCTGTGCAGGCTTCGGGGGTCTGTGCAGGCATCGTCCGATGGGACTACAAGTCCCATCGGGCGATGCCTGCTACCATGACAGTGATTGACACATTAGCCAATGATGGGACAGTAGTAGTCCCATCATCCGGCTAATGTGTTGAATGTAAAAAAAAAAAAAAAAATTACATGCTACATACATGCTACATTCATACTACATACATGCTACATTCATACTACATATATACTACATGCAACATACATACTACATATATACTACATGCATGCAACATGCATACTACATATATACTACATGCATGCAACATGCATACTACATATATACTACATGCTACATACATACTACATATATGCTACATATATACTACATGCATGCTACATACATACTGCATGCTACATACATACTACATATATACTACATGCATGCTACATACATACTACATATATACTACATACATACTACATGCATGCTACATGCTACATACATACCACATACATACTACATACATACTACATACATACTACATGCTACATACATACTACATATATACTACATGCATGCTACATACATACTACATGCTACATATATACTACATGCTACATACATACTACATGCATGCTACATGCATACTACATACATACTACATGCATGCTACATACATACTACATGCTACATACATACTACATATATACTACATGCATGCTACATACATACTACATGCTACATATATACTACATGCTACATACATACTACATGCATGCTACATACATACTACATACATACTACATGCATGCTACATACATACTACATGCTGCATACATACCACATACATACTACATATATACTACATGCATGCTACATACATACTGCATGCTACATGCATGCTACATACATACTACATACATACTACATGCTACATACATACCACATATATACTACATACATACTACATACAATACATTCATACAATACATACATAGACATACAGTACATATAACATAGAGTAACATACTTACCAATACTTGTCACATTGTTCCCCGAAGCCATTGTCTTTTAAAGGAATAAATATTAACATAACAAACCACAAAAATACTCACCCACGATCCGAAGCAGTCCACGAGTGTGTCCCACGACGATCTTGGGTAGAGAACTGCAGCATCAGCTGATGCCGCCGTTCTCTACGGGCTGCAGGAATCCAATGACGGAAGGTAGGTATCCTTCCGCACTGTATTCCTCCGCCACTTAAAAAAAAAAAGTCCCTAGTCTCACTTTATGCCATTGCTGCGTGGGAAATTCCCACACAGCAATGGCATAAAGTGAGACTAGGGACTTTTTTTTTTATTAAGTGGCGGAGGAATACAGTGCGGAAGGATACCTACCTTCCGTCATTGGATTCCTGCAGCCCGTAGAGAACGGCAGCAACAGCTGATGCTGCAGTTCTCTACCCAAGATCGTCGTGGGACACACTCGTGGACTGCTTCGGATCGTGGGTGAGTATTTTTGTGGTTTGTTATGTTAATATTTATTCCTTTAAAAGACAATGGCTTCGGGGAACAATGTGACAAGTATTGGTAAGTATGTTACTCTATGTTATATGTACTGTATGTCTATGTATGTATTTTATGAATGTATTGTATGTAGTATGTATGTAGTATATATGTGGTATGTATGTAGCATGTAGTATGTATGTAGTATGTATGTAGCATGCATGTAGCATGCAGTATGTATGTAGCATGCATGTAGTATGTATGTGGTATGTATGTAGCATGTAGTATGTATGTAGCATGCATGTAGTATGTATGTAGTATGTATGTAGCATGCATGTAGTATGTATGTAGCATGTAGTATATATGTAGCATGTAGTATGTATGTAGCATGCATGTAGTATATATGTAGTATGTATGTAGCATGTAGTATGTATGTAGCATGCATGTAGTATGTATGTAGTATGTATGTAGCATGCATGTAGTATGTATGTAGTATGTATGTAGCATGTAGTATGTATGTAGCATGCATGTAGTATATATGTAGTATGTATGTAGCATGTAGTATGTATGTAGCATGCATGTAGTATGTATGTAGTATGTATGTAGTATGTATGTGGTATGTATGTAGCATGTAGTATGTATGTAGCATGCATGTAGTATATGTGTTATGTATGTAGCATGCATGTAGTATGTATGTAGTATGCATGTAGTATGTATGTAGTATATATGTGGTATGTATGTAGTATGTATGTAGCATGCAGTATGTATGTAGTATGTATGTAGTATATATGTAGTATGTATGTAGCATGTAGTATGTATGTAGTATGTATGTAGCATGTAGTATGTATGTAGTATGTATGTAGCATGTATGTAGTATGTATGTAGCATGTATGTAGTATGTATGCAGCATGTAGTATGTATGTAGCATGTAGTATATATGTAGCATGTAGTATGTATGTAGCATGCATGTAGTATATATGTAGTATGTATGTAGCATGTAGTATGTATGTAGCATGCATGTAGTATGTATGTAGTATGTATGTTGCATGCATGTAGTATGTATGTAGTATGTATGTAGCATGTAGTATGTATGTAGCATGCATGTAGTATATATGTAGTATGTATGTAGCATGCAGTATGTATGTAGCATGCATGTAGTATGTATGTAGTATGTATGTAGTATGTATGTGGTATGTATGTAGCATGTAGTATGTATGTAGCATGCATGTAGTATATGTGTTATGTATGTAGCATGCATGTAGTATGTATGTAGTATGCATGTAGTATGTATGTAGTATATATGTGGTATGTATGTAGTATGTATGTAGCATGCAGTATGTATGTAGTATGTATGTAGTATGTATGTAGCATGCATGTAGTATGTATGTAGCATGCATGTAGTATGTATGTAGCATGCATGTAGTATGTATGTAGCATGCATGTAGTATGTATGTAGTATGTATGTAGTATATATGTAGTATGTATGTAGCATGTAGTATGTATGTAGTATGTATGTAGCATGTAGTATATATGTAGTATGTATGTAGCATGTATGTAGTATGTATGTAGTATGTATGTAGCATGTATGTAGTATGTATGTAGCATGTAGTATGTATGTAGCATGCATGTAGTATATATGTTATGTATGTAGCATGCATGTAGTATGTATGTAGTATGTATGTAGCATGCATGTAGTATGTATGTAGTATATATGTGGTATGTATGTAGTATGTATGTAGCATGCAGTATGTATGTAGTATGTATGTAGTATGTATGTAGCATGCATGTAGTATGTATGTAGCATGCATGTAGTATGTATGTAGCATGTATGTAGTATGTATGTAGTATGTATGTAGTATATATGTAGTATGTATGTAGCATGTAGTATGTATGTAGTATGTATGTAGCATGCATGTAGTATGTATGTAGCATGCATGTAGTATGTATGTAGCATGCATGTAGTATGTATGTAGTATATATGTAGTATGTATGTAGCATGTAGTATGTATGTAGTATGTATGTAGCATGCATGTAGTATGTATGTAGCATGCATGTAGTATGTATGTAGCATGCATGTAGTATGTATGTAGTATATATGTAGTATGTATGTAGCATGTAGTATGTATGTAGTATGTATGTAGCATGCATGTAGTATGTATGTAGCATGCATGTAGTATGTATGTAGCATGCATGTAGTATGTATGTAGTATGTATGTAGTATATATGTAGTATGTATGTAGCATGTAGTATGTATGTAGTATGTATGTAGCATGTAGTATATATGTAGTATGTATGTAGTATGTATGTAGCATGTATGTAGTATGTATGTAGTATGTATGTAGCATGTATGTAGTATGTATGTAGCATGTAGTATGTATGTAGCATGCATGTAGTATATATGTTATGTATGTAGCATGCATGTAGTATGTATGTAGTATGTATGTAGCATGCATGTAGAATGTATGTAGTATATATGTGGTATGTATGTAGTATGTATGTAGCATGCAGTATGTATGTAGCATGTAGTATATATGTAGTATGTATGTAGCATGTAGTATGTATGTAGCATGCATGTAGTATGTATGTAGTATGTATGTAGTATTTTTTTTTTTTCATTTTTTTTTTAACATTTAACACATTAGCCGGATGATGGGACTACTACTGTCCCATCATTGGCTAATGTGTCAATCACTGTCATGGTAGCAGGCATTGCCAGATGGGACTTATAGTCCCATCGGACGATGCTTGCACAGACCCCCGGACATCAGCACAGCCCCCCGGCAGGCCGGCACAGCCCCCCGGCAGGCCGGTACAGACCCCCACAGGGTGCACAGACCACCGGCAGGCCAGCACAGCCCCCCGGCAGGCCGGTACAGACCCCCACAGGGTGCACAGACCACCGGCAGGCCGGCACAGCCCCCCGGCAGGCCGGTACAGACCCCGGGCAGTCCACACAGCCCCCCGGCAGGCCGGCACAGCCCCCCGGCAGGACGGTACAGACCCCGGGCAGTCCACACAGCCCCCCGGCAGGCCGGCAGAGACCCCCGGAAGGCCCGAAATGACGGCGCATCATGATGCGCACACACCGCGCATCATGATGACGTCAAGCTGTCAATCAACTTTGAACTTCCGATTCCGATGCCGACTTCCGATATTGAAAAAATATCGGAAGTCTGTATCGGAATTCCGATACAGCAAGTATCGGCCGATACCCGATACTTGCGGTATCGGAATGCTCAACACTAGTAATAAGTGAATTCTGGATACATCTAGTCAGAATGTGGCTGGTAGTATGCAAATCACAAAATTGAGGTAACATGACAGCCTGCACTTGGCGCCGGCACTGGAGAATCCTGACAGCACACAAGGTGCACACTGTGAGGATTCACAGTCTGCAGTCACCTAGAGCAGGGTTCCTCAACTCCGGCCCTCAAGGCCCACCAACAGGTCATATTTTCAGGATTTCCCTTGTATTGTACAGGTGATGCAATTATCACCTGGGCAATACTAAGGAAATCCTGAAAACATGACCTGTTAGTGGGCCTTGAGGGCCGGAGATGAGGAACCCTGACCTAGAGTGAGCCCCAAGCCTGGAAAATTTTAAGGGTTTAATGAATGACGAATAAATAACTAGATTAATAAATGGATAAAAATGGATAAATAACACAGCTAAATAAAATGTATCATTTAAAAATAAACAATAGTGATATTAAAAACTAAAAAAAATAAAATAATTGAATACATTTCTGTAATAAATAAGAATATTAAAATAATAACATGAAATAATAATAAAATAAATCCAAAATATAAATACAAGGAAAATAAAATGATCTAGTAATTCATAATTAACAAAACCAAAATTAATATGTGACCAAAAAGAAGAAAATGTAAAACTAAAGAACAATAACAAATTAAATTAAAATACGCCCTATTGACTTAAAGTAAGTTATTAAATTAAAATATATAAAGTAAGATCATATAGATAGAAAATAAAAGAATAAAAATATACTAACTAATGAAATAAGTAAAAGAGATAGATAAAGGTGTATTCCGCAATGCCGTATAGAGGTTGGAAATAAATAAATGAATACATTAATTCATTAAAAAATGTGTATTATTAATAATCGCATGGCTTTTATATGACAACCATTTACCAGCACTGGTACGTTAATCAATTGTCCACTTTAGTTGATAGTGGAGAGGATCAGACGCCGGCCCTTTGTAACGCTCGGTAACCTTCTAACCCGTTTTCTACGCGCAGCCATCGGTTTATCTAATAAGTCCCAAAATGTAATTAATTATTAATAATTACGAATCTGCCATTTGCTCTGAAAGAACCCGCACCTCCTATCATCCTTAAAGACAGGACGGATCTGTAGAGTCATTACGTGTTTTTTTTTTCCTTTTCTCACCCTCCTCCATTGAAGAACTCTCGGACATTAGAGGAGAAGAAGGGCTACGGGTCTCCCTATCGGCCTATAGCAGAAGCTAAACAATATTAGCCATTCATTTTTGATAGATGGAGCATGGAAATTAGTTACAGAGTTTAACTGATAACTGAAACCACACACTTACATTTCATTATGGCAGCCTTAATTGATGAGCTCATTAAAGCCATTATTAGAGAAATTGATTTCAAATAGGCATTTAAAACCGGCTGGCAAAAGGCAAAAGGAAAAAAAAAAAAAAAAAAGGTGAACAGAAGATATCAGCGAATGTAAGAGAAAATAAGTAAAATACATAATGAAGCAAATCATTTTATAGGTTTGTTTAATGGACGCCTGGAAAATGTATCACTTTCTATGTGGATTTTAAACTACTCGTTTATGTACTAATAAAGGTTTTCTTTCTTTCTTTCTTTTTTTCTCGTCCTTCTCTTTGCGGCCCATTAATGGAAAGTGGAGAATGACTGCAATCTTTAATTCCAGTCTGCAACTAATTAATTAATTAACCCCAGCTGAAACAATCAATTAGCCAGTCAAGCAGAATCGACACTTTAAAGGTCTGCGGGAAATGGTCGAGCAGCTCGACTGATGGAGGAATTTTTTTTAGCATTTAATTATTTTATTTATTTTTTGCTTACGAGTCGTTGTGAATAAGTAGAATTGATTTTCAGTGATGTATAAAATTGTAAACTGTGTTTTAAAAATTGTAGTTATAAAAGGGAGTTCAACAAAGGCAAAATGGTAAGTAGTGGTTGCTTAAAGGGAACCTATCACCAGGTCTGCCCCATATTAGATACACCACCACCTTTAAGCACTTTTATACATATATGAGGGGCTGCTGATAAGTCTTTGCTTTACCCAGAAATAAACAAGACAAGAAGATGAAAGATTACTTTTATTCCACACACTCACCACTGATGTCAACACACTTCTTACATCGGTATTCCAAGTTCTGTAAGCCGTGCAAAAAGAAGGATTTCGGTTGTGCCTCGAACCAGGCATCCGTAACAGCCATGGCATCAGAAATGGTGTGAAATTTGGTACCCTTGAGGTGTTTATTCAGGTTTGGAAACAGATGATAGTCAGAGGGAGCTAGATCTGGTGAATAAGGTGGGTGGTCAACCAGCTGGAAGCCCAGCTCCACCAGTTTTGCCTTGGTCGCTTGTTCAGTGTGAGCGGAGGCTGTTGTGAGTTCTCTCTCTGGCTTCCCTCTAGTGATTACTGAAGGTAGTGGAGCTGGTCAGATTGACAGAGGCTTGCCACCTGGTAATGAGGAAGACGATTGGAGATCTGGGGTTTCTGATTGGGATTTAAGACAGCTGACTCCCTTTATCCCTGCTGGTGATTTTCTTTCTGTTCCTTCTCAGGTCTGATGTCTCCTGCTCTGTCCCTGCATGGTTCAGCTAAGTGGTTCATTTGCTATTCTGTTTGCGTTTAATCTGGTTTTGTCTATCTCTGCTTTGTACGGGTCAGCCAGCTCCGGCTGGGGCTGTGCTGAATCACCACACATATGTTACTGCTTGTGCTAGTTTGTTTTGTCCCCTGTTATATTGGACTCTTTTTGCTTTGCTTTCAGAATATACCAGAGTGCTGATATAGTGGGGGCGAAGTCGTGCGACTTCAGTGTTTTTTGTGCATCAGACGTGTTGGACTTTTTGCAGGGTTTTTTGCATGATTGCAGACAGTGTCTTTCCTTTCCTGTCCTGTCTAGTCAGTGTGGGCCCCATCATTTGCTCAGTCTATTTTCCTGCCTGCGTTTGTGTTTTCATCTTGTCTCACCGACAATATATGTTTGGGGGCTATCTATTCCTTTGGGGTCTGCTCCGGGGCAGTTTAGATTTCCCCTTTCTTGCTTTAGGCTTAGTTAGCTCTCCGGCTGTGCCGAGGCGTCTAGGATCATCGTAGGTACGCTCCACGACTACTGCTAGTTGTGTGGATAGGATCAGGGGTCTGCAATCCACTTAGCTACCAACCTCTTTGGTTGTCTGTGGCTTAACCTGGGCCTGCTATCCTCCTCGGTGACCCATTCATAACAGGAGGCATTGTCTTACAGGAACAAGATTCCTTTGGACAGCTTGCGTCGCCTTTTGGCCTCCAGAGCTGCCTTTAATTGGTCCAAAAGTTTTATGTAATACCTTGCAGTGATGGTGGAACCTTTTTGAAGGTCATCCACTAGCAGCACGCCCTTCTTATCCCAGAACACAGAAGACATTACCAAAGTGGCTGATTTTTGCACCCTGAATTTCTTTGGACGAGGAGAACCACTGTGCCTCCACTCTTTTGACTGCTCCTTGGTTGCAGGGTAATACAAATAAATCCAGGTCTTGTCCATAATGACCAGTCAATCCAGGAAGTTCTTATCAGTCTGGAAATGCTGACAAATGGACCGGGAAGTTTTCACTCGCATGCTTTTCTGATATGTTGTCAAACATTTGGGGACCTACTTTGCAGATAGCTTCTTCATGACTAAATGTTCATGGATAATTGCACAAACACATTCACAGGAAATCCCCATGATGTCTGCTATTGCTTTAGCTGAAATTCGCCGATTCTCCAGTATGAGGTTGTGCACAGCATTGACGATCTCTGGAACAAGAACCACTCTCGGTCGTCCAGGACGTTCCTCATCGTTGGTGCTGAAGTGGCCCGTTTTAAATTTGGCAACCCAGTACTTAACTGTAGAATATGAAGGGCATTGATCCCCCAATGTTTGCAACATACCACCTTTGTGGACTTTCCTTGCAAAAACAAGAATTTTATCACTCCTCTGCTCTCATTTGCTGTGAATATCGCATTTGACTCCGGCATTTTGTTTTCCCGTGTGCGTAGAACACTGTTGTCATAAGCTAAAAACACAAAATTTTGAAAACATATATTAGACACATAAGGTTTTCATGTGAGGTAACATTCGTTACCATAGAAACAAAAAACTATCACAAAGCCAAAGACTTATCAGCAGCCCCTCGTAATATGCTAATATTCTGTGTACATGCCCCCGATGTGGCCTGCAACAAAAGAAAAACACCTTTTATTATACTCACCTGGGGGATGGTCGGGTCTGATGGGTGTCGCTGATCCTGCTCTGGCGAATCCCTTCTTATTTTGACCCTGTCCTTCTTCTGTGCTTTGTGTGGATGACGAGCACCATGTCATCTACACAGTGTTCCTCTGCATTGCCCTGCTGCTCATGTATATGGGTCGCCCTCCTAGGGCTGTGGGGTACTCGGTACCGGGCCGGTATCAGCGGGATGTGTCACAGCAGCAGGGACCCGGTCCGTGGCCCTGGGCGCCCAAGTAATAGGAAAATGTGAATGGTGGAATGAATAGTTCGTGACGCTACCTGTGGTGTTCGGCAAGTGAGATGTTAGGCCGACGCTGCATGCAGATCCTCTGGGGCTGGCGGTGTGTTGCAGCCAAGATGGTGAAGCTCCCCACAGGTGGAGTTGTAGCCCCAGGGCAGTGTAGATGTGGGGGAAGAGGAGAGGCACAAGCGGTGTAGAAGCTGGTACCCAGATGTAGCGGGGCTAGATGCGTTGGTGCAAGAATGAATGGAGGACACCAGGGCTTGCAGTTCCAAAGCTTTACTCACAGTCTGTAGTACACACAGGTGCCTGCCTCCGTGCCGTGTCTTCCGGGTCAGGGACTCAGTCAACCTCCAGGCAAGATGGAATGCTCCCTTCCAACGCTCCGCCAACATGTGCCTTTCTGAATGTCTCCTCTATGGCGCCTTTAAGTGTGAAGTACTCCCAGTACTAAGTTACACTGGAGTGCCTCCTGACAGATTTTCCAAGAACTCTACTTGTACGGCAGACAGCTGTAGCCTGCTTCGGGGACTCCCTTCTCCTGAGTCCCGGCTCACTATCCAAGTTGCTGTTGTGCCCCAAAGTCTTAGATGGGAGTAGTGCATTTACAGCCCACTACTCCACCGGTGTCTGCTGCAGAACCAATAGTGTCCATACAACCTCGGGGACTGGGCCCCGGCCTTGCGCTTAGAACTTCTAGGCAGGGTTCTTCCTCTAACCCACGTCCTCTCTGTTACTCCTTCGTTCCGTTCTAATCTCTCTCTCTTATGGAAGATTGTTGTGAGTTCATTTTCCCCTTCACCGTCGATGTCTGATGAACTCCCTCTTCTGGTGAAGGAAGGTAGTGAGGCTGATTACCAAACACCTGATCTGGTAAATGATGACTGGGTAACAGGAACTGCTGACTGGATATAAGGCAGCCGACGCCCTACTGAGTCGCTGGTGATTTCTCTGCTGGATTCTTGGAGACCAGTCTGATTCCTGCTTCCCAAAGTTAAGTTTTTGCTCTGCTATTGAACTTATTAGTTTTGTTTTGTTTACCTTGTTTTTTGGAGTTCAGCCATCCCCGGTCGGGGGTGTGCTGAGTTCCATTTTTGTCTCTGATCAGTTTGTCTCTTTTCTCTGTCTTCAGAATTTACCTGAGTGCTGATATAGTCATTTTGAAGTCCTAGCGACTTCAGGGCCTGTTTTTCCTATCAGACGGTTGGGACATTTTTTGGTAGGGTTTTTTGCGGATTGCAGACAGCAGTTTTTCTATCCTGTCCTTTTTAGTTAGCTTGGGCCCCATCGTTTGCTCAACCTATCTTTCTATCTGTGTTAGTGTTTTCATCTTGCTTCACCGTCATTATATGTTGGGGGCTGCCTATTGCTTTGGGGTCTGCTCTGGGGCAGTTTAGATTTCCCCTTTCTTTCTTTAGGCCTATTTAGTTCTCCGGCTGTGATCGAGGGGTCTAGGGCATCGTAGGAACCCCCCACGGCTACTGTTAGTTGTTGTGGATGGGATCAGGGGTCTGCAATCCGATAGCTACCAACCTCTCCGGTTTCCAGGACTTAGCTTGTATTTTTGTTTTTTCCTCCTTCGGTGACTCATTCATAACAGAATCACCAGCCATACCGCAGATCCTAGGGTACTCAATAGCAGGATTGTTAAAAAAAGAAAAAAAAAAGAGTTTGTCAGAATACTTTTTTTTTTGTGTATATTTTTTCCTCTATGTCTCTGAGGCCGCAGGGGGAATTTTTTTTTCTTTCTCAATGGAGATGAAGCAATTGTCTGATCGTGTGGAGCAGCTCACTGCTGAAGTGTGGGGAATTTCCGCCTATCTTGCTCATTCACATGCTGCTGAACCAAAGATCACTACTCCTGATGTGTTTTTGGGGATCGGTCTAAATTTTTGAATTTTAAGAATAATTGTAAATAATTTTTTGCCTTGAAGCCTAACTCGGGGAGCTCCACGCAGCAGGTTAAAATTGTCATCTCTTTGCTGTGCGGCGATCCCCAGGATTGGGCGTTTTCTTTGAAACCTGATGATCCTATTCTTACTAATGTGAACGCATTTTTTCAAGCCTTGGGGTTGTTGTATAATGAACCTAATGCTATTGATCAGGCTGAAAAGGCCCTGTTGGCATTGAGTCAGGGTGAGGATTCTGCAGAGTTGTACTGTCAAAAATTCCGAAAGTGGGCGGTCCTTACTACCTGGAATGATGGTGCCTTGGCAGCTCTCTTTCGGAAGGGTTTGTCAGAAACCGTAAAAGATACTATGGTGGGATTTCCTGTTCCCTCTGGTCTTGACGATTCTATGTCATTAGCCATTCAGGTTGATCGGCGTTTGCGTGAACGCAAAACCGCCCGAGAGGTGTTGCCACCTGTTGAACAAATGTCTGAACCTATGCAATGTGATAGAGTTTTGTCTTGGGCGCAGCGTCAGGAGTTCAGAAGGCATAATAAGCTGTGTTTCTTCTGTGGTGATGCCTCGCATATCATTTCTGTCTGCCCTAAACGAGAGAAACGTTTTGCACACTCATTTGCTGTGGGTGGTGTTCAACCTAAGTTTCTTCTGGCAATTACTCTGATCTGCTCCCTGTCCACATTTTCCGCTAAGGCTTTTGTGGATTCGGGAGCAGCTCTGATCCTGATGGACTTGGATTTTGCTAAACGTTGTGGATTTCCTATGACACCTCTGCGGACGCCTATCCCTTTGAGGGGTATTGATACTACTCCTTTGGCGAAGAATAAACCTCAGTTTTGGACCCAGGTGGTAATGCGGGTCACCCCAGACCATCAAGAGAATTGCAGATTTTTGGTGTTGCATAATTTGCATGATACCATTGTTCTGGGGTTTCCCTGGTTGCAAATCCATAATCCAGTTTTGGATTGGAAATCTGTGTCTGTGGTGAGTTGGGGTTGTCGGTGTGCCCTTAGTGATGCTCCTGTTTTCTCCACCTCTCCCCAGTCGCATGATGTTCCTGACTATTTGGCTGATTTTTATGATGTATTTAGTGAGAATGAGTCTGCGTCTTTGCCTCCCCATAGGAGTTATGACTGTGCAATTGAGCTGAGCCCTGGGTGTAAATTTCCCAAGGGTCGACTTTTCAATTTATCTGTACCCGAGCACGAGGCTATGCGATCCTATATTAAGGAGTCGTTGGAGAAGGGTCATATTAGACCATCCTCTTCACCCTTAGGTGCTGGGGTTTTTTTCATGGCTAAGAAAGATGGGTCATTAAGGCCTTGTATTGACTATCGTTCCCTCAACAAAATTACTGTTAAATATCAGTATCCGTTACCCCTGATTTCTGATCTATTCTCCAGAGTTAAAGGTGCTTGCTGGTTTACAAAGCTTGACCTCAGGGGGCGTATAATCTTATTCGCATTAAGCAGGGGGATGAATGGAAGACGGCGATTAATACTCCGGAGGGACATTTTGAGTACCTGGTGATGCCTTGTGGGCTCACTAATGCCCCTTCTGTCTTCCAGTGCTTCATGAATGATATTTTCTGAGACTTGGTGGATAAATTTTTGATCATCTATCTGGATGATATTTTGATCTTTTCCAAGGATTGGGACTCTCATGTGGAACATGTTCGGACTGTGTTCCGGATTTTGAGGGAGAATTCCCTGTATGTCAAGGGATCGAAATGCCTTTTTGGTGTACAGAGGATTTCATTTTTGAGATTTATTTTGTCTCCGTCAACTATTAAAATGGACCCGGTCAAGGTACAGGCTATTTATGATTGGGTTCAGCCCACTTCTTTGAAGGCCCTCCAGAAGTTTTTGGGTTTTGCTAATTTTTATTGTAAATTTATAGCTAATTTTTCTGGTATTGCCAAACCATTGACTGATTTGACTAAGAAGGGTGCTGATGTGCTGAATTGGTCTCCGGAGGCTGTTTCTTCCTTTGAGGAGCTGAAGCGAAGGTTCACTTCTGCTCCGGTTTTGCAGCAACCTGATGTCTCACTCCCATTTCAGGTGGAGGTGGACGCTTCTGAGATTGGTGCAGGAGCTGTTTTGTCCCAAAAGGATCCTGTAACATCTAAAATGAATCCCTGTGCTTTCTTTTCCCGAAAGTTCTCCCCATCCAAACGTAACTATGATGTGGGGAATCGGGAACTGTTAACCATGAAATAGGCATTTGAGGAGTGGAGACATTGGTTGGAGGGAGCTAAACATCAAGTCGTGGTCCTTACTGACCACAAGAATTTGATTTACCTGGAGTCGGCCAAACGCTTGAATCCTAGACAGGCTAGGTGGGCCTTGTTTTTCACATGTTTTGATTTTGTGGTCTCTTTTCTTCCGGGCACTAAGAATGTCAAGGCAGACGCCCTCTCTAGGAGTTTCTTTGCTGATTCTCCTGTTGTGACCAAGCCTGCTACCATCTTAGGTGAGGGGGTAGTTCTTTCTGCCATCTCGCCCGATTTGAGACGTGCTCTGGAAGAGTTTCAGGAGGACAAACCTGAGAGTTGTCCCATTGGAAAATTGTATGTTCCTGACCAGTGGAGGAAGAGAGTGATGTCTGAAGTTCATTGCTCTGCATTGGCTGGTCATCCAGGTATTTTTGGTACTAGAGATTTGGTGAGTCGGTCTTTTTGGTGGCCTGCCTTGTCTCGTGATGTCAGGAATTTTGTGCAGTCCTGTGGGACTTGCTCTCGGTCTCAACCTTGTTCTCGCTCTAGTGGGTTGTTGATGCCTTTGCCGGTGCCCAGGAGGCCATGGACCCATATTTCAATGGATTTTATCTCTGATATGCCTGTCTCTCAGAGAGTGACTGTTATTTGGGTGATTTGTGATAGATTCTCTAAGATGGTCCATCTTGTACCACTCCCTAAGTTGCCATCTTCCTCAGAGTTGGTGCCCTTGTTTTTGCAACAGGTGGTTCGCTTGCACAGGATTCCTGAGAACATTGTATCTGACAGAGGAGTTCAGTTTGTGTCTAGATTTTGGAGGACTTTCTGTTCCAAGCTGGGAATTCAGTTGTCCTTCTCCTCTGCGTTTCACCCTCAGACCAATGGGCAGACGGAGAGAACAAACCAGACTTTGGAGTCGTATTTGAGATGTTTTATTTCTGCTGATCAGGATGATTGGGTTTCATTTTTGCCCTTGGCCGAATTTGCTTTAAATAATAGAGCTAGTTCTGCCACTTTGATGTCACCTTTTTTTTGTAACTTTGGGTTTCATCCTCGACTCTCTTCAGGGCAGGTGGAGCCTTCTGCCTGCCCAGGTGTTGACACTGTGGTGGAGAGAATGCACCAGATCTGGGACCAAGTGGTGGAGAAGTTGTCTCTCCCCCAGGAAAAGGCCCAGCGGTTTTCCAACCGGCATAGGACCATTGGTCCCCAGTTTAAGGTGGGTAATATGGTTTGGTTGTCATCAAAGAATATCGCTATGAAGGTGGCTTCTCCAAAGTTTAAACCTAGATTTATTGGACCCTACAAGATTTTGGAGATTCTTAATCCAGTCTCTTTTTGATTGGCTCTTCCTGTTACATTTAAGATCCATAACGTGCTTCATAAGTCTCTGTTAAAGAGGTTTGTTGAGCCAGTAGTTCCTGTGGTGGCACCTCCTGACCCGGTATTGGTTGAAGGTAATGTGGAATATGAGGTTGAGAAGATACTGGATTCTCGCCTGGCTAGACGGAGACTCCAGTATTTGGTTAAATGGAAGGGTTATGGCCAGGAGGATAATTCGATATTCATGCCGAAAGATTGGTTTGTGCCTTTCATCGGGCCCATCCTGATCGCCCTGGTGGCGTGGATGAGGGTTCGGTGACCCCTCCTCAAGAGGGAGGTACTGTTGTGAGTTCATTTTCCCCTTCACCGTCGATGTCTGATGAACTCCCTCTTCTGGTGAAGGAAGGTAGTGAGGCTGATTACCAAACACCTGATCTGGTAGATGATGACTGGGTAACAGGAACTGCTGACTGGATATAAGGCAGCCGACGCCCTACTGAGTCGCTGGTGATTTCTCTGCTGGATTCTTGGAGACCAGTCTGATTCCTGCTTCCCAAAGATAAGTTTTTGCTCTGCTATTGAACTTATTAGTTTTGTTTTGTTTACCTTGTTTTTGGGAGTTCAGCCATCCCCGGTAGGGGGTGTGCTGAGTTCCATTTTTGTCTCTGATCAGTTTGTCTCTTTGCTCTGTCTTCAGAATTTACCTGAGTGCTGATATAGTCATTTTGAAGTCCTAGCGACTTCTGGGCCTGTTTTTCCTATCAGACGGTTGGGACATTTTTTGGTAGGGTTTTTTGCGGATTGCAGACAGCAGCTTTTCTATCCTGTCCTTTTTAGTTAGCTTGGGCCCCATCATTTGCTCAACCTATCTTTCTATCTGTGTTAGTGTTTTCATCTTGCTTCACCGTCATTATATGTTGGGGGCTGCCTATTGCTTTGGGGTCTGCTCTGGGGCAGTTTAGATTTCCCCTTTCTTTCTTTAGGCCTATTTAGTTCTCCGGCTGAGATCGAGGGGTCTAGGGCATCGTAGGAACCCCCCACAGCTACTGTTAGTTGTTGTGGATAGGATCAGGGGTCTGCAATCCGATAGCTACCAACCTCTCCGGTTTTCTGGACTTAGCTTGTATTTTTGTTTTTTCCTCCTTCGGTGACTCATTCATAACAGAAGATCAGGTTTCAGCTCAATGTCTTTCTCCTTCTTTCCTTTCCCGTGCCAGCAGACCCAGGTCACTGAGATCTGCTGCAGCACCTCCTTCCTCCATCTCTCTCTTAGGGATCTCCTTTCCTCACTCCTCTCTGAGTGGCTTCCTCTCCCAGACTGACCTGTAATTCTAAACCTTCCCGCTCTTTTATGTATTCTCAACTCCACCCGCCTCCCAGCACGTTTCGTGTTCCAAGCAGGGAAACACCAAAGGTGCTCTGCTACTCTCTAAGCAAGGAGCCGCAATGTGGCTTTGCTGAACTACTCTGTTGCGTGGGGTGCAAGTGTTGGAGCGTGATCAGGAGCCTCCAACTTACCTGGATGGTGGGGCACCACACCTCAGGAGGAGGTGCAGTACCTCTGTGGTGACTGAGCCTCAGGGGCGCCACATACCCCCCCGTTAAACACAGCACATCTGCGGGCTGCATGGCAAACAAAGTTGACAACACAGGAACATACAAAATTTTTGTAATGCTGAATAAACATTTCTTATACTAAACTTCCCAATGTGGGAGGCACTCATTCTTGAACGTTGCAAACAATTCTTAATTAACTATTTAAAATCTTAAGTCAAAAGTGCAATTTTCAATATATTACGTAATTCAAAGTGCTTTTGTCTGTTACTCACTATCACTTCAGTATTCTTCATCAACACATGTCTTTCCATCTTTAGTGCACATTTTCTTCTTTCTTTTAACTCTGAGTGACAACCGTGGTGCCTGGTTCATCACCTACATTTTCAATTCTTTATTCTTTATTCAAATCTCTCATCTCTCTACCAAAACATTCCTAATTCTATATAAAAGCAATTTCCTAGTTACCAATACTCTCATAAGACACATCATTATGAAATACTTCACATTAAAACTTTCAACAATTCTTGTAAGTGCTGGACACCGCTCCCAGCCAGGATCTCTTGCAGTGTCCTTTGATTGGAGTCATACTCCAGATGAGGTAGACCTTATCTTCAAAAAGTGTCCATGTAAAACCAAGAGAGGGCACCTAAAGAGGTGCAACTATTTACAATAGCAGTTCTGGACCATTCAGCGTCCATGATCTCTGTAGTTCAAATGGAAAGGCTGCCAACACAACTGGGCAACACTGGAAAAACAAACAAAACTAAACCATGATGGTCAAAAATAGGACAAAAGGCACAACGGTGCAAATAAACCCTCCTGGGTAACGAAAGTTATTATTTTCTTCTTTTTTTTTTTTAGAAACTTCTTAACTAGTGGTTGTTGTTCCCTCCTGGGGTTTCTGGAAACTGGTTCTCTGGGTTGCTGTTTCCAGTGGAGATGCTTTGGGTATCTTCATCCTGTTGCTGGTTGCTTGCTAAGTGCATGTACTCTGTCTCCCAAGGGGAGAGATAGGGACTGGCTGGGGTAATTGAAAGGGCCATGGAAATGTCAACTGCCTGCGGGGACGGCATATCCGCTACCACGATGGCACTGCTGCTGCTGTCGGCGATTCAGTCGGTGTTGACGATGCTACCTCGGAGTCCGATTCTTCTGTGTCCATCGGGACCTCAGCCAGCGGCACTGCGGTCGGGGCTCGCCGGCGGAGGTCAATTGGGCCATCCCTATTCTTGGGTTCCGCTAACAAAACTAGGGTCAGACCTGGAGCGGTAATCATACCTGGCGCTCCCAGCCGCGGTTCCGGCCCCGCTACCTGGTGGTGGACGGCGGCAGCCGCAACTCCCGGAGTTGTTCATGGGGTGGACCACAGCTGAATTCGGGCAGGGGCAAGACCAGTCTCCGCCGGGGTCGTCGGCGGAGGCCGGTGCAACCATGCCCGGTCCAGACGGGGACGCGGTCCCGGCCTTCCGTTCTGCTCCAGAGCCCTCATATATTTCCTCCGGATGGGGCTCATCCAGTGGCAATATCGGTTGTAAGGTGGTGGTGGGCGCTGCAGAGGATGTATCAGCGGTCGCAGCCTCCGCAGGAGCGGCCTGGGGGCGATTGACTTCTCCTCCCCCCACTCTTCTGACTTCTTTTCTCTTTCCATCATGGCGTTCTGGTGTTCTTCTTCCTGTCTCGGCTTCCTTCCCACCACTGGCTTCTGCCCCTCCTTCTTGGGGCGGCGTCTTCTTCCAGCGCCTCCATACCAAGCAAGTATACAAACCCCTCGGGGGGTGGGCCATGTTGCTGTCACATAGTAATTCAGGCAGGGGAGGCCCAAGACTGTTGGCGGTCTTTTCCTAAGACTTCTCATATCGTCACGCCCTTCTTCACCGTGCCAGCGGCCATTTTTAATGTTCATTTTACAGTCTATTAAATTGGGTCTTCTGCACATTCTCAAAAGTTTTAAGTCCAACAAATCTTAGGCACACAGAACCCGATGGCATCGGGTCTCGTCATCCTGTTCGTGACGCCAAGTTGGGTCACCATCCCTTGGCTGTGGGGTACTCGGCACTGGGCCGGTATCAGCAGGACGTGTCACAGCAGCGGGGACCCAGTCCGTGGCCCTGGGCGCCCAAGTAATAGGAAAATATGAAAGGTGGAATGAATAGTTTGTGATGCCACCTGTGGTGTTCGGCAAGTGAGATGTTAGGCCGACGCTGCATGCAGATCCTCTGGGGCTGGTGGTGTGTTGCAGCCAAGATGGTGAATCTCCCCACAGGTGGAGCTGTAGCCCCAGGGCAGTGTAGATGTGGGGGAAGAGGAGAGGCACAAGCGGTGTAGAAGCTGGTACCCAGTTGTAACGGGGCTAGATGCGTTGGCGCAAGAATGAATGGAGGACACCAGGGCTTGCAGTTCCAAAGCTTTACTCACAGTCTGTAGTACACATAAGTGCCTGCCTCTGTGCCGTGTCCTCCGGGTCAGGGACTCAGTCAACCTCCAGGCAAGATGGAATGCTCCCTTCCAACGCTCCGCCAAGATGGTGAAGCTCCCCACAGGTGGAGTTGTAGCCCCAGGGCAGTGTAGATGTGGGGGAAGAGGAGAGGCACAAGCGGTGTAGAAGCTGGTACCCAGATGTAACGGGGCTAGATGCGTTGGCGCAAGAATGAATGGAGGACACGAGGGCTTGCAGTTCCAAAGCTTTACTCACAGTCTGTAATACACACAGGTGCCTGCCTCCGTGCCATGTCCTCCGGGTCAGGGACTCAGTCAATCTCCAGGCAAGATGGAATGCTCCCTTCCAACGCTCCGCCAACATGTGCCTTTCTGAACGTCTCCTCTATAGCGCCTTTAAGTGTGAAGTACTCCCAGTACTGAGTTACACTGGAGTGCCTTCTGACAGATGTTCCCAAGAACTCTACTTGTACGGCAGACAGCTGTAGCCTGCTTCGGGGACTCCCTACTCCTGAGTCCCAGCTCACTATCCAAGTTGCTGTTGTGCCCCCAAGTCTTAGATGGGAGTAGTGCATTTACAGCCCACACTCCACCGGTGTCTGCTGCAGAACCATTTGTGTCCATACAACCTCGGGGACCGGGCCCCGGCCTTGCGCTTAGAACTTCTAGGCAGGGTTCTTCCTCTAACCCACGTCCTCTCTGTTCCCTTTTACTCCTTCATTCCATTCTAATCTCTCTCTCTTATGGAAGATCTGGTTTCAGTTCAATGTCTTTCTCCTTCTTTCCTTTCCCGTGCCAGCAGACCCAGGTCACTGAGATCTGCTGCAGCACCTCCTTCCTCCATCCCTCTCTCAGGGATCTCCTTTCCTCACTCCTCTCTGAGTGGCTTCCTCTCCCAGACTGACCTGTAATTCTAAACCTTCCCGCTCTTTTATGTATTCTCAACTCCACCCGCCTCCCAGCATGTTTCATGTTCCAAGCAGGGAACCACCAAAGGTGCTCTGCTACTCTCTAAGCAAGGAGCCGCAATGTGGCTTTGCTGAACTACTCTGCTGCGTCGGGTGCGAGTGTTGGAGCGTAGTCAGGAGTCTCCAACTTACCTGGATGGTGGGGCACCACACCTCAGGAGGAGGTGCAGTACCTCTGTGGTGACTGAGCCTCAGGGGTGCCACATATACTTCTCTGCCCTGACTAGGGCAGAGCAATGTGATGCGGTGCACACGCGCTGGGAAAGGTCAAAGAGCCACCTAAGTAATTGGCACTTACCTACAATAGATGCCATGCATCTTTGAGACTATGGCCCAGATTCTTCAAGACCAGCAATGTTCACACTTGTCTTGATGTAGAATGTTCGACCAGATGCTAATGATTCATTAATAGGCACATTAAGAGCGTCTGACAAGCGGTTTGCACCTCTGTGCATCTCGCCACAAAGCTTTCTCCAGTTAGGGACATGGCATAAGGAACACAACAGTTCGTCATGAATTAGACGAGCTGTGGTCACCCCATCATGCCCCTGTCCCATCCTAACGCTACCCATTTTGGCAAAGCTGGATGAAAGTGGTGTTAAAATGCCAAACATAGTGAAATTTTTGTGCAAAAATTTTTGCAATTTCTCAAAAGGATTTACGTCAAAAAACACTTTGATGAATCAGAGCCTATGGGTTTTCTTAGAATGAAGGCCCCAAGTTTGTTCCTCCTCTTTCCTTCTGCATTTAGGTTTCCTATTTCACAGCATAAATAGACTACATACATGACATTAACCATAGTATGTGCACTCACCTTTAGCAGATACCCTAGATCTACAGGTTCTACCTGATGTAGACCATGTGTTTCTCATGTTAGGTCTTGTCGTTTCCTTTTGCACTTTAGTTACCGAATTGTTAGCTAAGAAATTGAGCTTTTCATGGACACTAACATTAGGTCTTACAGCTTCGGGCCATAGATTTAAATGTGATGAATTTAGTTATACAATGAAGTACACTAGAGGCAAAGTGGTAAGTGGGCGTTTTGGATCTTGAATACAGTCACCTTCATATGATTCTCATTGTTGGTTCTTTCTGTGCTCAGATGAGTTTCCTATGTTAAATCAAAACCATTGTTATTTTTTTTGGCCATCTAAGTAATTGGCACTTACCAACTGTAGATGTCATACAGCGTTAAGAGTTTGGGTCTTGTAATGATGAAGGCCCAATGTTTGTTCTTGCTCTTTCCATTCACATTTGGGTTTCCTATCTCATCACAAAAATATACTACATACATGACATTGGTCATCTATATGCACTGACATAAAGTGCCTTGGGTCTGATGTATCATAGAATCATAGAATCGTAGAGTTGGAAGGGACCTCCTGGGCCATCTGGTCCAACCCCCTGCTCAAAGCAGGATTCGCTAAATCATCCCAGTCAGATGTCTGTCCAGCCTCTGTTTGAAGACTTCCATTGAAGGAGAACTCACCACTTCTCGTGGCAGCCTGTTCCACTCATTGATCACTCTAACTGTCAAAAAGTTTTTTCTAATATCTAATCTGTGTCTCCTCCCATTCAGTTTCATCCCATTGCTTCTAGTCTTTCCTTGTGCAAATGAGAATAAAGTTGATCCTTCTACAATGTGACAGCCCTTTAGATATTTGTAGACCATGCATTCTTCACTTGGGTGTGGTCATCTTGAGTATGGTTCTCCTTTTCGCTTATTGCTCTTTCAAATGAGTTTCATACTGTGTAAGTCTGTAATAGTGACTTGTACATAGTGTGTGCTTATCTGTGCTTATTGTGAGCTGATATGCTAATTGTGTATTGTATTCTATAACCAGTTTGTTGACTTCGAAGGTAGATAGGTAAAGGATGTGAGGATGTACTGAAGGACACTGGGTAATTCTAAAAATAGCTTACTTGCCTGGGGTATAAAAAGACCCTGAGACGGAGAGACCAGATCTCATCTCATCTCATGACACAGAGAGCTACTAGTCAGACATTCTGTACAACATTCAATGGATGAGAAGACTGCACCCAATTCATCATGGCACCATCACAAGGGACACGGATCTATGATTCTAAGGGAAACAATCTAGGAGTTTTCGACTTCGGTTGGAAGAACACAGATCTGATCCAGTGACCATCTTAGAACCATAGATACTGTATGTTTGGAGAAAGACAGGTTTTAGGACCCGCTGGTCGCCTGGTTCCATGGAGATGGTCGGATAAGCCAGGTGGTGACTCTCGTGTCAACTGGCTTTGGACCTTGTATGGACAGTATGGACTGTCACCTCCCTTGTCATTATCTCTTCTCTGTGTGTATATCACAGGTGGAATAGCGACCCTGGGAGCTGTGATGTTGTGTCAACTGGCTTTCGACCTTCTACGGACTCTATGGACTGTTCTCGATCATCTCCCTAAGCTTGTCTATATCTCTTCTCTGTGTGTATATTACAGGTGGAATATCGACCCTGGGAGCTCTGACGTAACATCAACTGTTATCCAGGTGAGTCAGCGGAAGGGTTAGGCCCTTTAATGTGCACCATGTTGGGGGTAATTGCTGGAATTGTTCTGTTTTCTATTGGGTGTTGTGGTTCAATAAAGTATTGCTACACTGTTTTACCATAACCCTGCGTTATCTGTGTAGTATGTTGCCCACGGGGAGATAGAGCGGGCATTCAGTGGTAAGAGCCCTGGCCCGTGCAGTCTTTCTAAAGGCAGCCAGGCCAGCGGACAAGAGCACCCACTGGCCCCGTTTCCCCACACCATATCTTTTTTATTTTCCATCAATATGGCCATGTGAGGGCTTGTTCTTTTGAGGGACGAATTGTACTTTTGAACGTCACCATTGATTTTACCATATAATGTACTGAAAAAATGGGAAAAAATAAAAGTGTGGTGAAATTGCAAAAAAAAAAATGTGCATTTCCAATTTTTTTTTTTTACCAGTTCATCAAATGCTAAAACTGCCCTGCCATTATGATTCTTTAGGTCATTACAAGTTCATAGACACCAAACATGTCTAGGTTCTTTTTTATTTCAGAGGTGAAAAGAAAATCCAAAGTAAAAAGAAAAAAAAAATCCGTCATTTTCTGAGACCCATAGTGTCTCCATTTTTTGGGATCTCGGGCTAGGTTAGGGCTTATTTTTTGGGTGACAGGCTGATGTTGTTTACTGATACCATTTTGGTGTAGATACGATGTTTCGCTATTCCACCCGTGGCTGTTAGAGGCACATGACAGCTGATTTCATCAGCTGTCATGTACTGGAAAAGATGCGGGCTTATCGCCAGAGCCCACATCAAAGGGGGAGACTCGACATGCGCCGTACATTTATGGCACATGTCGTGAAGAAATTAATAGAGGCGTAGAAGATCATAGCGAGAACATACTTTAGTCTTTATACAAGTCACTAGTGCGGCCACACTTAGTATAATGTGTACAATTTTGGTCTATGGTGTATAAAAAGGACACAGCTGAAGTAGAGCAGGTTCAGAGAAGAGAGCCCAAGGTTATTAAGGAAATAGGTGGACTGCAATATCAGGACAGGTTCTCAAACTAGGGATTATTCAGTTTGGAAGAGCAAAGGCTTGGGGGCGATCCTATTACAATGTGTAAAATCTAAGGGGCAGTACAGAGATCCGTATAACGATCTTTTCATGCCTAGTCTGGCATTGATTACAATAGGGTGTCCTCTGTCTCTAGAGGAAAGAAGGGATAATCATCACAGATGGAGATTCTTTACTGTAAGAGCAGTGAGACTGTGGATTTCTTACAGTCCGAGCAGTGAGAATCTGAATACTTTACTCTATGAGAAGTGAAACTGTAGAGCACTCTGACACAACATGTTGTTCTATTGGTTGGTCCGCTAAAAAAAGTTTGAGGATGCCTTTTTGACAAATATAAGGTTCTATATAAATGGGTGCTATATTCTGTGATTGGATGTTGACTGAGGGAAGTGGTCTGATTGCCATATGTGGAGTCAGGAATTTTTCCCCTACAAAGGGGCAATTAGCATCTACACAACAGTATATATTTCTTTGTCTTCCTCTACTACAATTTTCAGGGTCACCTTGATTAAATTATTAAAAACCTTCTTTGGTTACTTGTCTCCCAAATACTTGACCATGAATTGTCATCTATCTACAGGAAGTACATTGGCCCTGTGGGTTGAATGTGGTGAAGGCCAAGTCTGTCAGATATTTGTCTGCCAGGTAAATGCCCTTTTTTTTCTGAGACCTATAAACACAAATACTACACATACACCTAAGTTTACATGTACATACTATGCACTAACTATATAAAAAATATATTAAAAAAAGTAGCAAAATGTCTCCGGATCCATGGTCTGGATTGGGTGAAGTCATCAGTTTTTAAGCAGAATTTGCAATCGGAAGCACCAGCATTTTTACAAAAGAATCCTGGCTTCTTCCATCTGACTTGCTGGGCTCTCCATAGACTTCTTAAATTAGGTTTGTGATGTTTTTTGACCAGAAGAAGCCGGAAGAATGGTCAGGTCACTTTTTTCTTAACCCCTTGGTGGCTTTAGAAACCTTAAAAAGGTGATCGAAAGGTTGAAAATATGAGCATCAAGTCGTTTTTCCATTGGAGTGTATGTTCAATGTTTCGAGCAATTTTAGGGCGCTTTTTCAGGTAGGCTTCACAGTAAGCCCGCCTGAAAAAGTAATCGTTTGCACTTACCCTAAAATGTTCTCTTCCTAATTATTATTGGTATGGAATCATCAGTATGGATAATATAGTTGTCCTTCATTATGTTTTTTAGTGCAAAAGAATAAGGCGAGATGTGTTTTGCATAATATTTGGATTCATGATTGGTAAATGATACGAAGATTATAAGCAATCACAGCAAAAAAAAAAAAATACCAGGATAAAAAGCTCCTTAATAGATTCCAAATAGGCCTGCGATAGAAATGGAAAATAAAATGATTTGCAGCTTGTGGGGACGTAAGGTCCTAATAACTATTTATAACACTTCATTTCCATAATGCATCCATATTAGCTGCATGGCGATATGGAAGAGGCGCCACTTACGGATTAAGATTAAATACCCAATTTATAAACATTTGCCCAATATTCTTGGAGGTTGACAGGGAATTCTGTTCTAAATTAAAAAAAAACAAATGCTGAAATGGAAGTGTTATCAAATTACCACGATAGAAAAGCACAATCTGCGCAATTTTACCAAGAGCAATTGCAGGATCATTCAAAATAATATCATCGGCACGTTCCGACAAATAAGTTCCTTTTGGCTATGTATTTTGGATAATCCCTTTTCTTTTCAGAAGTGTCATTAGAATATAGGATGATCAGTGATCATTGATCATCAGATGTAATCAGCAGCAAATGTAACATTTATATGCAGTGTCAATAATGGAGAAAATGGGCTGCCTATGAAAGAGAGCAGATAGACAACCGTATACCAACCATAGCGGCAGCCCATGCAGACGCCATCGCACTCGTGAGTTGGGCGGTGATTGGCAACGGGCCCGTTCTCTTCCTCCCATCATCACAATTTCAGTCGTATCTCCTCCTCAGGATGTGGAAACCGTTGAATAGAAGGGTGAATCAGGAAGGGTCCCTGATCCAACATTCAGCCTGCGCGATGAGTCTGAGACTCTGTGCACTGCAGGTGCAATGTAGGGACATCACACTGTGCTGAATCCTCAGTACTCACACGAAACAGACCAGAGCAGCTTGCTGGGGAAACTGGCAAGGTGAATACTTTTTTCTTATGCCAGTAATTATGGGGCCATCATACAAAATGCCGGGCTTGGAGGAGCAAATCATACTGAATTGAGTGTTTGTGGGGGGCAGATCACACTGAATGGGCGGGGGCTTGTGAGGGAGATCATGCTGAATCGGTGACTAATGGGGAACAATCATACTAAATGGGTGGCCGGTGAGGACAGTTATACTTAATCCAGAATTATTATAATAGATGCACCCTTTCTAGGGCAGCTGAGATCTTTTCTTATTAGGCTGGGAAGGGGCCAATATCCATGGATATTGGTGTGGGCTCCCACGCAATTTTCAAAACCAACAGAGGGAAAACCAACGGCTGGGGGTAGATATTTCTAGCATGGGAATGGGGAAATAGTCATGGAGCTTCCCAGGCTATTAATATTAGCTCACAACTGTATACTTAGCCTTTACTGGCTAATAAAAAGGGGGACCCTAAAAAAATGATGAAGGGTCCCCCTATAATTAATAACCAGCAAAGGCTATGCAGACAGCTGCATGCTGATATTAATAGCCTAGGAAGGGGCCCCGGATACTGTCCCCCAGGCTAAAAACATCAGCTCTCAGCCTCCCCACCTGCCCACACTACCAAAAGTACCTGGTTTAAAAACAACAGTATCACTGTGCTTGATTGGCCAGCAAACTCACCTGACCTTAAACCCATAGAGAATCTATGGTATATTGTCAAGAGAAAGATGAGAGACACCAGACCCCACAATGCAGACAAGCTGAAGGCTGTTATCAAAGCAACCTGGGCTTCCATAACATCTCAGCAGTGCCACAGGCTGATCGCCTCCATGCCACGCCCCATTGATGCAGTAAATGATGCATAAGGAGCCCTGACCAAGTATTGAGTGCATTTACTGAACGTATGTGGTGCCCCTGAGGCTCAGTCGCCACAGAGGTACTGCACCTCCTCCTGAGGTGTGGTATCCCACCATCCAGGTAAGGTGGAGACTCCTGACCACGCTCCAACACCTGCACCCCACACCACAAAGTAGTGTAGCAAAGCACCTTCGGCGGCTCCCTGCTTGGAGTATAGTAAAGCACCCATTGGTGGCTCCCTGCTTGGAACGCGAAACGTGCTGGGAGGTAGGTGGAGTTAGTTTACATTACAAGGAGCAGGAAGAGGTGAGGATTAGAGGTCAGTTGATTAGAGAGCTGGAGAGAAGATCCCCGGAGAGAGGGATGGATGGATGGAAGTGCTGCAGCAGATCCCATTGACCTGGGTCTGCTGGCACAGGAGAGGAAGACAGAGAGAGCAACGTAGCCTGAAAGCCTGATTAGTATGGAACGTGAGGAGTAAAAGGGAACAGAGGACGTGGGTTAGAAGAGAACCCGTCCTAGAAGTTCTAATCGCAAGGCCGGGGCCCGGTCCCTGAGGTTGTATGGATACTAATGGTCCTGCAGCAGACACCGGAGGAATAGAAGTAGTGACCACTTTATTCCCACACAAGACTTGGGGGCACAACAGCAACTGGATAGTGAGCCGGGACTTAGTTGCAAGGAGTCCCCGAAGCAGACTACAGCTGTCTGCCGTACAAGTAGAGTTCATAAGAACATCGGACAGGAGGAACTCCAGTGTAACTCAGTACTAGGAGTACTTCACTTAAAGGCGCTATAAGAGGAGACGTTCAGAAAGGCACATGTTGGCGGAGTGTTGGAAGGGAGTATTCCATCTGGCCTGGAGGTTGACTGAGTCTCTGACCCGGAGGACACGTCACGGAGGCAGGCACCTGTTTGTACAACAGACTGTGAGTAAAGCTTTGGAACTACATGCCCTGGTGTCCTCCACTTATTCCTGCGCCAACCTGCCCAGCACTGCTGCATCCTCTGCACCTGACACTACACCATCTACGTGTCACTTCACCTACACTGCCCTGGGACTACAGCCCTGCCTGTGGAGGGCTATAACATCACTGCTGCACCCCACCATCTGTCCAAGAGGATCTGTCTGCAGCGTCGGCTTACAACCACCTTGCCGAACACCACAGGTGGCGTCACGAATCACCTATAAACTTTCACTACCACAAGCACACTGAAACAACCCCCTTTTTATAATGGGCGCCCAGGGCCACGGGCCGGGTCACCGCTGCCGTGACATTCCCCATTGAAGCTCATCGGGCCCGGTACCGAGTACCCGACAGCCCTGGGTGTGAGGGCGTCCCACATACATTTCAGGGGGCCAACATTTCGTATTTTAAAGTCATTTTTTCAAGCTGGTGTTATGAAGTATTTTAATTTACTGAGATAATGACTTTTGGGTTTTCATTTGCTGTAAGCCATAATCATCAACATTACCAGAAATAAACACGTGAAATAGATCACTCTGTGTGTAATGACTCTATAGAATATAGGAATTTCACTTTTTGTATTGAAGAACTGAAATAAATTATTTTTTAGATGATATTCTAATTTTGTGAGATGCACCTCTATCTATTTATTGAATGTGAGTATAAATCGGATGTTAGGTGTGAGAAATCGGATTGTAATCGCATAAAAACCGCATGACACTCGCATGACACTTGCATTACACTCGTCCGACTCTCCTGCATCAAAATCGGACCAATTTTAAAATTGCTAGTGTGTCTCCAGCCTAAGGCCAGGGTCAGACTTGCAAGTGTGATGTGAGAAACTTGCGCGAGTCTCTCGCATCAATACCCGGCGCTGCCGCCGACACTCGGGACCGGTGTCGCATCACACTCGCAAGTGTGACTCCAGACTAACAGTAATGTTATAATATGCATTGATGCATAGCACATGCGGATCCCACGAATGGGACTTGAAAGCCAAACCCCTGTCAGAGAAGGAGTTTTCCATACAATTGAAAAGGAATTTCGATGACCTTCCTACTGACAGCTGCTCTTTCGAGATAGGTTTTGGTCTCATTGGTGGAACCTTCATCTACTTTACACTTTTGGCATCTCCTGTGTATAGCTCATAAATGTATGAAAATTGGAATTTGGCTAAAAGCATTACAGGATTGCAAAATCTGCTGTAGTAATATGAAATAATGAGATTTTTTTTTAATTTATGGTATTACATCATTATTATTTATTGATACATGTATTTTATAATACGGAGGTCGGAAAAAGTTTCCTAAAAATATGATTGTGCTAAATCTGTTCCATAAAGGGATTCAAATAGCTACAAATTGCAGAATTTCCTAGCGTTTCCAATAGCTCATAAATAAATGTGCCGCTTAATCTAATACATGTATAATCAGCACTAACTAATCCAGCGGGGACACAATACACATTTTGCCTACCACTTGACTCTGTTTAATCCTTCGGGTGCTGATATTCCTTTCGCAGGTGCTCGGTTTTTTTTGTATGCGTTCAGATTGATTTTGCCATACATTGATTTCCTGTTGTGTGTATTATAGAGTAAACTAGGATTATACTTTTAACAGAAGTGGATATCCCTTCTACATAAAGCTTGCTTTAGCTTCTCGGGGCTTCTTATCTTTAAAGGGGAGAGTCCAATTTTATTGAAAGTTCTAAAATCCCATTTAATTGAATTTCCTTTCTAAAGAGAACAAGCTCAGACTAGGTTTTCAATTCAGCTGAATATTTTTTTTTTCTGAGCTCAAGTACTCACATGCTGCAAAAGCTAAAAAGGAACTCGCCTATCTCGTTCCACTGCGGGAAGAGCCATCGCCGGATACATATAATAATGCGCTGTCAATAGGGTGCGGAGTATCTTGCCATCGTTCGCGCATTACGGAATCGGTTTAACAATTTGCAATGAATAATGTTACATTGACAATAATTTTTGTAATGTTACTAAGTCCCACGACATAATGAAAGGGCTCATATTGGAGCGAGAGATGGAAGTGCTGTATTAAAGGGGGTCTAAACCTTTACGTATTGCTTGTAACCAGCCAAGGGAAAGTAGACTCAAAGCCGTGGATCAAAGAATCAAGGGATGTTTTTGTATGCATGCACAGTAATTTAGCTTCCATCTTTCTTCATTTTGTTATTTTTCGGAATGTTTTGTTAAAGTAGTAATCCGGCAATGCTCACTTCTGCATTGGTGGTGGGTGGTGCCAAGATGCATGCAAGTACCGTGCACATGTCAGGGTCTAGTGGACAGGTAGTTGCATGTGGTCATAAAGTCATCGGCACTGCTCATCTGCGGTGCGGAAGTGAGTGGCCCTCGATAACCCTGCTGTAGGATAGGCAATAACTTGCTCATCTCTGAGGGTCCACCTGCTGTGACCCCACCAGCGATCCTAAGATTGGTTTTAGAACCCATAGAGAGGTGCTTGGTAGCCCCATCCTGAATCTAGGAGAAGAATGCATATGCCCCCTCCACTCAATTCATTTAGTACAGGAATCTGTGGGAAAAACTTGAACAATGTACTAAGCAGTTCCACAGAAAATGAATGGAACAGAGCCCGCAGATGTGACCCACCACTACATTCAGGATGTTCTTGGGAGTTCCCTGGGGGTACCAGCCTTTGTATCACCAGTAAGTAAGGTACTGTCTATTCTATCTATTTAAAACAATTATCACACAAGTTCGCTGATACCTCTAGTGCTGAGGTCAAGCTTTTGCGGCAGGTAGCTGCCAGGTACCACTCCACTGCAGCATCTGGCAGTAGCAGCTAGCCCCCTAAGGGGACAGGAATCTGTAACAACAGATGTGGCAGGCACGGCAGGAATACTGGCGGGCAAGGCAGATGCAGGTGAGAGCAGCAGGTATACTAACTGGCTGATTCACAGGCAGGCAGGTACTGGAAGACACGGGTGGTATGCAGGCAGGCAGATGCTGGTGGGCACCACAGAAATACAGTAACAGGTAAGACCAAGTTCAGACTGGATGGACAATAACAGCTTCTAAAGATCTGGGTCTCTGGCAGGTGTGACAAGAATATGGAAACTGGTTGGACCGAGCTCAGACGGGACAGAACAGGAATGTCCGGAGTGGACAGGAAGGGAACTGCAGATGCAGACAATTAGAATACCACAGACATGGGCAAGCAGGAAATCGCAGATTTTGACAAGCAGTCACAGCTGGGGTGGAACCAGGTGCAGATTCAGGCAAAGAAGTGCCACTAAATGTCTTTAAATTCCACCACACATTACTAAAGCAATACCACTATAAATTGGCCAGATATTAGCTCTGTGCATAAAGTACTTAAAGATGTTTCCTTGTATATGATCGATGGAGGTCCAAACATGGGGACCCTACCAATCCTGGGGGTGCTTGGTAAATGGAGTCATAGTACCACTGCTCTCATGGACGGTGTGGTATTCACACATTCACACTAAGGCTCTATTCACATCGCTCTCCCCCAAGTTATCATTTGCTCTCCCTCCCCACCTTCAATTCATCGCTTGTTGTCCCACATCCTTCATTGATCATTTACTGAACCCCACCCCCAGTCTCAATAAATCATCATTTACTCCCCCACCCTCAAAATTCATCATTATTTCCCCTCCCCCAAGTAATTTGCTCTCCCTCCCCACCTTCAATTCATCTCTTGCTCACCCCACCCCCCACTTTTGATTCATCATTTGCAGTCCCTCTCCCTCAATTCACCATTTGCAGGAATGTTCTATCAAGCTGAAATTTCCAGTGTAAGAGGGAGTCAAAAGAGAGTTTTCCTTTGTCTAGATGCCTTATTCAGCAAGAGACCCTGATATCCATGTCCCTTATTTATTAGTAGAGTCGATGCTCATGTACTAATCATGCTACATAGGCTCCTCCATTGCGGTGTTGGTTGCCCCATTCCTCCCCCACTTCATCATTTGCCGTCCCCCCTCACTACATCATGTGCAGTTCCCTTCCCCCTCACTTCTTCATTTGCAACCCCCCACTCACTCCATTTGCAGTCCCCCTCCCCCACTAACTTTATCATGTGCAGTCCCCCTCCTCCACTCACTTCATCATGTTCAGTCCCCCTCCTCCACTCACTTCATCATGTGCAGTCCTCTCCTCTACCTTTATCTTTTGCAGCCCCCTTCCCCCACTCACTTCATCATTTGCTGTGCCCCTCCCCTCCCTCACTTCATTTTCAGTCCCCCTCTCCACAACATCATGTACAGTCTCCTACCCCTCACTTCATCATTTGCAGTCCCCCTCTCCCCCTCCCCCACTCACTTCATCATATGCAGTCCCCCTTCCTTCATCATTTGCAGTCCCCCCCACTCACTTCATCATTTGCAGTGTCCCTCCCCTCCCTCATTTCATCATGTGCAGTCCTCCCACTCACTTCATCATTTGCAGTCCTTCTCCCCACACTATAATCATGTGCAGTCCCCCTCCACCTACTCTCCTCACCCATTTAATTCATTTTATAAAGAAAAAAAATCGCTTTTCATACTTACCGCCCTGAAAATCACACATCGGCGCATGCACGATGACGTCATCGCGTATGCACCATCACCTGACTGAAAGTCCAGAGAAGGCAGACGGTGCAGGAGCGGCGCAGCCGTCAAAGCTAGATGCTCGTCGAGTTCAGAGAAAGCTCCCAGGCACCAGTGCTGACGTGTGTGCCGCAGCGCACAGCACTTTAGTGCATGATGGGGCCAAGTGAGCAGAAGCATAAGGGTATGTGCACACTCTGCGGATTCTGCTGCGGATCCACAGCGGTTTTGGCCCTGCAGATCCACAGCAGAATTAGCTGCGTTGTACAGTACCATTATATCCTATGGAATATGGAAACCGCAGTGCAGACGGTGAGGAATTTTCTGCTCGGTTTTTGCTGCGGTTTCCAATCCGCAGAAAGAATTGACATGTCATTCTTTTCTGCGGATTCCGCAGCGGTTTGCCATCTCCTCCATTGTAGAGATGATAAACCGCAGGGCAAAACCGCAGGCTAATCCTCAGATATTTACCTGCGGATTTTTCAAAATCCGCGCGGAAAAGTCTGCAGACCAATCCGCAGCATGTGCACATACCCTAAGAGGCCTCCTCTGTACCTCTGATCACCAGGCCCCATACAGCAGTAAGGGAGGGCAGTAATGCCCTGATGGAGACCCTAGCAGAGGTGCACAACACGATCCAGTGGCCACATGTGGCCCACAATACCCTTCTGTGTGGTCCTCATCCATCTGCATAGTGTCTGGGCACATGTAATTTTCATAACATAGAGAGTATACAGTAAGTGGTTCATCTAAGGGACTGGAAATTATGATTTGTGTGATCATTTCACAAGTGGCATAACTTGAAGCTCATGGACCCCAATGGAAAAGATCCAATGGGGCCCCCAGATATTGTAAGTCTTGAATAGTATTAGTCTTTTCATATAGGCCAAGGGTACATTTTTGGTCTCTTAGTCTCTAGGTCATGGGTGGGATAGCAACTCCTTCACCTATTATAGTTATTCCCCTGCATTTCCTGGTCAGCCATATTTTGACTCCTATAGCAGAGAAAGCCTTAGAGGTGTTGAAGAAGTGGCCATGCATGAGCATTGTGATATTCATTATAGTTTATGAAAGAAGGGATACACGCGACTGCTTCAGCGGCTGACAAGTATTTGTAGAAAAGTGAATGCATGGTCTCTTCCTTTTTGAACTTCCGCCCTTTAGAAGGGTGCCTCTACCTTCCTGGTAAGTCAGAGCTCCATAAATGGAGCCATCACCTATTACATTTATGGTGCACATTTTCAAAATGCAGTAAATGTTTCAGAAGATAATAATTGTGTAATATTACGGCCCTTGGGGTTGATTTGATCTGAAAATGGGACCAAAAAACCCAAAAAAGGTTAAGAGTGTGCTCAATTAGTAAGGAGGTGCTTAAAGTTGAGCACCTCCTTACTAATGACTTTGTAATTTGATGTTTAACTAAAGCCTCGCAAATTTGCATGTTCTCGTTCGTTGACAACGCTCGTTTTTTGCTTCTGTATTTCAGTTTCAATATTTTGTTAGGACATAGAACTCGGTAAAGAATTTATCGTCAGGAACAGGAAGACCTGATAGTGATCTTCAGCAATTACCAACCGTACTCACAAGGAAAGATTTAGTGAAGTTGGACTGTGCCAAAATTTCCAAACATACAGTCACTGCTGGAGATGGATGAACCAACTTTAGATTTATCAAACCTTCAACATCTCTGTTTGCTCAAATTGTTTTTTTTTTCTAGAATGAAATGGATGGTGTCAATTTGATCTACTATAAAAACCACTAAGTTCCTGTCATTTTTCAACTCTGATCCAAAATCCATTAAAAAGAGGAACTTTTCTTTGTTCTCTGTGTGCAGGTAAAATGGTAATGCAGTGGTATACATACAGGATATATCATTGATAGTGAGTATCCAAGTCAATAAAAAAGCATTAGGGGTTGCAAAAGTTGCCATAGAGTTGCTCACTTTCTCTGGATCCAGTGCTGAGTGCTGCCTCCTCATCTTACTGTGACCTTGTAGATCAAAGAGACTACTTTCCTGTCTTCTTACTCAAAGTCTCCAGCCTCAAAACCTCCATTTCTCTAGCTGCCATCCCGCATCTATGGTATCCGTTCCTTCAGATGCCATCCAGCCTCTACAGCTTCCATTTCTCTAACTGCCATCCTGGCTCTACAGCCTCCTTTTCTCCAGCCTCCTTTTCTCCAGCTTCCATCCTGACTCTATAGCCTCCATCCTACCTCTACAGTCTCCATTCCTCCATCTGCCATCCTGCCTTGGCTGATCCATGTGGTTCACTTTGCTTCATTATCTGTCCGAGCTGCATTGCATCTGCTCATTTGAACAAAGAACTTCTAGGATCCACCTCACAAGGCGAGACATAGCCCCCTCCCCACAATCTCTATGACCATGCCACACCCCATTATAAAGGTGCAATGATATATGTTAATGGGAAATAGCTAAAGAAACAAACTTCAAGTTCGTTGTCTGATGTCATCACATGTAGCAAATTTGATAACTGTGGTTTGGAGTAGTACTTGCACCAAGTCATCGCAGCTTTAGAATGGCGTTCCTTGGCTACGGAGATGGTTATGAGGCCCTCCTTCCATCTTCAAAGAACATGTTAACATCTACTTCTAAACCTTTTTGTTGTACTTGTACACATAGGCCAAATTATTTTAAGATAAAATAAATAATTTGTGAATCTTCCGTTAAGAAAAAGACACAAATGGCATGTAGTTGTCTCCAAAGTGACCTACAAATGGTGCCTCCATTTTCAGAACTTCTTGTACTCAGTGGAACAGTCGAACACTCACTCAAGCAATTCATCTCTCTTCCCTTTTGCTTACAGACTTGTGTCTTAATGTGAGGCCTCGCTTCTTTGATTTCCATATATTTTAATAATAATTTAATGGGACTTTTTGAAGACCTCCTATTTGAATGCTTTTCAAAACCTATGGTAAAGAGTTATTCCCAACAATATAAGTTATTACTTATAGAAAGGATAACTTTCAGATTGGTGGGGGAGCCGCACCTATCCAGAGAATGGGGCTTTGTAATTCCGACAGGCATTGGCTGAAAAGGCCTCAATTGTCTATCTCTGGCACCTCTATAAAATATGAATTGAACAATTGGGCTCATGTGCAGCCACTGCCTTATTCCAATGGGGCATTTCAAGGCCCCATTATCTGGATCAGGCCTCAATGATCCACAATTTATCATCCATTTATCTACCTACCAAAACATTGGTGATAACTTGTGGATTGGTTGGGGTCTGATCCTTTGGATAGGTGATAACTTGTGGATCGGTGGGAGTCTCATCCTTTGGATAGGTGATAACTTGTGGATCAGTGGGAGTCTCATCCTTTGGATAGGTGATAACTTGTGGATCAGTGAATTCCTGATCCTTTGGATAGTAGGAAACTTGTGGATTGGTTGGGGTTTGATCCTTTGGATAGGTGATGACTTTTGGATCGGTGAGAGTCTGATACTTTATATAGATGATATCTTGTAGATCAACTGGGGTCTGATACTTTGGATAGGTGATAACTTGTGGATCAGTGGAGGTTTGATCCTTTGGATAGATGATAACTTGTGGATCAGTGGAGGTCTGATCATTAGGAAGGGTGATGACTTTTGGATCGGTGAGAATCTGATCTTTTGGTTAGGTGATAATTTGTGGATGGTTGGAAGGTTGATCCTTTGGATAGGTGATGACTTTTGAATCGGTGAGAGCCTAATACTTTGGATTGGTGATAACTTGTGGAAATAAAGGAGTCTGATCCTTTGAAGAGGTGATAACTTGTGGATCGATGGGAGTCTGATCCTTTGGATGGGTTATAACTTATGGATCGGTGGCAGTCTGATCTATTGGATATGTGATAACTTGTGGATCAGTTAGAGTCTTATCCTTTGGACAGGTGATAACTTGTGGATCAGTTAGTTTCTGATCCTTTGGAATGCTGATAACTTGTGGATCGCTTAAACCTGGGGATGAGGCACTGAAATTCCTCATCAGTATGGAGTAATGGCCTCACATGTGCACAACCGTTCCATTAATATTTCATACAAGCGCCAGATATAGTCAAGTGGGGCGCTTTGCTTTGTCCACTGCTCAATTCCATGGCGTTTGATATCATTAGGCTCGAATGATATACTGTACTAAACTTAAAATATAATTAACTATTTTTGGAACATGTAATTCCTCCTTAAAAGCATCTCAAATAAGATGCAATAGGTCTCATTTATGATGCTTTTTTTCCCCTACCGATATAGCCAAATGTGGGCATGTGGAGATCTAAATAAACATCTAACCGGCCTGCATTATTTGACTGAAACCAATTCTTTCATTTTATGACCACAAAGGGTGCAGAAAACACAAATACCCAAAGAAAACTCCAAAAAATTTTTTCTTTCATGGTCAAGTAGAGCTGTCTCTCCCCCGACTCGTTATCCGACCTCGTCTTTACATTTGTTCTTCTGTTCGGGCCTCCATTATGATAAATAAAACATGAAAAAAGGGATAGAGGAATTGTGCGGCTTTTATTTACTCACATTTTTTGATACATGGCTCTAGATGAATGCTTCTCTCTTTAATAAAACCCTTGACTGCTTCAGTGGCAAATGTGATTTAAGTACAGCAAAGACAACCATGATTCACAAACTCTTTTCTGCTCCGCCACTGACCGTTATCTGATGCCTCTTCATGCACAGTTGCCCAAATGACAGTTTAATGGCTCGCTATAAAGGCTAGTTATTTTGTATCTCTATCCAGTGAAAATGGCTAATGGTGATAAGAGAGAAGGGGAAAAAAAAAATTGCTCGTATCTTGAGAGGCTCATCCCGGCTGCTTAGCACCGGCTCGGAGCTCAACGTCCTGATGACATTTTTTTTTATCTTTTGGTCCATTGAACCAATGATGAAATATTTAAACAAGGGCTAAGTGCAATTAAAAGGTGTCAGCGAGACGGCAGCGCTTGCACTTGGCGTTGTTATGATACGACTGGAAGATGCCGAGCAGACATCTCAACCCTTCCAATGTATCACAGATAGCCTGGAAGAGAATGTAATTCTTCTACAACTTCATGGGAAAAAGCCCCAAAATGTTCAAAAATATCTCGTCCAGTTGGTGAAAGCAGCTTTATCTAATGACGATGGTTTTTTTTCCATAGATGAATTTATTAATAGTATGAATGCTCAATAGTAAGGGGTCTATGGTGATCAGTTTAATAGGACTACAGGGGGACCGGGAATGTGAAACCGGACTTAAAAAAGACCTCTCACTTGCTTTCAAAATTGAGCTACATACCTTGTGTGAATCCATGAGCTCCCTTGATTCTGACACACTTTTTTGTTTTGTGCTATGTCGCTCCATTGCATAGATATTCACATTTGTTGCTTTTGGAGTGCAGTATGTGAAATTTTTGCTTACAGACAACATGGCATTTCTTCAGAGCCTTTTTCAGACAGATGGATAGATAGATAGATAGATAGATAGATAGATTATCTAAATTGAATGGTTTTAATGTTTTTCTGTGTTTTCACATGGCCTAGATTCATGCACATGTGCTGCTGTGTTCTTTTCCTCTATATTGTGCAGTTTTTGCAGCTTGCACATGTTCACACTAGGAGGTGCTGGTCGTTTTTCTTTTGTCTAGATAGATAGATGATAGATAGATAATAGATGATTGATAGATAGATAGATAGATAGCGATAGATAGATAGATAGATAGAGATAGATAGATAATAGATGATAGATAGATAGATAGATAATAGATAAATAGATGATAAATAGCTAAATAGATAAATAGATCATAGATACAGTAGATAGATAGATAGATAGATAGATAATAGATAGATGATAGATAGATAGATAGATAGATAGATAGATAGATAGATAGATATAGCTATTCTATGATTCTATGATATATAGATAATAGATAGATAAATAGATAGATAATAGATGGTAGATAGATAATAGATAGATAGATAATAGATAGAAGATTAGATAGATGATGGATAATAGATAGATAGATGATAGATAGATAATAGATAGATAATAGATAGATAATAGATAGACAGCTTATAGATAGATGATAGATAATAGATAAATAGATAGATAGATAGATAGATAGATAGATAGAACTTTGAGCATACTCAAACCCATCCAGATTCCCTTTCCCCGCACATATAGATATAAGGATTTGTCCTATACTGTAAGGTTTATAAGCGTCACCTCTCGGCCTGTAATAGAACATAGATCTTTTTCGTGGTAAATGTCAGCATTGTTCCCGATTCCTCACGCAGCCACTTTCAGGGCACGACGCGATTCTTCAGTTCTCCAAAAATGTAAGTGAAAGGTCTGTGAGTTATTACAAATCTACTCCATCTCTCCAGGGTGTGCATTGGAGCCCTGAAGTAGAAAAAGCTTTTCTTCTTGTGTTTAAGTTACCATGGAAGATGGAATAGTGACACCGAGTGGTGGTCACTTATAACCGGTGCCGCCATCAGTTTATCATCTGTAAATACGCCTGGCACTGACACACTTCTGAGAAAGTCTCTAGTTTCACTCGTGTAGGGCAATAAAAGTCATCAATTTTTATTATTAGTAATCTTTGGAAACATAAGATCCTCTGATAGTATACCTCCCCTAATAGCAGTTAACAGTATTATACAGTAATTAGGGGTGAGCAGACCCATGGATGATCGGGTTCCTTGGGTTCGACCTAACTGTAGTCCAAAGTTTTGTTCAGGCACTAGAACTTGACCCCGAAACTGAATCCAATAGAAGTCAATGGATACTTGAACTTCAGGGCTGCAAAATGGCCGTAGTAAGAGTTGGTGGGCTGCTAAAGGAAACAAAATGGGTATAAGAGCAGGACAATTGCCCTGCAAACAAATGAGGATTGTGAAATTACTTAAAATAACAGGGAATTAAGATAATAATAATAAAAATCCTGAACTAGGAGGTACAAGTTCAAGTGGAGGAGGAGGTTAAGGAGGAGGTGGACATGGAGGTGTCGGTGGAAGGGGAGGAGGAGGTAGTCAACACTGCTCCTATGTTGTTTTTTATTTATTTTTTGGGGGGTACTCTGAAAATAGGCCCTGTGGGGGGCATTCTGCATACAGGCAGTGTATTAATTTGTTGGCTAATCTTGTTCTGTATACAGGTCGTGGTCGTGTGATACTCTTTGCCCTTTCTTGAGGTGCAAAGAATGAGAAGAGCATCAAATAGGGGACATGGCCGTAGTGCTGCTGTTGGTGGTGTAGCTGCTGAAGGAAGAGGGCGTGGTCGATCTGTGCCTGCAATGTGCCCAAATGAAACACCTTCCTCTTGTGCCAGCAAGAGACAGTCACAGGACATCATGAGTAATTTCGCAGACCCGAGTACCGGTGAACGAATGGTGAGGCCAGAACCAAGTAGAGGTGGTTTTAGATTGGGGGCTGAGAGTGCATGCACTTCCTTCACATTGTCCTCCACTTGATCCGCTGCTGAAAATGCAGAGTTGGCACCTGCGGCCCATGGGCATCTGTCTTTCACCTTACCCCCTTGCAAATCAGTCAATCAGTCTGAGCCCCAAGTCATGCAGCAGTCACTTGGAGCAGTCAAGTGGAAGAGATTGGGTGTACTGTTGCTCAACCACTTGTTCTGTTGGAGGATGAGTACGTGGAAGGGGCAGTGCAAACGGTCAGAGGACCACCACAACACATCTCTGGTGTTGATGAAACATAGGTGCCAACTGTTGCGGATTTCTGCTGTGTATAGACCAGCAAGGGGGGCAGAGGTGAGGACTGGATGGAAGATCATGTGGGGGATTAATATAATTATTATTTATTTTTAGAGCATCATTAATTCCCCGGTGCTAAACATGAGGAGAGGTTACATACAAAACACATAGAAATTGAAATGAACATTCTAATAGTGACAGGCAGGTACAGAGGGAAGAGGACCCTACCCTCGCAACCTTACATTTTACAGGATAATATGGTAGGAGACAATAGGTTGGGGGTTGCTGCAGCTCCGGTGATGCGAGGTGGCAGCGAGGTCAGTGCAGGCTGTAAGTTGTTCTGAAGAGATGGGTTTTCAAGTTCTGCTTGAAAGTTTCAAATGTAGGGGACATGTTGGGGCACAGAAGGATGGGGGATACTCGGGAGAAGTCTTGCAGGCGATTGGATAAAGAACGTAAGATTGTGGAGGAAAGGAGTATTATGCTTTCGCTCAGACTGTTAAGTGCGTGCGTGGATAGTGTGACACACTGTGTCACAGACCAGACTTCTCCCAGAAGGGCGTGGGTAAGTAGCTACCATAGTGTTCACTGGAGCCTCTAGTGGTGAGGTCAGGCTTGTGCAGCAGTCAGTTGCCAAGTACCACTCTAGGACAGCGTCTGGCAGTAGCAGCTGACCCCCAAAGAGACAGGAAGCTGTAATGAAAGATGTTGGCAGGAATGGTAGGGATACTGGCGGGCACAGCTGGGATGCAGACAGGCAAGGGCTGGCGGGCACAGCTGATATACTAGGAGGAAGGCAAGGACAGCGGATACACTGGCAGGCAGGCGGGCACGGCTAAGATACTGGCAGGCAGGCACAGCTGAGATACAGGAACGGGTAGGAGCCAGTTCAGGCTGGATGGACAGAAACAGCTTGAGGAAGGACTGGGTCACTGGCAGGTTTGACTGGAATATAGGAACAGGTAGGATCCAGTTCAGACTGGAGAGACAAGGAACCGCAGATGCGGACAAGTAGGCAACCTCATATGCAGATGGGGACATCAACATATTTTTCAAGCACACAAAAGACATTCAGTTAGCACACAAGCATGTCCGGACAACGCCTTATTCAAGCACGTTCGCTCATCACTAATTATTATACCACTTCTATGTCTCCTAGAAAAAATGCTTCAGGCGTTGATGGATGAAGTGGTGGCACAGGAGGAAGAGGAAGAGGAATACGGCCATTCACACTGTTATCAGGCCAGTGGTCCACACATGGCTTGGAGGGTGTATTCTTGTAGCAAGAACGGCCAGGTACACAACTGTCCAGCCAGGGGACAGCTTTGGAGGTGACACTCAAAGCAAGTCACGGGCATCACTGGAGCATGTCTGGGGGAATACAGAAGACACAGAAGATAAAACTCCAACTAAGGACAGATTGTCATTAATGCCATTGGGCAGCCTGGCACATGCTACTGTGTGTTATGATTGAGTCACCGTAGGAGGCAAAAACAGAAATGCTAGCTAAGTCCAGAAAACCAGAGAAGTTGGCAACTATCAGATTGCAGACCCCTGAACCTATCAACACAACTAGCAGTAGCCGTGGGGGGTTCCTACGATGACCTAGACCCCTCGATCACAGCCGGAGAGATACATAGGCCTAAAGAAGGAAAGGGGAAATCTAACTGCCCCAGAGCAGACCCAAAAGCAATAGGCAGCCCCCCACATATAATGACGGTGAAGCAAGATGAAAACACTTACACAGACAGAAAGACAGGCTGAGCAAAGACGGGGCCCAAAAACTACCTAGATAGGAACGGATAGGAAGGCTGCTGTCTGCAATCTGCCAAAACCCTATCAGAGACAAAAGCCAACAAGCTGATATAAAAATGGCCCTGAAGCAACTAAGCTTCAAAAACTAAATCAGCACTCGGGTATTTTCAGAAGACAGAGCTCACGGAACGCTGCACACTCCAGCAGGGAGTGGCAGAATCCAAAAAGACAGAAAAACAAAAACAAATCTTAAATGCAAAAAGACAAAACAGAAAACTTAGCTTTTAGGAGAGCAGGAATCAGACTGGTGTCCAAGAGTCCACAGAGAAATCACCCGCAGGGCAGAAAGGGCGTAGGCTGCCTTAAATCCAGTCAGAGACTCCACTCAGCCAATCGTCTTCATTAGTCCCAGGTGCCTGATAATCAGGCTCACTACCTTCCTTCACTAGAATAGGGAGTTCACCAGGCCTCAGTGACGGAGGGGAAAATGAACTCACAACAGTACCCCCTCCTTGAGGAGGGGTCACCGAACCCTCAACAACGCTACCAGGGCGATCAGGGTGAGCCCGATGAAAGGCACGCACCAATCTTTTGGCATGAATATCAGAGGCAGAGACCCAGGAATTATCCTCCTGACCATAACCCTTCCACTTAACCAAATACTGGAGTCTCCGTCTAGCCAGACGGGAATCCAGAATTTTCTCTACCTCATATTCCAAGTTACCTTCAACCAATACAGGGTCCGGAGGTGCCACCTCAGGCACAACTGGCTCAACAAACCTCTTCAACAAGGACTTATGGAACACATTATGGATCTTAAATGTGACAGGAAGAGCCAAACGAAAAGAGACCGGATTAATAATCTCCAAAATCTTGTAAGGTCCAATAAATCTAGGCTTAAACTTAGGAGAAGCCACTTTCATAGCAATATTCTTTGATGATAACCACACCATATCACCAATCTTAAACTGGGGACCAATGGTCCTATGTCGATTGGAAAACCGCTGGGCCTTTTCCTGGGAGAGAGATAACTTATCCACCACTTGGTCCCAGATCTGGTGCATTCTCTCCACCACAGTGTCAACACCTGGTGTTTCGAGGATGAAACCCAAAGTTACAAAAAAAAAGGTGACATCAAAGTGGCAGAACTAGCTCTATTATTTAAAGCAAATTCGGCCAAGGGCAAAAAAGAAACCCAATCATCCTGATCAGCGGAAATAAAACATCTCAAATACGACTCCAAGGTCTGGTTTGTTCTCTCTGTCTGCCCATTGGTCTGAGGGTGAAAAGCAGAGGAGAAGGACAACTGAATTCCCAACTTGGAACAGAACGTCCTCCAGAATTTAGACACAAATTGAACTCCTCTGTCAGATACAATGTTCTCAGGAATCCCGTGCAAGCGAACCACCTGTTGCAAAAACAGGGGCACTAACTCAGAGGAAGATGGCAACTTAGGGAGTGGTACAAGATGAATCATCTTAGAGAACCTATCACAAATCACCCAAATAACAGTCTTTCTTTGAGAGACCGGCATATCAGAGATGAAATCCATTGAAATATGGGTCCATTGCCTCCTGGGGACCGGCAAAGGCATCAACAACCCACTAGAGCGAGAACAAGATTTAGACCGGGAGCAAGTCCCACAGGACTGCACAAAATTCCTGACATCATGAGACAAGGTGGGCCACCAAAAAGAGCGACTCACCAGATCTCTAGTACCAAAAATACCCGGATGACCAGCCAATGCAGAGCAATGAACTTCAGACATCACTCTCTTCTTCCACTGGTCAGGAACATACAACTTTCCACTGGGGCAACGCTCAGGTTTGTCCTCCTGGAACTCTTGCAGAGCAAGTCTCAAATCGGCGAGATGGCAGAAAGAACTACCCCTTCGCCTAAGATGGTAGCAGGCTTGGTCACCACAGGAGAATCAGCAAAGAAACTCCTAGAGAGGGCGTCTGCCTTGACATTCTTAGTTCCAGGAAGGAAAGAGACCACAAAATCAAAACGTGTAAAAAACAAGGCCCACCTAGCCTGTCTAGGGTTCAAGCGTTTAGCCGACTCTAGGTAAATCAAATTTTTGTGGTCAGTGAGGACCACAACTTGATGTTTGGCTCCCTCCAACCAATGTCTCCACTCCTCAAATGCCCATTTCATGGCCAACAGTTCCCAATTCCCCACATCATAGTTACGTTCAGATGAAGAGAACTTTCGGGAAAAGAAAGCACAGGGATTCATTTTAGATGTTACCGGATCCTTTTGGGACAACACTGCTCCTGCACCAATCTCAGAAGCATCCACCTCTACCTGAAACGGGAGTGAGACATCAGGTTGCCGCAGAACCGGGGCGGAGGTAAATCTACGCTTCAGCTCCTGAAAGGAAGCAACCGCCTCCGGAGACCAATGCAACACATCCGCACCCTTCCTGGTCAGGTCAGTCAATGGTTTGGCAATACTAGAAAATTTTGCTATAAATTTCCCATAAAAATTAGCAAAACCCAAAAACTTCTGGAGAGCCTTCAAAGAAGTGGGCTGAACCCAATCATAAATGGCCTGTACCTTGGCCGGGTCCATTTCAATAGTTGACAGAGACAAAATAAATCCCAAAAAAGAAATCCTCTGTACTCCAAAAAGGCATTTTGATCCTTTGACATACAGAGAATTCTCTCTCAAGATCCGGAACACAGTCCGAATATGTTCCACATGAGCATCCCAATCCTTGGAGAAGATCAAAATATCGTCCAGATAGATAATCAAAAATTTATCGACAAAGTCTCGGAAAATATCGTTCATGAAGCACTGGAAGACAGAAGGGGCATTAGTGAGCCCAAAAGGCATCACCAGGTACTCAAAATGTCCCTCCGGAGTATTAAACGCCGTCTTCCATTCATCCCCCTGCTTAATGCGGATAAGATTATATGCCCCCCTGAGGTCAAGCTTGGTAAACCAGCAAGCACCTCTGACTCTAGAGAATAGATCCGAAATCAGGGGTAACGGATACTGATATTTAATAGTAATTTTATTGAGGGCACGATAATCAATACACGGCCTTAAAGAACCATCCTTCTTGGCCACAAAAAAAAAACCGGCACCTAAGGGTGAAGAGGATGGTCTAATATGACCCTTCTCCAACGCCTCCTTAATATAGGACCGCATAGCCTCATGCTCGGGTACAGATAAATTGAAGAGCCGACCCTTAGGAAATTTACACCCCGGGCTTAGTTCAATAGCACAGTCATAACTCCTATGAGGAGGCAAGGACGCAGACTCATTCTCACTAAATACATCATAGTAGTCCGCCAAATAGTCAGGAACCTCATGCGACTGAGGAGAGGTGGAAAAAACCGGAGCCTCACTAAAGGTACACCAGCAACACCAACTCACCACAGACACAGACTTCCAATCCAAAACTGGATTATGAATCTGCAACCAGGGAAACCCCAGAACAACGGCATCATGCAGACCATGCAACACCAAAAATCTGCAATTTTCTTGGTGGTCTGGGGCGACCCGCATGACCAACTGGGTCCAAAACTGAGGTTTATTTTTAGCCAGAGGGGTAGCATCAATCCCCCTCAAAGGGATAGGCGTCTGCAGAGGTGTCAATGGAAATCCACAACGTTTAGCAAAATCCAAGTCCATTAGGTTTAGCGCTGCTCCCGAATCCACAAAAGCCTTGGTGGAAAAGGTGGACAGGGAACAGATCAGAGTAATCACCAAAAGAAACTTAGGCTGAACCCCACCAACAGAAAACGTGTGTGCAAAGCGTTTCTCACGTTTAGGACAAACAGAAATAATATGTGAGGCATCTCCACAGAAAAAACACAGCTTATTGCGCCTTCTGAATTCCTGACGTTGCGCCTTAGACAAAACTCTATCACATTGCATAGGTTCAGACGTCTGTTCAACCGGTGGCAACACCTCTCGTGTAATCCTGCGTTCACGTAAACGCCGATCAACCTGAATGGCTAAAGACATAGAATCGTCCAGACCAGAGGGAACAGGAAATCCCACCATAGTATCTTTTACGGCTTCTGACAAACCCTTCCGAAAGAGAGCAGCCAAGGCACTATCATTCCAGGTAGTAAGGACCGCCCACTTTCGGAACTTTTGACAGTACAACTCTGCAGATTCTCGACCCTGGTTCAATGCTAACAGGGTCTTTTCAGCCTGATCAATAGCATTAGGTTCGTCGTACAGCAACCCCAAGGCTTGAAAAAATGCGTTCACATTAGTCAGAATAGGGTCATCTGGTTTCAAAGAGAACGCCCAATCCTGGGGATCGCCGCGCAGCAAAGAGATGACAATTTTAACCTGCTGCGCGGGGCTCCCTGACGAGTTAGGCTTCAAAGCAAAAAATAATTTACAATTATTTTTGAAACTGAAAAATTTAGATCGATCCCCAAAAAATACATCAGGTGTGGGGATCTTTGGTTCAACAGCATGTGAACGAGCAAGATAGGCGGAAATTCCTCGCACTTCAGCAGCGAGCTGCTCCACACGATCAGACACTTGCTTTATCTCCATTGAGAGAAAAAAAAAATTCCTCCTACGGCCTCAGAGATATAGAGGAAAGAATATACACACTTTTTTTTTTTTTTTTTTAACACAATTCTTTCCTGCTATTGAGTACCCCAGGATCTGCGGTTTGGGCGGGTGATTCTGTTATGATTGAGTCACCGTAGGAGGCAAAAACAGAAATGCTAGCTAAGTCCAGAAAACCAGAGAAGTTGGCAACTATCAGATTGCAGACCCCTGAACCTATCAACACAACTAGCAGTAGCCGTGGGGGGTTCCTACGATGACCTAGACCCCTCGATCACAGCCGGAGAGATACATAGGCCTAAAGAAGGAAAGGGGAAATCTAACTGCCCCAGAGCAGACCCCAAAGCAATAGGCAGCCCCCCACATATAATGACGGTGAAGCAAGATGAAAACACTTACACAGACAGAAAGACAGGCTGAGCAAAGACGGGACCCAAAAACTACCTAGATAGGAACGGATAGGAAGGCTGCTGTCTGCAATCTGCCAAAACCCTATCAGAGACAAAAGCCAACAAGCTGATATAAAAATGGCCCTGAAGCAACTAAGTTTCAAAAACTAAATCAGCACTCGGGTATTTTCAGAAGACAGAGCTCACGGAACACTGCACACTCCAGCAGGGAGTGGCAGAATCCAAAAAGACAGAAAAACAAAAACAAATCTTAAATGCAAAAAGACAAAACAGAAAACTTAGCTTTTAGGAGAGCAGGAATCAGACTGGTGTCCAAGAGTCCACAGAGAAATCACCCGCAGGGCAGAAAGGGCGTAGGCTGCCTTAAATCCAGTCAGAGACTCCACTCAGCCAATCGTCTTCATTAGTCCCAGGTGCCTGATAATCAGGCTCACTACCTTCCTTCACTAGAATAGGGAGTTCACCAGGCCTCAGTGACGGAGGGGAAAATGAACTCACAACAGCTGTGCCTGTGCAATGACCACCAAGTTGCCCGGATTCCTACAAGTTCTGATTACTGGATGGTCACCCTGATGGATCCCCGCTTCAAGCACAATGTGCCATCCTTACTTCTGTCACTGGAGTGTGATCGGAAATTGCAGGAATCCAAGTGCACGCTGGTAGACGCACTATTGATGACATCCCCACCTGACAGCAGGGTCTCAGTGGAAGTAGAAGGCAGAGAAGGATGTCGCCACCACAGCTGAGGTACCGGCACCCCCTCAGAAGGGAAGGTTAGCATGGCCGAAATGTGAAATACCTCCATCAACACGCTACAACATCCAGCCCGACCATCTGATACAATCCATGTTAGCAAGAGGAAGCATTTCTTTTATTCTTGTGTAGCAACTATCCAGGATTAATAGGGTATACACTAAAAAAATTGCAGCTTACCCTGCCAGTTCCAATACAGACTAGATATCCTGACACCTCAGTTACTAGTGGTGCTTGCATGTACCAAAAAAGCCCTAACCACAGAACTAGGAGATGGCAACTTGGACCTACAGTGCCTAAATGGCTATCAAGTTGCTTCACATTCCTTCTAAAGAACGGGAAGACAGAGCAGATTATGAATTAACTACAAGAGGAGAAGAGTGCTGAACAATGAAAGATCTCAGAGTGAGTAAAGTAAATATCAAAATACCAAACAAAGAATAATGCAAGTACTGTTAACAAATAAACTGTCTAATTCCTACCGATAAAAAAAAAGATAGGTTCAAAGTATAGCAAAAAAACAACAATGTAAAGATCCTTAGCTGAAAGCTCACAGACTGACTCCAAATATCAATAGAATGTCAGAACAACTAAATGAATCTATCACCAGAAGGAAAATCCCACTGGGGGACAGAATATAAAGCTGCACCGAAAAGGAGATCAGTGGACAAATTAAAACGTCTCTGTTAAGCTAGACAGACTGCAGCCAGAATACAGAACCCAAATACCCAGAGAAAAGGTGTGTCTACTGTGGCTCAGTAGATTGAAGCCGACCACAGAAGACAAGCTGAAGAGATTGAATCCAGGATCATGATGGTTTCAACAACATGGTGGAAGAGTATGTGTGTGACAGATTACACAGGGGAATGGGGTGTCGATTTTGCTCACCTCGGGGGGAGGGGAGAGAAGGACCCAGCAGGGATCAACTTTCTGGCGCCACCACTTGCCCCAGGTCAGTCAGGGAACTGCAGCAAGAGCAAATAGTTGCCAGAAAGGCTTCCCTTATAGGTGCGAGTTATTGAGGCGCTCCCAGTGAGGGGGGATATACATCACCAGTCCAGGCTGGGGATATATATATATATATAAACCTCCCGGCCGTTACTGCCAGAGTGCCTCACTAAACAGTACGGTATTCTGCTACCAACATAAGCTCTGTCCGACAACAGGCTTTTATCAGGTCAGAAACCAACCCAGGTAGCATATAATTGACCGACAGAATGTGCAGACATGGGGATTTGTGTATCAAAATAAAAGAGCAGCCCAAGATTGATTTTATATTTAATCACCAAAAAGGCGCACTAGAGATATACAGGTATATATTTACAAGAACAATATAGAGGTATACAGTCAGGAGTGTAGTACAAAGGATAGGGTGTAGATAGGGTGCAATTACCATGTTATGTAGCATGTGACCACAGAGAGGTGCTGATGGATCACAGGTCCAAATCTTAGTTACGTGGTTTTCCTGGCTGCGTCAGCCAACGTAACCTCCTGCCAGTAGAAAAAGCTAAGCTCAAAATGAGCAGCTGTCTCTTATCTCCTAGGCTGTCCCCTCCCACAGTTTGTGCCCACCCCTGGGCTTGTGCAGCCTCTCTCCTCCCACATCAGAGAGTGTGATTTACTGCCTAGAACCGTGGAGGCTCATAACTTTCCACCCGAAGCTCTGAATGAAATGGCAGTGATTCCTCTGGATTCTGATGGATTTTATATGTGCATAGAGACTAAATTTGCCTACCGTGTGTAATTCCTGGTGGCTAAGCATTATAATTCCATAATGCAGGGTTCTGGAGGTGCCTAAATGGTATGCGTGTGTTGGAGAAGGAATGCCGATTCCGATTATGTGCTGGGCTAGTCTCAGAGATATTGCATTCTGTTATCATAGGTCATTTTCCAGATTCAATATCATAGAGCCTTGCTGTGACCTATAGTGCCACGCTCCAAAATATATAAGGGAACAGCGACTCACAAGTTGGTGAAAAAAAGAATTCACATTTTATTCTGCCTTCTGTGGCGATGTTTTGATCCAAAGATCTTTATCAAGCTTGATGAAGATCTTCAGATCGAAACGTCGCCACGGAAAGCAGAATAAAATGTGAATTCTTTTCTTCACCAACTTATGAGGCGCTATTCCCTTATGTATTTTGGATCTTGTTTCGTTTTCCCAAAGAGACTCCTTGTATAGGACGTGCGCCGTTCTTTGGGTTGAAGTGGACCCTATGGGTAAAGGTGACTCTATATCCCATTGAGGTGCTGTGTGGCGTTATTGAATTTTTTGAACTATAGTGCCCCGCTGTCTCCATGTGCTTGGTTCAGACAAAAGAATTCTAGTTTGACTGTTCCTGCACAGAGTTCACACCCTTGTGTTAAGAGCTTCAAAGGGCTTGAGTTAATTAAAGGTGAGCAATGATCCTGTGGAAAGAATGCCAATGGTGGGGGGACATTTCAGGAGTGGAGAGACATTTACTTCATCCCTCACAATGTGTCCACACATCTCCATGCACCGAGTGATGGGTCTGCCCCATTTAACTTCTGGGTTTCCAAATTAGATACATGGCCTGAGCTAGTCCTTTACGCCTGGTAAGTGCTGGCCTGCTTTGCAGCAAATGTACTATTGGAACATGTGCTTAGTTTGGCAGGGGTTGTAATGCTCACATTCATTAAAATGAAACAGGCATGGATCCCACAGGCCTTTTCTGTACATTTGGCTGAATAGAGAAGTGTAGTAGCTGCACCCAGCCATTGTTATACTCCACTGCAGTTTGTTTGTTCTATTTGCTCTTTACAATGTTTTGGGGCCTCCCCAAATTAAAATAAAAAAACAAACAATGAGGCTGTTTTCCAAAGTACACCCACCCAGGCTGTTTTGCAGAGTACCACAGCAAGGCTTTTTCATCAAGTACCCCCACAGAGGTTATTTTCAGAGTACTCCCACAGAGACAGCTGCAGTGTACACACACAGGCCTTTTGGCACAGTACTTCTACACAGAAGAGTGCTGAACACACACACAGAGGCTTTTTTGCAGAGTACCCCCACATAGATTTTTTCAGAGTATTCCCACAGAGATGGGTGCAGAGTACTCCCACACAATACTCTGAGGCTTGTTTCAGAGTATTCACACAGAGACACATGCAGAGTACACACACAGACTGTTTTATGCATAGACCCCACAGAGACTTTTTTCAAAATGCTCCCACAAAGATGGGTGCGGAGTGCACACACAGAGAGGCTTTTTGGCGAAGTACTCTCACAGAGATGCAGGCAGAGTACACACTCAGAGCCTTATTGGCAGAGGACTCCCACAAAAACTGGTGCAGACTACACACACAGAGGCTTTTTTACAGAGTATTCCTACAGAGACAGGTGTAGAATATCCTCACAGAGGGTTTTTTCAGAGTACTCCCACAAAGACAAATGCAGAATATACATAGAGGCTTTTGGCAGAGTACTCACACAGAGACAGGTGCAGAATACACACACAGGCTTTTTGGCACTGTAATCTCACAGAGATGGGTGCAGAGGACATACATAGGCTTTTTGACACAGTACTACCACAGAGACAGGTGCAGAGTACACACACATGCTTTTTGGCACAGTACTCCCACAGAGTGAGGTGCAGAATACACCACACTCAGTGACCCGTAGAAGCGCAATTCAGCGTGAAACGGCCATCATCCTCACATTCCTTTGTCCCCCTCCTGCTGAAGATTTTTTAAAGAAATTTGACTAATAAAACTTGGATTTTATTCTGGTGATTGCCACCTCTTTTGTTCTAATTGGATACTGTCATGGTGTTTTTCATGGTGTGCACCCGAAGATTTTGGGTATTCATGCCTGCGGTACTCTTGATCAGCTGATCCATTTAGCTCTTATGAGCCAACGATGGTGCTCTGCATTTTCTATTTCTTGGTTTATCATCAGTAAGATGCACCAAATCTAGTGCTTAGCCAGGCTCTTCCCACTTGCCCTACTTCACTGGCAAGTGGGGTAATATTTGTGGGGTTGATGTCAGCTTTGTGTTGTCAGCTGACATCAAGCCCAGTGGTTAATAATGGAGAGGTGTCTATAAAACAACCCCAATACTAACCCCATAGTTAGATTGAAAAAAAATACACAGCCAGAATAAAATCATCTATTTGAAAGAAACAGACACCTTTATTTGAAATAAAAACAAAAAAACAGAGTTATATTCACTTTACACTTAATCCATTGAAGCCGCTGTTACCTGTAAATGAAAGAAAATAATAAAAAACCATATCCCTCCTGTCTCCCCTATTTGAAGATAATCCTCCGATGCTCATGTACCCTGGAAAAAAAGAAAAATAGTAAACAACCATATCCCTCACCTGTCCGATGTGAAGATAATCCATACTGTCCCACCATGATCCAGATTATTTGGAGAATGGTCACATCAGTGAGGCGACCGATATCCTGACACAATGACAGGCTGAGCTGCCGAGAACATTCACCAAAGTTGAAACCTGAGCCCCAGTACCCTCACTTTCGGCACCGCTCGCAATTACTCTCCTCTCAGTGTGGTCCGGCTCATGGTGACAGCAGTCACTGATGTGACTGAAGTGACTGCTCTCCTCTCCAAATCATCCGAATCATCATGGGACAGTATGAATTATCTTCACATTGCACAGGTGAGGGATATGGCAGTTTATTTCTTACAGGTGACTTGGACATCGGTGGATTAGTTGTATGGTGAGTATAACTGTGCTTTTTTATTTTATTTCAGATAAAGGAGTCTGTCATTCTGGCTGTGTCTTTTTTACAATCTAACTATGGGATGAGTAATGGGAGCGCCTTATAAATTCCTCTCATTACTAACCCCTGGGCATGGTGTCAGAAGCCATAAAACAGTTGACATCAATCCCACAGCCACTACACAACTTGCCACCATACAGGACAAGTTGGAAGAGTCAGGGAAAAGCTCCAGAATTGGCGCATCTAATAGATGCACCTTTTATGGAGTGGCTGCGGGCTGTTATTTTTAGGCTGCGGGGGACTTATATCCATGGCCCCTTACCAGTCTGAGAATACCAGCCCCAGCTGTTTACTTTAGCTTGGCTGGTTGTCAAAAATGCGCAGGAACCCCATGCCATTTTATAAAATTATTTATTTAAATATTTAAAAAATAAACCAGCCATGATAATGCTGACAGCTTAGGGTTGCAACCCACAGTTTTCAGTTTTGCTTGCGCTGGTTTTCAAAAATAGAAAAGACTCCATGTCATTTTTTAAATTGATTTAGTTATAGCACAGGCGCCGGCTGATGAATACTTCCATTAGCGGCCCACCCCAGATACAAAGTAATCCGCACTGCTGTAGCACTTAAGCCAAAATATCCAAATACGGGGATCAATTCGCTGCGGGCATTAAAGCCAGTCCCTCCGGGTGCCAATCCACAGAAAAAGTGACATCAATAGTCTATATGAAGACAAAGAAATGGATGGCACTCACCATTCCATAAAATCCAGTGTTTATTGCAAAAATGTAAAACATCTTCGGCAGGGGGTAACATGTGGAGTGAAAGGACGACGGCCGTTTTGCGCTCCTATGCTTCTACGGGTCCTGCCGAAGATGTTTAAATTTTTTGCAATAAACTCTGGATTTTAAGGAACGGTAAGTGCCATCCATTTCTTCATCTTCATATGGACTCCCATTAGTGGGAGTTAGCTCTCCGACTAACCTTGTAAACCTCTCTAGTAAACTAAGCAAAACACTTGTGGAACTACAAGTCCCAGAGCAACATTTCGGGCTGACAGTGCAGATTTCCTCTGCGACACATATCGGCCATCTACAACAATGCCGGTCACTGTCTCACTATCCCCATTACCCCTCCATGCGTATCCTGAGGAGCACATACAGCGCCCCCTAACTGCAACAGGGTCACTGCCTCACAATATATATACTGCTCAAAACAATAAAGGGGACACTAAACAATATATTGTATTGTGTAGTGTTCCCTTTATTTTTTTGAGCAATATATATACAGTATATATATATATATATATATATATATATATATATATATATATATATATACAGTACAGACCAAAAATTTGGACACACCTCATTCAAAGAGTTTTTCTTTATTTTCATGACTATGAAAATTGCAGATTCACTCTGAAGGCATCAAAACTATGAATTAACACATGTGGAATTATATAATTAACAAAAAAGTGTGACACAACTGAAAATACTGTATGTCTTATACTCTAGGTTCTTCAAAGTAGCCACCTTTTGCTTTGATTACTGCTTTGCACACTCTTGGCATTCTCTTGATGAGCTTAAAGAGGTAGTCACCGGAAATGGTCTTCCAACAGTCTTGAAGGAGTTCCCAGAGATGCTTAGCACTTGTTGGCCCTTATGCCTTCACTCTGTGGTCCAGCTCACCCCAAACCATCTCGATTGGGTTCAGGTCTGGTGACTGTGGAGGCCAGGTCATCTGGCGTAGCACCCCATCACTCTCTTTCTTGGTCAAATTGCCCTTACACAGCCTGGAGGTGTGTTTGGGGTCATTTTCCTGTTGAAAAATAAATGATCGTCCAACTAAACGCAAACCGGATGGAATAGCATGCCGCTGCAAGATGCTGTGGTAGCCATGCTGGTTCAGTATGCCTTCAATTTTGAATAAATCCCCAACAGTGTCACCAGCAAAGCACCCCTACACCATCACACCTCCTCCTCCATGCTTCACGATGGAAACCAGGCATGTAGAGTCCATCCGTTCACCTTTTCTGCGTCGCACAAAGACACGGTGTTTGGAACCAATGATCTCAAATTTGGACTCATCAGACCAAAGCACAGATTTCTACTGGTCTAATGTCCATTCCTTGTGCTCTTTAGCCCAAACAAGTCTCTTCTGCTTGTGGCCTGTCCTTAGCAGTGGTTTCCTAGCAGCTATTTTACCATGAAGGCCTGCTGCACAAAGTCTCCTCTTAACAGTTGTTGTAGAGATGTGTCTGCTGCTAGAACTCTGTGTGGCATTGACCTGGTCTCTAATCTGAGCTGCTGTTAACCTGCGATTTCTGAGGCTGGTGACTCGGATGAACTTATCCTCCGCAGCAGAGGTGACTCTTGGTCTTCCTTTCCTTGGCTGGTCCTCATGTGAGCCAGTTTCTTTGCAGCGCTTGATGGTTTTTGCCATTGCACTTGGGGACACTTTCAAAGTTTTCCCAATTTTTCAGACTGACTGACCTTCATTTCTTAAAGTAATGATGGCCACTCGTTTTTCTTTACTCAGCTGCTTTTTTCTTGCCATAATACAAATTCTAACAGTCTATTCAGTAGGACTATCAGCTGTGTATCCACCAGACTTCTGCACAGCACAACTAATGGTCCCAACCCCATTTATAAGGCAAGAAATCCCACTTATTAAACCTGACAGGGCACACCTGTGAAGTGAAAACCATTTCCGGTGACTACCTCTTGAAGCTCATCAAGGGAATGCCAAGAGTGTAAAGCAGTAATCAAAGCAAAAGGTGGCTACTTTGAAGAACCTAGAATATAAAACATATTTTCAGTTGTGTCACACTTTTTTTGTTAATTATACAATTCCACATGTGTTAATTCATAGTTTTGATGCCTTCAGAGTGAATCTACAATTTTCATAGTCATGAAAATAACGAAAACTCTTTGAATGAGAAGGTGTGTTCAAACTTTTGGTCTGTACTGTATATATATATATATATATATATATATATATATATATATATATATATATATATTGGAGTGAGGCCACTACGTATCATCTACAAAAAGTAACATGAAGCTCCAATTTGAAATTTGTTTTAGGGCACCTCAATTACTAAGTGACGGACCTGCCATGCAATACACATGTTTTCTTATGTATAAAAAGACGTATTGAACACAGCAATAGATATATATCATGAATAATATAAAATCAAATAAACAGTGAGTGATATTCCACTCTGGCAAAAATTAAGAGACCACTGCAAAATTTTCAATTTGTCTGATTTTTCTCTTTATTGGTATATTTTTGAGTCAAATGTAAATTGCTCTTTTATTCTATAAACTACTGACAACATGTCTCCGAATTTCCAAGCAGTAAATTTTGTATTTATTTTCAGAAAATGAGAAATGGTCAAAATAATACAAAAAATGCAGAGTGCTTGCAGACCTCAAGCAATGCTAAGAAAACAAGTTCATATTCATTTGGAAACAACAGTACTAATATTTTAACTCAGGAAGAGTTCAGAAATCAATATTTTGTGGAATAACCATGATTTTTAATCACAGCTTTCATGTGTCTTGGCATGCTTTCCACCAGTCTTTCACACTACTTTTGGATGACCTTATGCCACTCCTGGTACAAAAATTTAAGCAGTTCTTCTTTGTTTGATGGCTTGTGACTATCCATCTTCCTCCTGATTACATTCCAGAGGTTTTCAATGGGGTTCAGGTCTGGAGATTGGGCTGGCCATGACACATTGATTGACCTAGCTGTGAGGCATGGCGCATTGTCCTGCTGGAAAAAACAGTCCTCAGAGTTGGGGAACATTGCCTGAGCAGAAGGAATCAACTGTTTTTCCAGGATAACCTTGTATGCAGCTTGATTCCTACGTCCTTCGCAAAGATTAACCTGCCCAATTCCTGCCTTACTAAACAATCCCCAGATCATCACCGATCCTCCACCAATTTCACAGTGGGTGCAAGACACTGTGGATTGTAGCCCTGCCTCTAGTAGCCTGTTACGAACTGTTCTTGCTGTGCACTTCACCCCAACTGCCATTTGCCATTCCTTTTGTAGGTCACTTGATGTCATCCTTCGGTTGCTGAGTGACATTCGAATAAGATGATGGTCATCACGGTCAGTGGAGAGTCGTTTTCACCCTCTGCCGGTCTGTAGCTTTGTTGTCCCCAATATCTGCTGCTTGACCTTGTTGCAATGGACTACGGTCTTAGAAATTTGAGGATGGAGGCAACATGACACTCACTGTATCCCTTTGCTAGTAAAGCTAGAATTGAGCCTTTCTTTTCCTCACTCAAGACTTTTCTTTTTAAATCCTTTGCATGGCTAAAAGTTATTTTTTCTTTCTTATTACTTTTGGGATATTACTAGCACTTGTTTTGCCATCCAGCTTGTCCTATGGCAAGAGGAATGTGAACACCACAGCAGAGTTTTTTATACTTTCCTTCAGTAAATAAGATTTGGTTCAGGTGATCACCTAATCAGAAGCACATTAAGTAGAATGAGGTGTACTCAGGTTGGAATTCAACTGACACTAGGCTGTCAGATATAGAGAGAAGGTGATTTTTATAAAACTGTGCAGTGGTCTCTTAATTTTTGCCAGAGCTGTATATATATATGTATATAGTTTATATTTGGTTTGTATAGGTACCCTGCCATTATTATATCTTTTTGGCTCATATATACTGCCTCTCACCTTGACTTTCTCCTACCCCAAGGACCTCTTGTTGCACTTTTTCTACTACATTATCATTTAGAGCATGAATCCTTGGCAATTATTAACGATATTGCATTAGCAGTAATCTTCTTTTCTGTCCATGTAGCTGAAGTTTTCTTATTATCTTCCATTTTCCCGGGATATTTTCTACATACCATCTAACTTTATTTTTGTAGTTCTCTGGGTTACAAGTATTAAAATGAGCCAAATGTTTCATATTGGTTTTGGTCTGTGAATTCCTGAATCATCTAGAGAATATGAGCTTACTGATGAAAAGTACTATTTTGTGTTATGAACCAGAAAATAATAGCCTATCAGGCTATAGAAAGTGTTCCAGAGCATCCATCTTTAATCTTCTTGTATAAGTGTTCTAGACACTGTAATTTCCAATAACAATAAAGGAATAAATAGCTCATTAACCCCTTTAAAACTTTCAAAGAGATGACAGGGACGAAATGAAGTGATAGTAGTATAGTCATTGCTCAGAGAAAACTTAAAGCAATACAACCCGATACATTTCTGTTGGTATTTTTAATTTTTTTGCATTTATTTTGCAAATTCTCTTACGTTTTATGGGCTTTTTTAATGTATATATGTATATAGATATATCAATTAAAGGGATATATTCCCATCTCAGACAATTATGGAGTCTCCAATGGATAAATGCCATTAATGACAAATATATGCACATTACACCTTTGGGACCTGAACTTATTTCAAGACCATTAGTGTCCCTCGGTCTGTACATTTTTGTTCTTCTAAATACATTTCTATGGGATTTGCAAAAATAGGGCAGCAAGTGTGCAAAGCCAACTTATGAAGTCATTATTTTCTATTAAAAGTATTGAACAATTATTTATGGCCCCAATATTTAGATATTTAGGTTGCAATGGAACATAAGGGCATCATCAGGGACATTTCACTCAAGAGCTATTGTCTATTAGACGTAGTTCATGGTGATTAAATGGGACCCAATGGAAACCCAGATGCCACGGGTGTGTCAAAGGCTGCAGATCATTGCTATGCATCTGACAACAGAAGGTCTCAGTAGTTTGCTTTGCAGACTTCTTCCTGGTCCTACTGACTCTAGGGCCCAGTGGCAACCTTCCCCGGCTCTAGTTGACACACCTGGACGGGGGTGTTTAGAACTTCCAGCTTGCTGCTGAAAGTGGCGGGTGGTATTGCTATTTCCATTTTCCTGTTGAGGTTTGGAGCTATATATTAGTTGGCTATCTTTCTCTCTGGTGTTTGGAGGATGCTTGTGTTTCACTTTGAGTCTACTCAAGCTAAGTGTTTCCCTTGTTTATTTATTCCATCGGTCTGTAGTGGTAGTAAAGATTGACTAACATAACCCTATCTGCCCTATCGTCCTTATATACAGTAGGTTCTGCACCTATCGCCGGGCAGTATACCTAATTCCTGCCTTACCCTGGCAATAAGCCCTGCGCCGGGAAGGACAGGATGAGTGCTAGTCAGCTTGAGTAGACTCAGAGAGAAACACGGACATCCTCCAAACACCAGAGAAGACAGCACGGTGGCTCAGTGGTTAGTACTGCAGCCTTGGAGCGCTGGAGTCTTGGGTTCAAATCCTACCAAGGAAAACATCTGCAAGGAGTTTATACGTTCTCTCTGTGTTTGCGTGGGTTTCCTCGGGGTACTCCGGTTTCCTCCCAAATTCTAAAGACATACTGATAGGGAATTTAGGGAATTTAGATTGTGAGCCCCATCGGGGCCAGAGATGATAATGTGTGCAAAATGTAAAGCCCTGCAGAATATGTTGACACTATATAAATAAAGAGATTATCATTATTATTACAGCCTACTACTAAAGCTCCAAGCCTCAACAGGGAAATGGAAATAGCAATATCACCAGCAACTTCCAGCAGCAAGCTGGAAGTTATAAACACCTCCGTCCAGGTATGTCAACTAGAGCCGGGGGAAGGTTGCCACTGGGTCCTAAAGTCAGAAGGACCAGGAAGAAGTCTGCAAAGCAAACTGCTGAGACAGACCTTCTGCAGTCAGCTGCAGAGCGACGATCTGCAGCCTTTGACACTCCCGTGACACAAGATCTCTACTTTTTTAAGACCTACGAAACTTTATGTGCATCATTGGTGTAACTGCTATGGACCACCTTATTTTCAGTATCTTCTAATGGAGCACTCTGCTCCCCAGCCTCAATTCCTGTTTGATTAATGGTTCAAACAAATGACATCATTACGACATTGGTCCAAACTGTGTGTTCTCCCAAATTTCAAGCAGAGGCAGTTTTACACTGAAGCTGACCAGACCAGGAGCTAACCGTTCATTTTAGTGAAGGGTCAGCTTCAGCAGAGCACTTACGAGCTCCATTTGAAAGAACTTGTAAGCACAGTGAATGTTTGGCCACCACTTCTAAACTGCAGAGGGGGGCAGTATCCTAAGAAAGCAGCAGGCAGAAACAATTAAAATTGCTCCTTAATGGGTAATAAGAACCTGTAAAATGGAGTGCAGATTTGCGGACAGTATTGTTGTTGTAGGTACTCATAGTGGCAGAGCTGTGGAAGGTGCACAAAGAGTTGTAAACTGTCATAAACTCTTGGATAGTCCTTAAAATACTGCTAATATCTTCAGATCAGTATTCTGGGCTGTAGACACATCACTTGCAATATTTATTTTTCACTATGGTTTTCCAATGTGTCTTTAACATTTTTGGCTGATTTACTTGATAGGTTTCCCAAAAAAATGTTGGCTTTCATACTGGCATGACTGTAGGGTTGGTTTTCGTAGTGGTGTAACTCATAGTTTGTTTTTATTGTGATCAATGGGTTAGTATTAAGGGTGGTTTGACTCTAGGTTTAGTTTTCATGGGTTGGTTTTAATGGTGGTGCGATCCATGGTTTTGTTTTCAGGCAGTGTGTGTGTGTGGGCCGGTGGGGGGTCAGTGGGATGGTATTCATGCTGGTGATCCTTTGCTTGGTTTTTCATTGTGGTATGGCCCATGGGTAGGCTTTCATGGTGGTGTGACTGTTGGGTTGGTTTTTATGGTGATAGTCTATGGGTGGTTTTCATGGTGGGTTGACCTTTGGCTTGCTTTTCATGGGATAATTTTAATGGAGGTGTGATTTATAATTTCTTTTTGGGTAGTGTGGTCAGGGAATTGGTTATTATGATGGTGTGACCCTTAGGTTAGTTTTCATGATGATGTGACCCTTGGTTTGGTTTTCATGAATTAGATTAGTGTTAATGGTGGTATGGTTCATGGTTTTTTTTTTTAGGTGATATGATCAGTGGGTTGTTTTTATGATTGTGTGACCCTTAGGTTGATTTTCATGGTGATGTGACTCTTGAGTTGGTTTTCATAGAGGTGTGACCCTTGGGTTGGTTTTGTGATGATGTTCTTAATTGGTTGGTTTTCATTGTGGGTTGACCCTTGATTTGGTTTTCATGGCTTGGTTTTCATGATGGTTTGACCCTTGGGTTGTTTTTTTTGGTAATTTGGTCTGTTAGTTATTTTTTTGTAGGTTGACCCTAGGCTTTGTTGTCATTGTTTAGTTATAATGGTGTGATACCTGGTTTGTTTTTTCAGGTGGCATGATCTTTGGGTTGGGTTTTAAGATGGTGTGACCCTTAGATTGGCTGTTATGATGTGTCACCTTTGGGTTGGTTTTCAAGTTTATGTAATGCCTCAGTTGGTTTTCATTCTAAAGTCACCCTTGAGTTAGTTGTCATACTGGGTATACTGGGATCCCGAGTGGACCTCTGCTCCATGTAAGATTTGTTTTGGAACTGGAGAATTTTAATAGAAGTCAAAGCAACATCTATTTCCAGTTTGGTTTTGTTGGAGATTTCCATGGATTGCTACTGTATGTCACTGTGGCAAAATCTCTGTTCAAGTTACTGCACAGAGTAGTATTAGGATGCGGGATCTCCATTCCCTGGTCAATAAGCAATTAGTATTTTATGACACAACACAAGTGGATGTGTTAATAGAGGATTGTTGGAACATGAACACATGAAAGGTAAGGATATTTTTTATGGCTTTGAAAGAACTGTGTGTAACACACCAAAGTCAATTTTTATTACTCCGATGATTGTGTCCTCCGGACGTCTTCAGAAAATAGCTTTCCTCAAATCATTTAATTAACACGAAATTGCACTTGCTTACAAACTGTTCTCTTGTGTCGAATGGCAGTGCCATTTTATTTAGAAAGATACTAAGCAGCTTGTTCCGTTAACATCCTGGTGATTAAAGGACAAAAAATGCAAAATGTAATGGAAAAAACAACAAGTCTAACGTGTCATTTAGAAAGAGAAAAAGTTGTTTTTCCTGCCTAATGAATAATAATGATAGAATAAAACAAAATAGTAAATATGAAGAATATATTTAAAAGTGATCAATAATTGCAACCAATTAGCCACTTTTTAACAGAATTTTAGGTCATGGTTTTCTTTCTTGCATGCCCCTATTTTCTCATAAATATTCAATGGCTGTGTTAAGTTGAGGCTGACCTTTACAAATACATCTTGATAGATAGCAGTTGGGACAACTTTATCTTTTGGGATGACTCTGTCTCTTCCCTCCAAGATAACACAAATCTGTATGGCTGCAAAATTCATGGGACCTGCACACATGAGCTGCTGGTTGTACACGAATTCTAGTCTTATGACTGGTCAAATTAAAGAGGTTGTCTACTAGTTTAGTATTTATGACCTATTCTTAGGGTAGGTCATCAATGTCTGATCGTCTGAGGTCTAACACCAGGCACCCCTGCCGATCAGCTGCACTCGGTGTCGGCGGCCCCTGGCTGGAAAGACTCGCGGAGCTGGCCATGTTCTGGAAGTGGCCAAAGCTTCGTACTGCACATGCGGCTCGTATTCAAATCAATAGGAGGCGGATGTGTAGTACCCTGCGGTGCCAACGATCAGAAGATTGCCAGCTCTGCAAGTGAGTACTTCCGGCCAGCAGCCGCCACTGACACTGATAACAGCTGATCGGCAGAGGTGCCAGATGTTAGACCCCAGCCGATCTCACATTGATGACCCTTTAATGTAGTTGGCACATGTAGAATATGCATATGTAGCTCACTAAGACAATGTGCCAAGATCAAGATAAAAAGGAGGGAACAGCATCCAATCCAGGTGAAAAAAGTTTTGGAAAACTTTATTCTGCCATAATACAACTTTTCAACCAGCTTGGTCTTTATCAAGTATACAACACAGTTAAAATGGCAGTCTTATATAGTGTGGATGCACACATGCACCAGTCACCAATAAGATACTGCCCACCACCAATTAATGCACAAATACAAAGTATAAAATGATTCACATAATAAACATGATAATATCACCATGCAAATATACGACATCAACATAGGTAATAGAAATTTAAATTTAACAATTCCAAAAGCTATCATTATCAAGGGAACCACCTTCATTAAAATTGGGCCAATCAATATCACAAATCGTTATAGCCAAAGTATCAGCCCTGAGTACAAGGGAGCCAATCAATGTTATGCATCTTAGTTACCATAGAAACCTATTGTTTTTGCACACACCAACATACCGGTTATTAAGTAACCGATTGCTTCAAAGATGACACAAACACAGTACCTGTGTTGCAGCACCATCTAGCCCATGACATGCATGCACGCCGTCCCCGATGGCCCGGAAGTATACACCATCAGAAGAGATCATCCACCGGTGCATGCACAGTGCGTCAGAGCGCATGTGCACCGATCAGAGCCCAGGCCCGGTCACATGACAAGGTCACATGATCGTAACCCCGGTCAGAGACCGAGCACGCACGCGCAACAAGCGCACAAGCACATCCATGGAGAAAACTGCTATAGACCACATCCAAGGCAACCATAGAGGGTGGGGGAAAGAGTAACCCTTCAATAGATATAAATATCAATCTGCAATTATTGTGGGAGCGTTCCATTACACTTATAAAATACATGATAAAGTCTATGATAAACCAAACAAAAGGAATCCGTTTAACCCCTGTTTCCTTCTTTTTATGACAAATTCTATCCCAAAAGGAACATTACACGATGCAAGGATAGGGTGACACGTGAAAGAATTTGTCATAAAAAGAAGGAATGCCCTGATCACTAATTCCTCTGGTTTTTGTCACCTTTGTCATCTCATCAGTGAATCTTTGTAATTTTTTGTATATATTTTTGCATTTTTTATTTTTCATCTTTTTGCATATTTTGTGTAATATTTGTATTCTCTATAGTCTTTATAGATTTGACATCTGGGGACGACCTGAGGATATGGGGATCAAGAGTCCTGGAGCATCATTAGTTTTTATGCTGTATCGATTTTGTTTTGGTATCCACATGCTCTCTGCTCTTCCCCATCTAGTCATGATATTTTGATGCTATTTTGAGAATTATCATAGACTTTGTTGTATATGTGCATGGTGATATTGTCATGTTTATTATGTGAATAATTTTATACTTCTATGTATTTGTGCATTAATTGGTGGTGGGCAATATCTTAATGGTGATTGGTGCATGTGTGCATCCACACTATATATGGCTGCCATTTTAACTGTGTTGTATACTTGATAAAGACCAAGCTGGTCGAAAAGTTGTATGATGGTGGAATAAAGTTTTTTAAAAATGTTTTCACCTGGATTGGATGCTGTTCCCTCCTTTTTATCTTGAATTATTTTTGTCCAATTGGGTCTATGGAATTGGAACGCGCATTCTGAAGTCCGTCTGATGTGCTGTCGGCTCCTGTTGTCCTGTGGACTATGTGCCACGTTCAGTCTTTGCAACAGAAAAATCTGCTACAAATACTGGATGTGTTGGCAAGAAAAATTATGCTTAAAATCCGTGCATTTTTGTGTGTTTTTGATGCGTTATTTTGTTTGTGTTTTTTTTTCCCTATACATTAAAAATAGTTGAAAAACGCTGAAAGATTTGAAAAGCTGCAAACTTGAAACTGCTTCAAATCTGTGCCAACATGTGCATAAGATTTCAGAAATCTCATTCATTTTACGAGGACAGCAAAACACTGCGTTTTTCACAACAAAAATACATGGAAAAGGGCCACGTGTGAACACAACCTTAGCGATAGGGACTTTGTGCTCTTGTTTAAATAAAATCAGTGTGACAAAAATACGTTGGAATTGGATTTGTTGGGCAAAGATGTTAGTAGAGATCTATGGTCTTATAGTATACCCCCCAGTCTCACTATCTTAGACGAAACAATACTTTCTACTTTAAAAATTAGACGGGACATAGTTCAGAAAATATTTTCTTTACCTGAGATGGCCCCCATAAATTCCATTCCTTACCTATTAGACTCTGATTATATAGAAATATATGACCTACGGCCCACTTTACCGAACTTTCCTATTTGCAATTAAAATCTAACAAAATACCGTGTATTAACCTCTGGCCAAGAGAAGCCAAAAAAAGCGGGTTCCCCTAAAGAATGGACATGGTTAGATTTTCTAGCAAAGCTTCAGTTCCCCTATCCCTAGAATTATCTCAAATTTATAGAATAATATTTCCTCTCCAATAACCCAGTTCAAACCTATATATTTTGATATCCAGGGAAAAGGATCTACTGAAGACATATGGAGTATCCTCAACAATTCGCATGGATTTTCCAGATGCACTCTTGGGCAGGAGAATGCCTTTAAGATTGTTTCTCGTTGACATAGGACTCCGGAGAATTTATATCATCTTGGGTTGTCATAGAGAAACATATGTTGGAGATGTAAATCCAATATAGGAAATTTGCCACATTTATTTTGGTTTTGCCCCAATTTGCAAAAAAAAATATTAATATGACGCTGAAATCATTACGAATCCTGACTTCGGACCTGACAGCCTTGGAAGTACTTTTGTCCTGCCCTTTGATGAACTATAAAACAAGAAGACATGGATTACTTCTGTGAACGCCGCTAAACATCTGATATCGGCACACTGGACACAAACCTCCCCTCCTTCGTTGAAAGAATAGATTGAAAACGTTGGCTTGATCTATAGACTAGAGGAACTTTCCAGCTGGGAACTACATTCTCACCCACTTTTCTTAAAGATTTGGGCCCCCTGGACACATAAATTTGGGGGTGTTTTGGACTAATTGATGGTTTCCTCTATCTTACCTTATCTCAGTTGTTTTCCTTTACTCTTCTGGTATTGAACGAGTACTTCTGATAGTTTTGATGCCACCGTGACGACTCCATATCCCCGTTACAGGTTCCGTTATTTGTTTATTAACCTTATTTTTAAATTTTGTCATGTCTTAATGAGTCTCTTAATATGCGAGCCTCATCTGCATAATTGTGCCATTTGTTATGCCTGTCGTTTATTGCTTTTTTTATTGCTGTGTTTTCTTTTCTTTTATTCTTTAGGAATATTCATTATGGAATATACGCTGTGAACTTATGCCATGTAATTGCCTTGTAATGGTATGTTCCACGTCTTACTGTACACATACTTGCTAAAAATAAAGAATTGTTAAAAAACAAATAAAATCAGCATTTTATCACCAGGAGATTATCACTAGAGGTCTAGGTGTCATGTGCCCTCTGGTCCAGTCATGCCCTCATCACTGATTAGCAGCATTCTGTCACTATAAAGTAAACACAGAAAGCTTGCAATCAGTGGCGAGGTTACAGAGAAAGCTAGCAATCAGTGGTGAGCTTACAGAGAAAGCTGGCAATCAGTGGTGAGGTTACAGAGAAAGCTGGCAATCAGTGGTGAGGGTGGGGTAATATATATGAAAGCTGCCAATCAGTGGTGGGGTTATACACAAAAAGCTGCCAATCATGGTAGGGGTGGGGTTATACACTGAAAGCTGCCAATGAGTGGTGTGGGAGGGGTTATACACAGAAAGCTGCTAAACATTGGTGGGGGCGAGGTTATACAAAGAAAGCTGCCAATCAGTGGTGGGGGCAGGGTTATACACAAAAAGCTGCCAATCAGTGATGTGGGTGGGGATATACAGAGAAAGCTGCCAATCAGTGGTGGGGGCGGGGTTATACACAGAAAGCTGCCAATCAGTGGTGGGGGCGGGGTTATACACAGAAAGCTGCCAATCAGTGGTGTGGGCGGGGTTATACACGAGAAGCTGCCGGTGGTGGGGCGGGGTTATACACAGAAAGCTGCCAATCAGTGGTGGGGGCGGGGTTATACACAAAAAGCTGCCAATCAGTGGTGGGGGTGGGGTTATACACAGAAAGCTGCCAATCAGTGGTGTGGGAGGGGATATACAGAGAAAGCTGCCAATCAGTGGTGGGGGCGGGGTTATAAACAGAAAGCTGCCAATCAGTGGTGGGGGCGGGGTTATACACAGAAAGCTGCCAATCAGTGGTGGGGCGGGGTTATACACAGAAAGCTGCCAATCAGTGGTGGGGGTGGGGTTATACACAGAAAGCTGCCAATCAGTGGTGTGGGCGGGGATATACACAGAAAGCTGCCAATCAGTGGTGGGGGCGGGGTTATACACAGAAAGCTGCCAATCACTGGTGTAGGCGGAGTTAAACACAGAAAGCTGCCAATCAGTGGTGTGGGTGGGGATATACACAGAAAGCTGCCAATCAGTGGAGGGGGAGGGGTTATACACAGAAAGCTGCCAATCATTGGTGTAGGCGAGGTTATACACAGAAAGCTGCCAATCAGTGGTGTGGGTGGGGATATACACAGAAAGCTGCCAATCACTGGTGTAGGTGGGGTTATACACAGAAAGCTGCCAATCACTGGTGTGGGCGGGGATATACACAGAAAGCTGCCAATCAGTGGTGGGGGCGGGGTTATACACAGAAAGCTGCCAATCACTGGTGTAGGCGGGGTTAAACACAGAAAGCTGCCAATCAGTGGTGTGGGCGGGGATTTACACAGAAAGCTGCCAATCACTGGTGTAGGTGGGGTTATACACAGAAAGCTGCCAATCACTGGTGTGGGCGGGGCTATACAAAGAAAGCTGCCAATCAGTGGTGTGGGCGGGGATATAAACAGAAAGCTGCCAATCAGTGGTGTAGGCGGAGTTATTCAAAGAAAGCTGCCAATCAGTGGTGTGGATGGGGATATACACAGAAAGCTGCCAATCAGTGGTGGGGGCAGGGTTTTACACAGAAAGCTGCCAACCAGTGGTGGTGAGGGGTTATACACAGGAAGCTGCCAATCAGTGATGTGGGCATGGTCAGGGCCGCCATCAGGGCATTACTGCCCTTACTACTGTATGGGGCCCCATGAACAGTAGCAAAAAGAGGGGCCCGGATATGCTGGCAGACCGGGCCCTCCTCTCTTTATACTGCTGTTTGGGCTACAGGTGCAATAGTTCATGGCCGCTGCAAGCCAGATACCTAACAACACTGCAGTGATTTAAAGATACACCTACAGTGTTGTAAGTGAATGCGGCGGCCAGAAATAGGTGCTGTACCTTTAAAGCAGAAGCAGGACCAAGTGCATCATGGTCCTGACACAGGTCATGTGACACACTGCGCGCTCTTCTTCATTCTCGAGCAGAGCAGCAACATGTCACGTTTCTGGGAGACAGAAGATGCTGAAATCGGCAGAGGAGGTGGGCAGTGTGTGAGGACTTGCAGGAAGTTGCAGAGGGGAGTGAGGTGAGGAGATGGGAGGCTGCTGAGGAGATGGGAGGCTGCTGAGGAGAGGAGATGGGAGGCTGCTGAGGTGTGGAGATGGGAGGCTGCTGAGGTGTGGAGATGGGAGGCTGCTGAGGAGAGGAGATGGGAGGCTGCTGAGGTGAGGAGATGGGAGGCTGCTGAGGTGAGGAGATGGGAGGCTGCTGAGGTGTGGAGATGGGAGGCTGCTGAGGTGAGGAGATGGGAGGCTGCTGAGGAGAGGAGATGGGAGGCTGCTGAGGTGAGGAGATGCGAGGCTGCTGAGGAGATGGGAGGCTGCTGAGGTGAGGAGATGGGAGGCTGCTGAGGAGAGGAGATGGGAGGCTGCTGAGGTGTGGAGATGGGAGGCTGCTGAGGTGTGGAGATGGGAGGCTGCTGAGGTGAGGAGATGGGAGGCTGCTGAGGAGAGGAGATGGGAGGCTGCTGAGGTGAGGAGATGCGAGGCTGCTGAGGAGATGGGAGGCTGCTGAGGAGATGGGAGGCTGCTGAGGTGAGGAGATGGGAGGCTGCTGAGGTGAGGAGATGGGAGGCTGCTGAGGTGAGGAGATGGGAGGTTGCTGAGGTGAGGAGATGGGAGGCTGCTGAGGTGTGGAGGTGGGAGGCTGCTGAGGTGGGAGGCTGCTGAGGTGAGGAGATGGGAGGCTGCTGAGGTGAGGAGATGGGAGGTTACTGACGTGTGGAGGTGGGAGGCTGCTGAGGTAAGGAGATGGGAGGCTGCTGAGGGGAGGAGATGGGAGGCTGCTGAGGGGAGGAGATGGGAGGCTGCTGACGTGTGGAGATGGGAGGCTGCTGAGGTGAGGAGATGGGAGGCTGCTGAGGGGAGGAGATGGGAGGCTGCTGATGGGAGGAGATGGGAGGCTGCTGATGTGTGGAGATGGGAGGCTGCTGAAACGACCAAAAAAATTTTAGAATTCCACTTTTTTCAATTTCACCGCACTTTGAATTTTTTTCCCATTTTCCAGTACGCTATTTGGTAAAGCCAATCATGTCATTCAAAAGTACAACTCGTCCTACAAAAAACAAGCCCTCACACGGCCATATTGACAGAAAAATAAAAAGTGGGTATATATGACTGGGAAAACTCTTTATTTGGGAAATTGTTCTACGCTCGCACTGCAGTGCATGGACTGGGCGCCGATCTCCTGGCCTGCATCCTCATACATGCTGTGAGGCTGCTGAATTCTAGTCAGGAGACCCGCGGCCCGTCCATGCACTGCGGTCCGAGTGCATATCGATATCCACCGACAGCTTCATACATGTACAGAAAACAATACAATAATCTGCAATCAGAAATACGTATTATAAAAAAAAAGTCACAATCTGGTTTCAATTATTTTTTTAAAAAAGTATGTGACTCATTTCCTTAACGAAAAATAAAAGTATACCTAAACAGAGTATTGGGTATTTTAACAAATAATTAATAAGTTACAGTAGAGTAGAGCTCATCCAAAAGAGTCTACCTTGTTGTGGTGGCGGCTTAAAATTCTTTGGGCCAGAACAAAAGCTGCTGGCTATATGTATGATCTGGGAAATGTTAATGTGTGATTGGTGAGGACGGGGTGCAGAAGTGGAGTTTTTCCAAGAGTGGGCAGTGGGACTCTGGAAGATTTGAGGGGTGGAGACACGGCTGGGGTGGAGCCTGGACGGAGTCTCAAGGGGGCCCAAAAATTTTTACAGTATGGGGCCCTGAAATTCCTAATGGCAGCCCTGGTGGGATATAAAGGTGCAGGAAATACCCCACATAACTCTATGTCACTCAGTTCGTAATCCGGCTTCGTGCAAAAAAAAGAAAGTAATGCCGATGAGTGCGTGAGCTCTTCGTAAAAAAAAGTCAACCGGCATCGAAATGATCCTTGGTCTACTTCAAGGCCGCTCATAGCACAACCTATTTTCTCTCCGCAACATGAGGAAGTATGAACTCGCACACTTGGTCCTACCTTCCCTAATCGCGCACTGACAGGGCAAGAATAATTCACTGGTTGAACTAATCAAAGGTGAAAAGAGTGAATCAGTAAACGTCGTATCCTTTTGCCACTTTCATCAATCCGGCTAACTGAATTTGAGCTAAAGCTGAGCAAATTTTCTGCAAAGGGAAATTAATATGTAGCACATCTGAGACCCCGGCGCGGTTCGCTAAAATTGGAAATGCTTGCATTATATCTGAGGATTGTTATTGGGAGGGAGCAGAGCTGAGGTTCAAGCAATCAGTAAGGAATCTCTGTGCATCTCTTCCATTCATGGACATCACCGGACACTTCCCATGGCGGCTCGAGACTAGAAAAATCCTTTCTCCTTTTCAATTTTTTGTTATTATGGCTTATATTATATTGGCCATTGCAGTGGTTTACACATGATTAAATCTATTCAATTACCCATGAAAGAAAAAAAAAAAGTCATGATACATATTCAAGACGTGAAGATGCTCTGGATACGAGAGAGGAAGAGTGGGAAAGAAATACGTATTTATCCAATAATACGTTTCATTTACTGGGGGCTTTGGAAACAATTCTCCGTTGCGTTTGTCTCTGTCAGATCACATTATGCACAAATGAAGTTTACAAAATATCAATTCGATTTCAATAAAGGAGCTGGAATCATAGCACACGAGGGCTAAATTTACCAAATCATAAGACTTGAAGGGACCCTAGTGGTTTCCAAATATTTCCCAGTCAGAGGTAATCAAAGGCAGGTCGCGAGATGCGCTTAATATATTCAATTCCTCTCTTATTGTTTCAATCTTACCCGTTCAGACATACTTTTCATTATATTTTTCACAAAGACGGGTTGTAGACATATCAGCTCCAGCCGTGGTGATGTGTTTTTCCGAAGGCAATGTCAAATGTAAATTCCAAATTTTTGGAAAAAAGCTTTTATCTGTAATTAATCTCCGAGAATTTAGTTTGTAGTCCTAATAATGGGCAGTATCCGCCATTCACAAAAATATTCCTAGAACTTGGATCATGAATTGTACAAGTGCCAACAAACCATTTGACCTGAAGAAGTGTCAACACTAGCACCAGAAATGGCTGTTCTCTCCTGTTGTCTATTTCCTCTTTCAAACCTTAAAAGGGTTGTCAACTTCTACGACAATCCCTTCTTGAACAAAATTTGGGCCCAATCAGCACTGGCGTCACTGACTGTCCCCGCCTTTATAGGGACTGAACATGAAGAGGAAGTCAGGGCTGCAGCTCATCTCTGACTTCCTCTTCATGTTCAAACCATACAAAGGTGGAGGCAAGGATGATTGGGCGCCGGGTACTATGTGTCATTCCACCACACCAGAGCTCCAGGACCGTGAGTGCTGACACCGCTAGAACGGCACCAGAATGGGAGGGGAGTATAGTTTTTTTTATTTTATTGGGACCAAACATTTAGTTCATGAAGGGGTTGTCCTAGTAATGGAACTATTGCATAACTGGAACTACTAGTGGAACTACTACATGAAGGGGTTGTCCTAGTAGTGGAACTACTACATGACTGGAACTACTAGTGGAACTACTACATAAAGTGGTTGTCCTAGTAGTGGAACTACTACATGACTTGAACTACTAGTGGAACTACTACATAGAATCATAGAATCATAGAATCGTAGAGTTGGAAGGGACCTCCTGGGCCATCTGGTCCAACTCCCTGCTCAAAGCAGGATTCGCTAAATCATCCCAGTCAGATGTCTGTCCAGCCTCTGTTTGCAGACTTCCATTGAAGGAGAACTCACCACTTCTTGTGGCAGCCTGTTCCACTCATTGATCACTCTAACTGTCAAAAAGTTTTTTCTAATATCTAATCTGTGTCTCCTCCCATTCAGTTTCATCCCATTGCTTCTAGTAAGGGGTTTTCCTAGTAGTGGAACTACTACATGACTGGAACTACTACATGAAGGGGTTGTCCTAGTAGAGGAACTACTACATGACTGGAACTACTAGTGGAACTACTACATGAAGGGGTTTTCCTAGTAGTGGAGCTACAACATGACTGGAACTATTAGTGGAACTTCTACATGAAGGGGTCAAGGTTAGATTTCAGAAAGGCAGATTTTAAGGGATTCAGAAAGAGAATTGAAGGGATCCAATGGCTGGATATCCTTAAAGACAAAAATGTCCAGGAAGGATGGGAAATCTTGAAAAATGATATTCTCAAAGCACAGTTGTTAACAATTCCGAAGAGGGAAGAATAGGAAGCATTTAAGGAAACCAGGATGGATGAACACAGAACTTAAGCACATGCTAAAAAGGAAGAAAAAAATGTTTATAAAATGGAAAGAGGGAGGCATATCTAAAGAAGAATATAATGCTGTCTGCAGAACCTGCAGGGCACAAATAAGATTGTCTAAAGCTGAAAATGAATTGAGGCTTGCAAGAGATGTCAAAAGCAATAATAAAGGATTTTGGGGATATGTCAAAAGTAAAAGAAAAGTCAAAGATGCTATAGGATTTTTACAGGATGAAAATGATGAAATGGTAAGACAGGATGTTGAGAAGGCTGAACTTTTAAATTCCTATTTTGCATCTGTTTTCTCTCAGAAAGGAAATGTACCATCAACTGTTCTTCACTGTCCTATTAAGGGAATAGAAGAATCCAGGATATCTATAAACAGAAAGATAGTGAGGAAACACTTAGCTAACCTAAATGAATTCAAGTCTCCAGGTCCAGATGAATTACACCCCAGAGTACTGAAGGAGATAGCAGAAGAAATTTTTGAACCCCTCTCTATAATCTTTGAAAATTCTTGGAGAACAGGAGAAGTGCCAGAAGACTGGAGAAGAGCAAATGTTGTTCCTATCTTCAAAAAGGGGAAGAAGGTGGACCCAGGCAACTATAGGCTGGTGAGTCTGACTTCTATACCAGGAAAGATCTTTGAACAAATTATTAAACAACATGTATGTCAGTACCCGGATAAGAATGAAGTGATTAAACAGAGTCAGCATGGGTTTGTAACTAATAAGTCATGTCAGACTAACTTAATTTCCTTCTATGACGGAATCACTGATTGGGTGGATCAAGGAAATGCTGTAGATATAGTATATCTTGACTTCAGCAAAGCATTTGACAAAGTCTCTCATACAATCCTTATTGAAAAAATGACTAAGTATGGAATGGACAAGGCAACTGTTAGGTGGATTCATAACTGGCTTAGTGATCGGACCCAAAGAGTGGTCATAAATGGCTACACATCCAGTTGGAAGAATGTCTCAAGTGGGGTACCACAGGGCTCTGTCCTGGGCCCTGTATTGTTCAACATCTTTATCAACGATTTAGATGAAGGAATTGAGGGTAAACTGATTAAATTTGCTGATGACACAAAGCTAGGAGGGATAGCTAATACTAGAGAAGAGAGAGAGAGGATTCAAAAAGATATAAATAAACTGGAGAAGTGGGCAGCAACTAACAGAATGGTTTTTAACAAGGAGAAATGCAAAGTACTACATCTGGGCAATAAAAATGAAAAAAGCATATACAGAATGGGAGGAATAGGGCTAAGTGACAGCACATGTGAAAAAGACTTGGGTATACTAACAGATCACAGACTGAATATGAGTCAACAGTGTGATGCAGCAGCAAAAAAGGCAAATGCAATTCTAGGATGTATTAACAGAAGCATACAGTCTAGATCACGTGAAGTCATTATTTCCCTCTACTCCTCTTTGGTCAGACCTCATCTGGAATATTGTGTCCAGTTTTGGGCACCACATTTTAAAAAAGACATCAACAAACTGGAGCAAGTTCAGAAAAGAGCGACCAGAATGGTGACCGGTCTGCAAACCTTGTCTTATGAGGAAAGGTTGCAGGATTTGGGAATGTTTAGTTTGCAAAAGAGAAGACTGAGAGGAGACTTAATAGCTGTCTACAAATATCTAAAGGGCTGTCACATTGTAGAAGGATCAACTTTATTCTCATTTGCACAAGGAAAGACTAGAAGCAATGGGATGAAACTGAATGGGAGGAGACACAGATTAGATATTAGAAAAAACTTTTTGACAGTTAGAGTGATCAATGAGTGGAACAGGCTGCCACGAGAAGTGGTGAGTTCTCCTTCAATGGAAGTCTTCAAACAGAGGCTGGACAGACATCTGACTGGGATGATTTAGCGAATCCTGCTTTGAGCAGGGGGTTGGACCAGATGGCCCAGGAGGTCCCTTCCAACTGTACGATTCTATGATTCTATGATTCCTAGCAGTGGAACTACTACATGACTGGAACTACTACATGAAGGGGTTGTCCTAGTAGAGGAACTACTACATGACTGGAACTACTAGTGGAACTACTACATGAAGGGTTTTTCCTAGTAGCGGAGCTACTACATGACTGGAACTACTAAGGGAACTACTACATGAAGGGGTTGTCCTAGTAGTGGAACTACGACATGACTGGAACTATTAGTGCAACTACTACTTGAAGTGGTTGTCCTAGTAGTGGAACTACTACATGACTGGAACTATTAGTGGAACTACTACATGAAGGCGTTGTCCTAGTAGTGGAGCTACTACATGACTGGAACTATTAGTGGAACTAGTGGAACTACTACATGACGGGGTGGTCCTAGTAGTGGACAACCACTTTAATTATTTTAGTTACTACTTTTGAAGCCCTTCACAGTGGTCTCCAATCTGTGACTTACCAGCTGTTGCAAAACTTTTTTGATTTTTGTTTCTTCCAAAACTTTGTAGGGAACATGTCACAAGACATTTGTGCTATAAACCCTGACCTGGTATAGCCGATTCATTCCATTGAAAACCTTCCCCCATATACTAATTTCCTGGTACACTTCCCTCTCGACTGTAATCATCACACACCAGAGACTTTATTTTGGATAAAATTGGCAATTTATTAACAAATAATAATAATAATTATAGATTACCGAAATGGGGGAAGACCTTGGAGCTACCAGATCTGGCGCACATAAACCAAATTATTCAAACTACAATGATTTTACCCTTTGCTGTAAATCCCAGCTCAAGGGCACCACAGCTTTCTGCACAGTATGCACACAAAAAGCTGCCAATCAGTGATGTGGGCGGGGTTATACACAGCTCAGTATTCAGAAAATTGCTAGATATACAACAGATAAAAAAAGAGATTGTATCACAACTACAGGAAGCAGCTGAGTAAGTGACACATCACTGGAATCAGAGTCTCTTTCCCGACATCATGCTGGATGGGGAAGCAAAAACCTGGTAACAGATTCAGTGTAAGGCTATATTCACACATCTGAATTCTACTATCCATAAGAAGCAAGGCTTTTTCTAGGTGTCATCCTAGCTGCTTCCATTTTTGTTTTCACAGACAATATGTGTTTGATCCAAGAAAATGAAAAGATCCCTCAATTAAAATTAATCATTAGGCAATGGATCCGTGAGACACAAACACAGAATGGATGCAAATCGGAAGTCCTTAGATTAGCCTCCATATTTCACAGGTTCCCATTGACTTGTTTGGCAAAGTCTGATCTGCAAACACGGATCACACCAGGACTTGCTCTAAGTAAAAGATGACATTGCTATTTTTCCTTTAAGAGAATGGGTCGTCTTTCCATATTTAATGTGAAGTCAAACCACTTTCCTGGGTTTACCAGATACCTACAAGCCAGAGGTGTAGATATGGTAGATACTGCCATACAGTGACATGTAATTGTGGCACCCCTGAGGCTCAGTCGCCACAGAGGTACTGCACCTCCTCCTGAGGTGTGGTATCCCACCATCCAGGTAAGGTGGAGATTCCTGACCACACTCCAACACCTGCACCCCACACCACAAAGTAGTGTAGCAAAGCACCTTCGGCAGCTCCCTGCTTGGAACACAAAACGTGCTGGGAGGTGGGTGGACTTAGTTTCATTACAAGGAGTGGGAAGAGTTTAGGATTAGAGGTCAGTTGGTTAGAGAGCTGGAGAGGAGAAGATCCCCGGAGAGAGGGTTAGATGGATGGATGTGCTGCAGCAGATCCCAGTGACCTGGGTCTGCTGGCACGGGAAAGGAAGAGAGAGAGAGCAACATAGACTGGAAGCCTAATTCTCCATAGAAAGAAAGGATTAGTACGGAACGTGAGGAGTAAAAGAGAACAGAGGACGTGGGTTAAAAGAGAACGCTTCCTAGAAGTTCCAAGCGCAAGGCCGGGGCCCGGTCCCCGAAGTTGTATGGATACTAATGATCCTGCAGCAGACACCGGAGGAATAGAAGTAGTGACCACTTTATTTCCACACAAGACTTGGGGGAACAACAGCAACTGGATAATGAGCCAGGACTTAGTAGCAAGGTTTCCCCGAAGCAGGCTACAGCTGTCTGCCGTACAAGTAGAGTTCATAGGAACATCGGACAGGAGGAACTCCAGTGTAACTCAGTACTAGGAGTACTTCATCTAAAGGCGCTATAAGAGGAGATGTTCAGAAAGGCACATGTTGGCGGAGTGTTGGAAAGGAGTATTCCATCTGGCCTGGAGGTTGACTGAGTCCCTGACCCGGAGGACACGGCACGGAGGCAGGCACAACAGACTGTGAGTAAAGCTTTGGAACTACATGCTCTGGTGTCCTCCACTTATTCCTGCGCCAACACCCACGGCACTGCTACATTTTTGTGCTCGACATTGCCTCACCTACGCCTTCCCTTGGCCTCTACACCTACACTGCCCTGGGACTACAGCTCCACCTGTGAGGAGCTATAACATCTTTTCTGCGCCATACCATCAGTCCCAGAGGATCTGCATGCAGTGTCGGCTTAACACCTCCCTTGCCGAACACCACAGGTGGCGTCACAAACTATTCATTTCAACTACATTTCACCATTCAATCTCCCTTTTACTTGGGCGCCCAGGGCCACGGACCGGGTCACCGCTGCTGTGACATTCCCATCTGAGAGACCGGCCCGGTACCGAGTACCTCACAGCCCTGGGAGGGCGACCCATAATGGTAGATACCACCATACAGTGACTTGTAATGGTAGATACCGTCATACAGTAACATGTAATGGTAAATATCAGTCCTGACAACCATATAAGAGATCAGTGCAAATGCCCTTGAAAACAGTGTCCACATTTTGCCCCTAGAAAGTAATAATGCCCCGTGCCCCTTTGACGGTCACAGTATTCTGAGTGCCCTCATAATGCTTCTTGAAGTGCCCACTTAACATCTAGTAATGTCCCCTGAGTTCCCCCAATCAGAGCCGGCATCATTGTCTCTACCTCCTATTGAATTGAGCATGAAGAAGTCCTTACGCTTCGTGTTCAATTTGTCCGAAGGCGGAGAAAGGGACGCCAGCCCTGATTGGGCGCCGGGGTCAGGTGTCACAACAACCGCACGGGAGCCTCAGGAGAGCGAGTGCCGACTCCGTGAGAACAGCGCTGGCACGAGAGGGGAGTATAAGCTTTATTATGCTATGGGGCCAAGTAGGGGTTGTCCTAGTAGTGGACAACCGCTTTAAGGATGGCATAGCTCCGGGTGGGCTCATCTGAGTGTGGGGCCCAGGTAATTTCCCCCCAGTAGTTACTCTACTGCTACAACATACCTACAACCAGGGGTTAGGATTTGATCACCTGGGAGATCACACAGTTTTCCATTGATGCCAGGGGTCCTCCAAGATTGTACTGTGCTCTATGTAGCTCACATGAAACCCCCTCAATCACTATAACATGCCCTAATAGTACATAAGAAAATGTCTAATTTAAAGCACATTATCCCTTTAAGACTAGGAAGTTTATATTGTATATTGTCTCCAGGCAAAGTGACCATTGATTGCTGTTCTGGTGTTAAAGTAAAATGCACATAGAATATTCCGCACCCCATGCTGTTCTAGTAATAACCTTTTTATTAAATCATGCAGGAATAATAATAATAATAATTTAACTACTAAGTGATATTGAAGATGAAGGAGCCCAGACTGTAACAATTTATGCTCAAATTAGAGCTCAATCTCATGCGGTATTTAAAGTGAATCTGTCAACAGATTTTCGCCACCTGCAACATGATCACTGGAATCAGGATCTCTGCCTCTACATCATGCTGCCCTCAGATGGTGCATAAAAATCAGATGACAGATTCATTTTAGGAGATTCTTTAAGGCGGACCAATAAAAAATGAAAAAACAATCAAAAATTTAAACAAAAATGCATAAAATTTTAAATTACTCCCTTTTTACCCAAGAATGAAAATAAAAATATCTAAAAAAAAAACAAAAAAAAAAAAAACAGAAAAATGCGCATATTTGTCCAAACTAATAAAATATTACAGTATTTATTCCATACGGTGAATAATAAAAATAGCAAAATTGCTCTATTTTTTGGGGGGGTCATTTCACCCTCCCTAAAAATGGAATAAAAAGATCAGAAAGTTGTGCAGACCCCAAATGCTATTAGTCAGAGCTACACCTTGTAATGCATATTAAAATAATGTTATAGCTTTTGGATGGCAAAGAGGGAACACCGAAAAGACCCCATAAACCTAAAGTTAACCTTGGTCAAAAAAGAAAAAAAAAAGTATTGCAAAAATATGAATTCCCTTTTTAACTAGCTGATTCATTTCACCAACATAAAATGATGCAAAAACGAATCTAGAAGCTAAACATTGACAATATGTAACCTGCGCAGAATTAAAAAAAAAGGAAAAAAAAACTTTTAATTTGGCATTTTGCTGCCCCAGTTTTTTACAAGGTAGTAAAAAAGATGCATTCGTTGCGATATCTGGAGGGATCCTAGAACGCAAGCGGCGCAGAATTAAATGGGTTTAGGGAGAGATAGAATGATTCCCATTTTCATTTGCATGTAAAGTATGATCAATGTGAATTGATTAAGACTAAATTAACATCAATGGCTTCCAATATCTTCTTTGTTTACACATTAGCCGGTTCCCTTTAACACATAGATATATTGAATTCAGCTTAGCAGACGGAACGGCGCGGCGTTGGCCTTTACAACAGAACTTATCTGTAATTAAAATCATTCGCAAGTTTTATCAAGGATCCGTTTGTAAAAGTAGCAAAAGGAAGATTTAAACGCTATAATGAAAGCCAACACTTTCTATTACAGCGCTACACAATGTCGCCGCTCCCTCATTGTCTTTACTAAAACTCTTACCCGGTCGGTTCTTGGTCCATGGCCATGTAGCATGTCAAGTGTCTGGTAATGAGTACTATTGACCGTTTGCCTAGGCTTTTATTGCCTTTCCATCTCCATCCACAAAAGAGCTCTGCGTAACTACACATTTTCTTCAGGGAAGGTTTCTTATTATGTCTTTAATATTACAGATGTGGCAAAGTCATGTTTGTCACTTTGCACATCTCATCAGGATATGGCATGTGGTGACATATAATATTTCATAAACGTCAGAGCTAGCGAGTTCTAACAAAGAAAAAAACACAATGAGAAAATTCAACGTGTAATGTTGTTTGTTAAAAGCATCTGTGGTTTTAAGTGACTCTTCAGAATAAGTTGCCATGCGTACAAATATGACGAATAACGCGATTTATGTCCGTTATATCACTTGTGAAGGAGAGAGGAGTGCAGTGGATCCCAGGTGCTGCTACTTACAAAAGTAATTCCAGGCGGTGAGTATAAAAATGTTCTCTTTATTGAAACGCGTTTTGCATAAACTGGGGTGGGTAAAGCCTACTCCGAAACGCGTTGCGATAAAGTGGAATTTTTTTTCTAAATTTTCCGACTGGAATCCTGGCAGTCCTCTCTTCTTAACTTGTCATGTCCGCCCTCCATCTAGTGTGAGCACAGCGACCAGAGCAGCAGCCATGATCGGAGTATACATCAGTCTTCCATGGAGTTGTGCCGAGCGCAACCAGTTTAGTTGAGCGACCAACCGTCTGTCTCGCCTCTACCTGTTGTCTCTGTGTTATACAGGGAGCACCTCTTGCTTTTCTTTTCTAGATTACACTGACGAGAAAAAGGATAACAATGTTTTGAACGTTTGACTTTCAGGCTCCATATCTCGTCATCTACTTCTGCTTCTAACGTGAGACTACCATCACTTTATAGACAATCATCTTAGCTATCTCATACATAAATGTGACTTGCAGCTAATTAGCATATGATTAGTTATGCACATTCTATTCTTGGCATGTCACTCCATCCCTTCTGTTTTCTCCTAAAAATATAAATTACAATTTTTATCCTTTTGTAGATCCACCTTTGGCTTTCAGCACTGCCTGAGTCCTTCTGGGCTGCTCTCAATCCGATTCACACATGTCTTGACTGAGATTTGGTCCCAGGTTTCTTCTACATGTTCCCAAAGTTGGTGTATACTGGTCGACTCACTTGGTTATGTATACAGCTTTTTTCAACTCTTCCCACTAGTGTCTGGCTGGGTTGAGAACTAAGGACTATGGGGGTAAATCTGGCTCTTGTCCTTTATGGTCATTGCACCATTTCTTTGCCAAACTCAACGTATGATTAGGGTCGAAGTAACACTATGTCGTCTTTTTCATACCCATAGTACTCAAGTGTATGAAGTAACTCGTCTTGTAGGATACTCACATATAGATCATCATTAAGACCACCATCAATCCTGGTCAAGTGTCCAAGACTTTGGCTGTAAAAAAAAAACCTATATCATCAAGTTTCTTCAATTTCTCGATCCGTTAGCCCCTATTCCCTTGTTTCTTTCAGACCCATTTGCACTCATCAGAACCTAGTCAATTGAGTTTCAATCACATAATGAGGAAAGCTAGCCAGTGCCATCATGAAGATAAGTATATCAATAATGCAAAACCTAAGGCAAGAAATATATATTTAAACTAGAAATGTATTTATTTATGTCATCAGTCACACAGTACCACCAACGTTTCGGCCTATATGGCCTTTGTCAAGGTAATTATCTAAATAAAGCACAACAATCACAAAATTACAAAAATTACATATGATCATGGTTAATTACAGGACTGATGTATCATAAATAAAAGTATAAAGAAATGAATACAAATACAATCCAGCATAAAGCACAAAACAGAAAAAAACAAAAAACCAATCATGAGGATTTCATCATCCACAATTGGGCATTGAGTAGTACTGTAAAAAACAATACAAGATATATAATAATTATTTCCCTGATGAAGGAAACCATGTTTTTTCCAAAACTAGTCGGAGAGGAATTGGTCCACTGCGCTCCCTGTAATCTATCACGTGACCAGTGACATCACGAAGGCCCTGTTGGCTCATCTCATACCACAGCTTCACATCGTGGGGTGTGGGGTGTCTGTCACCGGCCGGGACAGCACTCCTGAAGAGCCGTGGTATTAACCCACATTTATCTGGCAAATATCATTCAATCTGACTTCACATCAAGATATCCAGTGCTCTTTACTAGTTGTCAGGAACACCGCACTGGACTTGCTCACTGAGCCAGTGCGCATGTCCTGAGTACAAACCTATGCTCAAAGATACCTGTGGAGTGGGGCAGCAGTGGTGACGATGCGTGCTCCAGGCTCACAGGACCTGTGTCACTGAAGGTAGAAAGCAGTGAAGGACCTACGATCATGTGACTGCAGGGGGCGGGGCTTAGCGTCCTGCTACTGGAGATAAGTGCAGGATTCTACTACAGGGATCCTCAAATCAGACAAACGGGGGTCATACACAGAGAGGGCAGCACGGTACCAGAGGGACAAGCAGAGAGTAGACAGAACATAAGCAATGAGTCATACACGGAGATAGCAGCAAAGTACAAGAGGGGCAATCAGAGACTAGTGAGGACATAGGCAATGAGTCAGAAACCAGAGAAGCAGATAAACAGTACAGAATCAAGAGACAAACTCACAACAGGGGACAGAACCGGGTCAGAACCATATAAGCAAACTAGAAGACAATCAGAAGGCACAGGCACACAGGGATCACCACACTCGGCCAAAGCAAAAGTATTACTGACAGAGATTGGAGTCTCCCAGGGCTATAAGAAGCCCTCATTGAGCCAAAGAGAGGCTACAATAATTAACCCCCGGCGTGCAGGTCAAGCCTGCACTGAGCCCAAGACATTAACCCCTGGCATGCAGGTCAAAACCTGCACTGGGATCATGACACTGGTCCTCTGGAGTCCAGACATCCACTCAGATTGCACCTTAAGGTAATAACTACCTAACTTGGAGCAATGCAATTCATTTGTGTGTATTTTTTAGTTCACTACAAGCTAAAGGGGTTCATTATTAAATGCAACTTTTAATTATTTATTTATTTATATTTTATTGATCACATTGGTGGTGTGTGTTCCTAATTTTGTTCCTCTCTTTTTTCTACAGTTACTAGCGCCACCTACAGTCTATACTAGATTTTATATAATAATTATTATTCCAGTCTATATGTAGTCTAAGGCAGTATTCAGGTAAAGTAAAGGAAAAAAAAAAGTGCAAAAAGGAACGTATACAAAAAGAAGAAATAGTACCTGTGTGGCTTTTAATATAAGGATCAATGTCCTGAGTAAAAGAAAAAGAGAAAAGGGGAGGGAGAAAAAGGAAATATAAGACATAATAGCAAAAAAGGAATCTGTATAACTAAATATGTATGTATATATATATATATATATATATATATATATATCTCGATATGAAACCAGAAGAAATACTGACCTGAAGGTGAGAATATGGGAACATCAGGGACCAGGCCACTGTGTGCAATGCGTGTGTATGCCGCTTGAAATGAGCGTCTTTTTATACTGAGTGAAAAAGACCACAAAGGTCTTCAGGTGGGGGAGAGGAAGTGTGGCACACTGGAGGAGCGTCTGCGGATCCACAGAGCGTCCCCACGGACGGAAGTGAGGCATAGTGTATCTGAATCTAAATAAGGAAGCGTGACCGTATGAAGGAATACCTGCAGTTGCGCGGTGCGTCCCTGTGGGGAGGAGGACTCCCAGACAGTGAAAGGACAGGTACCCAGGGAACCGCCATCAGGGTTCCTGAGGGAACGATACTGGGAGGACAGTAAAAGGAAAGACTTGACTGAAGTTGTCAGGGAAACAGGGGGCGGGACAAGCTTAAAAGGAGCAGGGGGTGCGCTGAAGTGGCAGTTGACAGAGAGCAGGACAACAGACAGGAAGCCGTGTGAGACAGAGAGGACCGAGGGAGAAGATGGTGTGTTGTGGAGAGACCGACAGGGGCCTGTGAAGGGAAAGATGCGGACTCACCGACTAGTGACACGTGAGAGACTTGCACCGGCGGCCGCTCCCCGCATACGGTCCCATACAGCCACTCCCGCTGCTTCCCACCCTGTTGTGACAAGACGGCTACCTCAGTCAACCACTGCGACGACAGACCATTCCTTTACAGCGGTCAGGACACTGAGCCCCTGTCTTCTCCCACAGCTGCGGCCCTGTGATCACCAGCCCCAGGGGGCGCCACCTCGCTACAGGCGGTAGTAGAGGCTCCCTTCCGGTTTGCTAAGGGACCCTCAGGCAGAGGTTAGTGAATGGTTATATTTAGAGACTGCGTCATAACTCCGCGGTGGGACAAGAGCAGCAAGGAGACACCTGCAGCGCCCCACCGGCATAGTTTCTTCAGGGCCTGTTGTGCCCCACCGGCATCATTTCTACAGGGCCTGTTATGCCCCACCGGCATTGTTTCTTCAGGGCCTGTTGCACCCCACCGGCATCGTTTCTTCAGGGCTTGTTGTGCCCCGCCGGCATCGTTTCTTCAGGGCTTGTTGTGCCCCACCGGCATCGTTTCTTCAGGGCCTGTTGCGCCCCACCGGCATTGTTTCTTCAGGGCCTCTTGCGCCCCACCGGCATCGTTTCTTCAGGGCCTGTTGCGCCCCACCGGCATCGTTTCTTCAGGGCCTGTCGAGCCCAGTTCCGCCCCGGAATATCGAGGCGTCAAGGCAGCCCCATCAGCGATCTCAGCGCGGCCACGCTTGTGATCCTAACAGACACCCTGGAAGGATAAGTTCAATATAGGAGCTAAGGACCCGTAGTTTGGTCATACGTGGCCTATAGCACCTGGGCAAACCGGGTTAATCGCATTGTAATAAGAAAGTGTTGGCAGGATTGTTGAATCCCTGCATGGACTAGTTGTTGTTAAAGCTTTTTGTTTGCTCAAGATAGTCCCAGCGGCTACAGTTTATAAAAGTTTATTCCACAAACCATACTCAGTCTCGTTTCTCGTCACTGCATCCTGCGAACCTACTGAACCCTACATCCCCAAGGACGGAAGTGGGGCATAGTATATCGAACGCTAACAAGGAAGTGTGGCGTGAAGACATAGCTGCGCATGTGTGAATAGATTATAAACCCGCCTGCGTGTTTGAACACGAAAATGGGGCATAAGACATCCAGAAAAGGATGACAGAAGTCTGGCATTAAGTGGAGCATACACTGCGCATGCGTGAGAAGTAAAAAACGCGCTTACATATATTATATGTACTTGGACAATTAGCCATAATAGGTCACTCTAAAGCGGGGTGAAAACATGTTAATAACTAATCAGAAGACTACTAATATATACTAATTGTAATGTAAGAAAAAAGTTATACTATAGTATATAGGTATACATATATAAGAACATGACCTAATTTAGAAAGCTCATAACAGAATGGAAAATGAACCCAAAAGTGGATACCTGATCTCTGCCATTAAGTCTGTAGGAAAAAGAAAAATGTATTAGTGGAACAATAATAATAATAATAATAACAACAATGGTAATAATAAAATAAATAATGATAAGAAATCACATAAAGCAAGTGAATAACAATTAAAGTAAATTAAAAACAAGCAAGAAGAATCGGACATAACAGCTATCTCTTATCAAAAGACATTAAGAATATCAATAGGTGTATTCAACAAAATTGAGTTTCATCCCATCGCTCCAAATCACCCGTTTCCAATCTTCTATTCTACACTTTTCATACTTTTTTGCAAGGTTTCTTTTTTTTTCGGGGGGGGGGGTTGAGAGAAGTGAAGTACAGCCGGAATGGTCTGTATATCTAGGGGCTGAGAGAAGGGATGTACTGCAAAATGGAGCTGAGAGGAGTGATGCACCACATGATTGGGCTGTACATAGTTGTGTTTAAGAGAAGTGATGGGGCTGTGTATAGAGAGGCTGAGATAACAATGTACCGCAGGATAGAATTTTATAGAAAGGAGGAGAAAATCTTTAGCCAACGCATCACAACCTGTAAGACTTGTCCACAAGGCAGAACATCTCTTCATGCTACCCGCGGCCCGCCGGTATGCAACACTTGTGGGCTGGGAGACTCCATAATTCATGGGTGGCTCTGACAGCAGGTGAGATTGATCAACCATATATATTGATCACCCATATGTGGAATTTTTTGATTGATTTTGGTGAAATGTATATATTTATCAATACAGGTCCAGTATGGAATGTGATAATGCACGGTGGGGGGAATTAAAGAGTTATAACCAAAAAATGAAGTGATTTACCATCCATAAAAATAGGTGACAACCTGCCGATTGCTGGGGTCCTACAGCGATCCTGAGAAAGCAGATCTGGAACCTCAATAGGAGGTGGATGGCATGACCTCTTTTTTTATATACATAATCCTTTAATTAATATACTTCAAAGGTGTGTGATTATAATCCTAGGGGGGAAGATAAATGATTACTGCGGAGGGTATGTTATAGTCATGGCAGAAGATTATTATTGAGGTGTATGGTTATAATCCGGTGGAAGAGGCAGCTGATTATTACAGGGGGGTATGTTATAACCAGGATGGGATGGATTATTTATGATGTTACTGCAAATGTGTATGATATTATAATTGGGGAGGGGGTGGGGGATGAGTTGTTATTATACTATGTGGGGTATTTTGACTGCAAGGAAGTAAGTAATTATAATGTGGAGAGAAGGAGAGATTCAGGGTCTTTCCACTGTGTAATTCGAAATGAAGTGCAGATTTCTGGATTATGGCTGCAAAGTTTGTTAAAAATTGTGAGGCCATTAACAATAAGTAATCCATTAGTGATTGATTTCTAAGGAAACAAGTTGTTAGTACCTGCACCCCGGACACGCGCTTCATGCACGGAGCCTAACGTTAGGCAGTGCCACTCTTGGGTCACTGATTTGTGTTTATCCCTCCAATTGCAAATTTACCAGCACTTAGTAGACCCCACTTAGGAAAAAATAGAATTGGGTCTCTTTGGTGTTGGATTATTTGATCTTACGATTTTTTTCCAAATCTGATTAACTGTGGGTTAAATATTATATATTTTCTTTGGCAGACTTAAAATGGATAGGTAAACTGCAAACAATTTTTTAAGCAAAAGGCACCAGAATGTATATATAGAATTTTCACCTTGCCAGGACAAAAGACGAGAATTAGTGACCCCTAAATGAGCAAAGTCTTTTGATTTCCCTCCAGTGCCATAATAGAAAAAAGACAAAATGTCTCAAAATCTTTTCAATAAATTGACTTTTTCAACCCTAAAGGGAGAATCCTCCACATCAATAAATCATTTGTTGACTCATCTCATGTTGTACAATGTGTAACGCTTGCTGCCACCATACCTGACATGGTTGACACATTGAATAGAACAAGAGAGCACCGCAGATCCTATAACTTGATGTGGCTTCTACCAGTTTTTATCTGTCATCCGTCTATGGGGTTAGGCTGACGAACCAATGGAAATGTCAACTGATATTTGTAAGCCTCCCAGCAGTCTCACCAGAGATTTTATGTGATGATCTCATTTGACAGAATATGAGGAGATACCCAAAAAAATCGAGGACCACTTATTAAAAAATCGGTTTATTCAAGATGACATCTTGAAAATATTAATCCCCTTCAAAATACTGTCCATTAGATGATATGCACTTGTCCCAACGTTTTTTCCACTGTTCGAAACATTTTTTATATTCTTCTGAACTAAACCTGTTAAGGACCTTCAGCTATTTTTTTCTTAACCTCTTTGACGCCCTAAAAACACTTTCCCTTTAGATTTTTCTTTATTTTTGGGGATAAGAAGAAGTCACGGGGGGCTAGGTCTGGCGAGTAAGGGTGGTGATCCAGGATTTTTTGTCAAAAGCCATCACAGAGGATGAATCTTGGCATTATGCCTATGATTGTGAAAAAAAAAGCCAGTGGAAGACAGCTTCATCATCTAGACCGGTGTTCCCAAACTCCGGTCCTCAAGAGCCACCAACAGTTCATGCTTTCAGGATTTCCTTAGTATTGCACAGTTGATAATAGCATCACCTGGACAGACAAGAATTCAAACACCTGAGCAATACTAAGGAAATCCTGAAAACATGACCTGTTGGTGGCTCTTGAGGACCGGAGTTGGGGAACACTGGTCTAGTCCAAAGAAAGTATGGAAAGTGGGATCAAATTTGAAGTGCATGATGTTTTGTTTGATTTTTACATCAAAGGAGTCTTTCATCTTGATTGTGTTCCTCAGGGCTCCAGGGTGAACCAACATTACTATCTACAAGTGCTGAAGCGATTGTGTGAGGCAGTGAGAAAAAAATGACCAGTTGTGGTGATCAGGTGACTGGTTGCTTCATCATGACAACGCGCCTGCCTACACAACATTAAAAATCAACCAGTTTTCTGAGAAACACGGCATGGCAAAGGTTCTCACCCTCCTTACTTGCCCAACCTAACCCCCTGAAGCTTCTTCTTATTCCCAAGAATGAAGAAAAACCTAAAGGTATAGCATTTTCAGGACGTAGAAGAGGTTACGAAAAAATAGATGGAGGCCCTTAACAGCCTTCGTTCAGAGGAATATAAAAAATGTTTCGAAACGAAGAAAAGCCATTATGACAAGTGCATATCATCTAATGGACAGTAGTTTGAAGGGCATTAATGTTCTCAAGATGCAAATTGTCTCTTCAGAGAAAAAGAGGACTTGAACTCTATAGTGTCACCTGTTCTCAAGATGTTACTTTGAATTAAAAAAATAAATAAACGCAACAGGTTGCAATTTGGTGCACTCGCCACAGTGTCAAAAGGACGCATGCACTGCCAAAAGCATACCTGCGCATGGCCTGCATCCCCAGTGCTAAAGATAAGGGACGCAGGACGCATGCAGCGTCATGCGCCCGTAGGCAGAGCTACCGGCGGAGAGGCGCGGCAGGGGCAGGGCTTAGCGGCGGCCGCGCGCAGCCCGACGCTGCGGCCATAAGCGCTAATGTGAAACTAGCCTAAGACTGATAATCTTTTTCTTTAAGAGTATGAGATCACATTCTTAACCTGAATGTGCAAAAATGTGAACAATTCCACACAAATAAGTGCACAACGATGAGATCTATCATTGCACACTACACCTATAGAAGGGCTTGCAATAAATCTTTGCCAGTCACTACAGAAAAGAAGTGTACAGTGAGAGGCAGGGATTGGTGTCCTCACTTTGATAAAGCTTGGCCTGAAGCTATCATGCTCCTGTAGGAGGATGGACCAGGCTAGGGCAGCTTCTTGAGTGCCTGAGGTGGAACTATCAGGGCTGTCTCCAGTGTTGTCGGGGGAAGGGTTTCATGTAGGACTTTCTGCCCAACGCAGACCTTTGCACCTGACTATAGGGGGAGGGGTGGAGATAAAATGGCAGAGCACGTGAAAACGGAGTTTCTGGCGGGAAGTCAGTACACGCTGAAGGAGAAGGTTGACTCCGTCTCCTTTGCTTCTGACCAACCAGCGGACTTACTCTGCAACCGGTCTGCCTCTGCGCACACTACTTGTACACCAACAAGACTGAGCTCCTCGCAAACTTCGGCACCCGAGAGTCCTGACTGGTCAGCACCCCTGACGACTACTGACATGCCGTACCATGCCAATCCTACAGTGAACGCCAGTCCGCGGGGTCCTGCTGTGGCCTCCACCCCGGGATTCTGTTTCACACTCACTGAGCCATCTTCTATCCATCACATAACAACATGTTCCAGGACTGAGGGAATACGTTGGGACGAGCCAAGCCACGCCATTGCAGTACAGAGAGAGTGCCTTAACTTATTTCGGGATTGCTTCAGAGATGTCTCGCAGCACCGGCGTCGCCATCGTGGGATCTTTCAACATCGTCCGTCCGGAAGCTACAGACTGATAAGTTAAATCGTTTTGTGCTATTTGTTGTTAACATTGTTTTATCCACCGTTCTCATTCCTGCATTCACACTGTATCATTACTGCAAACTCCCTGCGTGGAGTATTGATTGTACACTACTTTGCATGAAGTGCCCATTAACTCTTGCTCTGCCTCCTGTTCGTCACTGCATCCTGCGTTCATGCCATCATCTGACACTCCAACTAGCCATCTGATATGCTACCCCAGTGAAAATGACAGCTCAGTCTAATTTGGTTTTCTTCCAAGAGAAAGAGAGTCTTAGGTTGCAAGAACAAGCAGATCTTGATGGCCAAACACTCTCATCTATACCAATCATGAGAGAACCCAAAAGGGAACTGAACCTTGAAATGCCCTTATGACAAGGACACATAATAAAACTATTAAAATCAAGTGAAGGGGGTGTGGTGCAGTGACCACTGTGACAGCTAGGGGGCGCTGTAAGGGTCATGCACACACGCATATCCATTGTGGTAATGGAGATAGGTTGAACGGCAGGATGCTAAATGACTGTTATGTATCCCGGGGAGTGGCCCTGGGATGGAAGTTTGAATGAGTGTTGATCATCAGAAGTACTGCTGAGGTTTTTGTTACAATGTATCAGGGAGAGCTTTCAGGTGGCTGGTGAGACGGGTGGACCAGTCACCTACAAACCCACCCAGGGTGCGTGTGCATGAAGTAAAGCCTATATGTGTGGTTGTGAGTCTGAAGGACCAGCAATGAGGTCATAGCCATGTGATGCTGTGGGTGTGGCTACGGACCATATAAGGTGACCAGGGTAGGTCACATGAGTGAGTGCCTGGATCTGATTGGTCTGTGTGGAAAGGTCCCGGAAGGCTGTCGTGCTGGAAGGTGGGCTACCTTCCTGAAGTGCACATGTGGGCGCCACTGACTGTGTGTGGCCTGTGTGTAATAGCCTGTGAGTACTGGAGAGTCCCCAGGAGGGAAGGGACGTCAGGACTGAGAAGCAGCTAAGAGGTAACCCTGTCAGGGGGAATTAACTGAGACTGTAAAGCCTGGTTGCTGGACAAAGCACAGTCTATGTGACCACAAGGCTAAGGGAGCGGTGCTCCACTATGAATCTTCATTTGGTCTGATGTAAGACTGTTGCTGCTATATGGTTTATGCTGCACAATAAGCCAGATGGACTGATTTATGTGAACAACCCGTGCCTGACGTGATTAATCTGCTGCTAAGTGGGTGTCTCCCAACATGAACAATAGGCGCTACCTTACAGTGGCTACAGTAAAATTATAACAAGACCTTCAGACAGGAATTTAGAAAACTCCCGATCATAACCAAAAACCCACAATAATGTTGTGTGCTCCAAAAAATGAAAGTGAAGAGGGTGCAAATATGAAATCGCTCAAGTGAGTTCCCATATACAGTGAGTTCAGGCACTCCAGGGTCACCACTCCATGGGCATTTCTGGACTTAATGCTCTCAAATTTCTCAGATTATTCAATATTGAGATTGGAGGTCACCTAAATGGAAGCCATCCAGTGTACAATTGTAATTTTCAGTCTTTGTGCATTAGTGTATCTACACTACATCAGAAAACTAGGCTAAACCCGTTGATAAGAACAGATTCCAAACATGATCTTACCCAAAAGGTCGTGAAGAGATGCATGGTGTCTAAATTGAGACTGCAAGGCACCTTTGCTACTTTATTTTTTGCCAATCCATTCAGTCCATTCATTTCGGAAATGGAGATGTTGTACTTTGGTCCTAGTGGCAAAATTGTTAGAGTAAATTATGTTGAACTGAGTGTACCTTCAGAAAATGTTACATTGAGGTCCACAAGCTTCAAACTTTTATAGTCCGTTCAGTTTTGGTTCCCCAATTAGAAGCATTCAGTAAATAACTATCCTATCTATTCTATTATTTCTAAACACTCTTTTTCGGTGATTACTTTGTACCTCCGTTCATACTCCACCTACACACACAAATGATAGACCATTTGAAAGGTAAACTTGCCCCCTTCAGCAAGAAAATAGCCAAACAAACCACACATCCATGATTTGATTACAAAATACAGTTTAAACATTAATTTTCATAAACTTGCAGTAAGGAAAAATGATCTGCAGGTGGCACCACAGTACCCCAAAGCACACTACCACAAAGCTGCTACAGACATCACAAACAAATCCAAACATTTGCTTTGGGGGCTTTCCAGCTTGCCGAACTGCTTGCCCAGGCTATTTTAGCCAAATTGGAGGATTGCACACTTCACTGCAGGTGAGGCACATATGCAAACACATTTGTAAAAATGCACTGCCTATTTAATTGCATACTTGCTCCATTCATACTCCACCCACACAAACAAATGATACACCATTTGAAAGGTCAAATTACCTGCAGGTCGCAGCACACTACCCGAAAGCACACTACCACAAAGCTGCTTACAGAAATCACAAACAAATCCAAACATTTGCCTTGGGGTCTTTCCAACTTGCTCACATGCTTGCCCAGTCTATTTCAGGCACATGGGAGGATTGCACACTTCACTGCAGGTGAGTCACATATGCAAACACATTCATAAACATACACTGTTTTTTCACTGATTACTTCGCCCCACCACACAAATGATACACCATTTGAAAGGTAAACTTGCTCCCTTCAGCAAGAAAAAAGCTAAACAAACCACATATTCATGATTTTATGACTAAATACAGTTTAAACATTCATTTTCATAAACCTAATAGCCACCAAACCCAATAAATATGATTAAAGCAAAAACTCAGAGTACAAGTCATACACCAAAAGACCATGAGTCTAAATTGCCAAATGTACAAATTTTATTAAACACAATGACATGATATATATCACTCAATAAAGAACATGAATAAAAAGGAATACTGCTATCCAAATAGGGAGCCTATATTGCACAATTGCCCAAAACAATATGTAATGATGAGTGGATAAAAACTTCATGCATAGGTAGAACAGAGGTTACAACCATGAAAAATACTTCTGAACTAGAAAGAACCTTCCATAGTGGAAACAGACAAATCAACAAGTTCATATGGATTTCCAGGTATACATATTGGTACAACTCAGCTGTCGCTAAGTACCTCAACCATATAGCATTACAATATAAACCCTACCAAGGTTTAGTAAATAAACGGTATTTGTACCAAAGCACTTACATGTTTAACCCTCCGTCATGCGCAATATAGATTCTCCTCAGTTCATGCGCAATGTGCCTGACAAGCACAGGTCAGAAAACCACCTATAGTAGCTACATATTTCAATTTCAGGACTATAGAAGTAGTCAGTGACCTTCATAGGAATGTATTAAAAGAGATTACACCAAATCAGATGCAAAAAAAAAACATTTATTAACCATAAACTTATTAAAACTAAAAGTACCACTTTTCGGTAGTACCGCCAAATAGGCTCCAGTTATCTTTACTTAACTATTGCTTAAATATAAAATTATGGAAAAAAACTTAAAGGATATTGCACTTAGATGTTACTTAATTATTTTCTACTCATCTTCAGTGGTTTCAATTGCAGCAGAAGCAGCACAGGTACACTTAGAAAAGCAAGGCTGGCAGACGAAAGTTGCATGGGAAAGGCAGATTGATTCTTTACATATTTTGCAGTCATATTTAGAAAGCCTTCTGAAACCAGATACAAATGAGCAGGTAGTACAACTGCGTCTTTTAGAAGGTGGTAGAGTCGGTGTTTGTTCTGGAACGTCCTTGGGACGTCCTTTGTATTTTTATCTTTGCCCAAATAATAAGCTAGATCTGTGTCTGTTTCCTCTGTATCAGTGTCATCACCATCCTGCTCTGTTCCAGAATCAGTGTTACATTCTGCTACCTCATCTTCAGATGAAATGTCACTAGATTCCTCTAAATCCTCAGTTACTGCTGGTTCTTCCTCATCATCTTCTAACAAAAAAATCTTCATTTCTTCTAAATGAAGGGGTTTAGATGAATCATACTGTTTTCTGGCCATTGCAGCAGAAAATCTGAAGCAAGAGAGAAAGAGTATGTGTTAGGGCGCAATGTGCCTTAGAAGCCACCCTCCTTTTGTCTAAGAAAACAGTACTTATGTACACTAACTTAGCATTAATCCTTCATAAAACAAGCTAAATACACAATCGTGATGAATAAAAAAAGAAAATACTAACCTTTCAATTTGTGTTGAAATCAGGCGCAATGTGCCTGAGAAGCCAAAGTGTTGATATCTGCTCACTAGAAGGTCTGCTGAGTCACTGTGATATCAGGTTTCACAGAGCCTGTAGAGTCAGGAGATAACTAGGAGGGGTGGGTTTTCTGATAAGTGGGCAAGGAGAGAGAAGTGAAACTAATTACTGTGTGCCTGTCAGATCTATTGCGCCTGACTGAGGGTTTTAGTATGTGGCACTGGCTTCCCTGTCGCCCCAGCGCGCGTTTCGCTTCTTCGTCAGGAGGCGTGAACTTGTTGATTTTCATAAACCTGCAGAAAGACACAATGACCTGCAGGTGGCACCTCAACCGGAAGATATTTTTTGGCCTCTACTTATCAAACCATTTTATTGCATTGCCAATCTACAGATATAAATACCTGTCTGTGTTGATCAGCTCATGAAACACATTTACATTTGACCAGCTTGCTTTTTCTGAAATTGCTTGCGCCCCAATGACCAATGTGCAGAAAATTTCGTACGGGCCAAGCTAGTATATTATTAATACATTTTTATACAAATATGTAATCACAAAAGGAACGCAAACATAATATTTTCTAGTTTTTGCTGAATAGTTCAACCACAGTAAATTTTAAGAACTGACTTAGCTTTGCAGAAGGAGAAATAGTCATCTTGTCCAAAAATTCAGCACTTTTCTTTTCAGCCCTTCTCTCTTATTGCTTTATAGAAGCCTTTCCGAGTATTAGGAGCATCTAATGCTTTAATAATGTGCGTTCACAAAAAATACTATTCGTAACAGTATGATTATTTTAACCTTAATTATACCCTTTAAGAGGTTATATGGTAAATAAGTTTCCGTTCCATCATTTCCAGTCCCCTGAATGGACAAAAGTAAATTGATATGTCACATTGCTTAAAGTATGAGGAATATTATGAAATACAGAGTCTGAAACTCGACCTCACTCAACATCCAGTAGTAATTTATGCCGTCCTCAATTCTATTATCCCTTCCCGGATATGTAAAGTATAAAGCATTCGGCAATGGGTTTGAACGTACACATTTTTATTACTTTTATAATGAAACGAAAGGAATACAATTTTTCCATTTCCCATTATATTCTGAATTCAGCTCTGCCACATTATATTGGGAGAGCTACATATTTTATGCGGGGACATTAACTAAGCAAAGATGAGCTTCGCTTACCCTACCGAAGATGGTCAAATCAATTGACGGAGTCTTATAAATACGTCATGTCAGGCTGCCGGCTCCGTCTAAGTGGGAGTCTAATAATTACTGGTGGCAGCTTTTACATTGCGGTATGTGTATATTGAGGTTTTATAATCTCTAGCTGTGCGCCTCGACTTTGCGTTAGAAGATGAAAATGAGGCGTATTATTACAATAAATGATTGGGCTCTTCTAAAGATGGCGAAAATTTAAAGGAGTAGATTCATGGTAGGCACTCTATACCCTTCAATATGATGAAAGAGGTCACCTAACCCTCCATTCTCCACCAGCGGAACCCACATTTTTTATTTAATACAATATCAGTCTATCTATCATTTATCTATCTAACTATCTCATGTGATGCTCCACTTCTGGGGTGGCTATAGGCTGGTAGTTTAAGGTTGGGAAGGGCCAAATAATCAGGGACCTTCCCAGCCTGATAATATCAGCTCACAGCTGTCTGCTTTGCCTATGCTGGGATCCAAGAATGGGAGGGAACCCACATATTTTTTTTCATTTATTTATTAGGGTTAATACATGTAACACAGTAAGCTGTACACATAAGGCACTAATTATATACAGTATCTCATAACCAGGGACCTTCCCAGCCTGATAATATCAGCTCACAGCTGTCTGCTTTGCCTATGCTGGTGTCCAAGAATGGGGGAGAACCCACATTTTTTTTTCATTTATGTATTAGGTTAATATATGTAGCACAGTAAGCTGTACACACAAGGCACTAATTATATATCTCATGGATTTCCATCTATTCATCTATCTATCTATCTGTCTACAACACTGTTCAAATGTTTTCAGCACTTTTGGAAAAATGCTGGACTGTTAGAATCCTTTCAAAAGTAGAAGTGCTAATAATTTACTTTAATCAATGCAAAATGATTGAGCAAAGTAGAACTCTAAATCACATCAATATTTGGTGTGACAGCACTTTGCCTTCAAAAATATCATCAGTTCTTCTAGATACACTTGCAGTCACTCACTTTGTAGAGATATATTCAGGTGTATGAGTAACCAATTACACCAAAGAGATGATAACAATCATCATTTACATATGTAGGTTGATACACCGTCATTAACTGAAACAGAAATAGCTATGTGGGAGGCATAAAACTGGGTGAGAAATAGCCAAACTCTGCTACAATGGTGAGGTTGTGGAACACAGTTTCATGTTACAGGTCATGCACCATGGCAAGACATGTGAAATGAAACAAGACACAAGGAAGTTGTGACGCTAGACACTTCTCACGGCCAAGCCGTGAGTCAGAATGGTCAAGGAGTCCAAGGTCAGAAGTCAGGAGGGTATGTCATTAACAGAAGTAAGAGACAAAAGCGTGGTCAGGTAACGTTCCGAGTCAGAATACCAGGAGGAAAAAGGATCAGAGAAGAAGCGGTAAAACAATTATATGGTCAAAAGGAAGTCCAAGGTCAGACAACAAAAGATCAAGACTACAGAACTCATGGCACAGAGAGACCAAATCTCACAAGCTGAATGTACATCTGGTAGAGGTCTGTGAGACACAGCTCAGTTAAGTAGCATGGCAATCACCTGGGATAATGAACACTTGGAGACAACCGACACCTCCCAGTCTCAGATTGGATAGTCAAGTTGTCACTCAACACACTACAGCTCAGCATGCCCCTCTACCAGATTCAAATTGGATGGCCAAGCTGTCAAAGTACTTACAGCTTCAGCACTCCCTTGTACCGGATTGGATGGCCGAGCCGTCAGTAACTGCATCCCAGACACCCTGAGGGGTGGAACCGTGACAGTAGTTATACTGCATCAGCAAGGTGTCTTCTAGGCAAAGATTTCAAAGCAGATCTCAAAATGTGCAATCCAAGTAGTTTTTAAGAATCACCAAGAAATAGGCAATATTCAGGACCATAGACTCACTTAGGCTAGTTACACACTAGCGTATGGAGGAGCTGCGGAGGGATGCGGACTTCCTCCATGAAGCTCTGCCCCCTGCCACACCTCTTCCATTCAGCTCCACCTACGTCGGCATGAGGCCTGCGTACCCTATCTTTAGCATTGGGTACGCAGGCCATGCCGATGTATGTGGATGCCTGCGCATGCGTCGTTTTGACGGTGCGGCAAACTGCCCCAAACGCAACGTCAAATGTGTCAGAGCGCAATCAGACAGCAGCTCGGTCGTAACTAACGCTCTACAGCACTTTATACTAAGAATCGCATAATTTAACAATAACAGTCAGGATGGTTTGTAATGGGATTGTGTAAGAAACATTGCAACTGCTCTCTCGTGTCTAATTATGAAGAATAGCATTGAGCCGCAATGCTTCACACAACCTGTGAACAAAAGTGGTACTGTTCCCAGAAAAATAAAACATGGTACTTTTTTTTCTCATACCGCAAAATCATATGACATTTTAGTCCCGGTGTAAATTCCGTTATTGAATTTGGTGTTTTTCTTTTGTTTCTACGTCTCTCCATTCATCAGGTATGGCCCCCTCATTGATGCTCTTGGTGACGGTCTCCTCTGCCCACTCCTCATCCCATCCCTTGTTTCGGTAATATCCATGAAGTTTGTACAGAGAGGTAACACGCCATACCATACAAAAACTTCTGCAGTGCTTCATAAAATGCCATTAAATTTTAATATTTCTAGAAAATAGGAAATAATTAAAACAACCTATTTTTTATGTCAATACCGATTCTGTATAACTTGACGTAGAAATGATATTAAATTCACTGGAATTGACTAAAAAAAAATTCTGGCATCAAAATGATACCATGCAAAAAAACATTGAAAGGAGAAGAATAAAAAAACAACTCCTTATCCAACAAGGAAGATTAAACATTAGCTGATTACAGACAAGTAATTAACAACGACAATGAAACACTGAATGTAAATTAATAATAATTATATATCAACATGGTGCTAATCTTGTAGTAAATCCCAGGGAAGAGGAGAGGTTAATTACTTAATCTAAAGCAGAATGACACCAAGTCGACCGAGACCCTGTTCCTGGGTTGTGGTAACTGGCGGAAAAATAATTAATTAACTTCATAATTGCAATTGTAGTAATGTAGAAATATTGAACTATGGCGAATGATTCCTATTCAAGGACCAAATATCCCTATACTGTAATTTCCCTAAAATGTAATATCAACGTGAGATTTTGCAAAGATCAAGGTCGTATGTGACTTACTACCAGGACTATCACAATCCTAGAAATGAATGGGCATCATTGATTTAGTGCTGCAACCTCACTATAGTAAAGCTCTATTCACTGACAGAATTAGCGGGGTCTTCTGAGGTCAGACCCCCACACTCAGAGTATAGTAGGATATGCTTTAATATCCGAATGTGGTAATATCCCTTTGCTTTTTAGATTCAAAAGAATAAGATCAAGATAGTCACAAAGTGTGGACCATAGATAATCACAGAATTAGATAATGACCTGTGGTATTTGCATTTCCAGCACTCACATAGATGTATGTTCAGTGTCCTTGTCTATGTTTTAATTTTCCCTTCATTTCGAGCAATGTATTCTGTGTGTAGATCAGTAGTCCAGGATACAGAGGCTGGACAGACAGTGTTGTTGACAGACAGCTCTTATTTGGTGCTGTTTGCCCTCCCTCCAGTGTCTGTAAGGCGGTGGCGTTGCTATGGACCGCAGAGACAAGCTGCCACTTTAAGAGACAGCACCCCCTTGGTTAGAGCAGTGGGGCATTCTGCGCTTCCCTGCTGTAAAAACTGTTTTGGTCTCTTCTGCCAGCACTGGAGAGGGGAGGGGCTGCTTCTCTGTGTGTGAAGAGAAAGCTGAGATTTCTGCAGGAGCGACGCGTGCCTGAGATGTGAAGGAAAGACTTTGTAAACTCTTCTGTGGAAAACAAGGTGGCTTTCCTATGTTGCCATGAGGAGCCACGAAGAAAAGACAAGAAAGGAATCCTGAGGAGGGAATCCACCGTTTCTAGGAGCATCATTGAACCTGCACACAAGGAAAAGACCACAATGCACAGCTGCAGGCCCCTGGGATTGGACTGAGATACCAACGCTACTGTGAGTGTTAACCTCTTCTGTGCACATGCTAGGGTTTAGGATAGGCTGCAATATATAGAACACGGCAGCCGTGTGGCCCGGTTAGCAGAGGCCAGATAGGTTATAGTTAGTGTAGCATCATACATTGCTTTGCTGTGCTGTCTTGCCAGTTGGATAAATACACTGAGCTGTGATAGTTGGTGCACCGTGCTATTTGACGGCTCAGCTAGAGGATATTATCCTTGTAAATTGTCTGTTTCCATAGCATACCCCTGTTCCTATATTTTCCTAAACACTGCATTCCTTGCCTGTAAATAAATTAACCCTTTGTTATTTGTACCTCATCTTGTGTACCGTAGTCTTCCTGCATTGTGGTGGTCCCCCGGCCATCACTTCAAGTGGCACTGCGAGCAGGGTTACTGTCACCAAGATGCAGGCATCAGGTGGCAACGGCGAGAGTGCTAGCATTAGTGGGGATGCTGTGGGCATTGGTGGAACCCCTTCAAGGACACTCCCTATGGGCACCATATTTAGTGCGCTTCCAAAATTTGACGGCAATATTATGCCCCTGTCTGTTTGGGTGTCCCAGCTGCAAAGCACCCTGAAGATTTATAACATCAGCACAGACCTTGAAGTGGACATTGCGTTGACTGCCTTGGAGGGAGAGGCCCGTAAAAAACATCTGTCTACAGCCGGAACTCACCCGTAGTACCCTGAAGGAGTTAGTGAAATTCTGGGAAGAGATCTACGGTGAAACTGCTAGCGCGTGACCCCTACACGCCAAATTTTTCTCTAGACTGAAGCGGGAAGAGGAAGGGACCTCCCAGCACTGCAAGAAGTGTTGGCAGAATTGCAGAGGAAAGAGATGGATGGGCTCGGTGGCATGGGCTCCAAAGACCAGATACTCCGGGAACAATTCATTCTGGGACTGCACAATACATCCTTGAGGAGAGCACTGTCAGAATGGGTCCATGCAGATCCAGCTCTTTCATTCCATCAAATCCTGGCAGAAGCAGTGTCCCAAAGCAAGGAAGACAGGTACGTGTCTGGGGTGATGCGTGTCCAGGGTGCCAATACCAGAGGGGACCCAAATCATCAGGAGGCGCTGGTCCAGGTAGTGCAAGACTTGCAGCGGTCTCTTGTCAGTATGCCAGACAAATTAACCCGGATGGAGCAAAGAATGGGAGAACAACAGTCTGACCCATCGTACTAATATAACTCTTTGGGCCGACCCATAAGGGATCAGTGGGTGCAAGCCCCCTCCCATCAGACATCGGAGGCATGAAGACAGGCTCAGGCTCAGGCCTGTAGTACTGGGAATGAATATCCTATGAGAATTCGATCAGATAATGCTTACCAAATGGGGACCCAGTTATTGGAAGGAGGCTGCTACACACAAGCCTACTCAAGAAGCCCTTCAGCAATTGATCCGCGTCTGTGGGGTGCAGAAGAGTGTGCCTTCTTATCAGACGGTAGGGGTCATCAGGGTCCCAGGGAAAGAGCCTGTAATTCTGCCTCCCGAGCGGGAAAGTATATTACACCTTCCAGTGGGGACTCATCACAACCTTGATGGGCTTTTTCAGCCTGTGGTAGGCGGAGGAGCAGACCAAGAAGTCATGATAGCTCATATGATAGCGGTGGTGCAGCGAGGACACATGCCCATAAAAGCTTTGAACGTGGGCCCCGGGGAGGTCACCTTGCCCGCGAGGGACAGATCAGGCCCGGGTGTGCCGACACAAGGGCGAAGTGGTGAGTCAGAAGGAGATGTCTTTATCGCCGATAGAAGGTACGGGGTGGACTCTGGCAGTCGTGGCAGGGCCTGAAGAGACTCCAACCCCAGAGTGGAATGGGCGGGTCTTCCTGGATCAAATGGAAGTGGATGTGAAGGCCCTAGGCCCTGAGCGTGTGCAGGCAATAGAAGCTATGCTGTGGGAGAATCAGGCCACATTCGCTAATCACGCTGAAGATTTTGGCTGCACCGAAGCGATTGCACATGAGATACCGACCCGGGACGCTCGTCCAATTCGAGAATGATATCGCCAAATCCCACCCAAGATGTATCAAGAGGTAAAGACATTACTCGGGCAGATGCTGGATTCAGGAGTAGTGCAGAGTAGTCAGAGCTCCTGGGCGGCCCCGGTGGTGCTCGTCAAGAAAAAGGATGGGACCATCCGGTTCTGTGTCGATTACAGGAAACTCAATGCTTGCACTGTGCGAGACTCATACCCGTTACCCCGCATCGAGGAATCCTTGACAGGGTTGGGGAAGGCCAAGTACTTCTCCACTTTGGACCTAGCAAGTGGATACTGGTAAGTAGCCATGGCAGAAAAAGACAAGGAAAAAAACGCCTTCAACCTTCCTATGGGATTGTTTGAGTTTAACCGGATGCCCTTCGGGCTCTCCAATGCTCCGGGCACATTTCAACAGCTGATGGAAAAGTGTTTGGGAGACTTAAACTTTGAGGCTACCCTAATCTATCTGGATGACATCATTGTGTTCTCTGCCTCATTCAAAGACCATCTTGCCCGGCTTGGACAAGTACTTGGAAGACTGCGGGCTCATAATCTGAAGGTGAAGCCAAAGAAATGCCACCTCTTCAAGAGAAAGATCAAGTACCTGGGCCACATAGTGTCACAAGATGGGGTTCTACCCTCACCGGAAAAAGTGGCTGCTAGCCATAACTGGCCAGTCCCTCGAACAGTGAGGGAACTCCAGGCCTTCCTTGGGCTCGCCGGGTACTACTGACGGTTTGTCAATGATTTCGCAAAGGTGGTGGGTCCCCTGAATGAGCTGCTGAGGGGGACGGTCGGAGTGACAAAGACCCAGTGCATCCCTTGGGACAAGAGGTGAAATGAGGCCTTGCAGGCTATAAAGAATGCTCTTACTTCAGCCCCGATTTTGGCTTATGCAGATTTCAATCAACTGTTCCTGTTGTACACAGATGGTAGTCTTCATGGACTCGGTGCAGTACTTTCCCAAATACAGGATGGACACAAGAGAGTCATCGGGTATGCTAGCAGGTCCCTGCGAGACGGCAAAAGAACCCCCCACAATTACAGCTCTTTACGGTTAGAGCTCCTGGCCCTGGTGTGGGCCATGACAGAGAAGTTTGCAGGCTTCCTGGCAGGGGCCAAGATTCAAGTTCGAATGGACAATAACCCCCTGGCCCACCTTGAGAATGCTAAATTGGGGGTCTTGGAACAACGGTGGGTTGCTCGCCTGGCCAAGTTTGACTTTACCATCCGTTATCGCTCTGCCACTGAAAATGCAAATGCCGACTGCCTGTCATGAGTGACGGTGAAAACACCAGTGGGGGATGTCGATGAACAACTCAAAGAGGAAGAAACCCCAGACTTCCGTAAGTTCAGGACGCCAGTGGTTGCTGTCCAGTCAAGTAGGGAGGCCTGCGCACTACCCCGACCTTTGGGGAGAACCAATGAAGAATGGGGATGTGTTCAAGATGAAGACGAAGGGCTGAGACAGATGAAATGCTGGGTAGTGCAGAAGCGGAAGCCAGGCAAACAAGAGAGGGATAGTCTGGACGCTGAGATGAAGAGTGTCCTACAACAGTGGGATAGGCTAGAGGTGCGAGAATTGGTGCTATATCGCAAGAGACAACAGCCGAAAGACACTGAAGTAAGGTGGCAGGTGGTAATCCCAGGAGGAATGGCTCAGGAAGTGGCTAAAGAAGCTCACGAATTCGGAGCCTACTTCGGGTCCATAAAGACCTACCAGTGGTTACAGCGGTATGCGTACTGCCCTCGGTTGGAGTCCATGGTAGAAGTCTGCCAGCAGTGTCGGGTATGTGACCTCGTTAAGAGTACTGAACAAAGGGCACCCCTCCAGACCATACGCACTAAGGAACCGCTGGAAGTATTGATGATCGACTATCTCCTCATGGGACACTCAGCCCGGGGTCCACAGTAATATTTGGTGATGACCATCCATTTCTCCACGTTCGCGGTAGTCACCCCGACTAGAGATCAGACTACCGAGTCGGCGGCGCGGGCAATTTGTCAAGACTTCATCCGAGTGTATGGGTGTGTTGTGCAATTTCAAAAGTTTAAGTGCCTCCATTTTGGATGACTACAAATAAGGCCACATTACTACATGCTGCAAAGGTTGCAGTGACATCTTGTCTGCCCCTATTAGGCAAACATCCCATAAAAATCTACAAACCGTGCCAAAATGGTTCCACAAGTTGCCCAATTAGGATGATTTAATAATAGAGATGGATTTGGAAAAAACTGAAGGCTTGGACTGTTAAATGAGAATTGAGGCTAATAATAAGAGGATAAATGTAAGGTCAAGCACTTGGGCTGAGGAAAGAAAATATACGAAAATATACTACCATGACAGGTTATCACACTTGGGGTTCTTTAGTTTGGAAAAATGAAGGTCTAGGGGCGATCTTATTACAATATACAATTATATGAGGGGACTGTGCAGAGGTCTGTATAATGATTTTACAGCTAGGCGGCATTGATGACTAGAGGGCTTCCACTTCATCACAAATCCCCAACCTGTTGTTCGGTAGCAACATGTGGCTCACAGGCTCATCATGTATGGATCGCCATTGTCTGCCAGCCTGGTGCATTAGTGGCAGGTTTAGTAAAAAGCTATGAAGAGCAGTTCTCCAGATGGTGAGTTCTGTGAGTAGTCCAGCACAGAAAGCATATCGGTATGAACATATACTGGTCGTAGGGTTGATATAGTAATATTTTAACATGGAGTTAGGCTGATGAGTTAGATGTTTGCTTAAAACTGGATAGGATAGTGTTTAGGGAGTGCTTGATGCTAGAAGACTTAATGGAGCCAAGGTGGGACTCCGAGATATAACTATACTGCCTATAAGAGAGGATGACACAAAGTCTCAACGTGATTGTTTTGGAGAAGGTTTGACTGTCATTACACCAGTGAATTCTAGGTGTCACTATCGTAGGGTGGGGTTGCTGTGTGTCACTACTCGAGGGGCACTGGATGTGGCACATGTTAGGCATCGGGTTCCTGTCGCTGCACAGCGGGAATCCCGAGCCTTGCTTCCGGCGGTCTCCCATTCCTCTCCAGCCGCAGAGGAGGTTGCTCAGCAGACTCGTCAGTCCCAGCGCTCTGCCCAGACTAGCTCCATGTGTTTGGTTGCTGCTGCTACCTCTGGGCCAACTATAGCAACGCATGCTGGTCAGCAGCGAGTCTCTCCAGGGACTAAGTCCTCTTGTCGGTCCACTGAGCATGCCCGTGGAGTGGTCACCCATTGGAGACCGAAGGTCACGTGCTCAGGTCCTGCTCCTGTTCGAATTGGCTCATCCGAGAAGCCAGGAAGGTCCCGGACTCTCACGGCTATAAAAGGTTTGCATGGCTGCTTGGCCATGCGCTAGGATAGACTGTATATGCAGACTATGAGGAGTGAGTGATGTATGCACGTATGAATGTCTCTGGTGAATGACTCATTAGGAAACCCCTACCCTCGGTACGCATGTGTTGAGCAGCCTAGCCTGCTAGCGCCCAGGCTCAGACGTAGGTAGGTCAGAGGATGAGTCAGGCATCAGTCCTCACCAGTGACTCGGCACGCCTCAGTGCACGTGCTCCATAGCCAGCGTCTATAGAGGCGCTTGCGGCAGCGAAGCCGCGCACTCAGTGGGCCTAGAGGGACTCTAACCCCGTGTCCTTTGGGTAGAGTTCTGTGGCCGTACACTGTGCGCTCTTTTGGCTGGGATCTGTGAGCTAAACAGGCTCCGGCATCTACGTTCAGCGGTTGTGCGGCTCTGTGAATTAACAGAGTTTGCCCCTGTTCACATTGGGTGACGTAACCCACGTGTCACTGTTTTCACACCACTTATTTCTTCCGCCATTATCTAGCAGCAGTGTACCACCTCTACACGGTGGACCCCGGGCTGCGAACGCACCTACTACTATTTTATAATTTGGTGCGTTCCGCCAGCCCTAACAGCATGCAACTATCTCTTAGAGATATATTTGGTTCTTTAGATAACAAAGGTTGGGGACCACTTCTCTACATCTAGAGGAAAGAAAGCTTGATCATCATCATAGACGGCAGTTCTTTAATGTGAGATCAGTGACATTTCCGAACTCTATGCCACATGATGCTGGGATGGCTGATCCACTAAAAAAATTCAAACAGGGCCTGGATGCCTTTCTTGATAAATATAATATTACAGGTTATGGGTACTAGATTTTGTGATGGAATGTTGATCCAGGGAACTAGTTTGATTGCCGGATGTGAAGTCAGGAAGGAATGTTTCCCCCAATACAGAGTGATTAGCATCTGCCTCATGGCCTCATGGGGCTTTTGCCTTCCTCTGGATCAACATGTTCAATTACTGGTTGAATTAAATTGACTTGTGTTTTCTTTCAATCTTAAAACTATGAAACAATTAAATGGTTTTCTGACACAAAATAAAATGGATACTGAGTATGATAAATGATATGCAAATAATACTTTTGAAATAAAACCTGGAAATGTTCCATTGATATTGACAACAAATGTGGCCCAATTTACTATTACTGAAAGTTTGTGAGAAGTTTGGAAATGTCCATATTTCTCCATAAGATCTACATTAGATTTCTAAAAGTAGATGAAGGACCAAAATAAATAAGTCAAAAATATTAGACTATGTATTTTTTTTTATTGAGGAAAATGATCCAATATCACGTCAGTGACCGTCAAAAGTATGTCAACCTTTAAGATTAGAAGATAATTTGAAGGTTAAATTAGAGTTGTGTTTTCAATCAATGGGATGGCATTCAGATGTGAGTGGGCAACCTGTTTTATTTAAAGAACAGGGATCTATCAAAGTCTTATCCTCACAATACATGTTTGTGCAAGTTTATTATGGCATTAACAAAGGAGGTTCCTTATGACCTGAAAAGAAGAGTTGTTGATGCACATCAGGCTGGAAAAGGTTACAAAACGAACTCAAAAGAGTTTCAACTCCACCAGTACATAGTCAGGAAGATTGTGTACCAATGGAGGAAATTAAACACCATTATTACTTGTCGACCAACAAAGATCATATCAGGATCAAGATGTGTAATAGTCTTCAAGGTTACAAAGAAACCCAAGGTAACCTCTAAGTAACTAAAGGCTCCTCTCACATTATTATTAATGTTCATGAGTCCATGAGTATGACACTAAACAACAATATTATGTATGGCAAAATAACAAATAAAAGCCACTACTTTCCAAAAAGAATATTTCTACCTTTTGCTAAAGATCAACTGGACAAACCATAAGGCTACTGGAATAATATTTTGTGGACAGATGATACCAAAATAGAACTTTTTGGTTTAAATGAGAAGCGTTATGTTTCATAAATGAAAAACACTGTATTAAAGCATAAATTTGGGCCTGTTTATTTTTATGTGGGCCAGGACGGCTGCCATCTTTGATGAAACAATAATGTCTATATTGTACCAGCAATTTATAAAAGAAAATGTCAGAACATCTGTCCATGTGCTGAATCTCAAGAAAATGTGGGTCATGCCACAAGACAATGCCTAAAGCACACAAGTCGATCTAAAAAAAAATAATTAAAGAAGAATAAAGTTTTTAAATGGCTAATTCAAAGTCCTCATCATATTCCTATAGAAATGCTGTGGACGCACCTGATGCTTGAAGTTCGTGGGAAAAAAAGTCCACCAAGATTACAGAGTTGAAGCTGATTTTCATCCAATTCTTCCTTGGAAAATTCTTCCAGTTCTGTAAGATTTCTTGGTCATCTTGCATGCTCAACATTTCAACATTGAAATATACCATATTTAATTTGGCTTTTAATAGTATTTGTTAAAACTAGAGCAATGGAGACATATACAGTACAAGGTGCCCACAGCAACCAATCATGGAGTTTTATATGCCCTGATTTATGGGCAACTTATCAATTTTCCACCAATTTTGATGATTATTTCCTCAGTTCTTTTTACTGTAAATGGTTTCGAACTTGGTAAAATTAATGTCCTCCCTTTCTTCCGCTCCCTTACATTTCCTGTCAGTATAACCCAGAATATATTGGAGTTCATGGTATGATATTTTTAAAGTTAACTGAAGTCAAGCAACTTTTCTCCTAAGGAAAATGTCAGCACGTCAGGAGAATTGTATATAAAATGATCATGTGCCACGCTGCTGTCAAATACATAGGTCAGTGTTCTCTCTCTAAGTCATCCTTAAACTGCCCTACAATGCGGCGGCGGGATATCAAGAGCATAAACGTAGCAAAACTCCACTTTCTAATGTCACGTTTCAACTGTAAAAACATGTGACTATAACTAAAAAAAAAATAATAAAACAAGTGCCAAAAGGTACAGTGGGGAAAATAAGTATTTGATACACGGCTGATTTTGCACGTTTTCCCACCTGCAAAGAATGGAGAGGTCTGTAATTTTTATAATAGTTAGACCTCACCTATGAGAGACAGAATCTAAAAATTAAAAGCCACCAAATCGTATGATTTTTAAATAATTAAATTGCATTTTATTGCATGAAATAAGTATTTGATCACCGACCAACCAGCAAGAATTCTGGCTCTCACCGACCTGTTAGTTTTTCTTTATGAAACTCTCCTACTCTGCACTCATTACCTGTATTAATGGCACCTGTTTGAACTTGTTACTTGTATAAAACACACCTGTCCACAGACTCAATCACACTCCAACCTCTCCACCTGCAGTAGTGGGAAGACAGTGGAAGAGGAACCAGGGCCCCTAAACTGCCCCTCAGGCTAAAGGAGGGCCCTGACTTTCCATAACTTGGGGGTACACTTAATGGTAGTGAGGCCCAAGTCTCCGACCTGTCCCTGTCTCCTGTTTAGCCCTGAGATAACCCCCAACCCCTTCCCCAGAAGGTGAGACAGGGAATAAAGTGTACTGCACAAAAACCCAAAAGGAAAGGATTCAACAGAATGGGGTAATACAAAACAACACTTAGCTTGCTCTGCTGCAATGCTCCAGGACAGCAGAGTTAGCCACTTGAAAATAGAATAGAACTGAAGCACCACAGAACTCTGTTAGCTCCTGAACTCCAGCTTGGTTGGTCTCCAAACAGGAACAATATCACCAACAGCTAGCTGGTGCACCTGGAGAGCTTATATAGGAAGGTGGGGGGGTTTCCACCTGCCTCAACAGATAGAACAGCCATGCAATTTCACCAGCGGTCACCGGGGGCAAAAACCCACCAGCAGACTAACTAAACTTGTAGTAACACCAGCGGCCACCAGGGGCAAAGACTGATATTAACCCCCCGATGGCCTGAAAGGAAAAAAAGGTTATATATGAGGATCCAGATCTGACATCGATCCAAAGATGGATCGTGACACCACCTTGGCCAAGAGCTGTCTAAGTACACCAGGGACAAAATTGCAGCCCTGCACAAGACTGGGATAGGTTACAGGACAATAGGCAAGCAGTCCACCTCCAGTAGGTGTATATGTTGACTCTGTCAGCACCATTATAGTCACGGGCTCCATTTACGCATACACCCAAATACTATTTTGCATGAGGTTCGAACGTAAGCCCCGACGGGGCCTCTGAATGTGGAACTATGCGCAGTGTGAAAGCACCCTAACAAGCCCTACTGATGGCCTGAGGAAAGCACTGGTTCAGTGCAAAAAAAAACTTATCCCTATTTTTCTAAATCATTGTAAGAATACCCTAGATTCCTCCTATTTTTCGGCAGAGATTTCTGGTTCTCACTTTTTTTTTATTTTTTAAATATATATGCATCCAACTAGAGATGTGCAAATAAATTACAGTGGAATTAAATTCTTCTCAAATTTGACAAAAATTCACATTTGCCAAAATGTTGATTTTTAGTAATTTTCTTCAGTGAGGATTCAGCAAAATGGTGGCCTCTATTTGTTTGAACCATAAAGACTCATCAAAATATTGAAAAAAACTTTGAAAAACCTTATACTCACCTTAAAGCTCACCACTCCAGCCCCTCTACCCCATCCGGGCCTCATCACATCTGCTGATCCCCACCATTCAAATTCCCTGGGCCTTTCACAGTGACCTTCTAGTCAGGGCCAAGTTGGTTTTCTGCATGCTCATGCAAAGTCACAGTGAACAACGTCACGTCATGAAGTTGTAACTTTTCACACGCTTGCAAAGAACCCTCCTGGAATTCTTCAAGATTTTTTTTATTTTTTACATATTAATAATAATAATAATAATAATCTTTATTTATATAGCGCCAACATATTCCGCAGCGCTTTACAGTTGAACAGTTTCAAACACAACAGTCATAAGTAACAACGTTAACAATACAATAATTAAAGCGAAATAAGACGACCCTGCTCGTGGAGCTTACAATCTACAATGAGGTGGGGGGGATACAAAGCACAGGTTTGTATTTACAATGATGTATTTACAATGACGGTCCAGCCATCTTCAGGGGGTGGGGGTTAGATGGAGATAGTGAATGGGCTACACACACACAAACATGACTTTGATTACTGAATGTGATAGGCCGCTCTGAACAAATGTGTTTTGAGCGAGCGCCTAAAACTATGCAAATTGTGGATGGTCCTAATATTTTGGGGTAGAGCATTCCAGAGGATTGGCGCAGCACGGGAGAAGTCTTGGAGTCGGGAGTGGGAGGTATGGATTAGGGCAGAGGTTAGTCGAAAATCATTTGCAGAGCGCAGCGGTCGGTTAGGCCGATAGACAGAAATGAGGGAGGAGATGTAAGGGGGTGCCGCACTGTGGAGAGCTTTGTGGGTGAGAACAAGTACTTTGAATTGTACCCTGTAATGAATTGGCAGCCAGTGTAACGACTGGCGAAGAGCGGACGCGTCTGAGAAACGATTAGCCAGATGGACAACCCTGGCTGCTGCATTAAGGATAGACTGGAGAGGGAAGAGTCGAGTGAGAGGGAGGCCAATTAATAGAGCATTACAGTAGTCTAGGCGGGAGTGGATCAGGGCGACAGTGAGAGTTTTTGTTGTTTCCATGGTGAGAAAAGGGCGGATTCTAGAGATGTTCTTTAGGTGTAAGCGGCATGAGCGGGCAAGAGATTGTATATGGGAGGTGAAGGAGAGATCGGAGTCGAACATAACACCCAGACAGCGCACCTGCTGTCGGGGTGTTATTATGGTGCCACCCACAGAGAGGGGAATGTCAGATTTAGGGAGGTTAGTAGATGGTGGGAGCAGAAGAAGTTCAGTTTTGGAGAGGTTGAGTTTCAGATAGAGAGCAGACATGATGTTGGAGACTGCAGACAGACAGTCAGTGGCGTTCTGTAGTACAGCGGAGGTAAGGTCAGGGGATGATGTGTACAGTTGTGTGTCATCAGCATAAAGATGGTACTGAAAGCCAAATCTGCTGATGGTCTGTCCAATTGGGGCTGTATAGAGAGAGAAGAGAAGGGGGCCAAGGACTGAGCCCTGAGGTACCCCAACAGTGAGAGGAAGAGGAGATGAAGTGGAGCCAGAAAACAGAACACTGAAGGAGCGGTCGGAAAGATAGGAGGAGAACCAGGAAAGAGCAGTGTCCTTAATGCCTAGTGACTGGAGCCTAGAGAGTAGGAGAGGATGGTCAACAGTGTCGAAAGCTGCAGAAAGGTCGAGAAGAATGAGCAGAGAATGGTCACCATTACGTTTTGCTGTCAGAAGGTCATTGGTCACTTTGATGAGTGCAGTTTCTGTCGAATGTAGGGGGCGGAAACCGGACTGTGAAGGGTCTAGGAGGGAGTGAGTGGAGAGGTAACGGGTAAGGCGTGAGTATATCAGGCGCTCCAAGAGTTTAGAGATGAAGGGGAGATTGGAGACTGGTCTGTAGTTGTTTGTGCAGGATGGGTCAAGGGTGGGTTTCTTTAGTAATGGAGTAATGATAGAGTGTTTGAAGGAGGAGGGGAAAATGCCAGAGGAGAGGGAGAGATTAAAGATTGTAGTTAGGTGAGTTGTGACGACTGGGGAGAGAGACTGGAGGAGATGTGAGGGAATGGGGTCGGTTGTGCATGTAGTTGGACGAGAAGAGGAGAGGAGCCTGGAGACTTCTTCTTCTGTGATGGGAGCAAATGTGGAGAGTGAGCCAGGGGAAATGCAGGGAGGGATGGGAGTCACTGAACTTGGTGATTGGGAGCGGATTTCCTGACGGATATTGTCTATTTTCTCTATAAAGTGGGAGGCCAGGTCATCAGCGCAAATGTCTGTGATAGGGGCTTGTGCTTTTGGCCTGAGGAGGGAGTGAAAGGTGTCAAAAAGTTTCTTGGGGTTGTTGGATAGTGAGGAGATCAGGGTGGTGAAGTAGGTCTGTTTGGCGAGGTGAAGGGCAGAGTTATATGTCCTTAACATAAATTTGAAGTGTATGAAGTCTTCTGGTGTGTGTGTTTTCCTCCATAAGCGTTCAGCACACCTAGAGCATCGCTGGAGAAATCGGGTTTGCGATGTGAGCCAGGGCTGTTTCACTCTGTGTTTGGAGGTTCTGAGGGTGAGGGGAGCTACTTGGTCAAGGGTGCTTCTAAGAGTGTCATTGAAGTGATGTACAGCCAGATCAGGACAGGACAAAGAAGAGATTGGGGACAATGATGAGTGTAGGGAGTCTGAAAGTGTATGAGGGTTAATGGCTTGTAGATTTCTGACTGAATGGTAGGTAGGAGGGTGCTGGGGTGAGCGAGGATTTGTGAGTGTAAAGGAGAGAATGTTGTGGTCAGAGAGGGGAAGCGGTGAGTTATCTAGGTAGGAGATTGAGCAGAGCCGGGCGAAAACCAGGTCCAGGGTGTTACCGTCTTTGTGTGTTTCAGAGGTTGAGAGCTGAGAGAAGCCTAGAGAAGTGGTTAGTGATAGAAGCTGGGATGCAGATGTGGAAGTGGGGCTGTTAATGGGGATGTTGAAGTCTCCCAGGATAAGGGTTGGTAGTTCTGAGGACATGAAGTGCGGCAGCCAGGCAGAGAAATGGTCCAGGAAGTGGGTGGGTGAGCCTGGGGGCCGGTATATGACCGCTACTCTGAGGGAGAGGGGACGAAAGAGCCTGATGGTGTGGACTTCAAAAGAAGGGAATGAGAGTGATGGAACTGAGGGGATGACCTGGAAAGTGCATTGTGGGGACAGGAGTATGCCGACTCCACCACCAGGTCTATTTGTCGGTCTCGGGGAATGGGAGAATTGTAAGCCACCATGGGAAATGGCAGCAGGAGAGACAGTGTCAGAATCCTGAATCCAGGTTTCCGTGAGGGCCAACAAATTCAGAGAGTTTTTCAGAAAGTAATTGTGTAGGAAAGGAAGCTTGTTGCATACAGACCGTGGATTCCAAAGGGCACAATTGAAAGAAGGAGATGAAGGAGTGCAAGTGATATTAGTAAGATTATTAAGGTTTCGATGTGAGGTAGGGTAGGGGTTGAGGTTGGGGGATGGTGGACCGGGGTTGGGGGAGATGTCCCCTGAAATCAGTAGGAGCAGGAAGCAGGAAGGAGCAGGAAGGAGTAGGAGCAGGAAGATACATATTATATTTAGCATGCTGTGTGGTCAAAGCACAATATGGGATATTAAATTCACGGAGAATAACTTCTCTGCGAATTTAATTTGCCCCAAAAAATGGTGCAAACAGGTGAATTCGAATTTTGTCTGCTCCGCTCAGGCAAAGACCCAACCTCAGCATACTCCAGAAGACCGCTTTGGAAGGGAAGAGTTGCAGCTGATTCTTCTATATCTCAAGGATTCAAAACAAAGTTGTACATGGAATTAGACAATATATGTTATAGGTGAGCAAATTATCTTTAGCACCCCGTTTATCCGCATACGTGTAACACATACTTTTAGGCGTGGTTCTGCACTATGGAGTACCCGGTGTTTTTTTTCTTTTTCTTTTCTAGTAAATTTATTAAAAGGCAACCTCCTCAAACAAAATGTACAGCGTCCTACTATCAGCACGCTTCTGTCCAGTCTGTGGGCTCGTGCACGCAACCAATTTTATTAAATGAGTGCTATCCATGGTTTTCACAGATAGCACTCATAACCATGATATTTTATGGCGCTGTAGACCAATTCAATTTTTCCTCAGATCAATTAGTCCATTGAAAATATTGGAGATGTATCCAATTTTGATCCTAGTGTCAGATCAAAATCGGCAATAGAAGTTTGATCGTTAGACTTCCATTGCCGATTTTGATCTGACACTAGGATCAAAATTGGACATATCTCCAATTTTTTCAACAGACCACTCGGTCTGAGGAAAAATCAAACATGTGTACAGTCCCATCGGTTGACATCTGAGTCCGGTCCGATTTTCACTGACCTTTATTTTTCTCTCCGTGTTCGGGAAAAAAATTACTCTGATTAGAATAATTGGACTCTTTTTCTTGGCTGTGGAGAAAACAGTCTTCTGACCCAACCCTTAGTTAAATTCCCCAAAAGTCTTCACGTGGGGATTTAGAAGCACTGGGAATTTTTTTCTTACTTGGAAAGCGACTTACATTAAAATCACATATAAGGTTGATTAGCTTTACAAAGTGGTTTGCGATATGGCAATATTATTTGAACAGTATATGATTTACGACAGTGTTATTGTAAAATAGCTTAACCCAATTATTCCCTACAATGGACAAAAGAGGTCGGAGATCTAACAATGGATTTTAATCTATGCCTTTTCCCTTTAAGGCTATGCTGCATATAATTTGAATGTTAATATTTGCCATGGGAAGATATGTTCTCTGCAACCCAAAAAGCTGAGAATTCCGAGAGAGGTAGGTAAGATAATTAAAATTAGAATGCCATAGATGACCATTAGATTCTTCACGTTGTGTAATGAATTGAAAGTCTAATAGGAAAACTCATAATACCAGCCTCCTTAACATTAACAATTACCATGATTAACAATGATACTCACAACTCATTTTTCATTAGAGACTATGGGAAGAGATAAGCTTGTTTATATAGTCTAGCTTTTCAACCAATGAGCAATTTATCAAACAGAAAGCAATAAAAGACGAAGCCAAGCCCGGCAATTAAAACTTCCAATGTGACCTTGTGACAATGAATGTCCCACCTTCTTCACAAGAAACAGTTAAGTAATTGTGGGGAAATCAATTGGAAATGGATAGATAATTTGTAGGTTTGTCGAACCATATATCTCTGCCCAGGGCAAATGTCACACATTTACATACTGTAGGGGCATAAACCACGAGAAGGCTTTGTGGAGATGACACTTTTTATTTTTAAAGGTAAACCAAGTAAGAAACTGGAGTATGGTGAGCATGCCTTTTAATAAATTTAGGATATGTTTTGGTTGTGCGTGGGCTAGAAAATGCCGTTTTTTGTGTAGGAAAGGAAGGAATCAAGTCATTTTCAGATAAGAATATTCAAGAAACTTTATTCCAATTGAGATAAAACAAGACAACCCTAGTGCTACAAAAATATGTAAGTTGGTCCTACACATTTCAGACTAAATCCTAGTCCTTACTCATAGATCCCTTGTAAACAAATTAATTCAATTGAAAGCTCATTTCTGTTTGAAGGATCCATGATGTTTATTTTCCTTTTAAACCATTTTTGGCTCGATCTAGAGCCATGGTGAAGTGATGTATGAGCGATCTATAGGAAGATCTATCTTTTGCAAACGTAGATAGGTCCTCCAGGGACTTCTCCACAATTATCTTGATAGTATCAAGCCATCAGGGTGCTGGTTTTCTTCTTCTCTTTGCTCCTTCAATTCTTACGACCATGATGTCCTTCTCCAGTGATTGCTCTCTTCGTATAATGTGTCCAAAGTAGGCAAGTCATAGCTTGGTGATCCTTGTTTCGAGAGACATTTCTGGCTTGATTTTTTCCAAAATTGATTTATTTGTTCTTCTTGCCATCCACGGTATTGATAATATGAGTAAAGACTAGGACTTATCCATGAGTAAGAACTCGGATTCAATCTGAAATGCATGTGACATCTTACATAGTTTTGTAGTACTGGGACAGTTTTGCTTTATCTCAACTGGAATGAAGCTTTTTGCATATTTTTATCCAAAAATAGCTGGATTTTTTATTTTCTACATTGTTTTCCACCACATCAAGCAGAAGTGGCTTCTTATCCATGCTGAGGATAGCAGGGAACTACAATCATGGTGAGGTGGATCATATTTTTAGCCATTTTTTTGGTGTACATTATATTTGACTAATTAGCGATGAGTGCATCAGGCAAAATTCGAATTCGACTGTTTGCACGTTTTTTTCCCCAGGGAATTTAATGTCTTTTATTATGTCACGAGTTCTCTCCAAACCTCAAAGTATATTAAGCGTAATATGAAAAAATAGATAAATTGTTATGTTCACCTTACCATTCACCTCTTTGGCTTCTGCTCTCAACTCCATCAACCATGTGCCGGTCCATACCACATCTTTAGATAACCGTCGCTCACACTGAAATCCTTGGGTCTCTCACACGGAGCCAGGAGTTCTGGCTTTGATGGAGCCTTGGACCTTCACACACTTGTACAGAATCCTCCTCGACCCTCATAAAAACCAAAAATATCATCCAGTGTTATCGGCCCGTGGATTTTAAAGTGAAAGGCGGAGACTATGTCTTGCTGCCCGCCTCAAGTAAGCATATATGACCGAAAATAATGCACGATAGAACACACTGTCATTGCATCTGCATCATTGTAATGCAATGGCCATGTCAGTGCATACACCTCAATCCCATTTTGGAGGGATTTGGACGTAAACCCTGACTGAGAAATTGTCAAACTCTATAAGAACCTTTGCCATAGGGTGCTTTTAAACGTCTTTGTGAAAGTTTTCACACGTACCGGAGACACTTAGGCTACTTTCACACATCAGGTTTTCGGCGTCAGGCGCGATCCGGCGTCGTGCCGGATCCGGCAAATGTTTAGTAAAACCGGATGTGACGGATCCGGTTTTCTGCCGGATCCGTCTTTTTCTTGACAGACAAAACCGGATCCGTCTCATCCGGTTCATCCGTTTTTCTATCCGTTTTTCGACGGATTATGCCGGATCCGGTTTTTAAAATTGACCCTTGTGGCCTTCCGAACGGGATTGGCTACTGGAAAACTATATATAGAGTGTTCCTACAGCCCTTCTTTGACAGGTTGTCGAGGAGAAAGTGCAGGTTGGAGAGAAGAGCAAGTTACTGGCGAAGATGGATGTTGTCATTGGAAATATTTTGAAGAATTTGGCGGATTTTATAGCGGAGGCGAATCGTTTGAGGGTGATTGTTCTGGAGAAGGAGAGAGCGAGACAGCAGCGCATCAGGCATCGTAGACGACGTTTGTGGATCCACCCCATCACAGCCAAGAGAATGACGCGTGGGGTCTATTCTACACTCTGCATGGACCTTCGACGAAACCCGGATAAATTTTTTGGATATGTTAGGATGAAAATGGAGAATTTTGATTACTTGGTGGAGCGCATTGCACACCTCATAAGAAAAGCGGACACCTATTGCCGCTTCTCTGTTTCACCCGCAGAGCGTCTGATGGTGACTTTAAGGTAAGCCACATTTATTGGATATGCTCGCATCAGAGCACACTTTCACTGCAATCTTGTTGGTGGTAGTTTGTATCTCCAAGTGTTATAGGTCAGTTTTGGTATGTAATGCTGTGATTTAAAACTAATTTATTGTTTTTTAATTCCCCACAGATTTCTTGCAACTGGAGAATCCCTTTCGTCACTGCATTTCCAGTACAGACTCGGGATTTCCACCATATCTGGAATTGTGAAGTACACATGCCGTGCACTGTGGGACTCCTTAGCTGAAGAGTTTTTACCAGAGCCCACAACAGAGAGGTGGATTGAAATTGCTGACAAGTTTCAACAGATATGTCAGTTTCCGAACTGCTTGGGCGCTGTGGACGGGAAACATATCCGCATTGTAAAGCCAGCTGGATCGGGATTGGAATATTTCAATTACAAGAAATATTTTTCAATTGTCCTCATGGCCATCGCTGACGCGGAATACAAATTTATTGCGGTTGATATTGGGGCCTATGGCCGCTCCAATGACTCTCAAGTTTTCAAACTGTCTGCCATGGGGCGTAAACTGTATGGAAACACCTTCCAGTTCCCACCACCTAGACCGCTGCCGCAAACATCTGGTCCACCTATGCCATTTGTCTGTGTAGGGGATGAAGCCTTCCAGCTGTCAGAACACCTTTTGAAACCGTACTCTAGCAGAGGATTGACAAGACCAAAACGCATTTTTAATTACCGCCTCACAAGAGCAAGAAGAATGGTTGAATGTACCTTTGGTATTCTGACAGCCAAATGGCGGGTCCTATTGACTGCGATCAACCTCAAGACAGAAACTGTGGACGAGGTGATCAAAGCGTGCGTGGTACTCCACAATTTTGTTATCTGCAAGGAACCCATTTCCATTGAGGACACCTCTGAAGAAACCACCTTGCAAGATTACCATGACATTACCACTAGAAGTTCTGTGACGGTTTCAGTAATGAGGGACAATTTTGCACTATACTTTATGTCACCTCAAGGCAGAGTACACTGGCAGGATGACAGAGTGTGAAAGATTTGTGCCCTAACCAAACTTGTGTACCTTCTGGACCAACAGTATATACCTTTGCCAACCAAAGTTGGATATCTTGTCATGGTCTTACTATTTTTAGCTTTAGGCCATCGGTGTGTACCTGGTTGTGTTTTATGCAAAGTATTTCACCTTTTAACAAAAGTTGTGTACATTGTTAGGAAATCACCAACAATAAACACAACTTTTCAGGTGAAATACTTTGCTTCAAACACAACCAGGAACACAACTGTGGCAAAAAGCTAAAATTTACCCACAGTTATATACCTGGTTTTGAATACCATTTCACCTTTTAAATACCCTTTATTTAACCTTTTTTTTAAACATATTTTGCCGCAGAAAGAAATGACAGACAACCAGTGTAAACAATAATTTAACTTTTATTTAAAATATTTTTTTTTGTGTAAACTGTTTTTAAAGTTAAAAAAACTTTTTTAATAAAGGTTTGAAACCAACCAAATGGGCATTTTTATTACAAAAAAAACATTATAACTCGGTGTAGTGTGGGGTGGAAATACTGCTGGAGGGGCTGCGGGACACTTCGACAATGGGAGTGTGGAGAGAGGACTGGGATCGTGGTGGGGAAGGAACAGTTAGAGGTGATGGTGTGGAAAAAGCTACAGAATGGGTGGACATGTGGGAGGCAGAAGAGGTGGTGGGCGGTGGAGTGGAGGGTTGGGCAGGGACTGTAGGAGCAGATGATGTTGATGGAAAGTTGTATGGGGAAGGAGTTTGGTACGGGGAAGGAGTTTGGTACGGGGCAGGTTGCTGGAAGTGGGGAGATGTCTGGTACTGGGGAGGTTGCTGGTACTGGGGAGGTTGCTGGTATGTAATAGGAGGGGGAGGATGAAAGTGGCTGGAGGGGGTGCAGATGTAATAGGAGGGGGAGGATGGAAAGTGGCTGGAGGGGGTGCAGGTGGAGGAACTACAGTGGTGGGAGGTGGAGGTTGGGAGGTAACCTGCTGTAGAGCACCGTGGCACGAATGCATTACATGCATCTGCTGGGTAGGAGATAGTGTTGCCATGCGCTCCACAACAGACCTGATAAAGGTGTGGTTTGGCGAAGATCTTGCTTCTGAATGCATGGTTTGCAGAAGTGTCTTCACCTCCAGAATGCTGGAGTTGATCTGCTGAAAGCCTGCGGAGATTTGCTCTGACAAGACTTTTAGACAGTTCTGGAAAGATGCATTCAGATGCAAGAACTCTGGCGCATAACTCTTTTCCTGACCCCTCTGCCGCTGCCGCCCAGTACCCGCAGGTGTACTAGAGGTGGCAGGGGCAGAAGGGTGGGGTAAAGGGAAAGCGATCTCCTCACCAGCAGCTTCATATAATGTAGGCGGCCACGATGCTCCTGTGCTGGTGCTGGTGGATGGGACAGATGGGTCGAATGTGTGGGAAGGCTGGGAAGGTGCAGATGTACCAGGGCGGTCGAAGTGTCCCTCGGTGCCGGTCTCCTCAGGGATCGCCTCAGAAGGGTCCAATCGTGCAGGCTCCCGAGTGCTGCTCACCGTGCTGTGGAATAAAGAGAAAAAAAAACAATTAAAATAGTGACATGGTATGGCCCTGGCTGAAAAAAAAAAGTTACATGTAAACATTTTTTTGTCACATGTGGTGTGTAATATTTACCTTCTGGTGAGCATTGTCTCCCGGAGGAACGACAGGGCTCGTGCGTACTTGTACTTGCTCCTGCGTCCTCCAGATCCACTCGGGGCCCGCATCTCTTTATTGAACTCCTTCTTGAAACGATCCCTCACAGACCGCCACCGCTTCACAATTCTCTCCCCTGAAACGAGAAAGGACAAAGTGGTTAGTATACAACATCAGTGTTTCCCAAACTCCAGTCCTCATGATCCCCAGGGGTCATGTTTTCAGGATTTCCAAAGTAAATAGAAATCCTGAACACATGATCCGTGGGGACCACGAGGACTGGAGTTCGGGAAACACTGGTTTAAATCAAGCAACCGGTACTGTATATACTTACGCTCTTTAATCTGGGCCCGAGCTTCGAGGTCCTCCCAGCGGTCCACAAGGAGCGAACAGATTTCCTCCCAGAGTCGTCGGGTAACGATCAGGTCAGCGTGGCGGCGGTCAGCCATATTCCAGAGCGGCTCCCTTTCTCTGACGAGCTCGATGAGGCGGTCCACATCAATCCCTCCATCCTCACCGTCAGAGTCGGGAGCACGCTGTGAAGGCTGTTAAAGAAAAAGACCAAAATAACATAATTAGCCTCCACAAAAGAAATGAAATAAAAAGTGCAAAAAAAACAAAGCAAAAATATTTATACTTACACGCTGGTGACCGCCGCGTTGGTGTCGCCGACGACCCTGGGAGGCACTGCGAGGACCTCTTGGCCGAGCACCAGATTGGGAAGACTAGAGAAGAAAACAAAAAATGTTATGTCTTTGGATGTAGGCATTTGTTTGCTGTGTGTGGTCTGCAGAACATTGTTTTCTATGTGTTGTGTGTAGTGTGATGTTGTGTTTCTGCGTTTGATGCAAAAAACTTACCAATTGTGAGCCCACTCCAAGTGTCTGTCCACCCCTTCCTTCTTCTTCAGGGAGCTCCTCTTCATCTTGTGATTCCTGTTTTGAAATAAAAGGCAATGAATACACATATATTACAGAGATGATGGATTTTGGAAATAAAAACTTACCGTCAAACGCTGACGATGCGAGGGAGGGCTCCCAGAAGATGTGCTGTCTTCCTCATGGCCAGACTCCATGGCTGTGGGTGGTGTTTCTGCTGCTGCCATTGCTGCTGCTGCTGCTGCATCTATTGGGCGGCTGTTGAATAAAGAGAAACAAAGGGCCAATGAATATCTTGATATTCCATAGCCCTAGTTTGGAGGAATGGGGGATTTGATAATTACCGTCTCTCATCTGCTGCTGGACTCCCCTCCCGTTGTTCAGCATGCTGCTCCATTTGGGGTGGTGCTGATGGTGCTGCTGCAGATGTCTGCTGCCTTCTCCTGCTCCTGGTTCTTGGCTTGGGTGGCATGTTGGGTGTGGCTGAGGGTCCCATTGTCTTGCTTTTATATATGTCCTGTGGGCAGAGCTACTGAGCATGCTCAGACCAAAGAAACCGGATCCGGCCGCCGGATCCGGCTGTCACCGGATCAGGCGCATTGCGGCGCTCATAGGCTTTCATTGTATGAAAAAGCCGGACACGCCGGATCCGGCGTGTCCGGCTTTTTCGCCGGAGACAAAAAACGTTACAGTAGCCGTTTTTTCCAGACGCCGGATCGCGTCACATTGCCGGATCCGGCGAAAATCGGATGAAACGCATGGCCATCCGGCTCGATCCGGCTCTAATGCAAGTCAATGGGGGGGAAAACGGATCCGGCATTGCATTTCGCCGGATCCGGTTTTAGTCAAAAGCGCCGGATCGCACCTGACGCCGAAAACCTGATGTGTGAAAGAGGCCTTAGACACGTAGACCAATTCAAGTGAATGGGTATGTGCATGTCAGTGTGTTTCCATGGACCATGTGTCTGTGGGCAAAATACACTGATATGTCCATTTTTTAACAGCAGCATGGGGCACAAAACGTCCCGCACACGTGTACACTGATAACACATGGATGACATTGGTGTGTTATCATTGTGACACATACAAGTGCCTTGGAAGCACAGATACTGTCAGCACTATTCCCCGGTCCCGGGTGCTGAACACCATTCTCATCATTCTACCCTGCTTGAACTGCTATCAGTGCTAGCAGGGGTGAATGTTGAGAGTTGTATTCAGCTTATAACAGCGAGAGCAGGTGGCGGCTGATGGAAGTATTCATAAATAAATTAAAAAAAGGCATGGTTTCTCCTGTATTTTGATAGCCAGCCAGGCAAAACTGACAGCTACATGCTGCAACCCTCAGCTGTTAGCTTCAGCAAGACTGGTTATCAAGAATATAGGGGTCTCCACACTTTTTTTTAATTATATAAATAAATAATTAAAAACGATGTGGGGTCCCCCCATTTTTGACAGCCAGCCTAGCTAAAGCAGACAGCTGGGGGCTGGTATTCTCAGGCTAGTAAGAGGCTATTGATATTGGTCCACCCCAGCCTAAAAAAGTAACCCGCAGCTGCCCAGAAAAGGCGCGTCTATTAGATTTGCGTTTATTTGCAAATCTACTACTGTATAGGATTAGTAATGGAGAGGAATCTTATAGATACCTCTCCATTACTAATCAATGGGCTTGATGTCACCAGACAATACAAAGGTGACATCAACCCCACAAATATGAACCCCACTTGCCACTGCCACAGGTCAAGTGGGAAGAGTCAGATAAAGTGGATTGGCGCATCTAATAGATGTGCATCTTATGAGTCGCTGCGGGCTGCTATTTTTAGGCTTGGTGGGCCAATATCCATGGCCCCTTACCAGCCTGAGAATACCAGCCCCCAGCTGTCTGCTCTAGCAAGGCTGGTTGTCAAAATTGGGAGGAACCCTAACCCATTATTTTTATCATTTATTTGCATAATTGAAAAATACGACATTGGAACTTCTCTATTCTTGATAACCAACCTTAATAAAGCTAACAGCTGGGGGTTGGTTATCAAAAATATAGGAGAACCCACGCCGTTTCTCTTTTTTATTTATTTATTTATAGCGCAAGCGGCGGCTGATGAATACTCTCAACAGCTGCCGCCTGCTCTCGCTGTTTTCAGTTGAATACCACTCTCAACATTCTCCCCTGCTAACGCTCATCATAGTGCAAACAGGGGGGAATGATGAGTGCTGTCTTCCGCACTTGGTGCCGGGGAACAGAGTAAACAGTACCACTGCTTCCCAGGCGCCAATAAGTGTGGTACTGATGCAGCACACAGGCGGCACATGGTTGCCACACATATGCTACAAGTATTGCACACACGGACATTGATATCTCCGGTACTGTTTTCTCCGGTACCGGAAATATCAAGAAGTGTGAAAGAGCCCTTACAGAGTGTCAAAATGATTCTCAACGCTCTGCAAGGCTATGTTCACATGGGGTTATTTAATGCGAATTTTGAAGATCCATTTGAAAATTCAAATAAAAAATTATTAGAAGCGTTTGTTTTATATGGATTTTAACTTGAATCCACTTGAAAAGCTCTGTGTGAATACTGCCTGATGGCAGAAAAGCACAAGCCAAAAATGACACAATAATAGAAGGTGACATTTTACTTTAAATAACATAAATGATGCCAAAATGTTACTTTATGGAACATGATGAGCAGATATGCCGTCAGACACAGAAAATATAAAAGGATAGCGGATGACTTCGATGCAAAGGGTAATTCGTTCAGTCAGTTTTAGGTATCCTCGTCAGATGTCTGGATAGTAGTGTGAAATCAAACTGAAGCAAGTGGAAACTAAGATATTACATGAGGCATAATAAGCAATTTATTCAATCTTACAGTCAACCATGGATAAAAGTGTCATGCAGGAAGCCAACACTTTATTAAGCCATTTCCCAGAATCTAAATGACAGTTATGGGAATCACATATCTAACCTGGCAGAAAAGAAGTGTGGCACTGAATAAAGACATTAAAAGGGATGTGAGCTTGGGAAAACCTCTTTCTGTAAGAAATGTTTTCTGAAAATAATATATTCACAGCGTCACCCTAAGTTATCATCTGTGATCTGTGTGGTAACCTCCCAGGAAGTGTTTAATTTCCCTGCAGCAACACCACAGGAGAAATGAGGCATTACATCCTTCCTATTGAAATGCATGTACATGCTGATTCTTCCACAGCAAATTGTATTCTTTGCTGCTGCTCTGGAAAAAAATGAAGAACTCCCAATACTGAGAATTCCTCACCGGGTATTTACAATGCATTTTCCAAGTCAGACAACCCTTATACTAAAAGTCATGCTATCTTCAAGCCATCTTTAAATTTGCATCATATCCCAACATGTAGAAATTTTCAAGAAGCTGTTCAGCGTGGACGTCCTATTATCTATTTTCCCTATGGATAAAGGGAATTTATCGGCAGATTTTTAATATGCAAAATGCCTGGATGTAACAATATTCCAACAGAGCTAATAAAGTCTTCTGAAGCAGAAGTTGATGTCATAACAAGTCCATGTCAACAGATATGGACAACTAGCAAGCGGCCTAAGGACTGGACCAGATCGGTGTTTATTCCTATTCCGAAGAAGGGAGATGCTACTGACTGTGTGGAAACTGTTGGACTATTGAGCTCAACATCATGGTAGCAAAATACTACTGAAGATCCTACAAAGATGGTTAGAGCCTTACTTGGACAAAGAACTGCCAGAAGAACAAGCAGAATTCAGAAAAGGCAGAGGAACAAGAGCTGTGATTGGTACCATTAGATGGATAATCGAAAAGGCCAAAGAATACAAGATCTATTTTGCTTAATCGACTACAGCTAAGCCTTTGACTGTGTTGATCACCAAAAAACTTTGGAGTACCATGAAGGATATGGGTGTGTGGAACCATCTGATCAGCCTCACGAGAAACCTTTACACTGACCAATTGAAGAAGAAAAGAAGTGTGCTGAGAAAATTGGGATCACCAAATATAATACAATACAAATTTATTGAACAAAACTGGAAAACAATGACATATATTAATTAAAAACATTTAAAAAAGGCAAAAAATGATCCACCAGGTGTGTCTATAATAAGAGTAGCACCCCTCCTCCAGTGTCCACTTAAGGTGGTTAAACTCCCCAATAGTTCAAAATCTACCCCAAACCATATAATGATGTTTGAGAAAATCAGATACAGACACGAATAGTGGATGGTAAAAGCTATATAGCCAGAAGTGGAAAAAACCTGGAAATAAGAATGACCAATGGTCAAAGAGGAATAGAAACCCCACACATATCACCACCTCTAATGTAGCTTCATCAGGGGTAAGTCAGAGGAACAAGCAGGATTCAGAAAAGGCAGAGAAAAAAGAGATGTGATCGCTAACATTAGATGGATAATGGAAAAGGCCAAATATCTGTTTTGCTTCATTGACTACAACAAAGCCTTCGACTATGTTGATCACTAGAAATTTTGGAATACCATGAGGAATATGGGTGTACCGAACCATCTGATCAGCCTCATTAGAAACCTTTATATTGCCCAAGAAGCAACAGTCCAACAGAACACGGCAACACGGCATGGTTCAAAGTAGAATGAGGCGTCAGACAAGGCTGCATCCTGTCACCATTTCTCTACAATTTATAAGCAAAAGTTGTTTTCAATAAGGCTGGATTTATGGAAAAAGAAGAAGGTATCTAAATTGCTGGATGAATCATCAACAATCTTAAGTACGTAGACGATACAACATTGATAGCAACAAGTGTAGATGGAATGAAGGACTTATTACAGAGTGTCAAGAAGGAAAGCTTGAACATGGGACTGCTACTCAATACAAAGAAGACAAAGCTATTGACTACAGCCAGGTATGACTGGGACACATTTCAGATGGACTTCGATGAACTGGAAGTTGTAAATGACTTCAACATACTCGGATCGATGGTCACTCAAGATGCAGCTACGACACCGGAAGTCAATAGGAGAATAGCTATGCGCAAATCAACAATGAAGTCACCGGACAAGGTTCTTAAATCGAGGAACATTTCACTGGCGATGAAGACATGGCTGGGACATAGTCTAGACTTTTCGTTAGTAACATATGGATCTGAAACCTGAATGATGAAGGAACAAGGCAGAAGAAGAATCAACACCTTCGAAATGTGGTGCCGGAGAAGGATGATATCAATACCATAGATGACAAAAAGAAAAAAATAAATTAATTTTGGAACAAATCAAGCCAGATATGTCACAGGAAGCAAGGATCACCAAACTATGACTTGCCTACTTTGGACACATCATGGAGAGCATTCACTTGAGAAGAACATAATTGTCTGAAAAACAGACGGAACAAGAGGAAGAGGAAAGCCAGCAACCCGATGACTTGAAAATATCAAGATAATGGTGGAGAAAATCCTGGAGGACTAATCTAGATGTGCACAAGATCGATCGGTCTTCTTACAGATCATTCAACCATCATAGAATCATACAATGTTAGAGTTGGAAGGGGCCTCAAAGGTAATCGTGTTCAACCCCCTGATCAATGCAGTGAAGGATTCACTAAACCAACTCAGATGTATGACTGTCCAGCCTTTGTTTAAAGACTTTCATTGAAGGAGAACTCACCACCTTTACTGGCAGCCTGTTCTACTCATTGATAACCCTCGATGTCAAAAAAGTTTTTTCTAATATCTAATCTGTATCTTCTCTCTTGCAGTTTCATCCCATTGCTTCTCGAGTTTCCATTTGCAAATGAGAATAATGATGATCCCTCTGCACTGTGACATCCCTTCAGATATTTGTAGACAACTATTAAGTTTCCTCTTAGCCTTAATTTTTGAAAGCTAAACATTCCCAGATCCTTTAACCGTTCCTCTTAGGACATACTTTGCAGTTCGCTCACCATCCTGGTAGCTCTTCTCTGTACTTGTTTTGGTTTTTCAATGTCTTTTTTAAAATGTGGTCCCCAGAACTGGACACCGTATTCCATATGAGGTCTGACCAAGGAGGAGAACAAGGGAATAATTACTTCATGTGATCTAGACTCTATGCTTCTCTTAATACATCCTAGAACTGTGTTTGCCTTTTTTTGCAGCTGCATCACACTGTTGACTCATGTGCAGTCTATGATCTATTAGTATAGCCAGGTCTTTTTTTACACATTCTGTTGCTTAGTTCTATTCCTCCCATTCTGTAGATGTAATTTTCATTTTTTTTGCCCAGATGTAGAATCTAGCTTTTCTCCTTGTTAAATACCATTCTATTATTTGCTGCCCATTGTTCAAGCTTATTTAGATCTTCCCAAACCTTTCTCTGTCTTCTCTAGTTTTAGCTATCCCTCCTAGCTTTGCATCTTCTGCAAATTTGATTAGTTGACCTTCAGGTCCCTTATCTAAATCATTTATAAAAATCTTGGACAACACTGGGGCTAGGACAGTGCCATGTGATACCCAACTTGAAACAGTCTTCCAATTGGATGTGCAGCTATTTATTACCACTCTTTGAGTATGATCACTGAGCCAGTTATGAATCCACCTAACAGTAGCCTTGTTAATCCCATACTTGGTTATTTTTTCAATAAGGATAGTATGAAATACTTTATCAATGCATTGCTGAAGTCAAGATATAATATATTTACCACTTTTCCCTGATCCACCCAGTCAGTGATTCCATCATAGAAGATTAGATTAGTCTGGCATGACTTGTTTGCTACAAATCCATGCCGGCTCTGGTTAATTACTGTATTCTTATCCAAGTTCTTACATACATGCTGTTTAATAATTTATTCAAAGATCTTTCCTGGTATAAAAGTAAGGCTCACTGGCCTATAATTTCCTGGCTCCATATTCTTTCCTTTTTTAAAGATAGAGACAGCATTTGCTTTTCTCCAGTCTTCTGGGATTTCTCCTGTTCTCTAGTAATTTTCAAAGATTCTGTCTAGTGATTCTGCAATTTCCTCTGCTAACTCTTTTAGTACCCTAGGATGTAATTCATCTGGACCAGGAGATTTATATTCATTTAAATTAGCTAAGTGTTCCCTCACCATCTCTCTGTTTATGGATAGTTTGGATTCTTTTATTCCATCGATGGCACCGTGAGGATCAGTCGATGTTACCATTGCTTTCTTAGAGAACACAGATGCAAAATAGGAATTTAAAAGTTCGGCCTTCTCAATATCATTTTTGACAGCTTCAGCCTTTTCATCCTGTAAAAATCCTATAGCATCTTTGACTTTTCTTTTGCTTTTGACATCCCCCCAAAATCATTATCTTATGCTTTTGATCATCCTTGCAAGCCTTACATCATTACTGGCTTTAGCTCTTCTCATGCTTGCTCTATATTCCCTGCAAACAGCATTATAATCTTCTTTAGATAAGCTGCCCTCTTTCCATTTGATATACACTGTGTGCAGAATTATTAGGTAAATGAGTATTTTGATCACATCAACCTTTTTATACATGTTGCCCTACTGCAATCTGTATAGGCTTGAAAGCCAGCTGCCAATTATGTAAATCAGGTGATTTCCATCTCTGTAATGAGGAGGGGTGTGGTCTAATAACATCAACACCCTATATAAGGTGTGCTTAATTATTAAGCAACTTCCTTTCCTTTGGCAAAATGGGTCAGAAGAACGGTTTGACGGACTCTGAAAAGTCAAAAATTGTGAGATGTCTTGCAGAGGGATGCAGCAGTCTTAAAATTGCCAAACTATTGAAGTGTGATCACCGAACAATCAAGCATTTCATAGCAAATAGCCAACAGGGTCGCAAGAAGTGTGTTGATAAAAAAAAGCGCAAAATAACTGCCCATGAATTGAGGAAAATCAAGCGTCAAGCTGCCAAGATGACATTTGCCACCAGTTTTGCCATATTTCAGAGCTGCAACGTTACTGGAGTATCAAAAAGCACAAGGTGTCCACACTCAGGGACATGGCCAAGGTAAGGAAGGCTGAAAAAAAGACCACCTTTCAACAAGAAACATGATAAAGCGTCAAGACTGGGCCAAGAAATATCTTAAGACTGGTTTTTCTAAGGTTTTATGGACTGATGAAATGAGAGCGACTCTTGATGGGCCCAAGGCTGGATCAGTAAAGGGCAGAGAGCTCCACTCCGACTCAGATGCCAGCAAGGTGGAGGTGGGGTACTGGTATGGGCTGGTATCATCAAAGATGAACTTGTGGCACCTTTTCGGGTTGAGGATAGAGTGAAGCTCAACTTCCAGACCTACTGCCAGTTTCTGGAAGACACCTTCTTCAAGCAGTGGTACAGGAAGAAGTCGGTGTCGTTCAAGAAAAACATGATTTTCATACAGGACAATGCTCCATCACATGCATCCAAATACTCCACAGCGTGGCTGGCCAGTAAAGGTCTAAAAGAAGAAAAAATAATGACATGGCCCCCTTGTTCACCTGATCTGAACCCCATAGAGAACCTGTGGTCCCTCATAAAATGTGAGATCTACAGGGAGGGAAAACAGTACACCTCTCCGAACAGTGTCTGGGAGGCTGTGGTGGCTGCGGCACGCAATGTTGATCGTAAACAGATCAAGCAACTGACAGAATCTATGGATGGAAGGCTTTTGAGTGTCATCGTAAAGAAAGGTGGCTATATTGGTCACTGATTATTTTTTTTTGTTTTTGAATGTCAGAAATGTTTATTTCTAAATTTTGTGTTGTTATATTGGTTTACCTGGTGAGATGGGTATATATTTGGTTTTTATTAAGTTGCCTAATAATTCTGCACAGTAATAGTTACCTGCACAGATATCCTCCTAAGATAGCCAAATCTAAAAAAACCCACTCCAACTTCCAAAAATATTAAGCTTTGATATTTATGAGTATTTTGGGTTGATTGAGAACACAGTTGTTGTTCAATAATAAAAAGAATCCTCTGAAATACAACTTGCCTAATAATTCTGCACGCAGTGTACATTTCTCTTTTCCTTTTTAACAAGTGATTAAGTTCTGTGTTCACCCATCCTGGTCTCTATAAATGCTTCCAATTCTTCTTTTGTTTTGAGATTGTTATTGATTGTGCGGTGAGAATTTCATTAAGAAAGAATGTCCCATCCTTCTTGGACATTTCTTTCCTTTAGAACATCCAGTCATTGGACCTTTCCTACCCTCTTTCTCAGCACATTAAAATCTGCCTTTCTGAAGTCCAACCTTAAAGTTTGAGTCTTCGATGGTCTTCCTTCTCTTGCACGCTGCCTCCTAAATTCCCAGCCACTTTTACTTCCTCCACCTTTTCCTCTCAAGTCGCCATAGCTCGAGATCGAGCCAAAGGCAGTTTAAAAAAAAAAATCTGACAGTGGCATGATGTAAGGGCAGAGACCCTGATTCCAGTGATGCAATTTGTTTTGCTGTTTTACCAAAATCAGTGCTTTATCAGTAGCAGATAACACTACAGGACTAGTTGTCTCATTCCTCCTGGCCCAACCTCTGCCCCAATGCTGATTAGTAGCTTTCTATCAATATACACAAAGCTGCCAATCAGTGATGTGGGTGGAGTTATACAGTGAAAGCTGCCAATCAGTGATGTGGGTGGAGTTATACAGTGAAAGCTGCCAATCAGTGGTGTGGGTTGGGTTATACAGAGAAAGCTGCCAATCAGTGGTGTGGGTTGGGTTATACAGAGAAAGCTGCCAATCAGTGGGGTGGGTTGGGTTATACAGAGAAAGCTGCCAATCAGTGATGTGGGTGGAGTTATACAGTGAAAGCTGCCAATCAGTGGTGTGGGTGGGGTTATAAAGAGAAAGCTGCCAATCAGTGATGTGGGTGGAGTTATACAGTGAAAGCTGCCAATCAGTGGTGTGGGTTGGGTTATACAGAGAAAGCTGCCAATCAGTGGTGTGGGTTGGGTTATACAGAGAAAGCTGCCAATCAGTGGTGTGGGTGGGGTTATACAGAGAAAGCTGCCAATCAGTGGTGTGGGTTGGGTTATAAAGAGAAAGCTGCCAATCAGTGATGTGGGTGGAGTTAAACAGTGAAAGCTGCCAATCAGTGATGTGGGTTGGGTTATACAGAGAAAGCTGCCAATCAGTGATGCGGGTTGGGTTATACAGAGAAAGCTGCCAATCAGTGGTGTGGGTGGGGTTATACAGTGAAAGCTGCCAATCAGTGGTGTGGGTTGGGTTATAAAGAGAAAGCTGCCAATCAGTGATGTGGGTGGAGTTAAACAGTGAAAGCTGCCAATCAGTGATGTGGGTTGGGTTATACAGAGAAAGCTGCCAATCAGTGATGCGGGTTGGGTTATACAGAGAAAGCTGCCAATCAGTGGTGTGGGTTGGGTTATACAGAGAAAGCTGCCAATCAGTGGTGTGGGTTGGGTTATACAGAGAAAGCTGCCAATCAGTGGTGTGGGTGGGGTTATACACACCTCAGTGTGCTGATCACTCTTAGATCTACAGCAGAAAAAACTATGATTGTATCACAACTTCTGCACCCAATAAACTAAATGATACATTGCTGGAATTAGGGTTTCTGACCCTTCACCATGCTGTTCTCAAATGACATAGCAAAACTCTGGTGGCAGAATTCCGTTAAGTTAGAAATATGGTTGGCCCATAAAAAACACCCAGAGGTTAGGTGATAAATGTATGATCGCTGTGCATCCAGCTATTAGTACGCATGCCCGTCACTAGAATGGAGGTCTGAAAGTCCCATGTCACAGTGGAGCTGTAGTGAGCATGTGCGACCACTACTTCATTCACTTTTAATTTGGGTGATGGTTGCATATTCTAACTACCACTCTCTACTACACACATGGGATTTTGGACCTGCTTTACGGAGATTAATGGAATTTTCGCAATCCATTTTGGACTTTCTAGATCCTGTATAATTTTCATATAAACAGTATAACAAATTTTCCTGAAAAGACACCAAGAGGGGAAATGCTGAATTTCCTAGCATTGATTAACACGTACTTATCATTTTAGTTTTTAAATGGTTTTCCTTCATTACATACCATTCAGATTGGTGGCGTCTTTGTCTTGAGACCCCCGCTGACTTCTAAAAACGCTGCTTCCAGCAATCAGCTCCCTGGATGAGTGTACACACACAGGGGAGTACAGACACAACAATTAGAGGATTATTCCCATCTCCAAGATCCATTCCCAATATGTAGTAGATGTAGTAGTAATATTATCAAATACCTTCAATTAGAAATGTTGTATAGTTCTTCTGATTCGCTATGTCGCTTACCCCATGTGCAGGGCATTACAGTAGATTAGGTATCAATGACTAACTGTCACTGTATGATTGGTCATAATCATAGATACCTAAGCTACTGCAATGCCCTGCACATGGAGTAAGCGACATAGCGAATCAGAAGAACTATGCTACATTTCTAATTGATGGTATTTGATAATATTATTTTTATTATACATGCTACATATTAGAATAGGATCTTAGAGGTGGGAATACCCTTTTTAGCCCATACACCAAAGCGTGCTCAGACCTTCATCGATTTGAAGGATGCGCAAAGAAGGAAGAACCAAAATAATCATAGATACCTGCCACGATGGACCTGCTAAGAAAGATTTTTTTAACCACTCACTGCTTCAACTAAATCCAAAGATTGGCTTGCTGGATCCCCCCCACGATCACACATTGATGACTTAGCATAAGTATGGTAATCAATGTGTTTTTCCAGAAAATCCCTTTAAACTGCATTCAAAACATACACTATATACTCTCTGCAGTGATGACTATACATGTACAATGACTCTGCATGGGTCAGAGCACAGGAGTCCTACATGTCATGGGAAATTGTTTGATTGGCAGGGCAAGTCCCAGGAAGGGTGAGTATATTGCTTCAATCTTGATATCTGGGATGGCAGATTATAAATAGGAAATTAAGAGTAATGCAGTGTGAACTTGGGTTTAATGTGTGTCACCAAGGATGGAATCTAACGGTATTTGAGTACTTTTAATTTTTAACAATAATAAAAATAATTTAAAAAAAATAACACAATACTGTATATAAATGTAAAAAAAAAATAATAAAACTATCACTACTGCCTTATAATAATAGTAATATAATACCAAAATGCTACAAAATGCTACTAATAGTTAAAAAAATAAAAATAAATTAAATAAGAATAAAAAAAAAAATACCGCTACTACAGCTATTTCTATTAATACTGTAATTGGGACAATCAAGTCTGGATTATTAAATTGCATTATTACATATTTGGGATTTTTTTTTTTTGCCCTCTGAATACAACAATTTTTTTTACATCATGAAAATTCTAAATAATATTTCAGCGAGATTCCAAAAAATGTATTATAAGTTAAAATAGAATCAGCATCTTCTGATCTAAAATATCTATACTATGAGAACTGTTTTATACTAAGAATATAATGCAATATTTCACTTCATTTTCTTTTAGTATTTTATAAACTTTTTTTTGACAATTACTCATTCTAACATTTTAGTTCTAATGGACAAAACTGTAATGTACTGTATAACACATCATATTGAGTATTGATTATTGGACCCTATTTAAATTCACTTTTTATTCACGGGATGCAGAAGCATGTCAACGCTCAGGTCCGTCCCTTGGGGGGATTATCCTGTATTATGTCACCATATGACATCACAGTTTTATTTTATTACGTCCTGTTTACTGAAGTTGCATCTGGTGTGTGACTCTGACATGATAATAATAATAATCTTTACATAGCGCTAACATATTCCGCAGCGCTTTACAGTTTGCACACATTATCATCACTGTTCCCATTGGGGCTCACAATCTAAATTCCCTATCAGTATGTCTTCGGAATGTGGGAGAAATCCGGAGGAAACCCACGCGAACATGGGGAGAACATATAAACTCCTTACAGATGTTGTTCTTGGTGGGATTCGAACCCAGGACTCCAGTGCTGTAAGGTTAACCACTGAGCCACCGTCCTGGCCAATATGATAATGATTTCTGATCACCACTCAGATGTGGTCTTCTAAAGAGGCAGTGGTCCTTCCGAAGAAGAAGATCAACAACGTACATAGACATTTTCTATAAGGAAAAAAAATCTGTCAAATAAAAACATTAAGTTTAGATCGGGAGGGTCTTCTCGGAAAAAAGTCAAATGCCAAGCACAATTCATAAAGTTTGCTCTTAATCATATGGTAATGGTTGGACAAAGTAAAATAAGTTGGACTCTTTGAGCCCGATTCATCAAGACCGGCGATTTTCTCGCTACTCTTGATAATGAAGTGTGTTGGTGCCAGACTCTCCAGATTCATTAAGAGGCATTCACCTTGTAATTAGTGTTGAGCATTCCGATACCGCAAGTATCGGGTATCGGCCGATACTTGCTGTATCGGAATTCCGATACCGACTTCCGATATTTTTTCAATATCGGAATTCGGCATCGGAATCGGAAGTTCAAAGTTGATTGACGGCCTGACGTCATCATGATGCGCGGTGTGTGCGCATCATGATGCGCCGTCATTTCGGGCCTTCCGGGGGTCTCTGCTGGCCTGCCGGGGGGCTGTGCCGGCCTGCCGGGGGGCTGTGTGGACTGCCCGGGGTCTGTACCGGCCTGCCGGGGGGCTGTGCCGGCCTGCCGGTGGTCTGTGCACCCTGTGGGGGTCTGTACCGGCCTGCCGGGGGGCTGTGCCGGCCTGCCGGTGGTCTGTGCACCCTGTGGGGGTCTGTACCGGCCTGCCGGGGGGCTGTGCCGGCCTGCCGGGGGCTGTGCTGATGTCCGGGGGTCTGTGCAAGCATCGTCCGATGGGACTACAAGTCCCATCGGGCGATGCCTGCTACCATGACAGTGATTGACACATTAGCCAATGATGGGACAGTAGTAGTCCCATCATCCGGCTAATGTGTTAAATGTTAAAAAAAAAAAAATACTACATACATACTACATACATACTACATGCTACATACATACTACATATATACTACATACATACTACATACATGCTACATACATACTACATACATACTACATGCTACATACATACTACATGCATGCTACATACATACTACATGCTACATACATACTACATATATACTACATACATACTACATATATACTACATACATACTACATACATGCTACATACATACTACATGCTACATACATACTACATACATACTACATACATACTACATACATACTACATGCATGCTACATACATACTACATGCATGCTACATACATACTACATGCTACATACATACCACATACATACTACATACATACTACATACTACATATATACTACATGCATGCTACATACATACTACATGCTACATACATACCACATACATACTACATACATGCTACATACTACATACATACTACATACATACTACATGCATGCTACATACATACTACATGCATGCTACATACATACTACATGCCACATACATACCACATACATACTACATACATACTACATACATACTACATGCTACATACATACTACATATATACTACATGCATGCTACATACATACTACATGCTACATACATGCTACATACATACTACATACATGCTACATACATACTACATGCATGCTACATACATACTACATATATACTACATGCATGCTACATACATACTACATGCTACATGCATGCTACATACATACTACATACATACCACATATATACTACATACATACAATACATTCATACAATACATACATAGACATACAGTACATATAACATAGAGTAACATACTTACCAATACTTGTCACATTGTTCCCCGAAGCCATTGTCTTTTCCGGAATAAATATTAACATAACAAACCACAAAAATACTCACCCACGATCCGAAGCAGTCCACGAGTGTGTCCCACGACGATCTTGGGTAGAGAACGGCAGCATCAGCTGTTGCTGCCGTTCTCTACGGGCTGCAGGAATCCAATGACGGAAGGTAGGTATCCTTCCGCACTGTATTCCTCCGCCACTTAAAAAAAAAAAAAGTCCCTAGTCTCACTTTATGCCATTGCTGTGTGGGAATTTCCCACGCAGCAATGGCATAAAGTGAGACTAGGGACTTTTTTTTTTTTTAAGTGGCGGAGGAATACAGTGCGGAAGGATACCTACCTTCCGTCATTGGATTCCTGCAGCCCGTAGAGAACGGCAGCAACAGCTGATGCTGCCGTTCTCTACCCAAGATCGTCGTGGGACACACTCGTGGACTGCTTCGGATCGTGGGTGAGTATTTTTGTGGTTTGTTATGTTAATATTTATTCCGGAAAAGACAATGGCTTCGGGGAACAATGTGACAAGTATTGGTAAGTATGTTACTCTATGTTATATGTACTGTATGTCTATGTATGTATTGTATGAATGTATTGTATGTATGTAGTATATATGTGGTATGTATGTAGTATGTATGTAGCATGCATGTAGCATGTAGTATGTATGTAGCATGCATGTAGTATATATGTAGTATGTATGTAGCATGCATGTAGTATGTATGGAGCATGTATGTAGTATGTATGTAGCATGTATGTAGCATGTAGTATGTATGTAGCATGCATGTAGTATATATGTAGTATGTATGTACCATGTAGTATGTATGTAGTATGTATGTAGTATGTATGTGGTATGTATGTGGCATGTAGTATGTATGTAGCATGCATGTAGTATGTATGTAGTATATATGTGGTATGTATGTAGCATGCATTATGTATGTAGCATGCATGTAGTATATATGTAGTATGTATGTTGCATGTAGTATGTATGTAGCATGCATGTAGTATATATGTAGTATGTATGTAGCATGTAGTATGTATGTAGCATGCATGTAGTATATATGTAGTATGTATGTAGCATGTAGTATGTATGTAGCATGCATGTAGTATATATGTAGTATGTATGTAGCATGCATGTAGTATATATGTAGTATGTATGTAGCATGTAGTATGTATGTAGCATGCATGTAGTATATATGTAGTATGTAGCATGTAGTATGTATGTAGCATGCATGTAGTATATATGTAGTATGTAGCATGTAGTATGTATGTAGCATGCATGTAGTATATATGTGTTATGTATGTAGCATGTAGCATGCATGTAGTATGTATGTAGTATATATGTGGTATGTATGTAGCATGCATTATGTATGTAGCATGCATGTAGTATATATGTAGTATGTATGTTGCATGTAGTATTTATGTAGTATGAATGTAGCATGTATGTAGTATGTAGTATGAATGTAGCATGTATGTAGTATGCATGTTGTATGTATGTAGCATGTAATTTTTTTTTTTTTTTTTTTACATTTAACACATTAGCCGGATGATGGGACTACTACTGTCCCATCATTGGCTAATGTGTCAATCACTGTCATGGTAGCAGGCATCGCCCGATGGGACTTGTAGTCCCATCGGACGATGCCTGCACAGACCCCCGGAGCCTGCACAGACCACCGGCAGGCCGGCACAGACCACCGGCAGGCCGGCACAGCCCCCCGGAGCCTGCACAGCCCCCCGGCAGGCCGGCACAGCCCCCCGGCAGGCCGGCACAGCCCCCCGGAGCCTGCACAGACCACGGGCAGGCCGGCACAGACCACCGGAGCCTGCACAGACCCCCTGGCAGGCCGGCACAGCCCCCCGAAAGGCCCGTACAGACCCCAGAGAGGCTGTACAAGGGCAGGAAAGGGTTTTTCTTATTCCGATACCGGAAGTCCCATAGACTTGAATGGGACTTCCGGTATCGGAATCGGCGATACCGATACTTTTTTTAAAGATCGGCCGATACCATCCGATACGATACTTTGAAGTATCGGACGGTATCGCTCAACTCTACTTGTAATTAATCAGGAGCATCTGACAAGTGGCATACGCCTCCTTGTGTCTCGACACAAATCTAACTCCAGTCCTGGACTGGAGTAAGATTTCTAGTGCAAGGAATGCCACAGTTTATCATGAATAAGATGAGCTGTGTGGTCATGTCTCCATCCCAACTCAGCTCCGCCCATTTTGGCAGAGCTGATGTGAAAACAAAAATTGTTCAACTTTTCCAAGCAATTTAGGCAAGAACTCTGGCAAAATTGTTTTGATGAATTTAGAGCCTTTGGCATTTGCAACCTCTATGTATCATTGTACATAGCTGCCTGAAGAATGAGTTTATAACTGTTATCTCTCTTCTACTGAACAAACTTCTATGCTGATTTATAACCAAATCGACTTTCCATGGCTCTTAAACTTAGAAAATGGCTTTGTTGAGGTAACGCTCATATCAGAACAAGGTGACTGATCGATACACTATTAACTCATTCGGCAGTATGCTATGTACAGTGATACACAGAGGCTGTAGAAGCCAAACCATCCCAATTTTTAATGAAACTCAATGGCAAAAGGTTTTTTTTTTTAGCCGAATAGGGAAAACAAGTGTCCCTTTTCGATGGAGTGACAATCACATTAAAACAAGGCAAAAATTGGGATCAGTGATGGATATACAGTAGCATCAGACAGGACTTATCAGTACTCTACACTGATGGATTCAGTACTTTTATGATTGGATGGGGAATTTGACTGCTCTATCTGATAATCCACTTTAGCTTGATAAAGCTACAACTTATTAATTTCATCATATATTTTTACAAGGATTTTAGTGCTAATTTATCTGATATTGGGCTAGTAAGTTGATATAAGCTACATTTTCTAGTTACACTATGGACCGTGTGGTGCATTTAACACTTGATTGCATGTTTAAACTTTTTTTCTTTCTACTTTATTCCATTTCCATCGACTAAACGAGCTAATTAGATAAATGCAATCTCAACCTTTAATAGTTTGATTATTCAATTATCACCAATGGGAAAATGACACAGAATAGATGACTCGCCAACAAAGAGGTGGTGTGAAAGCTAATTAGTATTCTGCCAATGACATGGTTAATTAGCCGATATCACCAATAATAATAGAAGATGAATTAACCTATTAACTCTGCCATTAACGCCACAATGTCTTCCACGCTCTAGACTGTCTTTGAAAACATAGTTCCTTTTAGTTGAAAGGTATTGACTTTCCTAAATCCATAATATACCGGTAACAATAGAGCGATATGTATTCATTATGGAAGCAAATTATTTGAAGAATCAAGCAATATATATTCTAAAACATGCCGCGGTAAAGGAACTAATCTCCACCTACGCCCTGCGCGCCATAGGGGTCAATAATGTAGATAGAGGATGGAAGGACCGCGTATCCGTGTGACCAACACGTAGACATTAGAGAAGAGTGAACTTGTTCGGAAAATGTTCGGCACAAACGTAGCACATTCGGATTTGTGTTCACTTTCACGAGCATTTTTACTCAAAGTCGGCAAAATTTGGTCACAGTTCGGTAAAATATCGAGTTTCTACTATTGCTTTTGTTATGACCTTTGGTTAGGATAGTGGTGCTCTATGATTACCGGAGGGGACATGTTTGATGAGGGGAAGGGATGTGTCTAGGTCAGAATGTCTCGTGGACCCGTCCTGTGTGACACGACCCGCAGGTCGGTAACTAAAACAACAAGACACGGCACGTGTAACTGTCCTGTGTGACATGACCTGCAGGCTGGTAACTAAAACAACAAGACATGGGGGAAGGGGAAACAGTTACAACGGTGGGCCCTGCGATAGGGAACGGGGACGTGGAGACCTCCTGCACTCCCCTGAGTCAGTGTACCTCACACTCCTAATGTTCCCTATACAAGCGCCTCACCTGTCGCCGAGCCAGAACCTGTCACCCTAGCACACCCTACACCTATCCCTTCCTAGGGAGCTGGGTGGTGCCCCACCACTGTACTAATACACAGCAGGGAAAAATACAAACAGGGACAACACCACTTAGCTTTGCTCTGTTGCTCTTGCTCCCAGCAACAGAGTAAGACACCAAAGTTCAGCTTCACCCCTGAAGCTCGACACCTGAATTCAGCTTCCACCTGAAGCTATGACACCAAAGCTCCCATGAGCTGCAAGGAACGCCTCTCTGTAGTTCCTTCCTTCACCAGGCTTGGTTGGAAATGAGCAATATCACCAACAGTGATTGCAACCACCTGATGCTCTTATATAGGTAAGAGCCAGCAATCACACCTGCTTAATAATCACGTGCACTAAACTAAAGTAACCAGAGTGCAATGACCCTAACGGCCACCGGGGGCAAAACTAGAACTGAAACCACCACAGTTCAATGACCCTAATGACCACTGGGGGCAAAACTAACCTTAAGCACACAGCTTAAGGAAAAAAAGAGGTTACTAATGCTTTTATCTGTCATAATCCTGCATGGATCATGACACAGAGGAGCTGCAAAGTGTAATGTTTTTTTTCTTTAATAACTTGCTGTATCTACAATCCGGCAGCCACTCAGGGAGCAGAAACCATCCACAATGTCCTGACACAAGGTCTTCCATGATTGGCTGTCAAAGTCACATGTAAATATAAAAAGTGGACATCTTGTTTTCAATGCACCATTTTCTTAGTTTTGTAAGGGGGTGAGATAGAATTACCTCCTTGCTTCCCTTTCTTTAATTGTCTTTGATTTGTTAATGTTTACATATTGCTAATGTTGATAATGTCTATGATGAATGCTTGTGGTACTGCTACATAGGAACATGTATTACCGTACAGGTTTTCGTTACTGCCACAATTATATATGTGTTACCAGACTGCGTTTCTTAGTGTTATACTGTATATAATATAAAGTGATGTATATTGCTATTCATGTACAGTTTAGGGTAAGTAAGTGCATCCTTTTGGGGACATTAGAGAAGGGCACTTTAGTATATAGTTCTGATACAAAGGGTAAGTGTAGTTCTGTTGTGGGCCACTAGATGGTATACTTGTAGGTATATTTTATAGGATGTTCATAGAGGGTTAAGTGTAGGAGGGGCTGCCGGGTAGTAAGAGAGAAGTTTCTAGAAAGTTAGGTCAGATGGGGCCAGGGTGCCCACATGGGCTATAGGCCCGGACAGCTCGGCAGTCACGTAACATTAAAATGCTGCTGCCCATGTTACCCGCAGCCACTGTGTGTCATAGCTGTGGGCCAGGACAAGAAAGAAAAGATGTGGCGACATATCGCCTGGGCAGATGCTTTTAGGGCAGGAGCCGGTTTGACTGAGGAGATGAAGGAAGTTGGAGCTTCAACGAGATCGGTACAGACAGGCCGGATGCTTTACCAGAGGCAACCAAACCTGGTGACTGATGATTTTGAGTCTGGTGCAAAACAGGCAGAAAGAATTGTCATCATGGCGAGGTCAGGCCAGGAAGGAACTGGGGAGCAGTCTAGGACTGTCCAGTCCAGGCGTGTACAGCACAGAAGTGACAGCCAAGCAGGGAAAGGTGAGGAACCAAGTGAATATCATGATGTGCCAACTGTGGATGTAACATGTGAAGTATTAAGTAAAGAGAGTGTTCAAGTTAACTTGGACTGTGTCTCCATTAATGGGGGTCGCCTGAAGGACTGAAGGAGGGAACGCCGTCGCCTGGGAAGTGCCCAGGGAAGTCTGGATTTGGAGATACAGGTATGCTGAAGAGAATACAGTTTTCTGTAGGGGAAGGACTGGACATCGATGTTACAGTACCGCAGGTCACGACTACAGTCCTGTCCCTCCCTTAGAGTTTCACAGTGCAGAGAAGCAGCTCCTGCTAGTGCTGCAAGTGAACATGACAGCTCGCTAGATAGGATCCTGTCCTGTGTGAAATAAGTCTTCCAGCATCTGACTAGAATGTGCAAAAATTGTGTTGCAGTCTCAGGAGGCCCAATTTTCGAATCCAAATTGTTTGTGATAAAACTGTGTTTCAGTGAGAAATCAGAAGGTCAGATTTCCTCTTTAAAATCATTAGGCATAAGAGTGTTGTTTAGGCACGCTAACAAAATAAATAGTGATTGTTCATTTAGAGACAGGTGACTGTCAGGTTTGGGCCTTAGGTTATGAAACAGCAGGTTACAAGAGGGGAAGGCTACTGACAACATGAGTGGGAACAAGTGAGGTTGTGGTGGAAGGGGGAAAAAGCCTGGTGTTCGACATGTGAGGATCGCCGCCAGGGCAGTGGGGTTACTCGGTACCGGGCCAGTGTCTCAGAGGGATGTGTCACGGTGGCGGTGACCCGGCCCGTGGACCTGGGCGTCCATGCAAAAGGGGTGAAATGTGGCTGAATAAAGTTTATAGGTGGATGATACGTGATGCCACCTGTGGTACTCGGCAATGAAGGTGTTAAGCCGAAGCTGCAGTGCAGATCCTCTGGGACAGATGGTATAAGGCAGCAGAGATGTAATAGCTCCCCACAGGTAGAGCTGTAGTCCAAGGGCAGTAGTAATAGGAGTTGAGGTAGATGGTGTAGTGTTGGGCACAGAGATGTATTAGTGCTGAGTGGGTTGAGGCAGGAAGAAGGCAATGACACAGCTGAGTGCAGTTCCGATAGTTTACTCATAGTTCAGTTGCATGCAGATGCCCACTTTGTGCTGCGTGCTTCAGGCCAGGAGTTCAGCAAACTTCCCAGACGGATAGAGTACACCTTTCCAGCACTCCCCTCTATATATGTACCTTTCCTGGCCGTCTCACTGTGTTGCTTTTCCCGCCTTCTCCTACGCAACACCTAACAGTCAGTGTCCCAGGCTAGCAGCTACGGATCCTGTCGGATAACGTGCACAATTCGTTTCCTTGATCCTCCTCCTTGCTGCCTTTCCGGCGAGATAACTGTGGATAGTGGCTGTGGCCCGTAAAGTGACCACAGCTGTAGGCTTTGCTAGTTAAGTCCTTAGTTCCACTCCACTAGGCTAAGGGGCAGAGTTCCTTCTGCGACCTGATTCCTCCACCTGATGGCTATCAGCATGGAACGAGCCCCACGGGTGGCCTCTGCCTATCCCGTGCCTCTAGAATCCCTTCCCTCTTCCAGGGAACCTTCCTTCCGTCCTTATCTTCCCCCAGAAGCATCTCTAGCATAGGAGCTGCTGGACCACACGTCCGTTCACTTGCTCCCCCTAAGGAGAATCTCTCTCACTTCCCCTTCTGCTCTCCCGCTCAGCCTACAAGCTCCGCCCACCTCCCAGCACCCATTCCTATCCAAACAGGGCAAGTCAATCCCTGTCTGGCCATAGTGTAAGTGTGAGGTGAGTGTCAGAGTACTTCTTAGGTCTTCTGAGTGTGGTTGGGTGCCTCTCCCTTACCTGCAAAGTGGGATACCACACCTCTGGGTGAGGTGCAGTACCTCTGTGGCGACTGAACCCTCAGGGGCGCCACATGTGCATGGATTAGGTGTTAATGTTAATGAAAGCTTAACTAAGCAAACACCGCATCGTCCTATCCAAAGACCACTGATAACATCTGTTAGTGGATGGCCTACTCCACTCCCTTTCTTTGGCAGCCACATAGCGGTACGCCTTGTTAGTGAGGGCCAGAAAGAGCATGTGCTCCAGTGGATGGCAAGCACTGCATCGAGTGGCCTCTCCTCCTTTTCCTCCACCTTACCATCATACATACAGTAGAATCCTCTATTTCTAACATTTCCTCCATACCTTCTGCTCCTTCACTTCCACTAAGGCCTCCACATGTGCCCTCAACCTCTTCCTTAATTAGGCACGTGTTCCAACAGTGCAGATAGAATTAGTTCCAACCTCCACACTGTGCAGCTATGGCTCACCACAATCAGACAGTGTTCAAATTAATATGCCTTGGAAATCAGTCACACAGCTCAAGAGTTGTGGACAGCTATCCAGGCCAAGTTTGAGGAATGGCTGTCTAAACTGAACCTGGAGACAGGGAAGGCCATATGCGATAACTGTGCAAACCTGGTGGCGGCCATTCGCCGTGGCAACCTCACACACGTGCCTGGCTTGGCTCACATCCTCAACCTGATGGTACAGCAATTTTCTGCCACTATCCTAGCTTGGATGCACTGCTGCACAAAGCACGGTTGCTGTGTGCTCACTTCCCCGTAGGTCATCGACTATAGAGGTCTTTTGGCCTACCAGTTAACCATTTGATTTGCGATGTTCCGACATGGTGGAATTCCACTCTGTGCATGATGCAGCAAGTGTGGCAGCAACGACTAGCCCTGGTGCAGTATGTCCTTTCTCTTAGGCTAGGCTAAAGCAGTACGGACGGCAGTGAAGCACAAAGTGTACAGTGCAGTTCTAGACTTCCAACCCTGGGAACACTAAGGTGTCATCGCAAAAACATTAGCAGAATCAGTGTAGTGGCAGAAGAAATTTCTGTGAGTCATTTCACACTTTAGTGGTGGTGCCCTGACATCCGGCTGTCTCCTGAAAGTGTAGATCGCCTCTTTCATCAAAATGAAAAAGTCATGGATCTCCAATAACTTTTGCACTTCAGTCGCAGACTAGGCGATGGTGTTGTTTTTAGTGTCATGACTTGATCTCTCGCTATGGCGTTTGTGACACCTTTGTCGTGGCTTCTGTGCCTGCTGTGGCTGATGTTACAAACATTTTTTTTGAATATGGAGACTTGAATTTGGGTCTCCATCTGGTGGGTTGCCTGTAGGTGTGTGAGAGGCCTAATATAATATTTCAACTCTGTGGAAAATGATGCCACTTTAGTGGTATGTGACAATAATTTTTTGAAATGTGGAGACTTAAAGTTGGGTGTCCAGCTGGTGGCTTGCCTGTGTAAGTAGGTCTCCCAGACAGGCAGGCTTGCACTTTCCATCAACTACCTATGTTACTTTCCTTACATTTTTCTACCAATATTACTGTATGAAACTCATGTTTGGGCCATCTGATTGTGGCTGGAAAAAATGTGAAGGTGTCGCAAGAGGTATCTGATTGAGGCTCCAAGCTAAGAAGGCTTATACTACTCCCTTAACCACCAGGTCCTCACTGAAACTTCAATTCAAAGCTGTAAATGCTGGGCCAAACACTGATACCTTACACATGGCCCATGTCAGACTGCTGTTGTGCCATTAGAAAAGGTTCTACTGTGGGTCAATTGAGCAGTCAACTACGTGTCTTACTTTCCTTACATTTTCCTACCAATAGTACTGTATGAAATTGATGTTTGTGCCATCTGAGTGTGGCTGGAAAAAAAAAAAAAATTTTGGAGCTGTTGCATGAGGTATTACAGCTCCCAGCTAAGAAGGCTTACACCGCTCCCTTAACCATCAGGTCCTCATTGAAACTTCAATTCAAAGCTGTAAATACTGAGCCAGACCCTGATACCTCATGCATGGCCCATGGCTGACTGCTGCCAAGCCCTCTGCAAATTTCTACTGTGAGTCAATTGATGCCACTTTTCATGGTGTCTGCAACCAATGTTAGCTCTTTGGGAAGCTTTTTGTCATCTTTAAGGTGTTGGGTATTCGTTTGGCTTGGCCTCCCATTGAATTCAATGTGGTTCGGGTACGTTCGTTGAACTGCTTGGAGAACATGTTCGGCAAATTTCTAAATATTCGGCAAATTGAGCCAAACCAAATCTTGAAAGGTTCACTGACACTTAGCGAAATAGAATGCAGAATAGAAACTACAGATTTTTTGTTGTTAAATATATAGATAGGTATTCCAGGGTAACTAAGTACTGGAGTGCTTCGCACCTAAAGGCGCATTGGAGGAGTCGTTCAGTGAAGGTACATATTGGCCAAGTGTGGAAGGGAGAATCCTATCCTGCCAGGAGGTTGGCTGGAGCCTTGACCTGGAGAACACAGTATGGAGTCAGGCATGTGTGTGAACTGCAAATAGTGAGTAAAGCCTTGGAACCACACACCCTGGTGTCCTCCAGTTATTCCAACACCGCTACACCTGGGTAACAACATCTATACCATTCTGCGCCTCTCCTCATCCATTGCACTTACACTGCCCTGGGACTACAGCTCCACCTGTGGGGAGCTACACCATCTTTGCTGCACCACACCATCAGTCCCAGCGGATCTGCATGCAGTGTTGGCTCAACATCTTACTTGCCAAACACCACGGGTGGTGACCATTCCATCAAAGTCTGCATTCCAAAAAGTCACTACTTCCCTTCCGAGAACCGACGTGTGCCCATACAGTAGTTTTCTCCCACATATGGGGTATCAGCGTACTCAGGACAAATTGGACAACAACTTTTGGGGTCCAATTTCTCCTGGTACCCTTGGGAAAATAAAAAAATTGGTGACTAAAAGATCATGCTTGTGGAAAAAATACGATTTTTTTATTTCACGCCCGGGCAGGACTTTTGTGAAGCACTGAAGGGGTCAAAGTGCTCACCACACATCTAGATAAGTTCCTTGGTGGGTCTAGTTTCCAAAATAGTGTAATTTGTGGGGGGTTTTCACTGTTTTGGTACATCAGGGGCTCTCCAAACGCGACATGGTGTCCGATCTCAATTCCAGCCAAAAACGTCAAGTGGTGCTGCTTCCCTTCCGAGCTCTGCCATGCGCCCAAATAGTGGTCTACCCCACATATGGGGTATCAGCATACTCAGGACAAATTGCACAATAACTTTTAGGGTCCTGTTACCCTTGGAAAAATAAGAATTGAGGTGAAAAGATCATTTTTGTGGAAAAAATATGATTTTTTAATTGTACGGCTGTATGTTATAAACTTCTGTGACGCCCTTGGAGGTTCAAAGTTCTCACCACACATCTAGATAAGTTCCTTGGGGTGTCTACTTTCCAAAATGGTGTTGTTTGTGGGGGGTTTCCACTGTTTTGGTACATCAGGGGTTTTCCTACCGCAACATGGTGTCCGATCTCAATTCCAGCCAAAAACGTCAAATGGCGCTGCTTCCCTTCTGAGCTCTGCCATGCGCCCAAATAGTGGTTTACCCCCACATGTGGGGTATCAGCGTACTCAGGACAAATTGCACAATAACTTTTAGGGTCCTGTTACCCTTGGGAAAATAAAAATTGGGGGTGAAAAGATCATTTTTTGGAAAAAATATGATTTTTTAATTGTACTGCTATACGTTATAAACTTCTGTGAAGCCCTTGTGGGTTCAAAGTTCTCACCACTTTCTAGATAAGTTCCTTGGGGGGTCTAGTTTCCAAAATGGGGTCACTTGTGGGGAGTTTCCATTGTTTAGGCACATCAGGGGCTCTCCAAACGTGACATGGCGTCTGATCAGAATTCCAGCCAATTTTGCATTGAAAAAGTCAAACGGAGCTCCTTCCCTTCTGAGCTCTGCCATGCGCTGAAACAGTGGTTCCCCCCCACATATAAAGTATCAGCGTACTCAGGACAAATTGCACAATAACTTTTGCAGTCCAATTTCTCCTGTTACCCTTGGTAAAATAAAAAAATTGTACCTGAAGTATTTTTTTTGTGAAAAAAAGTTAAATGTTCATTTTTTTTTAGATATTCAAAAAATTCCTGTGATGCACCTAAAGGGTTAATAAACTTCTTGAATGTGGTTTTGAGCACCTTAAGGGGTGCAGTTTTTAGAATGGTGTCACTTTTGGGTATTTTCTATCATATAGACCCCTCAAAGTGGCTTCAAATGTGAAGTGGTCCCTAAAAATAAAATGCTGTTGTAAAAATGAGAAATCGCTGGTCAACTTTTAACCCTTATAACTTCCTAACAAAAAAAAAATTTGGTTCCAAAATTGTGCTGATGTAAAGTAAACATGTGGGAAATGTTACTTATCAAGTTTTTTGTGTGCAGTATCTCTGTGATTTAAGGGCATAAAAATTCAAAGTTGGAAAATTGCAAAATTTTAAAAATTTTCACCAAATTTCCGTTTTTTCACAAATAAACGCAAGTTATTTGAATGAAATTTTACCTCTAACATGAAGGACAATATGTCACGAGAAAACATTGTCAGAATCACCAGGATCCATGGAAGCGTTTCAGAGTTATTACCTCATAAAGGGACAGTGGTCAGAATTGTAAAAAATGGCCCGGTCATAAACGTGAAAACCACCCTTGGGGCTTAAGGGGTTAATCACCTCATTTACATTGGATTCATTAAGCTGAATGGCTGACTGCAGGACACGCCATTTGGCACAAAGAATGCCAAAGGCACACTCAACCAGTCGTCTTGCGCGGGATAGGCGGAAATTAAAAATTCTGCGTCGGTCGTCCAGGCCTCTGCGGGGATAGGGCCTCATGACGTGACGTGTTAATTGAAAGGTCTCATCAGACACCAAAGCATATGGCACAGCATCCATAGTGGACCCTGGAAGGTGACATGGTGGTGGTAGGTCCAACTGATTACTGCGCAGCTGCCGACCCATGCTGGAAGAATTGAAGGCTCTGGAGTCTTCAGTTCATCCATAGGCCCCAATATCTACAATTATAAACCTGTAGCGACTGTCGACCAGGGTCAACAACACTACAGAAAAATACTGTCTATAATTATAATATCGTGACTCTGAGTTTTGCAGCTTACGCATACAGATGTGCTTCCCATCCAGGGATCCAATACATTGTGGAAACTGGAACGTCTCCTCAAAACCATGGGTTATCTGCAGCCAGTCTTCCATTTTTGGCTCACGCATGACCAGTTGATGAAGTCGTGACCATATTTCCGAACATGGAGACCGGACTATTAAAAAATTAATGATGCAGTGCCGCATAGGAAAGGCCAGTTGTAAGGAAGCTAAAAGTAATCGGGAAAAAAAAAAATTAGATAACATTAAACATAACAAACCATTTTCACATTCATCAAACTTATAGTCTGTGCCTAACAAGCCATGCCATAACAACATTAAAATACATGCAATGGATTTGGGGTTGCAAAAATACACAAATATTATGATTAATCACATGTTGTATTTTGACATTTTAAAAAAAACTGAACAAAAAGTAAGGTATAAGGGAAGTAAAAAAAAACAAGGCAGCTGGAAACATCATCAACATAGAGGAGGAATACATACCGTAACATAAGGGTAAGGCGCTCCTCGGCAGAAATACACTTGCACATCCTGGTGTCCTTAAAGGTGATCCCAGGGCACAATATCTCCAACAAAATATCAAAGGTGGCAAGGCTCATCCGACAATATTGGAAGAATTTGTCAGGATAGGTCCGCAGAGATGCAGACACGGTGGAAAGTAAGTCTGCCTGACATGTTTGACACAAAGCAGAAACACCCCAACACAAGCACGGCGTGAAAATGCAAAGATTTGAGCCTCCCACCTGTTGTAGAGGCAATAAATAGGGTTGCTGATTATGATTTAAATTATTTTCAGGCCTAAAAACTGCTAAATGTCAATTTTGCAAGGTTGCGAGAAAAACTCGCCATACGGATGCTTAGATGCGAGAAAATCGCATCCTCGCATTGCACACGGATGACACACAGATCACTGTTCAGGGAACATTCCTGCGATTCTCGTCCTTGGAAAACTGACCGTATTTTTATACGTTAAGTGTGACTCCAGCCTAACACAGACTTCCTGCAGAACTCCATGATTGTGGTCCACGGATAGACAGTAGATGTTCAATAAGGAGGACCCCAAACCTTACCGATCGGGTTCGCCCATCCTAATTTGTAAGCCAAAATCAGAAGTGGAACAATCAAAGGGAAAGTATGATAGAAACTCGTCACCACTTCTGCATTTACCACCCACTCCTGGCTTTGGCTTACAAATACTGATGTAAAATACTGACCAGATACTGAACGTGTGAACGTGGCCTAACTGGAATAAAGACAATGAGGGATGTGAATAAGTTGGGTGAACACTAGACGTGTTCTTTACTTATTTTGCAGCTATGAATTCTGCCATTTGCTATCATATATGAACCTCTAAAATTTATATACGGAAAGCCAACAGTGTATTCATGAAGCCAATAAATATATGAACATTCCAGGAAGACCCTGGAGATTACTGCAAATCACACACCTGTGTATTTCTTCTAGTTTTTACTAGCCACAAACAGAATCCGAGAAACTTTTGATTAAAGTGATTAATACACTAAGGCTAGGTGCAGATGGACATAGATTCTCTCATCCGGGAGCATCAGGCCGATTATGCAAATGGCCAGAATGGTTGATCAAAGTGTCAGCATAGTGTGATCTGATTATCTCGATTTTATAGAAGATGGAGAAAAAAATTCTCCTTCTTCTTCTTCATTCTGTGAGGCTGCAGAAATCGGACTGTACTCAAATGTCATCCAAGTGCAGTCCGACATTTTCAGCACACTCATTGACTTGCATAACCGAGTGTGATCCAAATATTGGATCAAAATCAGACATGGAGAGAATTTTTTCCCTGGACAGATACTGTCTGAGGAAAAAATTGTCATGTGCACAGCTCCATAGACCAAGTGGTCCGAGTGCGATCCAATGTTTTGTCGGACCCCACTCGGACCAAAAATGCGCTTGCCTGTATGAGCCCTAACATAAATTAATGGAGAAATAAGTTCCATAAATCCTATGAAAGTGAATAGAACAGTGCTTACACATGAACATTACCAGACCATTCACAAAGGGGACTTTGGAAACTCCGTTCTGTGGTCATCAGTAGTGATCACACTCCCAGCGATCAAACATTAATCATCTCTTATGTGCAAAGTATTAAAAATGTTTAAAGTATTTAATAGAAAAAAAAACACTTAAAGAGATTGTCTAGGAAGAAAAAAATAGCAGTAATAATAATCACCCCGCCATGGTGGAGCACTGCCTTCCTGCTGCAGCTCTGGGCTTTGTTGACATGCTGCAGAGGTGACATCATGCCTAAGGTGCATGTGACCACTACAGCCAATCACTGGGCTCAGCTAAATAACTATGGCTCTTTAAACAAGGCTCAAATCACAGGTTTGTGTGTATTCTTCCTTAGCATCAAGGTTGAATTATAATGATATAATTGAGAAATGTTTAACCCAGCTATAAGATGACTGGGTATACAGGTGTCCATAGTTCTTTTTTTCTTTTTCTATATAATTCCTTCATGACCTCCTCCCAACCAGTGCTTTGCTCTATTCAGCTACATTATACCACACGTGGACAAAGAGAACTAAAGGCCCTTGTGCAAAAATAGTGTGTCCTCTTCTGTCAGCATTGTTGCACCTTACAAATACTCACATATATATCAAGTAATGAGCTGTAAAAATGTTTGATTTATCTGGAATATGTCCCGATAATCCCAGCTTTTTCTGCAGTGATGACTGGATCCTGATGGTCTACGGAAGTGAGAGATTAATGGCAACGTGCCTTGTGGTCTACGGTAGTGAAGAGTTTAGTTATAATATCCATGGTGGCCTATGTTTGTGTAAGGGGGATGACCGGACCGCGCGTACCTGCATGCAGGGTCCAGAACTGTTGAGGTTGCATCCCCTGGTCCCGGGAAGAAGCCTGAGTGTGCAGGACCTTCCCCTGTTGCCTGGGGGATGCCCTAGAGAGGTGGACCTTCCTGCAGACCCAGGGAGATGGGGAGAGAGAGAGAAAAAGCGCTTCCAGCAGCGGGGGGGGGATAAAAGGAAAAAGCGCGCGAAGTAGGAGGTTTTTGGGGGCAAACCTGGGGCAGCGTGCAGTGAGAGGAGCGCTGCGCCCCGTCCCTCCAGAGAGTGCCGGCGCTGTGACAGGCCCCACTGCCTGCAGAGGGGCTACAGCAAAGAAAAGTAGCCCATCGTTCTACAGCAGTCCAGAGAGGGACCGCTGCCATGGAAGCAGCAGCAGCAGTAGCCAGGCAGAGGAGTGCTCCGTATGGGGAGCGCCAGCATTGTTCAGTCCAGCGTCCGCCATCTCCCACCGGCAGCAACGGAGACCAGATAGAGAGAGGTGCAGTGTGCCCGGTGACTACAGAGAGAGGCGCAGTGTGCCGGTGACTACCAGAGAGAAAGGTGCCATACGTTCAGTGTCCGTGAGTACAGTACACGTGCCCCATAGGAGTGACCACATACAGGACAGACACTTGCCCCATAATGTCCTTCATAGTGTCACTCATTTATCCATAATCCCCCCATTCACAAACCACCTTAACTGCCCCATAATGTCCCAATAGCTCCACAATGTCCCCCATAATGGCCCCCATTGATTCACAATGTCCCCCATTGCCCTATAATGTTTCCCATTGCCACATAATGGCCCCCATAGTGTCCCCCCTTGCTCTATAATGCCCCATTTCACTAACCACCTTAATTGCCCCATAATGTCCCAAATTGCCCCATAATGTCCCCATAGCTCCACAATGTCCCCCATAATGGCCCCATTGATTCATAATGTTCCCCCATTGACCCATAATTGTCCCCTATTGCTCCATAATGCCCCCTTTCATAAACCACCTTAATTACCCTATAATGTCCCCATAGCTCCACAATGTCCCCCATAATGGCCCCTAATGATTCATAATGTCCCCCATTTCCTATAATGTTCCCCATTGCCTCATAATTGTCCCCATAGTGTCCCCCATTGCTCCATAATGTCCCCTGGAAAATAACACCAAGCACATTTCATCTTTGTCTCCTCTTGGAGCGCTTACCGGTGCCCGCTGCATCACCATTACCTTTGCGGCTTGGCGCCAGCAGCCGTGTTCAAATGAATCCACATCTAAAAGATGCGAATACATGTGAATTTAGAAGGGAGCAACTTCTCCTGCTACTTGCTCCCTAGCTCTGCGGGCCATATATTGTTCAGGCCTGATTTAGTGAGTACCAGTTTGATGCCTTACAATCACTGTCATATAAGATCCTCTTGCTCGGAAACAAGTCAGAAGCTTCAATGTCCGGAGCCTTCTCCTCTAACAGTTGTTTGCGCCTTTGTGGGTGCAGAAACCTATTTATTTTATCTGCTGATTTTGGCTTTATTTGTCTCAATACGCAGCCATTCATCTCAACCCAGAAGGGACATATTCGTCTCACCAGGCAAAACCTAAGAAACAATCTTTAGAATTATATATTGGAAAAAACATATAAAATGGGAATGACAAATGATATAGTTACTATCTGCTCACACAGTCACGGTGGCTCGAAGCAAAATATTCGGAAATTGCTTCACTCGCTGTAAGAGAGGATTTTACAGTACGGAGATTACGGTTTATAGTAAGGTTTTCCATATAGAGCCGTCTATGGTAAAATGTGTGATCAGATGCATTCGGTGGAAGATAAAGGGCTGGTCCAAAACCAAAGTTGAATATCATCCTAACAGTAATCTAATCCCATTTCTAATGTGCTTTCATTAAAAGTATAATAGAATGTAGTATATACCTTTATATTTTAGTTAAAAGTTTCCTATTGTTCCTCTCGACTTTATCTTCCTGCATTTTATTTACCTATATACCTATGACGTTTTGTTTGAGAATCATAGAATCATAGAATGGTAGAGTTGGAAGGGACCTCCTGGGCCATCTGGTCCAACCCCCTGCTCAAAGCAGGATTCACTAAATCATCCCAGACAGATGTCTGTCCAGCCTCTGTTTGAAGACTTCTATTCATGGAGAACTCACCACTTCTCGTGGCAGCCTGTTCCACTCATTGATCACACTCACTGTCAAAAAGTTTTTTCTAATATCTAATCTGTATCTCCTCCCATTCGGCTTCATCCCATTTCTTCTAGTCTTTCCTTATGCAAATGAGAATAAAGATGATCCTTCTACAATGTGACAGCCCTTCAGATATTTGTAGACAGCTATTAAGTCTCCTCTCAGTCTTCTCTTTTGCAAGCTAAACATTACCAAATCCTGCAACCGTTCCTCATAGGACATGGTTAGCAGACCGGTCACCATTCTGGTCGCTCTTCTCTGAACTTGCTCCAGTTTGTTGATGTCTTTTTTAAAATTTGGTGCCCAAAACTGGTCACATTATTCCAGATGAGGTCTGACCAAAGAGGAGTAGAGGGAAATAATGACTTCACGTGATCTAGACTGTATGCTTCTGTTAATACATCCTAGAATTGCATTTACCTTTTTTGCTGCTGCATCATACTGTTGACTCATATTCAGTCTGTGATCTATTAGTATACCCAAGTCTTTTTCACATGTGCTGCTGCTTAGCCCTATTCCTCCCATTCTGTATATGCTTTTTTCATTTTTATTGCCCAGATGTAGTACTTTGCATTTTTCACTGTTAAAAACCATTCTGTTAGTTGCTGCCCATTACTCCAGTTTATTTATATATTTTTGAATTCTCTCTCTCTTCTCTAGCATTAGCTATCCCTCCTAGCTTTGTGTCATCAGCAAATTTAGTCAGTTTACCCACAATTCCTTCATCTAAATCATTGATAAAGATGTTGAACAATACAGGGCCAGGACAGAACCCTGTGGTACCTTACTTGAGACATTCCTCCAACTGGATGTGCAGCCATTTACGACCACTCTTTGGGTCCGATCACTAAGCCAGTTATGAATCCACCTAACAGTTGCCTTGTCCATTCCATACTTAGTCATTTTTTTAATAAGGATTGTGTGAGATGCTTTGTCAAATGCTTTGCTGAAGTCAAGATATACTATATCTACAGCATTTCCCTGATCCACCCAGTCAGTGATTCTGTCATAGAAGGAAATTAAGGTAGTCTGACATGACTTATTAGTTACAAACCCATGCTGACTGTTTAATCACTTCATTCTTATCCAGGTACTTACATATATGTTGTTTAATAATTTCTTCAAAGATCCTGGTATAGAAATTAGACTCACCGGCCTATAGTTCCCTGCATCCACCTTCTTGCCCTTTTTGAAAATAGGAATAACATTTGCTCTTCTCCAGTCTTCTGGAACTATTCCTGTTCTCCAAGACTTTTCAAAGATTATGGAGAGTGGTTCAAAAATTTCTTCAGCTATCTCCTTCAGTACTCTGGGGTGTAATTCATCTGGACCTGGAGACTTGAATTCATTTAGGTTAGCTAAGTGATTCCTCACTATCTTTCTGTTTATAGATATCCTGGATTCTTCTATTCCCTTAATAGGACAGTGAAGATCAGTTGATGTTACATTTCATTTATGAGAGAAAACAGATGCAAAATAGGAATTTAAAAGTTTGGCTTTCTCAACATCCTTTCTTACCATTTAATCATTTTCATCCTGTAAAAATCCTATAGCATCTTTGACTTCTTTTACTTTTGACATACCCCCAAATGCTTTTGACGTCTCTTGCAAGCCTTAATTCATTGTCAGGTTCTGCAGACAGCATTATATTCTTCTTTAGATATGCCTCCTTTCCATTTGATAAACATTTCCCAAGCGTAGAGAGAACAGGGGCTGTGGTTGCTGCTGAAGCTGTTTTCCCTTCCCTGAAATGAAGCATCATCAGTGATGTCCATTTCAGCAGCTTGGGTATGTTCTCCCTGCTTTTCTCCTTTTCAATGCTCACTGACAGTGCGCTCTCTTGCCAGCTCATCACTTCTCATTAGCCTAGGCAAGGGAGCGCACTGTCACTGCGCATTTAATAAAGTATATTAGAAAAGTGATTATATTATTAATTTCAACAGACATTTAGGATGAAATTCAATTTTGGTTTTGGACCACACCTTTAAGATTTATGCAAATGATGCAAATTAATTAAAGGGGATATCCATCACTTTTATATTGATGACTTTTACTTAACATAGGTCATCAAAGTCAAAAGAACACACCAAGTGTGAAGAACCCGGATTATATCTTACTTACCCAGATAACTATTTTTAGCAAACCAAGAAGAATATGCTGTTATCTATACTTTTTCTTGTGTAAGCCTGTAATAATGACTTGTTAGCTGATATTTCGTATAACATTGTGTGCGCTTATCTTTTATGACTAGTGATGTTTGCTGATATGCTAATTATGCGTTGTATTATGGAGCCTGTTTATTGACCTCAAAAGTAGAGAGGGAAAAACTGTGCAAATAGATTAAATATTCAAGTAATGCTTCTTGATCCCATCACCATTGTTCCCTTTATCTTGATGCTGGACTGAAGGATACTGGGTAAAGCTAAAAATAGGTTACATGCCTCTGTATAAAGAGACTCAGAGACAGAGAGAGGGGGAGAGACAGTCAGAGATTCTGCCAAGACAGATACGTCCAAAGGACCAGAGACAGGACAGCACCCAATATCATGGCACCATCACGAGGGCATGGATCTGTCATTCTACAGGAAACAACCTAGGGGCTTTCGGCTCCATTTGGAAGAATACAGATCTGCTCCATTGATCATTGCTGGACAATGGATACGTTTGGAGAAAGCCTGGATTGGGACCCGTTGGTCACCTGGCTCCATGGATAAGCCAGGTTGCGACTCTCGTGTCAACTGGCCTTGTACCTTGTATGGACTCAATTTACTGTCATCTTCATATGCTTGTCATTACCTCCTCTCTTTGTGTGTACCACAGGTGGGATAGCCGACCCTAGGAGCACTGAGGCAACATCTTCCATTATCCTGGCGGGTCAGCGGAAGGGTGAGTCTCTGTAATGTGCACCATCTGGGGTACTGTGCTATGCCTGTTTTGTGGTTCAATAAAGTATTGCCACACTGTTTTACCTCACCCTGTGTTGTCTAAGTAGCGTTATACCCATGATAAAGAGAGAGCGTGCATGCGGCGGTATCATCCCTAGTCCATTCGGTTCCTGCTAGCGGGCCCTGGGGTGCTCGCAAACCCCCGTGTCTCCACATCAAGTGACAGTTCTTGGACACAGAAGGTCAGCTCCTATTCACTTCAATTGTGATGGATTTTGATGTCCCCTGACCTCATTTAGATTCCTTTGATTCCTATAATAACCTTACATAAGAAACAGGCAGATCATTTATTTCTTAAAGGGTTTATCCCATTTTAAGGTACAAGTCTGCAGCTACTCTATGTGTGCATGCTGTGACGATTCTCCGTTGACGGCACTGGGAGCATCGGGCACATGACTGCAAGTCATTTGCATACATGTGATCAGGTGCAGACTAGCCATGCATGACCTAGACATGCCGTAAACAGTCTAGTTGGAATGTGACTGGAAATATGCAAATTGCATGACCAGCCTCCTGCCGGCGGCACCAGAGAATCCTCATAGGTCACACTACGCACTTTGTGAGGATTCACAATTCTGCAGTCACATAGAGTGACTGCAGACTTGTAGCTTAAGACCGGACAGCCCCTTTAAGCCTAGACCCATTAATACACCCTATGTAGGTAGAACAAGCCCTATTCTATGCTAAGTCATAATAATATTGTAGGAGTGCCATTCCTCAGCAATTCCAACGAGAAACTTATAAATAAATTGACTTCTGTGTGCTACAAATTGGTGGCATGTCTTTCTTTTACGCATTCTGGTATTGTCCAATTTGCGCTGACTATTTGGGAACACACCCTTTTGACAAGATAGATAGTAACACCCAGTTGTCAACCTATTCTTAAACCTCTAGTTGGAATAACAAACGACCAGCACAACGCATCAATCTATGAAAAGATGTTCATACATTTTAATTTGTGGAAATGCAAATCTTTTCGGGAAGTAGGGTCTCCTTTAATGTTTCTTTAAAGTGGTTGTCTCATCTTCTTTAACAGGTAAAATTGAAAAGTGCCTATACAAACAATCAGCTTTGCAATTTTCTTCTTAAGAAAAATCTTCTCTGTTCTCAAGAAGGTAATTTTCTTTAATTCTATAGGTTACTGGCCACCTCTACAGTCTATCAGCAGTGTCTGGTTTCTGAAGAGAGCCGAGCTTTCAAGCTCTTTTCTATAGAGCTTGCAAGCGCTGCTCTGAAGCTTCAGTGTCCCTGTGGTCCACAGCATTGTAGAGCATAAAGTCCGGGACAGTGGGGCGACATGCTACTGGCTTGAATCAACCAAACCACAGGTGAGAAGGAAGCCCAGAGGCAGGGGAATGGGGTGATTCTGAGAGCAGAATTATGGAATTAATCCTTTAATCAAATCCTGATTTTAAAGATGAACACCATGCTGGATTCCATCTCTGCCCAGTGTTGCGGGCGTAACTACAATGGGTGGAAGGGTTGCAATCGCGTCCTGGAACCTTAGGGGCCCAAAAAGTCCCTTTGGCCCATATCAAAGGACTATAAACATTAAAGACCTTCAGTAATCGGGGGCCCTGTGGGAACTTTTCCATTAAGGCCACAATGCTTCCAGTTTCGCTACTGATCTCAGCATCACTTATGCTCTACATACAATTTTTCCTAAAGCTGCAGAAGCTGATAATTGTTATTTTTTACTATATGTGTTGAGTTATTTACTGGGATACTGGACTTCCAGTGTCTATAAGTGTCATATCCATAGGCAGGATCCTACAATTGACAGTAGATGAGAATGCAGGTCCTTCTCCCTCCTCCCTCTCCCTGCACAGACACTCACGTTACTGAGCATGCTCAGTACACTCCCCCATTGAAATAATAAGATTTTTTTTTTAATTCCATTAAAAAAATTGCAAACTTTTCCTAATAAGCAATGAACCCCAGAATCTGTTTATTTTTCCATGTGCAAGGATGGCAGACTAGCTTCATTCCATTTTTGCCCTGCCTTTAGACCTCTTTGTATGTGCTATGAGAGCCCTGTTATCAGCCTTGTTAATTGATACAGTAAAATTACAAATTACATATTTAATTTCACTCTTTTATTACCGTCTCATTTCCAACCATAAACGAGCTTCTCTTTCTTGTAACAGTTTAAATATCTACTTGATGTTTTACCGGTAGCAACTTTTAATTTACAATCTGGATTGCCATCACCTGGACCCGTGGACTTTTGACACGAGAATGCTTAAAATTATATTTCCTAAAGTTCATTATCTGATAATTGGTGCTAAATAACGTCGTAACGGAGAGACAAACCCCACGCAAAGCAAGTCAGTTCCACTTAAGATTCCATTAGAAAAGTGTTCGAGGCGCTATGTAATGGACCATAAAATTTAATTTTGAAAATGATATTACCAAAAGTGATGGAACGATAGCAACCACAAAGAGGCACGCAGCGAGTCTCCTCTCTTGTGTTAGCAACGCGGTTTCCTATGAAACGATTTCATTCTGATCGCGAGACCATACATGTGTTTTCTTTTTCCTTATTCCGGTACGTCACTCCTAAAAATGGGAATTTACCAGCGTAGCTCCATGTAATTACAAAGATTTCCTTATCTCAGCCTATTTGCTGAAGTCCTAGGAAAGAAAAGAACCTTCTATAATCCATTGGCTTTCTCATATCTAATTTACATTGGTGGTAATCCCTATCCTATATCAGCATTTAGGTAATGACTTTGGGATTAAATTGCATCTCTTGCAATTCTTTAGTGTCGAATCTCCACAACATATCAGCAAGGCTGGGGCTGAATAGGTCTGACGGAGCTCCGGCTGCACAGCTATGCGGGGTGACGAGGCGCACTTCTTCATTGAAAAAGGTGTTTTGTGCTGTATAATGGATCTTGAAAAGGAAACCTCTTGACATTCATAATAGATATTGATTGTTACTGCATTCATGAATATCATTAAATCGTGATTTTAGAATCTCATTCTATAGGCAAAAGTGGCGTCAGGCAAAATTATATTTCTTTACAGAAAGTTCCAAACTTTTTACAGTTATATCCATCGTCAATAGAACATAAGAGATGTGAGATAGATATAGGATAGACAGATATAAGATAGATAGATAATAGATAAGAGATAGTAGATAGATAATAGACAAATGATAGATAGCTAGATAGATAAAAGATAGATATCTGTGAGATATATAGTGTGTTAGTTACTGTACATGTACAGTTGAAACCAGAAATTTACATCCACTATATAAAAAGACACATCTGCATGTTTTTCTCAATATCTGACGTGAAATCAGAATAAACCTTTCCCGTTTTAGGTCAATTAGTATTATTATCATAATTATTAATATTTGCCAAATGCCAGAATAATGAGAGATTAGAATTTTTTAAGTAATTTTTATTACTTACTGCAAAGTCAAAAGTTTACATACACTAAGATTACTATGCCTTTAGACAATTCCGGACTGCCCATATGATGATGTCATGTGTTTAGAAGCTTCTGTTTTTTTGGCAACATCTGAGTTAATGAGACACCTGTGGATGTATTTTAATGCACACCTGAAACACACTGCAAAGTCAAAAGTTTACATACACTAAGATTACTATGCCTTTAGACAATTCCGGACTGCCCATATGATGATGTCATGTGTTTAGAAGCTTCTGGTTTTTTGGCAACATCTGAGTTAATGAGACACCTGTGGATGTATTTTAATGCACACCTGAAACACACTGCTTCTTTGTGTAGCATCATGAAAAAATCTCAAGAAATCAGCCTTGATGTCAGGAAGAGAATTGGGGACTTGCACAAGCCTGGCTCATCTGTCGGTACAATTTCAAGAGCATTTTGAAAAAAAAAAAAACATGGTCTGAAAAATTCACATAGCTTTGCTGTGATGTTGTCTCACTTTACACTTGGCCATGACAGCGCTGCATTTTTTTCTGACTTAATTTAGTCATTATTCCAAGGATTTGATTAGATATATTTTACAGGTTGCTCATTTTTTGCTTGCTCGTAATTTTTTCTCTTTTGATAAGAAATATTTTTTACAGAAGTAAGGCGTGGCAACGGGCGCCAAGTTTTCATCTTCCTTGGCGAACCTCATCATGGCCTTTTGGGAATCTGAGGTTATTTTTTCTGCTACTAATCCATTTGCTGATGATTTGATCCAGCAGATACATCGACAATATCCTCATTATTTGGGGTGCCGATGTGTCTGCCATACCTGACTTCATAAATGACATCTGTTACGTGTTACAGAACCACTCAGCACCCAGAATATGTTGTGCAGTTATATGTATGTACAATAGGTTCTATGTGAGATGCATGTCCCTAATGCATCAGCCCACAGGCTGCGCCCCTGGGCAGAGGGGACACGATATTCTCCTTTTGTCCGCCCTCCCCCCACCTTTGTAATTCCCACAGTAAACAACGGCAGGCTCCGGCCACCTGCGGCTTTTGTAATGCATGTCTGGCCTGCCGCTTTTCTATTGGCCTGCCCTCTGTATCTGTGTGATATATTCTGTGTCCTGTGAGTAAAGTGTTGTCAGACTGGAAATACGTGGAGAAGCAGTGATCTTTTATATGTGCCCATGTAACCAAGGAATTCCAGCCAGCGTCATTCATTCAGACTCCAGCCAACGCAGAGCGGACCTCCGAAAACACAGGGTGGTACTGAAAGAGGTACCCCTGCTTGGGTAGACCCCGTTACAACATCAATTCCAATATGTATAATATTCGTTTCGCTCATAGGTTTGATTCCAATAGTATTTTCTATTTGGATCTTGATTTGCATGAAGTATATGGTAATGTAATTTCAACTAAGACACATTGTAAGCCCTTTGGGGGCAATGCAATCCTCCTTTCAGATAGTAGCCATCCAAAACACACCATAAAATCTGTCCCTTTCGGGGAATATATAAGGGTCAAAAGAAATTGTAATAATATTGATGATCTTGAAAATGAGTTCAACATTTTGGATAATAAATTTAAAAAATGCAAATATCCCTGGTGGACACTCAATAGAGTGCGACAAATTGTGGACAGCAATTTTCCCTCACAGTGAAGTAAGACAGAAACGTCAAAGGATGAATTTTCACATAAACCTTTCATTAGTTTACAGTTTAGTCCACAGTTTAACGAAATCATGAAAATCATTACTAAATTCTTACCAATTTTGTATGAAGATCAGGTTTTAGCCAAAATTCTATCTTCTGGAATTAATGCAGTCTCAAGAAGAGCGCCTTATATAGGCAATAAAATTTCCCCTAGTATGTTTCGTTCTGCCCAAAATAATAAGATCTGGTTAAACCAAAAAGGTTTTCTTAAGTGTGGAACGTGACTTTTTTTCTCATTCATGTTGTACACGTTTGATCCAATGGAGTTCCGTGCACCCGTGGCAATACCAGTGAGCTGACTTGCTTTGTCTTGTTACAATTTCAAGATACCTGACTATTGCCGGCATTCCGCTCTTATTAGGGTAGGGATACAACGCAGCTGGAATGAGGGACAAATTCTGACTATGCACTCTGCAGAAAAGCAGCTATGTGTACTCTCCAGCCCATATCTGTGGGATTACTGTGCCAAAAGCTGCTGTGTGCACTTTGCAGCCGTGTCTGAAGGAGCAGTGTGATCTCTATATATAAAACTGAATGTGTGTGTGTGTGTGTGTGTGTGACTATATCACCAACCAATCACGGAGCATCTTACATTTCACCAGAGCTGTTCAAAAGAAGCTGATCTGTGATTTGTTGCTATGAGCAGCAGTTTTCCTTGCAACCAATCACTAAGCATCTCTCATTTCACCAGAGCTGGTTAAAGGAACCTGAGCTGTGATTGGTTGCTATGAGCAAGTTTTCCCACTTGACAATACCTCAGCAGACACTGACATGGTGAGAGAAATCTAGCCTCCCTGGAAATATAAGCTCCCAGCCATTGTCTGCCCCCCAGAAAGGAGCAGAGAGCACATGACAGAAATGAATCACCCCCTCCCATGGCTATATCCTCATCAAACATCCTCCATCCCATAGGCACCTCTTCCCTCTTAAAGGGATCTCCGGTATGGAAGTCAGGGCAAATCCATCCAGCGCTTTGGTTTTGACCCCAGGCCTCTCTTAAAGGGATCCCCCGTATAGAAGTTAGGACCGTTCCACTCAGCGCTGTGCTTCTGACCCCAGGGTTTCTTAAAGGGATTATTGGTATGGAAGATAGGGCAAATCCACTCTGCACTTTGGTACTAACCCCAGGCCATTGTTAAAGGGATCTCCGGTATGGAAGTCAGGGCAAATCCATCCAGCGTTTTGGTTCTGACCCCATGCCTCTCTTAAAGAGATCCCTAGTACCTCTGATGTCTGATTTATTCTCCAGAGTTAAGAGTGCCTGCTGGTTTACTAAGCTTGACCTCAGGGGGGCGTATAATCTTATTCGCATCAAGCACGGGGATGAATGGAAGACGGCGTTTAATACTTCGGAGGGACATTTTGAGTACCTGGTGATGCCTTTTGGGCTCTCTAATGCCCCTTCTGTCTTCCAGTCCTTTATGAATGATATTTTACGAGACTTTGTGGATACGTTTTTGATCATCTATCTGGATGATTTTTTGGTCTTTTCTAGTGATTGGGATTCCCATGTGGAACATGTCCGGACTGTGTTCCGGATTTTGAGGGAGAATTCCCTGTTTGTTAAGGGATCAAAGTGCCTCTTTGGTGTACAGAGGATTTCATTTTTGGGATTTATCTTGTCTCCATCGACTATTGAAATGGACCCGGCCAAGGTACAGGCCATTTATGATTGGGTTCAGCCTACTTCTTTGAAGGCTCCCAGAAGTTTTTGGGTTTTTCTAATTTCCATCGTAAATTAATAGGTAATTTTTCTAGTATTGTCAAACCACTGACTGATCTGACCAAGAAGGGAGCTGATGTGTTGAATTGATCTCCTGAGGCTGTCTCAGCATTTCAGGAGCTTAAGCGGATATTTACTTCAGCTCCAGTTTTACTGCAACCTGATGTCTCACTTCCATTTCAAGTGGAGGTGGACGCTTCTGAGATTGGTGCAGGAGCTGTTTTGTCCCAAAAAGACCCTGTGACTTCTAAGATGAATCCCTGTGCCTTCTTTTCTCGAAAGTTTTCCCCATCTGAACGCAACTATGACGTGGGGAATCGGGAATTGTTGGCCATGAAATGGGCATTTGAGGAGTGGAGACATTGGTTGGAGGGAGCTAAACATCAATTTGTGGTCCTCACTGATCACAAGAATTTGATTTATCTGGAGTCGGCCAAATGCTTGAATCCTAGACAGGCTAGATGGGCCTTGTTTTTCACGCGTTTTAATTTTGTGGTCTCTTTTCTTCCGGGCACTAAGAATGTTAAGGCAGACGCCCTTTCAAAGAGTTTCTTTGCTGATTCTCTTAATGTGACCGAGCCTACTACTATCCTAGGTGAGGGGGTAGTTCTTTCTGCCATTTCGCCCGATTTGAGACGCGCCCTGGAGGAATTTCAGAAGGATAAACCTGAGCGTTGCCCTATGGGAAGATTGTATGTTCCTGACCAGTGGAGAAAGAGAGTGATGTCTGAAGTCCATTGCTCCGCATTGGCTGGTCATCCGGGTATTTTTGGTACCAGAGATTTGGTGAGTCAGTCGTTTTGGTGGCCTGCCTTATCTCATGATGTCAGGAATTTTGTACAGTCCTGTGGGACTTGTTCTCGATCTAAACCCTGTTCTCGTTCTAGTGGGTTGCTGATGCCCCTGTCGGTGCCCAAGAGGCCATGGACCCATACCTCAATGGATTTTATTTCTGTTCTTCCTGTCTCTCAGAGAATGACTGTTATCTGGGTGATTTGTGATAGATTTTCGAAGATGGTCCATCTTGTACCACTCCCAAAGTTGCCATCTTCCGCTGAGTTGGTGCCCTTGTTTTTACAACAGGTGGTTCGGTTACACGGGATTCCTGAGAACATTGTGTCCGATACAGGGGTCCAGTTTGTTTCCAGATTCTGGAAAGCCTTTTGTTCCAATCTGGGAATTCAGTTATCCTTCTCCTCCGCGTTTCATCCCCAGACCAATGGGCAGACTGAGAGAACAAACCAGACCCTGGAGTCTTATTTAAGATGTTTTATATCTGCTGATCAAGATGATTGGGTCTCATTTTTGCCCTTGGCCAAATTTGCGCTGAACAATAGAGCTAGTTCTGCCACTCTGATGTCACCCTTTTTCTGTAATTTTGGGTTTCATCCTCGATTCTCTTCAGGGCAAGTGGAATCTTCGTCCTGCCCAGGTGTGGACACTGTGGTTGTGAGAATGCAGCAGATATGGGACCAAGTGGTGGATAAGTTGTCACTCTCTCAGGAAAAGGCCCAGCGTTTTTCCAACCGGCGTAGGACCATTGGTCTTCGGTTTAAAGTGGGTGATATGGTTTGGTTGTCGTCTAAGAATATTCCTATGAAGGTTGCATCTCCAAAATTTAAGCCAAGATTTATTGGACCTTATAAGATTTTGGAGATTCTTAATCCTGTTTCTTTTCGATTGGCTCTTCCAGTTACGTTCAAAATCCATAACGTATTTCACAAGTCACTGTTGAAGAGGTTTTGAGCCAGTAGTTCCTGTGGCGGCACCTCCTGATCCTATATTGGTTAAAGGCAATGTGGAATATGAGGTAGAGAAAATATTGTATTCTCGTTTGGTTAGACGGAGACTCCAGTATTTGGTCAAATGGAAGGGTTATGGCCAGGAGGATAATTCTTGGGTCTCTGCCTCTGATATTCATGCTAATAAATTGGTTCGTGCTTTTCACCGGGCCCATCCTGATCGGCCTGGTGGCATGGATGAGGGTTCGGTGACCCCTCCTCAAGGGGGGGGTACTGTTATGAACTCATTTTCGGCTCCACCAGTTGAGAGTTCCCCTCCCGTTCTCCCTCTGGTGGTGACAGGAGGTAGTGAGGTTGGTTTAAGTGGTAGTTATCTGCCACCTGATGAGGAAGATGACGATTGGATCTCTGGAGTATCAGACTGGATATATGACAGCCGACGCCCTATCCTAGTGCTGGTGATTCAGTCTGCTTCTCAGGTCTTGGACTTCAGCTCTCTTCCAGTCTTTTCAAGTTAAGTTTGTTTTTTGCTATTGTTCACACTTTGGCTTGTTGGTCAGTTCAGTTTCTTGTGTGGTCAGCCTGCCCCTGCTGGGGCTATGCTGAATTTCCACTCCTATGTTTCAGTATTTGCCAAGCTGCTTTTTGTCCCTTATTGGATTGGCCTCTTTTTGCTCTGTCTCAGAATATTTCAGAGTGCTGATATAGGTGTAGAAGTCTAGTGACTTCAGGGTTAATTTTGTTATCAGAAGTGTTGGACAATATTTTTGTAGGTTTTTTTGGCAGATTGCAGACAGTGTCTTTCCTTTCCTGTCCTGTTTAGTTAGCCGGGCCCCATCGTTTGCTCAGCCTATTTTCCTGCCTTTGTTTGTAATTTCATCTTTTTTCACCGTCAATACATGTGGGGGGCTGTCTTTCCTTTGGGGTCTGCTCTGGGGCAGTTAGTTTTCCTCTTTTCCTGCTTTAGGCTTATGTAGCTCTCCGGTTGTGACGAGGCGTCTAGGAACATCGTTGGAACGCTCCACGACTACTGCTAGTTGTGCGGTTAAGTTCAGGGATCTGCAATCTGCATAGTTACCAACTTCTCTGGTTTTCTGAGACTTAGCTTGTTGTTTATTTTTTCCTCCTCGGTGACCCATTCATAACAAAAATGGTACTTTTTATCTTGCATGACACGGTCAGTAGTCACTGTGCAGTCAGCGTCTTCTTCGCTGCGCTGGCAAGTGGCTATTCCTGGTTTCCAATGAATTGAATCACAGTCCGGGATAACTCCTAGCGGAATCATTTTATTCACTTCAGGACACAGCACAGCCATGTAGTTTCCAGCATTTCCATCACAAGAGAAACGGTACAACACTTCTTTCCCTTCTCTGTTTCTTACGTCACTAAGTGTTTCCGAGGGATGGAGTGTCTCAGACAACCTCCCAGCCTCTTTCCTGTCAAGCGTTACCATGGTGAAGTGCTCTCCCGTCCGTTTTGCCCCAGACATCAGAGACTCAGCCCACAAAGTTATTCGCCACATTATGGGGTGACCTGCCGGTACACTTTTACAGTGACCGGTGTGCCTTCTCTACTTCTTTTCTTCTTCTTACATGGGAAACTACTTCCTTGCAGTGTAACCTGGATGGCTGGTCACACTCTTAAATGTTGCGGGGTTATAGGGCAGCTCGGGCACATAGCCCTTCCGAGAACTATGGGGTCTGGCCCCTGACTAACTATAACAGGAAAACCTTTCTAACTTATTCCTCCATGAACCCCTCCTACAATTAACTCCTATATGTCCTACAGTGTACATAACATGTAATGGACTCAGTGCCCCTATCTAGTGCCTATTATACAAAGTGCACTGTCCCTATCACATACATTTTGCAACATATTATACATGGGTAATACAGCAACAACAGTATAAATACATTATAGATATATACACAGTATGAAGGATTACAAAGGATTAAATCTCCAACCCCCTTACATCTGTATATGTCACCGCTTAATTGTCAAGTCTGTGGAATATTTTGGTCTATAGAAATAAAATTAACCTGGGCAGAGAAAGGGCTAGGGGTCGGCCATGGTGCGCAGTAGCAGCCAACTTAATGGCTAGGGGCTGACCTCGGTGCTTTTGCATTCTGCTCCCTTGTTTGCTGTGCAGCTGAGGCTGTGTGACTACTTCTCCACTTCTCCTCTCTGCAAATCCTGTCATTGTCTCACAATTCCACAATATATCCACTTCAAGCTAGGAACACTGATCTACAAAGCCATCCATAATCTGTCTCCCCCATATATCTCTGAACTAATCTCCCAATATCTCGCACCACATAATCTCTAGTCCTCCCAAGAACTCCTTCTCTCCTCCACAATCGTACGTTCCTCATCCAATCACCTTCTCCCGAATATCTCCCATCCTGTAGAGTTCTGTAGCCTAACATCTGGCTAATCGTTACTCGGACGCGCCCGCTCTTCGCCAGTCGTTACACTGGCTGCCCATTCATTACAGGATACAATTCAAAGTACTAGTTCTCCCCCACAAAGCTCTCCACAGTGCGGCACCCCCTTACATCTCCTCCCTCATTTCTGTCTATTGGCCTAACCGACCGCTGCGCTCTGCAAATGACTTTCAACTAACCTCTGCCCTAATCCGTACCTCCCATTCCCGACTCCAAGACTTCTCCCGTGCTGCTCCTATCCTCTGGAATGCTCTACCTCCAAGAAATTAGGACCATCCACAATTTGCATAGTTTTAGGCGCTCGCTCAAAACACATTTGTTCAGAGTGGCCTATCGCATTCAGTAATCAAAGTCATTTTATGTTTGTGCGTGTGTAGCCCATTCACTATCTCCATCTAATCCCCACCCCTGAAGATGGCTGGACCTTCATTGTAAATACATCATTGTAAATACAAACCTGTGCTTTGTATCTCCCCCACCTCATTGTAGACTGTAAGCTCCCACGAGCAGGGTCATCTTATTTTGCTTTAATTATTGTATTGTTAACGTTGTTACTTATGACTGTTGTGTTTGAAACTGTTCAACTGTAAAGCGCTGCGGAATATGTTTGCGCTATATAAATAAAGATTATTATTATTATTATTATTATTATTATTAACATTCAGAACCTTCAAGCGGAATTTGAAAACCCATCTGTTCAGAACTGCTTACAGCAATGACCCCGCTTCCACTTCACCAACATGGAGGCTGCTGCAACACCCGAATCTACTGTCTCTTTCCCCATTATCCTGCAAAATGTAAGGCCGCAAGGGCAGGGTCCTCTCCCGTCTGCACCTGTCTGTCACTATTAGTCTGTTCATTGTAATTTCTATTTTGTTATGTATGTAAGGCTACTTTCACACATCAGGTTTTCGGCGTCAGGCGCGATCCGGCGTCGTGCCGGAACGCCGGATCCGGCAAATGTTTCGTAAAACCGGATGTGACGGATCCGGTTTTCTGCCGGATCTGTCTTTTTCTTGACAGACAAAACCGGATCCGTCTCATCCGGTTCATCCGTTTTTCTATCCGTTTTTCGACGGATTACGCCGGATCCGGTTTTTAAAATTGACCCTTGTGGCCTTCCGAACGGGATTGGCTACTGGAAAACTATATATAGCATGTTCCTACAGCCCTTCTTTGACAGGTTGTAGAGGAGAAAGTGCAGGTTGGAGAGAAGAGCAAGTTACTGGCGAAGATGGATGTTGTCATTGGAAATATTTTGAAGAATTTGGCGGATTTTACAGCGGAGGCAAATCGTTTGAGGGTGATTGTTCTGGAGAAGGAGAGAGCGAGACAGCAGCGCATCAGGCATCGTAGACGACGTTTGTGGATCCACCCCATCACAGCCAAGAGAATGACGCGTGGGGTCTATTCTACACTATGCATGGACCTTCGACGAAACCCGGATACATTTTTTGGATATGTTAGGATGAAAATGGAGAATTTTGATTACTTGGTGGAGCGCATTGCACACCTCATAAGAAAAGCGGACACCTATTGCCGCTTCTCTGTTTCACCCGCAGAGCGTCTGATGGTGACTTTAAGGTAAGCCACATTTATTGGATGTGATCGCATCAGAGCACACTTTCACTGCAATCTTGTTGGTGGTAGTTTGTATCTCCAAGTGTTATAGGTCAGTTTTGGTATGTAATGCTGTGATTTAAAACTAATTTATTGTTTTTTAATTCCCCACAGATTTCTTGCAACTGGAGAATCCCTTTCGTCACTGCATTTCCAGTACAGACTCGGGATTTCCACCATATCTGGAATTGTGAAGTACACATGCCGTGCACTGTGGGACTCCTTAGCTGAAGAGTTTTTACCAGAGCCCACAACAGAGAGGTGGATTGAAATTGCTGACAAGTTTCAACAGATATGTCAGTTTCCAAACTGCTTGGGCGCTGTGGACGGGAAACATATCCGCATTGTAAAGCCAGCCGGATCGGGATCGGAATATTTCAATTACAAGAAATATTTTTCAATTGTCCTCATGGCCATCGCTGACGCGGAATACAAATTTATTGCGGTTGATATTGGGGCCTATGGCCGCTCCAATGACTCTCAAGTTTTCAAACTGTCTGCCATGGGGCGTAAACTGTATGGAAACACCTTCCAGTTCCCACCACCTAGACCGCTGCCGCAAACATCTGGTCCACCTATGCCATTTGTCTGTGTAGGGGATGAAGCCTTCCAGCTGTCAGAACACCTTTTGAAACCGTACTCTAGCAGAGGATTGACAAGACCAAAACGCATTTTTAATTACCGCCTCACAAGAGCAAGAAGAATGGTTGAATGTACCTTTGGTATTCTGACAGCCAAATGGCGGGTCCTATTGACTGCGATCAACCTCAAGACAGAAACTGTGGACGAGGTGATCAAAGCGTGCGTGGTACTCCACAATTTTGTTATCTGCAAGGAACCCATTTACATTGAGGACACCTCTGAAGAAACCACCTTGCAAGATTACCATGACATTACCACTAGAAGTTCTGTGACGGTTTCAGTAATGAGGGACAATTTTGCACTATACTTTATGTCACCTCAAGGCAGAGTACACTGGCAGGATGACAGAGTGTGAAAGATTTGTGCCCAACCAAACTTGTGTACCTTCTGTACCAACAGTATATACCTTTGCCAACCAAAGTTGGCTATCTTGTCATGGTCTCTATTTTTAGCTTTAGGCCACAGGTGTGTACCTGGTTGTGTTTTATGCAAAGTATTTCACCTTTTAACAAAAGTTGTGTACATTGTTAGGAAATCACCAACAATAAACACAACTTTTTAGGTGAAATACTTTGCTTCAAACACAACCAGGAACACAACTGTGGCAAAAAGCTAAAATTTACCCACAGTTATATACCTAGTTTTGAATACCATTTCACCTTTTAAATACCCTGTATTTAACCTTTTTCGCCGCAGAAAGAAATGACAGACAACCAGTGTAAAATAATTTAACTTTTATTGAAAAATGTTTTTTTTAGTAAACTTTTTTAAAATTTTAATAAACTTGTTTAATAAAACTTTGAAACTATAAAACTGAAACCATAAAACTGGTCATTTTTATTTAAATACACACATTATAAATCTGTGTAGTGTGTGGTGGAAATACTGCTGTAGGGGCTGCGGGACACTTCGACACTGGGAGTGTGGAGAGAGGACTGGGATCGTGGTGGGGAAGGAACAGTTAGAGGTGAAGGTGTGGAAAAAACTACAGAATGGGTGGACATGTGGGAAGCAGAAGAGGTGGTGGGTGGTGGAGTGGAGGGTTGGGCAGGGACTGTAGGAGCAGATGATGTTGATGGCAAGTTGTATGGGGAAGGACTTTGGTACGGGGCAGGTTGCTGGAAGTGGGGAGATGTCTGGTACGGGGCAGGTTGCTGGAAGTGGGGAGATGTCTGGTACGGGGCAGGTTGCTGGAAGTGGGGAGATGTCTGGTACGGGGCAGGTTGCTGGAAGTGGGGAGATGTCTGGTACTGGGGAGGTTGCTGGTACTGGGGAGTTTGCAGGTACTGTGGAGGTTGCTGGTACTGGGGAGGTTGCTGGTGCTGGGGAGGTTGCTGGTGCTGGAGAGGTGGATGGTGCTGGGGAGGTGGATGGTGCTGGGGAGGTGGATGGTGCTGGGGAGGTGGATGGTATGTAATAGGAGGGGGAGGATGGAAAGTGGCTGGAGGTGGATGGTATGTAATAGGAGGGGGAGGATGGAAAGTGGCTGGAGGGGGTGTAGATGTAATAGGAGGGGGAGGATGGAAAGTGGCTGGAGGGGGTGTAGATGTAATAGGAGGGGGAGGATGGAAAGTGGCTGGAGGGGGTGCAGGTGGAGGAACTACTGTGGTGGGAGGAGGAGGTTGGGAGGTAACTTGCTGGAGAGCAGCGTGGCATGAATGCATTACATGCATCTGCTGGGCAGGAGAGAGCGTTTCCATGCGCTCCACAACAGACCTGAAAAAGGTGTGGTTTGGCGAAGATCTTGCTTCTGAATGCATGGTTTGCAGAAGTGTCTTCACCTCCAGAATGCTGGAGTTGATCTGCTGATAGCCTGCGGAGATTTGCTCTGACAAGACTTTTAGACAGTTCTGGAAAGATGCATTCAGATGCAAGAACTCTGGCGCATAAGTCTTTTCCTGACCCCTCTGCCGCTGCCGCCCAGTACCCGCAGGTGTACTAGAGGTGGCAGGGGCAGAAGGGTGGGGTAAAGGGAAAGCGATCTCCTCACCAGCAGCTTCATGTAATGTAGGCGGCCACGATGCTCCTGTGCTGGTGGATGGGACAGATGGGTCGAATGTGTGGGAAGGCTGGGAAGGTGCAGATGTACCGGGGCGGTCGAAGTGTCCCTCGGTGCCGGTCTCCTCAGGGATCGCCTCAGAAGGGTCCAATCGTGCAGGCTCCCGAGTGCTGCTCACCGTGCTGTGGAATAAAGAGAAAAAAAAACAATTAAAATACTGACATGGTATGGCCCTGGCTGAAAAAAAAATTTACATCTAACATTTTTTTTCACATGTGGTGTGTAATATTTACCTTCTAGTGACCATTGTTTCCCGGAGGAACGACAGGGCTTCTGCGTACTTGTACTTGCTCCTGCGTCCTCCAGATCCACTCGGGGCCCGCATCTCTTTATTGAACTCCTTCTTGAAACGATCCCTCACAGACCGCCACCGATTCACAATTCTGTTCCCTGAAACGAGAAAGGACAAAGTGGTTAGTGTACAACATCAGTGTTTCCCAAACTCCAGTCCTCATGGTCCCCAGGGGTCATGTTTTCAGGATTTCCATAGTAAATAGAAATCCTGAACACATGATCCGTGGGGACCACGAGGACTGGAGTTCGGGAAACACTGGTTTACATCAAGCAACCGGTACTGTATATACTTACGCTCTGTAATCTGGGCCCGAACATCGAGGTCCTCCCAGCGGCCCACAAGGAGCGAACAGATTTCCTCCCAGAGTTGTCGGGTAACGATAAGGTCAGCGTGGCGGCGGTCAGCCATATTCCAGAGCGGCTCCCTTTCTCTGACGAGATCGATGAGGTGGTCCACATCGAGTCCTCCATCCTCACCGTCAGAGTCGGGAGCATGCTGTGAAGGCTGTTAAAGAAAAAGACAAAAATAACATAATTAGCCTCCACATAAGAAATGAAATAAAAAGTGCAAAAAAACAAAGCAAAAATATTTATACTTACACGCTGGTGACCGCCGCGTTGCTGTCGCCGACGACCCTGGGAGGCACTGCGAGGACCTCTTGGCCGAGCACCAGATTGGGAAGACTAGAGAAGAAAACAAAAAATGTTATGTCTTTGGATGTAGGCATTTGTTTGCTGTGTGTGGTCTGCAGAACATTGTTTTCTATGTGTTGTGTGTAGTGTGATGTTGTGTTTCTGCGTTTGATGCAAAAAACTTACCAATTGTGAGCCCACTCCAGGTGTCTGTCCACCCCTTCCTTCTTCTTCTGGGAGCTCCTCTTCATCTTGTGATTCCTGTTTTGAAATAAAAGGCAATGAATAGACATATATTACAGAGAAGATGGATTTTGGAAATAAAAACTTACCGTCAAACGCTGACGATGCGAGGGAGGGCTCCCAGAAGATGATGTGCTGTCTTCCTGGTGGCCACACTCCATGCCTGTGGGTGGTGTTCCAGCTGCTGCCATTGCTGCTGCTGCTGCTGCATCTATTGGGCGGCTGTTGAATAAAGAGAAACAAAGGGCCAATGAATATCTTGATATTCAATAGCCCTAGTTTGGAGGAATGGGGGATTTGATAATTACCGTCTCTCATCTGCTGCTGGCCTCCCCTCCTCAGCATGTTCCATTTGCTGCTCCATTTGGGGTGGTGGTGGTGCTGATGGTGCTGCAGTGGTCTCCTGCCTTCTCCTGCTTCGCTTGGTTGCTTTCTTGGGTGGCATGTTGGGTGTGGCTGTGGGTCCCACTGTCTTGCTTTTATATATGTCTTGTGGGCAGAGCTACTGAGCATGCTCAGACCAAAAAACCGGATCCGGCGCATTGCGGCGCTCATAGGCTTTCATTGTGTGAAAAAGCCGGACGCGCCGGATCCGGCGTGTCCGGCTTTTTCGCCGGAGACAAAAAACGTTACAGTAGCCGTTTTTTCCAGACGCCGGATCGCGACACATTGCCGGATCCGGCGAAAACCGGATGAAACGCATGGCCATCCGGCGCGATCCGGCGCAAATGCAAGTCAATGGGGGGGAAACCGGATCCGGCATTGCATTTCGCCGGATCCGGTTTCTGTCAAAAGCGCCGGATCGCGCCTGACGCCGAAAACCTGATGTGTGAAAGAGGCCTAACCTCTCCTCAACCCCAGCCAGAGGAGTCATCAAAAGCAGAAGAGACTGCTGCATGACTTGGGGCTCAGACTGCTTACCTGATTTCCAATCGGGTGAGGTGGAAGTCATTTTCCTATCCACATTTGTTTGCAGGGCACTTGTCCCGCTCTTACCCCCCATTTGGCTTCCTTTTACAGCCCCCTAGCCCTTACTAAGACCATTTTACAGCCATTTTTACGCACCAAAGTTCGGGTCCCCATTAACTTCTAATGGGTTCGGGGTCAAGTTCGGTTGAGCTTTTAACTTTTGCTTCGTCGAACACGGCGAATCCAAACATCCATGAGTCGCCACTACTGATGACAGATTACCTATAGTTAAAATGTGTCAGCAGACAATGTTAAATCAGGTTTTTGTGTAAAACATATAAATTGTGTTAAACATATAAAGCATTGCAAAAATAATTAAATTTATATATATATATAACTTTTATTTTTTTGCAACTTTTTTTTTGAAAATCCTAATTAGTTTTTAAACTAAAAATGAGAAATCTTGCCATTTTAACCCTGACTTGGGTCATTTACTCATACTAAACTGTTGCTTAAGAAAGTGTCCACGTACATTAGCAGCAATACACTGAGTCAAAAGCCAAGTTTTTGTACTCAAGCATCTAATGAGCATGTGCAAAGGTCATTGTGAAGTGAGGAGGACTAGGGGCAGCTGTGGTGGAGCCCAAATTATCTGCTCTGCTCTGAAGCTTTAACTGAGACATGCAGCCGAGGGGACTCGAGCATATTATTCGAGCACGCCGAGGACACTCGGTTAGCACCCGAGCATGCTCAGATAACGCCTTATCCAAATACGTTCACGCATCCCTAATAATAAACCTAAAAGTAGTCATAATGATCATACATTTAACCCCATTGCTCCTCATTTTGGAGTTCATCCGTTCATCCACTGTCTATAAAACAAGGTTTTATGCTTGCACAGCATACAACACGCACATAAAGCAACTTGACCCTATCAATTTACATACATTATGGGATTTTTTGCTATCTCTCCAGAACCAGCAAACAGCCCTCTCTTATCTCAGAGAGACCCTCATTTGTAATTTCTTGCTGAGTCCACCCACTGTCATTGTTTGTGTAATTCTCTCCAATAATAGACCCTACCCTAATAAAAGCTGAATTACATAAAGGTTACGTGCCTGACCCGCAGCAGATTATCTCTCCTCTCTCACTTATTACCACATCTCTAATTCTATAATTGATTTTAGAATTCATTTCTTCCTCCGTATCCGAGTGCTACACATAAATCGGATATTATATGGAGGGTGGTATGGAAATAGAAGACAATAAATTATTTTACATTCTATTTCATTTTCTTTCACTGGCACTATAGAATTAGGATTGTTATTAACCCCGTAATAGTATAATTTTGAGATTTACTTTTTTTTCTAAACTTTTTACATTTTTTTTTTTTTTGTGATTTTTCCATTTAATTTTTTTTTTTCTTTATTCCATCGGCAATATTGCCTGTATGAATAACGGTAGCGACGTCGCTTCAGTTTCCGTTATAAGAGCGAGTACTCATAGGAATTCTGTGACAGTAGAAATACACTGTGTTCCAAATTATTATGCAAATGATATTTTTCTACGATTTTCCTAAAAAGTCAGTACAAATGACAGTCAGTCTAATAAAAGTCATCACCTGTTAGAGTATACATCAAATTTTATTGAAGAAACCTCCCAATGATATCAGTATAATCTCCAAAATGAATAAAAACTCAAATTGCACTGTTCCAAATTATTAGGCACAGTAGAATTTCTAAACATTTGATCTGTTATAAAGAACTGAAAATGTTCATTTGTGGAATTTGCAGCATTAGGAGGTCACATTCACCGAACAAAAAAGCTATTTAACTCCAAAACATCCTAACAGGCCAAGTTACATGTTAACATGGGAACCCTTCTGTGACATCACCTTCACAATTCTTGCATCCATTGAACTTGGGAGTTTTTGGAGAGTTTCTGCTTGTATTTCTTTGCATGAAGTCGGAATAGCCTCCCAGAGCTGCTGTTTTGATGTGAACTGCCTCCCACCCTCATAGATCTTTTGCTTGATGATACTCCAAAAGTTCTCTACAGGGTTGAGGTCAGGGGAAGATGGTGGCCACGCCATGAGTTTATCTCCTTTTATGCCCATAGCAGTCAATGACTCAGAGGTATTCTTTGCAGCATGAGATGGTGCATTGTCATGCATGAAGAGGATTTTGCTCCTGAAGGCACATTTCTGCTTTTTATACCATGGAAGACAGCTGTCAGTCAGAAACTCTATATACTTTGCAGAGGTCATTTTCACACCTTCAGGAACCTTAAAGGGCCCCATCAGCTGTTTCCCCATGATTCCGGCCCAAAACATGACTCCTCCTCCTCCTTGCTAAAGTCGCAGCCTTGCTGGGACATAGTGGCCTTCCACCAACCATCAATCTGGACCATCCAGGGTTGCTCAACACTCATCACTAAAAAAGACTGTGTGAAAAATAGTCTTCATGTATGTCTGGACCCACTGCTACAATTTCTGCTTGTGAACACTTTTTAGGGGTGGCCGAATAGTAGGTTTATGCACCACAGCAAGCCTTTGAAGGATCCTACACCATGAGGTTCGAGGGACTCCAGAGGCACCAGCAGCTTTAAATATCTGTTTGCTGGTTTGTAATGGCTTTTTAGCAGCTGCTCTCTTAATCCGATGAACTTGCCTGGCAGAAACCTTCCTCGTTCTGCCTTTCTCCGCACAAACATGTCTGAGCTCAGAATCAACCACAAATCTCTTAACAGTACGATGGTCACGTTTAAATTTTTGGGAAATATCTAATGTTTTCATCTCTTGACCAAGGCATTGCACTATTTGATGCTTTTCAGCAGCAGAGAGGTCCTTTTTCTTTCCTAAATTCCATGAACCCTGTGCCCTGCTTAATAATGTGGAACATCATTCTTAAGTAGTTTTCCTTTAATTGGGCTCACCTGGTAAACTAATTATCACAGGAATTTGAGATTGATTTCAGTGATCCAAAGAGCCCTGATACACAATAGCATCTATGAGTTTATTTGAAAAACAAAAAAATACATCTTTATGACACTTAAATCCAATTTGCATAATAATTTGGAACGCAGTGTAGTAAAAGAACTTTTACACATTGAGGTTGTCTGGATGTCTCTTACAGGCATCAAACCCATAGATAGGTAAAAAAAAAAAAAGTTCATTAGTAGAGTTGAGCGACTTTTGGTTTTTTAGGGTCGCGTTTCGTTTCGTGAAACCCGACTTTTCCAAAAGTCGGGTCGAGCAAGATCGTCCGATTATAGGGAAAAGTCGGGGTCGTCCCGAAACACGAAACCCAATGTAAGTGAAAGGGGAATAAAAGTCGGCAGTGAGAGGAGGACAGGAAACACACCTACAGTGCCCATTTGAATGCCAAAAGCATCAATTCTTCTTTCTTAAGCTTGTCAACCTTAATTAACTTCATAATACAAGTTACGCACTGAAAAATGGGGGTTATTTGGCTACAAACTGTGGGGGAGGAGGGCTGGCTCCAGGTTTTCATGTGCCCTGGGCGAAAGAGCGCCCCTTTAACACATACCACAACTCATCATGCTCCGATACGGCAGAGAAATAGCGGTATAGTACAATGAAAAATACCTCACTTTTTACATCTCATGACGAGGCCCATCTATTTCTCCATACAAAATCATTGGTCCCATATAATGTTTGAAACAGTATATGATGAGCTCCACATAATGCTACAGTATATGTTGGTCCCCATGGATGAAGCTCCACTGTCTTATGGGCCCAAATAATGCTCCAAACATAATGGGCCCCATTTCTAATGCTCTAGTGTATAATGGGCCCTGTAAATGCTGCTCCAGTGTCTGATGTCCACCTTTGGAATGTTCCAGTGTATGGTGGGCCCCATCTATCATTCTCCAGAGTATAGTGCTCCCCAAAAATTGCTGTCCCAACATTGAAAACAATCAAATAAGTCTCCTCGCTAGGGAATCCCTGTACTTGTCTGGACAGGTGCTGTAGCTTGCTTAACAGCTCGCCAGCCGTTCTCACGCCCAGTATGGATTACACGTGATTGCACAAAGGTGAGAAAGGGTACCGTATCCCCAGATAACATGTATGGATAGCGTACACATTCAAAATATATGTCTCAGGAGGCAGGCTCAGACGGTGTTAGGCCCAGTATGGATTGCACGTGATTGCACAAAGGTTAGAAAGGGTACCGTATCCCCGGATAACATGTATGGATAGCGTACACATTCAAAATATATGTCTATACAGCATGAGGCAGGCTCAGACGGTGTTAGGCCCAGTATGGATTGCTCGTGATTGCACAAAGGTTAGAAAGGGTACCGTATCACCGGATAACATGTATGGATAGCGTACACATTCAAAATATATGTCTATACAGCATGAGGCAGGCTCAGACGGTGTTAGGCCCAGTATGGATTGCACGTGATTGCACAAAGATTAGAAAGGGTACCGTATCCCTGGATAACATGTATGGATAGCGTACACATTCAAAATATATGTCTCAGGAGGCAGGTTCAGATGGTGTTAGGCCCAGTATGGATTGCACGTGATTGCACAAAGGTTAGAAAGGGTACCGTATCCCCGGATAACATGTATGGATAGCGTACACATTCAAAACATATGTCTATACAGCATGAGGCAGGCTCAGACGGTGTTAGGCCCAGTATGGATTGCACGTGATTGCACAAAGGTTAGAAAGGGTACCGTATCACCGGATAACATGTATGGATAGCGTACACATTCAAAATATATGTCTATACAGCATGAGGCAGGCTCAGACGGTGTTAGGCCCAGTATGGATTGCACGTGATTGCACAAAGGTTAGAAAGGGTACCGTATCCCTGGATAATATGTATGGATAGCGTACACATTCAAAATATATGTCTATACAGCATGAGGCAGGCTCAGACGGTGTTAGGCCCAGTATGGATTGCACGTGATTGCACAAAGGTTAGAAAGGGTACCGTATCCCTGGATAATATGTATGGATAGCGTACACATTCAAAATATATGTCTCAGGAGGCAGGCTCAGACGGTGTTAGGCCCAGTATGGATTGCACGTGATTGCACAAAGGTTAGAAAGGGTACCGTATCCCCGGATAACATGTATGGATAGCGTACACATTCAAAATATATGTCTATACAGCATGACGCAGGCTCAGACGGTGTTAGGCCCAGTATGGATTGCACGTGATTGCACAAAGGTTAGAAAGAGTACCGTATCACCGGATAACATGTATGGATAGCGTACACATTCAAAATATATGTCTATACAGCATGAGGCAGGCTCAGACGGTGTTAGGCCCAGTATGGATTGCACGTGATTGCACAAAGGTTAGAAAGGGTACCGTATCCCTGGATAACATGTATGGATAGCGTACACATTCAAAATATATGTCTATACAGCATGAGGCAGGCTCAGACGGTGTTAGGCCCAGTATGGATTGCACGTGATTGCACAAAGGTTAGAAAGGGTACCGTATCACCGGATAACATGTATGGATAGCGTACACATTCAAAATATATGTCTATACAGCATGAGGCAGGCTCAGACGGTGTTAGGCCCAGTATGGATTGCACGTGATTGCACAAAGGTTAGAAAGGGTACCGTATCCCTGGATAACATGTATGGATAGCGTACACATTCAAAATATATGTCTCAGGAGGCAGGCTCAGACGGTGTCAGGCACAGTATGGATTTGACGGCCCAGATTACACAGCGGAGGAGCAGGGAGAGGTAAAGATTGCAAATGCTGGGGCCCTGCCCAAGCAAGGGGGGCCCACTCGTGGGCGTCGGTACTGGCACTGGGCCCCTCATAGTACAGCGGTGTGTCTGACGGCGGGTGTGCACCACCACCGTCAGAGACACTTGATTGCACTATGAGGGACCCTGTGACAGTGCCCGCGCCCAAGAGTCGGCCTACCCACCTGTCCAGGGCAACGGCACTCGCACGGTGTCGTGCGGTAGGTGGTGACCCCGGCCATGGGGGGGAGGCAGCACAGTTAGGGAGTTTTAGAAAGTGGCATATGTTGATGTTGGACATTCAGCTGATGCAAAAGGCGAAATAGGTGAAGTACCAGGAAGAGGTGGACCAAAGCAAGCCATTTTTCTGTCACCCTATGTGTCATCAGGGGAAGGTGGGACAAAATCCTTGGAAACCCATGCGTGGTTCATTTTAATGAAGGTTAGATCATCCACATTTTGGGTTGACAGACGGGTCCTTTTTTCTGTCAGGATTGATCCAGCTGCACTGAAGACTCTTTCCGATAGCACACTTGCAGCTGGGCAAGCGAGCTCCTGTGAGGCATATTGGGCCAATTCAGGCCAGGTGTCCAGTTTAGCGGCCCAATAGTCAAAGGGGAATGACCTGTGTGGGAGAACATCGATATGGGAGGAAAAGTAGTTTGTAACCATAGTTGACAACTGCTGTCTCCTGTCACTTTCCATCGATGCAGTATTACCAGTTGTGTGAGCGGTATTTGAAAAATCAGTCCACAACATTGACATGAAACCCCTGTCTCCAACGCCACTTCTGCTGTGTGCACCACGAACACCTCTGCCAAGCTGCCCCCGGCCCGTACGGCCTCGTGTGAGAACCATCACCGCTGCTGTGTGCTGGGAATGCCTCAAGCAACCGATTTACCAGAGTTGCTTGTTTATTAGCCAATATTAGGTCAAGGTTCTCCTGTGGCATGATGTTTTGTAATTTGCCTTTATAGCGTGGATCCAGGATGCTGGCCAACCAGTAGTCGTCATCGTTCATCATTTTGGCAATGCGGGGGTCCCTTTTTAGGATCCGCAAGGCATAATCTGACATGTGGGCCAATGTTCCCGGTGTCAATGATGCACTGCGAGTGCTGGGTGGAGGAGCACTTTCTGGCAAATCCACATCCCTCCAGTCACGCACAAACCCTGTACCAGACCTTGCCACGCCAACATTTTCACTTGCCCCACGAGATGCATCCTCCTCCCCTAAGTAATCATCCCCATCATCATCCTCCTCCTCCTCTTCTTCCTCCACCTCGTCCAGGAGAGGTCCCTGAGCAGACAATGGCTGAATGTCATCAAGGATTCCCTCCTCCTCTTCCTCCTCATCAACATTGGCTGCAGACGCCTGCTCCATAAGGTGCGTCAAAGTTTGCATGAGCAGACGCATAAGTGGGATGCTCATGCTTAGGATGGCGTCGTCTGCGCTTACCAGCTGTGACCAAAGTGACGAGAGGATAAGGGAGATTTTGAATATCTGCACACACTTTTGGACAGTGGACACTTTTGGATTGTGTGAGGCCCACTGATATCTGAGCGCTATGTGACAGGCTCGATGGCACTGCTGTGACAAAAGTGACTAGAGGATAAGGGAGATTTTGAATATCTGCACACACTTTTGGACACTGGACACTTTTGGATTGTGTGAGGCCCACTGATATCTGAGCGCTATGTGACAGGCTCGATGGCACTGCTGTGACAAAAGTGACTAGAGGATAAGGGAGATTTTGAATATCTGCACACACTTTTGGACACTGGACACTTTTGGATTGTGTGAGGCCCACTGATATCTCAGCGCTATGTGACAGGCTCGATGGCACTGCTGTGACAAAAGTGACTAGAGGATAAGGGAGATTTTGAATTTCTGCACACACTTGTGGACAGTGGACACTTTTGGATTGTGTGAGGCCCACTGATATCTGAGCGCTATGTGACAGGCTCGATGGCACAGCTGTGACCAAAGTGACGAGAGGATAAGGGAGATTTTGAATATCTGCACACACTTTTGGACAGTGGACACATTTGGATTGTGTGAGGCCCACTGATATCTGAGCGCTATGTGACAGGCTCGATGGCACTGCTGTGACAAAAGTGACTAGAGGATAAGGGAGATTTTGAATATCTGCACACACTTTTGGACACTGGACACTTTTGGATTGTGTGAGGCCCACTGATATCTCAGCGCTATGTGACAGGCTCGATGGCACTGCTGTGACAAAAGTGACTAGAGGATAAGGGAGATTTTGAATATCTGCACACACTTTTGGACACTGGACACTTTTGGATTGTGTGAGGCCCACTGATATCTGAGCTCTATGTGACAGGCTCGATGGCACTGCTGTGACAAAAGTGACTAGAGGATAAGGGAGATTTTGAATATCTGCACACACTTGTGGACAGTGGACACTTTTGGATTGTGTGAGGCCCACTGATATCTGAGCGCTATGTGACAGGCTCGATGGCACAGCTGTGACCAAAGTGACGAGAGGATAAGGGAGATTTTGAATATCTGCACACACTTTTGGACAGTGGACACTTTTGGATTGTGTGAGGCCCACTGATATCTGAGCGCTATGTGACAGGCTCGATGGCACTGCTGTGACAAAAGTGACTAGAGGATAAGGGAGATTTTGAATATCTGCACACACTTTTGGACACTGGACACTTTTGGATTGTGTGAGGCCCACTGATATCTGAGCGCTATGTGACAGGCTCGATGGCACTGCTGTGACAAAAGTGACTAGAGGATAAGGGAGATTTTGAATTTCTGCACACACTTGTGGACAGTGGACACTTTTGGATTGTGTGAGGCCCACTGATATCTCAGCGCTATGTGACAGGCTCGATGGCACTGCTGTGACAAAAGTGACTAGAGGATAAGGGAGATTTTGAATTTCTGCACACACTTGTGAACAGTGGACACTTTTGGATTGTGTGAGGCCCACTGATATCTGAGCGCTATGTGACAGGCTCGATGGCACAGCTGTGACAAAAGTGACTAGAGGATAAGGGAGATTTTGAATTTCTGCACACACTTGTGGACAGTGGACACTTTTGGATTGTGTGAGGCCCACTGATATCTGAGCGCTATGTGACAGGCTCGATGGCACTGCTGTGACAAAAGTGACTAGAGGATAAGGGAGATTTTGAATATCTGCACACACTTTTGGACACTGGACACTTTTGGATTGTGTGAGGCCCACTGATATCTCAGCGCTATGTGACAGGCTCGATGGCACTGCTGTGACAAAAGTGACTAGAGGATAAGGGAGATTTTGAATTTCTGCACACACTTGTGGACAGTGGACACTTTTGGATTGTGTGAGGCCCACTGATATCTGAGCGCTATGTGACAGGCTCGATGGCACTGCTGTGACAAAAGTGACTAGAGGATAAGGGAGATTTTGAATTTCTGCACACACTTGTGGACAGTGGACACTTTTGGATTGTGTGAGGCCCACTGATATCTGAGCGCTATGTGACAGGCTCGATGGCACAGCTGTGACAAAAGTGACTAGAGGATAAGGGAGATTTTGAATTTCTGCACACACTTGTGGACAGTGGACACTTTTGGATTGTGTGAGGCCCACTGATATCTGAGCGCTATGTGACAGGCTCGATGGCACAGCTGTGACAAAAGTGACTAGAGGATAAGGGAGATTTTGAATTTCTGCACACACTTTTGGACACTGGACACTTTTGGATTGTGTGAGGCCCACTGATATCTCAGCGCTATGTGACAGGCTCGATGGCACTGCTGTGACAAAAGTGACTAGAGGATAAGGGAGATTTTGAATTTCTGCACACACTTGTGGACAGTGGACACTTTTGGATTGTGTGAGGCCCACTGATATCTGAGCGCTATGTGACATTCTCGATGGCACTGCTGTGACAAAAGTGACTAGAGGATAAGGGAGATTTTGAATATCTGCACACACTTTTGGACACTGGACACTTTTGGATTGTGTGAGGCCCACTGATATCTCAGCGCTATGTGACAGGCTCGATGGCACTGCTGTGACAAAAGTGACTAGAGGATAAGGGAGATTTTGAATCTCTGCACACACTTTTGGACACTGGACACTTTTGGATTGTGTGAGGCCCAATGAATATCTGAGCGCTATGTGACAGGCTCGATGGCACAGCTGTGACAAAAGTGACTAGAGGATAAGGGAGATTGGATTGCTTTTAAAAAAGCAGTTTGCGGAGCAGTGGGTAAACAGCAATGCCAGCCTGTCAGGAAGCCTTAGAAGGCAGCCCAACAACCAACACCACTGATACACCACTATATAGCCTCCCCTTGCACTGCACACACAGTGACTGGTGTGTTGTGCAGGCCAAATTGCTAGCAGCAGAAGCAGTTTTTTTTCTTCTCAGCAGGACAAAAAAAAAAAATTGGGATTGCTTTTAAAAAAGCAGTTTGCGGAGCAGTGGGTAAACAGCAATGCCAGCCTGTCAGGAAGCCTTAAAAGGCAGCCCAACAACCAACACCACTGATACACCACTATATAGCCTCCCCTTGCACTGCACACACAGTGACTGGTGTGTTGTGCAGGCCAAATCGCTAGCAGCAGAAGCAGTTTATTTGTCTTCTTCCCTGCCTAACGCTCTCCCTACAGAATCAGCAGCAACCTCTCCCTATACTAAGATCGGCAGAAGTAAGATGGCGGTCGGCGTGCACGCCCTTTTATACCCCCTGTGACGCCCACCAAAGCAAGCAAATCACTTGCATGCCCTTCTGAAAGATGGTGGTGACCCGTGCCTATGTCATCACGTTGCCCACAGTGTCCGTGGATCCTGATTGGCTGAAAAAGAGCGCAAAACAAACTTTTGAAACGCGACTTTGGCGCGTAAGTCGCCGACTTCGTGGCCGACCTCATCCTAGGGTCGGGTTTCATTTCATGAAACCCGACTTTGCCAAAAGTCGGCGACTTTTGAATTTTTTCGACCCGTTTCGCTCAACTCTATTCATTAGTAACTGCCCGCAAGAAGTACTGTAATAGGCAGGAGATAAGGCTTGGTGGAAACAGATGGAGCATTGGACTTGACAGTTACTACTCCGGATGAGGCACAGAAGCGTGTTGGTTCTCACAAGTCACAAACAAGTCTTAGTAGTGCCATGCAATGTTCACAGATGGCTCAGTGGTTAGGTCTGCAGCGCTGGGGTCCTGGGTTCAAATCCCACCAAGGACAGCATCTGCCGGAGTTTGTACAGGTTTTCTCCCACACTCCAAAGACATGCTGATAGGGATTTTAGATTGTGAACCCCAATGTAGACAGTGCAGATAATGCCTTCAAAGTGAGCATAATTAATCACTAGAAGATGGTGGTGAGTGCTAGAGATGAGCGAGTTTTTTCAGATCAGAATCGAACGTTGTTTTTGCAATATTTGTCAGACACAGCCGAACGTCATTAGAGTCAATGGAGTAGAAATTACCGAATATGTTCGGAACCGATCATAAGACAAACATTCGGCACGAATATGTCAAAATCAGATTCGGGGATAAAATCCGAACAAATTCGCTCATCTCTAGTGAGTAGCCCTTTTACAACCTTGTGGTTCACATATCTCCAATGGTCCACGATCAATTGTTAGATGACTCACTTCTCTGACACCGGCCAGTCCTCGCAATCAGCCTACAGGTAGATTCACTTCTCCAAATGCCAAGGACTCCTTACTCCGTCCACTTTGTTCAGGCCACTTTTCTTACTCTGGCTTTTGGCAGAAGGTACTCAACATGTAATGGTTGATTCAGTACAAAAGTGTAAGGAGGCCTGGATGCCTTTCTTGATAAATATAACATTACAGGTTATGAATACTAGATACTAGATTCTGGAGGTGATAGATACACTGATCCAGGGAACTAGTCTGATTGCCTTATCTGGAGTCCGCAAGTATTTTTTTTCCTAATATGGAGTACTGTAGTTAGTTTCTGCTTCATGGTGCTTTAGCTCCTGATTATAAAGCATGGGAGCTAATGTGGGGGCGTTTTTGCGCATAAATGCGCATGCATTTTTTTCCCCTATACTTAACATGGGTGCGCATTGTCATGCGTTTGTACGCGTTTGTATGCGCATGCGTTTTTTTGTAGTGTGCGCCCGGGCGCACAAAATGCATCCTGTTGCATTTTTTGTGCGTTCGACCTGTCTCAAAAAAACGCATGTGCACGGAATGCGCATGCAATTCACCCCAAAAACACATTAAAGTCTATGGAAGCGCTGATGGTCATGCACACGTCAGCACAAAAAAAGCATGCTTTTTTTGCAAAAACAAGAAAACGCCTGAAACCGCATGATGCATTTTTTATGCGCGTTTGCACTGCACACGCAGCGCATAAAAACGCAAGTGTGAAAGTAGCCATAGTGTCACAGAGGTGGCATTACTATGTGGGAGCACATACGTCATCAGTGGCTCAATTATGGGGTTATCAGCAAGATGAGGGGTTTGTGCAGGTTGGGAATAGATGGGGACGGGGCTGGAAATGCGAGAAATCTAATGTGTCCTTGTTGTAATCTCTGCAGCCGAGTCCTGGCTGGAGAAGTTGTCATTGTCGGTCTGTGCCAGATGGAAAAGACTGTAAAATTGAACGACTCCATCAGAAAGAATGTCAGTTGTATGTCACATCCATAACTGTACTGTAATCTCTTACATCTTCTGCAGCACTGGGGTGGGAGGTAAATTTGCACTGGGCATCAGTCAGAAGTAGACTGGCCCTGACCGTGAACGTTTATGTATCATTCATGACCCAGGTATGATTGCCACCCCTGCCCTTTCTATAGCCATGCCCCCGAGGATCGACCAATATTTGTAATTATATAGTCAGAATGCAGTTTGTGAACATTTGGAAGAAACAGCTGCCTCAGACTCTTTATGCATCTCTTCTAATTTAAGAATTACCCAAGGCATACATGGCCCCAACACAGAACTGTTATCGACTTGTGGAACACTTTAAAGTACAAAATGGGTCAAGGTCTTTTTCAGGTCAGATCCCTGGGAACTCAATTTACTAAGAGCCTGAATGATCCAAAGGTTAAGTCTTACACCAAGAGGCTATTCTGTCCATAGACATAATTGGAAGAACAAAGTCAATACCTGTAGCGTTTCTTGCTACGCAATCTCCCCATGATCTTTTCCAATGTAGATTAATTAAGTGTTATCAATTAATGGTCTGTTTAGAGTAAAGATCTTCCTGGTCGGTGCTCGAAATGGGTGTCACTATAAGCAAGACCTCAAAGGAGAGCGCAGGTCACCTCTAGATTACGGAAATCAGATTCAACAGTAGAAAGTAGACACATTGTGACTGAGGATGCGCTGGTGCCTTAATATCAACGAACAAGACTCAAATTGTACTGTACATTCATGACAAAAACAATCTTACAATTGTGTGCAAGTGTGAATAGGTTACATGGATGCAACAGTGTAGTGCAGACAATGAGGAGTGGTACTTAACCAACACTATCTAGTATAAAGAAAGTAAGTAAAGCACTGCAGTACTTTACTCTGCCCTAGTCAGGTCTTTTTCTTTCTACCATAGATAAATTCTATCAATATTTCCATATCAGTATTAAATGAACACTAAACACAGAAAATGAATAACATATGTAAAAATATGTCTGTGACCTAAAGACCCTGATACTTCCTGTGACATTGCATTTAATGATAGTCAGCGGGGTTACATTGCAACCTGTGACCTACCATGACTGCAACACAACCATCCCCAAAAAAATCCAAGTCACAAGTCGAAATCAGCTTTTTTCTCGTCAACGCGAAGATAACTTGTGTGCTCTGAAATTTGCTTGCGACCTCTCTACTAGAGATGAACGAACCTTTTAAGGTTTTGTTCGGCTATGTTCACCAAACTTTCTGATGTTCGCAGAACAGTTCGCCGAACATAACCGAACAGCTTTGAATTCAATGGGAGGGAAAACCAAATGCATAGACAACACCTTCAGGGGGACCCAAAAGGTGCCAAAACAGCTAAAATTAGTGGCAGACAACATTAAAAGTGGCATCAATCGACCCATCAATTGCACTATAAATAAATATTTTTTTTTAAAAAATTGACGTGGGTTCCTCTGTGTTTTTGATAACCAGCCATTCAAAATTGACAGCTGCGGGCTGCAAACCTCAACTGTCAGCATTAGCAAGGCTGGTTATCAAAAATAGAACGGTCCGCATGCTGGTTTTTTTTTTTTTCAATTATTTAATTAAATAATTTAAAAAACTGCTTGCACTCCCCTCATTTTTTTACAACCAGTAAAGCTAAGGCTATGTGCACACGCTGCAGATTCACCCGTGGAAATGTATCTGCGGATCCGCAGGTAAAATGACCTGCGGTTTTACCTGTGGATTGGCCTGCGGTTTTCCCCTGTGGTTTGCCACCTGGACAATGGAATAGGTGGCAAATCGCAGCGGAATCCACAGAAAGAAGTGACATGTCAATTCTTTCTGCGGATTCAAAACCGCAGCTTTTCCGCAGTTGAAAAACCGCAGCATGTCCAGAGCAGATTGTAAGTCACATAGACTTATATTGTACTGTACACTGTCTGCAGAACTGCTGCGGATCTGCAGAGGCCAAATCCGCAGCGGATCCCCAGCAGAATCCGCAGCGTGTCCACATAGCCTAAAGCTGACAGCTGGAAGCTGGTAATTCTCAGGCTGGTAAATGGCCATGGATATTGTTCCCCCCAGCCTAAAAATAGCAGCCCATAGCTGCAACAGAAAAGGCGATTCAATTATATGCGCCAATTCTGGTGCTTTGCTCAGCTTTTCCCACTTGCCCGGTAGCGGTGGCAAGTGGGGCTCATATTTGTGGGGTTGATGTCACCTTTGTATTGTCCGATGACATCAAACGCACGACTTAGTAATGGAGAGGCGTCTATAAGGGTACGTGCACATTTTGTAAAATCCGCAGGTAAATCTGCAGGTCAGAAGACCTGCGGTTTTACCTGCGGATTAGCCTGCGGTTTTGCCCTGCAGTTAATCATCTCTACAATGGAGGAGATGGTAAACCGCAGCGGAATCCGCAGAAAGAATTGACATGTCAATTCTTTCTGTGGTTTAGAAACCGCAGCAAATCCGCACGGAAAAATCCGCACCGTCTGCACTGCAGTTTTTGATATCCATAGGATATTATGGTACTGTACACCGCAGCAGAAACTGCTGCGGATCCGCAGTGGCCAAATCTGCTGCGGATCCACAACAGAATCCGTAGCGTGTGCACATACCCTAAGACACCTATCCATTACTAACCCCATAGTGATATATTAAAAACACAGCTAGAATAAAATCCTTTATTTGAAATAATGACCCAGACTCATTTATTGACCCTAAATTAACCATACTCACATCATTGCCCCGTCCACTGAAGCCAAAGTCCCCTGCAAATGAATAAAATTCTATAAACAACCATATTCCTCAACTGTCCGAAGTGAAGAGATAATCCATAATGTCGTACAATGATCTTGATGACTGGTAGAGCAGTCACTAATGTGATTGCTATATCTGGCAGCCAGTAACACACTGACAAGAGCGTGTAATCTCCTGCAGTGTGTAGCACTGAGCTGCAGTGAGACAGTAATCTGGAGTTCATCAGCTGTTGAGCCCCAATGATCTCACTTACGACACCTCTGCTGCGTGATATCTCAGTGCTTATTTCTACTCTCTACGATTTGACTTTTTTTAAAGTCAAACCAAAACTATAAAATATTCACATGGCAGGACGTTGTGGACAAGTTGCACCAACTATTCTGACTCCATAACTTGGTTACGAGTGTAGGGCGCTTGAGACACCATTTCTTTGCTGTTTCTATGTACCATCATGATTCCCAAATTGTGGGATAAGACACCAATGTTTTTGGTTTCACCACCAGTCTTAGAATTCAAGACAGCCAACCCATGTCACCATGTAGCCCCTGCCTTAATCTCCTTCTTTTCTTTGATCCTATTTTGTTTTAAGCTACACATAAAACTGAGAACGAAATAAAGAAATCTTCTCTATGTCAAATGATCTCAACTGTGTCTCTCCTTATCAATATCAGGATCCTGTCAGCGTCGGCAAACTGCCACGGCTGAGCAGGGTGACTTACCCACACTACGGGAGTGCCCGGGGTCCGATACTGCAGTGAAAGTTCAAGCAGACAGGACCTGCGACACTGAAAGTAGTAAGGAGTACAAGGACCTACGATGATGAGACAGCAGGGGGCGGGGCTTAGCGTCCTACTGCTGCAGATGATGCAATATACTAACTGCAGGGATACTGTAGTAGAGGAAAAGGGAAACGCAGGTCAGACAAGCAGAGGTCATAAATAGAGAGGGCAGCGCGGTACCAGAGGGATGAGCAGAGAATAGTCAAGTCACAGGCAGAGAGTCATACACAGAGAAGGTAGTGCAGTACAAGAGGGACAGGCAGAACTCGTAACAGGGACGGAACCGGATCAAAAACCAAGCAAGCAACAAGTTATCAGGCAGAAGGCACATGTACGCAAGAGGTCAACTAACTCAGCTGAGGGCAGGAGTATAACTGACACTGGACCTAGGTCGAGTGGCCACTAAATTGCCGCTCTCTGCCAGAGAGAGGCAGAAACAATTAACCCCTGTCTGACCAGGACGGGCCAAGACAAAACCCCGTCCTGGATCATGACAGTACCCCCCTCTCAACGGGGGGCCACTGGACAACCGGGTCTCTAAGGATACTTGACGTGAAAGGCCCGAGCCAACCAATCCGCATGAACCGATCAGGCAGGAACCTACGACCGGTCCTCAGGACCGTAGCCTTTCCAATGCACAAGATATTGAAGAGCACGACGGACCAACCTAGAGTCAACAATTCGTTCCACCTCGTACTCAGACTGCCCGTCTACCAAAACCGGTGGCAGGGAAGACAATGATCCTTCCCCACAGGACCTCACAGGTTTCAAAAGGGCCCTATGGAACACATTGGGGATCCGTAGCGATGGCGGGAGACGCAACCGAAAAGCCACCGGGTTAACCCCTTCAGTAATTTCATAGGGACCAATAAATTTAGGTCCAAGCTTCGCAGAGGGGACCTTGAACCTTATATTCTTGGTAGACAACCATACCTTATCCCCAACCTAGAACACCGGCCCCACGGACCGTTTTTTGTCTGCAAAAAACTTATATTTAGCCTGAGCCTTCGTAATGTTACTCTGGACCTCCCGCCATACCTCCCCTAACCGCTGGATAGTCTCATCCGCCCCAGGGCACCCAGAGTCCAAACGGGAGAACTCTCTAAAATGTGGATGAAATCCATAGTTGCAGAAAAAGGGAGATGTACCCGTAGACTGGTTACTGCGGTTGTTAAACACAAACTCGGCCAAAGGTAATGCAGTACACCAATCATCCTGTCGGGCTGAGGTCAGAATTTGCTCCAGAGACTGATTGGTCCGCTCAGTCTGCCCATTAGTCTCTGGATGATAAGCGGATGAAAAAGACAGACCAATACCCAACCTCTTACAAAATGCCCTCCAAAATCTGGAAACAAATTGTGGGTACCCTTGCAACCATACCACATGCTCAACAAACAATCTGGACAACTTTTTCACATTAGGTAGAGCCGCCAAGGGTACGAAATGTGCCTGCTTACTAAACCTGTCCAGGACTACCCAAATGACGGTATTACCCTTGGAAGGGGGAAGATTGGTGATGAAATCCATGGACAAATGGGTCCATGGTCTATCAGGAATTGGCAGTGGCACCAATTCCCCTGCTGGCCGGTTATGGGGAGTTTTCGCAAGGGCACATACACCACAAGCAGACACAAATTCCCCAACATCAGAGGCTAAAGAAGACCACCAGAATATCCTAGCGATGGCCTTCCGGGTAGCCGAGATCCCTGGATGTCCACCCTGAACTGAGTCGTGGAACTCCCGCAGGACCTTGAGACGAAATTGAGCTGGTACAAAAAGTTTATCCACCGGCTTAGCCGGAGGGGCAAAAGACTGAGCTTCCCGAATCTCCCGCTCCAACACATTAGAAATACCTGCCACCATGACCCCAGGCTGAAGAATGGAGGATGGAGGTTTGGGGGGGACACCGGATCCAGACAGCGTGACAAGGCATCAGCTCTGACATTTTTGGATCCTGGCCGAAAAGTGATGGAGAACTGGAATCGGGAAAAAAAGTAACCATCTAGCCTGTCTAGGAGTCAACCTTTTAGCTGACTCAATGTAAGCTAGGTTCTTGTGGTCTGTAATTATGGTTATAGGATGGACAGCCCCCTCCAAAAAATGCCTGCATTCTTCAAAGGCCAACTTCATGGCCAGAAGTTGTCGATTCCCAACATCATAGTTTCTCTCCGCAGGGGAGAATTTCTTAGAGAAAAAGGCACAGGGTCTCAAATTAGTCAAAGTGGCGGGTCCTTGGGACAACACCACCCCCACCCCCACCTCTGAGGTGTTCACCTCAACAATAAATGGTTCAGACGGGTCCGGTTGAATAAGAACCGGAGCAGACATGAAACATTTTTTTAAAAACTGAAATGCCGCTATCGCTGCGGTTGACCAATTCTTGATATCGGCCCCCTTTTGAGTCATATCTGTGAGAGGTTTAACTAACTGTGAGAACCCCCTTATAAACTTCTGATAATAATTAGCGAATCCTAGGAAACGCTGCAGAGCCTTCAACTCACAAGGTTGAACCCAATCAACAATGGCCTGCATCTTATTTGGATCCATGCGATACCCCGCAGCAGACACAATGAATCCCAGAAAAGACAGTTCCTGAACAAAAAATAAACATTTCTCTAGCTTAGCAAAGACACAGTTCTCCCGGAGCCTTTGGAGAACTGCCCGAATATGACCAATGTGAGCCTGTTTATCAGGTGAGTAGATAAGTATGTCATCCAAATACACAACCATAAAACGTCCAATAAAATCAGAGAACACATGATTGATGAAATCTTGGAAGACTGCTGGAGCATTGGTCAAACCGAAAGGCATGACCAAATTCTCAAACAACCCTTCAGTAGTAAGAAAAGCAGTCTTCCACTCATCTCCCTCCCGGACCCGGATAAGGTTATATACTCCCCGTAGATCTAATTTCGAAAACCACTTAGCCCCAGACAACTGGTTGTACAAATCAGGAATAAGTGGGAGGGGGTAAGTATTTCTTACAGTTATCTTGTTTAACTCTCGAAAATCGAGGCATGGGCGCAAACCACTGTCTTTTTTCTTTACGAAAAAGAACCCCACTGCCATGGGAGAAACAGAAGGACGAATGTGTCCTTTACGAAGACTCTCGGAAATGTATTCTTTCATAGCAGCCCGCTCGGAACCCGAAATGTTATACAAGCGGGCCTTGGGCAATTTAGCACCTGGAATTCTTCTATCTGTCATGTGTCTGGCTGTAAGACAGGTGTCTGCAGCAGAAGCCTCCCCCCACAGGCCTGTATACAGCAGGACAAAATATCACTAAGTTATACACACTTGGTTAAAAGGTAGGCGTTTTAGATGAACTAATCTGAAGAAGAGTAATCCTTTGCAGGATTTCTACTGACAGTTTTATGATCATGGAGAAAATCTTGTAGGATCATAAAAAAAGAAAATTCCCCCTTAATTTAAAGGGGTTGTCTATCTTTGGGGGCATTTTTTGCTTTACTTAAATGCATTGTAGGGATTCACTCTCTATGGTAAGCACTAAGCATTATGCCTTAGGTAGCATGCAGTTTTGGTCCAAACACATGTAATTTTTATACAACACCAAAACAAATTCATAAACATAAATCCCTAGCCTTTTCCTGGAGCTATCTAAACAGAACAGACCCTAGCTACTCATATATGGCTGAGCTAACTCCAACTCGGTCTCACAAAGCAGACATTGTCCATAGCAACCACTTGCTGTTCGGTTCTCCCCAAGAGGGATTCTAGCCTGTCTGTCTTCAGCTCCAAGATACATCCAGTCTGGTCAGCTTCCCTGAGCTGACTGACTAAAGAGAACAGCTAGCCTGGTTATATGCTGGGCTAGCCAGGTGATCTATTCAGAACCTGTCAAGCTAGAACTTAGCCTGAGCCTACTTGGCTTTGCTACAGTATGTATTTGGGGCTTAAAATTTTTTTTATTTTTTTTTCAATTGGGCTTCATTAAAAAATTGCAGTGTTTCTCTTCTATAGTCTCTGAAAAATGAGTTAACTGAAAATCCCTCAGTCAGCCTGCTGTGACTACCTGAAGGAGAGTTTGTAACACTTTTTTCTGTCTTTTTCTGAGCTTCTCTCAGCTGATTTATGATCAGAGACCACACCAAAATTGAATGTTCAGGGACGCAAAGAACCTGTAAAAGCCAAGCGATGCTAAATTTTTCATGAGTTTTTGCCCCAAATTCATGAATGTAAATAAAAAAAGTAAAATTGCACAATTGTCTTGAGAAGTGGACAACCCCTTTAAAGTTTTATTATTATACTTTAGTGTTCCTTTAATGAAAAATATCAGATGTTTTTGCTTTTACATTATAGAAAGAAAGAAATATAGTACAGACGCCAGTAAAAATTGTATGAGGGGTTCCATATGAGAAGCTACGATGATTGGCATTCATCATGAGCCATTCTCCAACATTTCAAACCTCAATATTCTACCGGTAAAAGATGATAATACGATACCAGACCTGGAATAAAGAAAAAAAAGTCTCCCTCATCATGAATAATACGGTCAATGATCAGAGATTTTATCAAACTGCCAAAGGCAGAGTCACTTTCTTGGTCAGGGACAATTTAATACCACGGTGAACGTCCTGGCTTATCAGCAAAAACAAATGTCGCTATAGTAAAAAGTTAGGAGCAGAAATGAATGGGCACTGGGCGGATTGATTGGGGATAAGATCGATGTTTTAATTGTAAGTAAATGAGTAATTGATTTAGTTCACAGACTAAGACCCTTGCCAAATGACTAGTCAATGTGATTGTCAGCTGTGATCACTTCCGCCATTGGTTTGGATAAATTGATCTTGTTATGACATGGATGGCAATTATTAAAATTGCAAATTAATAAATAAATATATATATATATATATATATATATATATATACTGCTCAAAAAAATAAAGGGAACACTAAACAATACGTTGTATTGTTTAGTGTTCCCTTATTTTTTTGAGCAGCATATATATATATGTACAAATATATAAAAGAAAAATATATATATATGTCTTATATCCTTCCTTATTGGGTCACAAGTGACCTAAATATATGTGCAGCATTGATTCAGCACCTGCAGTAATGGTGGGCTTGTGCTTATGCAGAGAAGCCAACCTGCACAAGCAGAGCTACAGTGTAAAGAATAGGCTACAGTGGACTCAAGAAATACAAATACCAAATAGCTTTTTTTTTTAACTTATATGCATGTATTTGGGAGTAAAAAAACATTTTTTCCAGTAGGGTTCCACTAAAAATATTACCAAATTTGGCTTTTGCAGACTTTTTTTTTCCCTGCATATTCAATTTTGATGTGGTCTGTGGTCATAAAATTGCTCAGAAAAAAAAGAGATTAAAAGATTTACAAACTCTGAAAACTAGTTCACTGATGGATTATTAATTAACTCACTCGGCAGCCAGCAATGAACAGTGCAACACAGAAGATAAAGAAGGCAAACGTTAAGAAAGTTTTAATGTAACCCATTTTTTTTAGCCCCAAATACACCCTTTAAGGAAAAAAAAAGTTCCCAAAAATGGACAACTTCTTCCCTTAAATTTTGTCTAGTTAAACTCTTTAGGCCATTTATTGCATTTAATAGCAAACAAAATTAAGAATTATGAAATGTATTATAAGTTTTTCATTTTGTGCTAGGGGCTTGTTTTAAGAACGAGTTGTACTTTTGAATGACATTACATGAAGGACCAGAAGATGGGAAGAAAAATCCAAGTGCAGTAAAATTACGGTAAAAAAAACTGCAATTCTGCCATTGTTTTCTAGGATTTTTTATGGCACTCATTTTGTGGTAAAAATTACAGTTATGTGCAAAAGTTTACATATCCTGGTGATTTTGGCCTGATAACATGCACAGAAGTTGACACAAATGGGTTTGACTGGCTACTAAAGGTAACATCCTCACCTGTGACCTGTTTGCTTTTAATCATTGTGTGTGCATAAAAGCTGAGTGAGTTTTTGGGATCCAGACAGACTCTTGCATCTTTCATCCAGCCACTGACATTTCTGGATTGTGAGTCATGGGGAAAGGTAGTTGAACTGTATAAAACAGGAAAGGGATACAAAAAGATATCTAAGATCACGAAAAATGTAGATGCTACGGGTATCGGAAAATGGCGCAATTTTTTTTTTAACAAAGTTTGGATTTTTTTTCACAACTTAGATGAAAAAGAACCTAGACATGTTTGGTGTATATGAACTCATAATGACCTGGAGAATCATAATGGCAGGTCAGTTTTAGCATTTAGTGAACATAGTAAAAAGCAAAACAAAAAACAAATGTGGGATTGCACTTTTTTTGCAATTTCACCACACTTGGAATTTTTTTCACATTTTCGAGTACGTGACATGGTAAAACCAATGGTGTTGTCAAAAGTACAACTAGTCCCGCAAATAACAAGCCTTCACATGGCCATATTGATGGAAAATGGGAAGAAGGGGAGCAAGCAATTAAAATGCAAAACCAAAAATACCTCTGGCCGTTAAGGGGTTAATGAAACCATCTCCTATTCCCTCTGAATTTATATACTGACCATTAGGTAAGATTCCTTTCTCTGACTTACTTTGGTCAAGAATAGAGAATTAGCTTCTCTCGTTAGTCATATGACTAGTTGCCCCAGAGTCTATACACCATGCATGGTTTGATGTACTTGCATTAACAGTAAACACAGCTTCAATACTTGAAGTGTCATATTTTTCAGTATTGGCACTTTTAACCCTTGGATTAGTATTTTCCTTTTTCAGCTGATTCATTCTAGCTTTCCAGACTCTGCAGTCAGCCTTTAGGTGCCGTGATTTCTTGGAGACAAAACATTCACTTGCTTCCTTCAAATGACTTTTATTTATGGGTGTATCCCACTGCTACTTACACTTTCTGTCTTTGGCTTATACTCATCTACAAGTTTTCCTCTAAGATACTTCAATGTGCGCTCATAATCTGGGTGCGCATCTAGTTCAGTTACAATTGTGTCACAGCTTTCCGGTAGACCAATTAGTAGCAGTACAGCAACATGAAATCCTTTCGATCTTCCCCAATGCCTTGCCTGCGCTCCACAATTTCTAGATTACTTTTTATGCATGTATTCTTTCATGCACTTTCCGCAGCTGTTCCCACATTTCTTTTGCAGTTTCACATTTACATACATGCACAATCTTATCATCATTTATACTGAGGGAGATAGTGCTTTGTGATTTTTGACCCTTCTCTACCCATTCTTCTAGTAGTGGGTCAGGTCTAGACTCCTATGTGTATTTCCACGTACCTTCTCTTAGCATCTTTACCTTGAAATTCCAGGATTGGTAGTTCAGGTGAGTCAGATTTGGCACTGTGAACTTCATAGAGTTGTTGCTGGTGACCATCTTTTCTTCTTCTTCTTAGCATACCGTTGTATTCTCAGTATCTTTGAATTTCATGGTTCTATGTATGACTGGGCAAACACCTGTTGACTGCGGATTAATCTCTGTACTGTCCAGCCGTTCAATAGTGAATATTAGAGTTGAGCGAAACAGGTCAGTCAGATTCAAAAGTCGCCGACTTTCGCCAAAGTCGGGTTTCATGAAACGAAACCCGACCACAGTGTGAAGTTGGCCATGCGGTCGGCGACCCAAGCGTCAAAGTCGGGTTTCGCCGAATGCTTGCACGTGACTTTTTGCAGGCAATGAGAGAAGCGGAGCGTAGCTTAGCAGGAGCGTAGCTGCAGTGGGAGAGAGAGAGAGGGAGAGAGAGAGGGAGAGAGGGAGAAGGAGAGAGAGGGAGAGAGGGAGAGGGAGAAGAGAGAGAGATTTTGCCGCCTCTGGGGTTAAAATTCATGCCAGGTGTGTTTACAGTCCTCCACTCACTGCTGACTTTTCTCCCCATTGACTTGCATTGGGTTTCGTGTTTCACGACTTTTCCCGACTTTTACCTATAGTCGGCCGATTTCGTTCGATTCAACTTTTGAGAAAGTCGGGTTTCATGAAACCCGACTCGACCCTAAAAAAGGCAAAGTTACTCATCACTAGTGAATATATATTTATTCAAGAACATAGATAACACAGCTTACAACTGGTATTTCTTATAGCTTAGGATCTTAGCATCTTGTCTGTCAGCTTGCATAGTGAAAATAAAATGTGCTCAATTCAAACAGTGAGTGAGTGTGAACTTCCTGTTATGTTTTTAACAGTGATTTACTGGCTATAACACTATTGCTGGAGACAGAAACTCATGCACTATTATACAGTAGTAAATAGTAGTTGAGGCAAAACATACAATAATAAACGTTATTCCAAAAAAATTCAACAAGACAGGTTGTTCTCTCCCTCATCATCATCTGCCGTGGGAACATTGGGAGGATCCCCATAAACATTAGATCAGTGTTCCCCAACTCCAGTCCTCAAATGCCACAACCGGTCACGTTTTCAGGATCTCTTTAGTATTGCTCAAGTGATCATTCCATCATATGTGCAATGCTATGGAAATCCTTAAACAATGTGACCTGTTGGTGGCTTTTGAGAACTGATGGTCGGAAACACCTCATTAGACTGTCAGTTGACATTAGTCTACTGCATTTGGGGGCCTTAAAGGGAATATGTCAGGTGACTCATGCTGCCCAAAACATGGGAATCATCAATCAGAACCTGGCTGCAGAAATGCAGCCAAGATCATATACTTAGAAGATCCTGCCACGCTCCAGGTCAGCTCTTCCCAGCATCTTTGCAGGTAATTGACTGCTCTCTACTCATGTGCACACTAGTGAGAGACCTGTCAATCACCTGGAGATACGTTAAAAAGAGTCAGAGGTGAAGCTAGACTGGTCTTGTCTCCAGCTATGGTCCTGGGAGCATTTCAGACAATAATGTACCTGGCTACAATCGTGCAGTTGGGCTGTTCATGCTTCCCATGATTCATGCAGCTTCCCATGAGCAGATATCTAAATAGTCAGGCCCTTATCCTGGTCTGCCTTATCTACATTGAGATTGGCTAAAGCAAGGTAAGGTTTTAATACTAGACACAGGATATTACTGTCTTGATTGAGTACACCTTGTTGCGGTGGGATGGCTTTCACTTATTTTTTGATCAAAATAGTGTAAACTAAGTACCCTATGTTATTTACATGTACTATTATTATATATTTATTTATTTACTCACTACAGGGTATATGCTTATTTTGCTTTTTCTGGGCATTTGTCTGTGAAATGGCCACTGTGTGAACATGATCTTACACATTGCACGTGTACCCACTTATTCTCCGGCTCATTTATTTGGTTTTGCTGTAGTTTCTTTTACTTTGTACAAACAAGGCTTGACCACCCCCCCCCTTTTAAGTGTTCATTTTCTCTCATCTACATAGTTTCCCATCGGCAGGTGTCTGAATAGTCGGGCCTCTATCCGACTCTGCTCTTATTTAAAAGTCAGCTAATACAAGGTACAGTAAAGTTTTAATGCTACAGACAGGATAGGACTGTCCTGATGGGTCACCTTGTCGTGGTGTGATGGCTATATTTTTTATCACAATAGTATTAACTAATTACCTTATGTTATTTATGTGTACTATTACTATTTAGTTAGTTATTACAGGGTATATGCTAATTTTATCTTTTTCTTGGGTTTTGTTCATTTTCTTTGAAGCACCTCTATAGGCTGAATTAAACATTACACCACACCACTCATTTACGTCATTGTTTTTTTGTGTAATCTCTCCAGAAAATGGCATCACTCTATCAGCTCAGAAATCACTTGAATTTAATTTTTTTTTTTTTTAAATTTAAACTAGAAAACTCCTTTAATTTGACTTTTTGTCACTTTTTTTCCCGCAAAAACTACCAGCTATTGTGAGCTACATCATCTAAAAGCAATGATTCCTTTTTCTGCAGACTTTTCCTTCTTCCAGTTCCCAATAGAAAAGTAATCTATACTCTCGGCATGGAGGAGACATTTCTATTCTTCTACATGGAGCCTGAAGATTCGCATTGAAGGTTTGACATCACCCGGGGCTTTGGTGCGAGAAAAGTCGCCCGGTAAGTTTTATGTAATGAAAAACAGTTAGATTTCCAAACTTCCGCTCATAATGTAGATAAGTGAAATATTGATAATAAAGCGGCTTGTAAGTCTCCTCCATCTGTAAGAGTTGACTTGATAAAATTTGGTTTCTAAAAATGGATCTACAAATCGCGATCATATGTTTGGTGTAAGCCGCCATCTGTTAGAGCGCCTTCTTGTCTCCATGATTAAGCAGCCCGCTTTATTTTATGTCTTCTCTTTCTCTCCGCTTGCCGCTGTCAGGCCAGGTTCATCTCGAAAAGCCTCACTTTTTAAAAAAAAAAAAAAAATATGTTGACAAGTGATCTCTTGATATCATCCGATGAATTCTTTATATAAATATATTTCTGCCCCAATTCCCGGTGGCGATCTTTATGTATTTGCTTAGAGGTAAGAAGAAAAATGTTTATATCTTTCCGGCTACATTTATTATACGGTTGTAATATTACATGTGTTTAGTACCTCTGCTTTAAAAATAATAGGATATGGAAAATGTTTAAATTCGGCAAATCTATTACCGAAAAGATGATGCGATCGCTGGAAATATGACTCAAACTAATCTTTCAATATTTCCATCGACACGGTACGAGTAAATCATAGGTACAGTATCTTGCGATAGTTTTTCATTTGTTATCATAAGCAATAGAATAAATAATGTGAGCTCCCCAGGCTGAGTCACAAAAAATTTCCTGAAGAGGAAACAAAGGGCAGCAAAAAGTTAAATATTAGAAGCATTATTCAGTTCTCAGGTACCGTCCCAGTCAATTTTAATGCCGTATCCAAATAAATAGCAAATATGTCCCAGATAAGTTATGTCATGCAGTGCCCAGATAAACTGTGCCTAGATAGTGATGGTAGCATGGCCATTCATAGCCACTGGGGATGGAGATAAGGACCTGTTCCATTCTTTGACTTGTATGGCGCCACAGTACCTTCATTAAAAGTGTTGTGTAGAGCCATAAAAATTAAATGTGCCACACAGTTATCAAATAGTGCTTAGGCTAGTTTCACACTAGCTTATTTTCCACTGAGCACTCGGCGCCGCTAAGCCCCGCCCCCTGCTGGCTCCCTGCCCGCCCCATCCGGTCATCGCTGCCTACTATCGCACACAGCTGCATGCGATCTGCGCACCCTATCTTCAGCATAGGGTGCGCAGGCCGTGCGCTAGTAGGATTTTAGCATGCGCTGCGCACTTTTGAAGGTGCGCCGGTGTGCGCCGAACGCACCATGTTGCATTTTGGCGCGCTCGGCGCACCTTCAAAAGTGCGCAGCGCATGCTAAAATCCTACTAGCACACAGTCTGCACACCCTATGCTAAAGATAGGGTGCGCAGATCGCATGCAGCTGTGTGCGATAGTAGGCGGCGATGACCGGATGGGGCGGACAGGGAGCTGGCAGGGGGCGGGGCTTAGCGGCGCCGAGCGCTGCGTGGAAAATAAGGTAGTGTGAAACTAGCCTTAGAGAAGTGCCATACAGTTCAACTGATACACTGGTGCAAATGTGCAGGAAAAGGCGCTAAAAGTACATACCAACCAAGGGGTTCGTCCTTGCTGACGAAGCGGTAGCGAAACACGCATTGCAGTGGTGTGTGCAGGGGGCAGGGACGAACCCCTTGGTTGGTATGTACTTTTAGCGCCTTTATTTGCACATTGCACTTTTTAATACCAGTGGTTGTTTATACTGAGCGGTTAAATATGCACATGCACTTTATTTTCTGAAAAAATGGCTCAGTAATCAATTATATATTTTGCACATGTATTTATATAATAATATTTTCCATGAATATGCACTAATTATTTCTATGATCACTTTATTGGTTATACATACTAACAGATGTGCACTACAATACACAAGGAGACACATTTTTTTAATAATTAACATATATTGATTTTTTTTTCTGGCCTGTACATGCATATCTTTATTACTACAGCCATTGTGGCTTATCCCACGCCCTCTGCACACCTTGGTGTTTTTAATATAATTTTTTATGAATAAATTTCTTTTGTAAACATCTTGTCTTTTTATTAATTACCTATTGTATGTTATATTGTCTTTTTTGTGATACAGTAAACCTAATTTTATTATCAGCACTTTGAATGTCTTTTGTTTGGGATACAAGACATATAAAAGAGCTCATAGAGTTTGCTAAAAAAACACATGAAGGTCTCCCAGACTATAAGAAATAAGAGTCTCTGGTCTGATGAGATGAAGATAGAACTTTTTGGTGATAATTCTAAGGCTAGTTTCACACTTGCTTTTTTTTGCAGCGCGTTTTTCCCGCAAAAAAACGCATTGAAAAAACGCATACAAAAGCATACAACTGCTGCGTTTTTTTCAAGCATTTTTATGAGCATGCATGAAAAAAACGCAGCGTTTTTATGCGTTTGTATGCGTTTTTAGTGCGTTTTTACCGCGTTTGCGTTTTTTTCCAACATTAGGTGGCCCCTCACACTAACCCAAACCATGACTTTACTAACCCTAACCCTGACCCTAACCCTAACCCTAACCCTGACCCTAACCCTAACCCTAACCCTGACCCTAACCCTTAACCAAACCATACTTAACCCTAACCCAAACCCTAAACCCTAACTAACCCTAACCCTAACCCTAACCCTAACCCTGACCCTAACCCTTAACCAAACCATACTTAACCCTAACCCAAACCCTAAACCCTAAATAACCCTAACCCTAACCCTAACCCTGACCCTAACCCTTAACCAAACCATACTTAACCCTAACCCTGACCCTAACCCTAACCCTGACCCTAACCCTTAACCAAACCATACTTAACCCTAACCCTGACCCTAACCCCAACCCTAACCCTGACCCTAACCCTTAACTAAACCATACTTAACCCTAACCCAAACCCTAACTAACCTTAACCCTAACCTTAACCCTAACCCTAACCCTGACCCTAACCCTTAACCAAACCATACTTAACCCTAACCCTGACCCTAACCCTGACCCTAACCCTTAACCAAACCATACTTAACCCTAACCCTGACCCTAACCCCAACCCTAACCCTGACCCTGACCCTAACCCTAAACCCCCTTAACTAACCCTAACTCTAACCCAAACCCCTAAATTCCATGGTTAACAAAAAAAACGCATGTGCAAAAAAACGCATACATGAGCATGCCAGTGCGCATGTATGCGCATCCATAGGCTATAATGGCCATTTTTAGCGCAAAACGTGCGCATATGTGCGCATGCGCTTTTTTGCAGGGCCAAAAAATGCAACATGCTGCGTCTGGAAAATACAAACGCACACCCCAAAAAAACGCAGCGCATGAAAATCGCATACATGCGCTTACCAGCGCGCAGGTATGCGCACCCATGTTAAATATAGGGGAAAAAACGCATGCGCACGTATGCGTTTTTTTCCAGCGCAAAAAAACGCAAATGTGAAACCAGCCTAAGTGGTACGTTTGGAGAAAACCAGGCACTGCTCATCACCTGCCCGATACAATCCCAACAGTGAAACATGGTGGTAGCAGCATCATGCTATTGGGGTGTTTTTCAGCTGCAGGGACAGGACAACTGGTTGCAATTGAAGGAAGCATGAATGCAGCCAAGTACAGAGATATCCTGGATGAAAACATCTTCCACAGTGCTCTGGACCTCAGACTTGGCCGAAAGTTCACCTTCCAACAAGACAATGACCCTAAAATAATAAAGGAGTGGCTCCACAACAACTCTGTGACCATTCTTGACTGGCCCAGCGAGAGCCCTGACCTAAACCCAAGTGAGCATCTCTGGAGAGACCTGAAAATGGCTGTCCACCAACGTTCACCATCCAACCTGACGATAGTGGAGGGGATCTGCAAGGAAGAATGGCAGAGGATCCCCAAATCCAGGTGTGAAAAACTTGTTGCATCATTCCCAAGAAGTCTCATGGCTGTCCTAGCTCAAAAGGTGCTTCTACTCAATACTGAGCAAAGGGTCTGAATACTTACGACCATGTGATATTTTAGTTTTTCTTTTTTAATAAATTTGCAAAAATTTCTACATTTCAGTTTTTTTCAGTCAAGATGTGGTGCAGAGTGTACATTAATGAGGAAAAAATGAACTTTTTTGAATTTACCAAATGGCTGCAATGAAACTAAAAGTGAAAAATTTAAAGGGGTCTGAATACTTTCCGTACCCTCTGTATTTGTGCTTTGCAACCGTCCAGTGCGACTTTGCATCATAGTGGCGTGTTTACCGTTGCAAAAGAAATGACGGTGCCATTAATAATCGGCCTCAGTTGTAGAACAGCCAGTGTTAAAATGGAAATCATTCAGCACAAAATAGAGTTCATTCCACATTGCAGGTTAAGTGCTTCTAATTATGTAGCACTTGTAGGCTACGTCCTTGATATTTATATCTGTGAATCAGTAACGTATAATTAGGACTAATTATGTGTACATAATGAGTAACTGCAATCCATAGAAGGATGTTACAGCCTCGCCGAGCACAACTTCAGGGGAATGTTGTCACACTGCCCGCTATAAAACTTTCATATGTACTGAGCCGGACGTCAATGAATTGATTATTGGGGCAGAACAGAAAAAAACTTATGTGCACGGAGCTGGTATAGGAGTATAAGACACCCGGGTGGGTGTGCTGACTTTCCTCTGGGTTCTCCAAATTTCTCTGAATTTAAAATACTTATTGGAATTAACCCTAGCATATATGTTTGTCTAAAATAGCGAAATAGGATTGTGACCCCCATTAGGTGCAGATATTGATGTTATGACGAGCTCTGTACAGAGTTGCCAAATATGTTACCGCTACATTATAGGAGAATTCTCATCTTCATAAGTGGGTATTGTCGTATAGTGCTTGTATATGCAGTGGCATGTAAAAGTTTGGGCACCCCTGGTAAAAAATTACTGTTATTAGGAAGAGTTTAGCAGGTTGAAGATGAAATGATCTCTAAAAGGCCTAAAGTTAAAGATGACACATTTCATTTGCATTTTAGGCCCCAAAAAAAGAAGTCATTTTTTACATTTTAAAAATTACAAAAAGGGAAATGGGCCGATGCAAAAGTTTGGGTACCCATGGAGATTTGTGAGCTCAGATAACTTTGGCCAAAGTTTCAGACCTTAATTAGCCTTTTAAGGTTATGGCTTGTTCACTATCGTCGTTAGGAAAGGCCAGGCGATGCAGATTTCCCAACCTCCTGTAACCTTGTGCCAAAAACAGCAACCATGGGCTCTTCTAAGCAGCTGCCAAGCACTCAGGAAATGAAAATGGTGGAGGCCCACAAAGCAGGAGAAGACTATAAGAAGATAGCAAAGTGTTTTAAAGTTTCCCTTTCCTCAGATCCAAATGTAATTGAGAAATAGCAGTTATCAGGAAGAGTGGAGGTATGGGCAAGATAAGATATGGAAGATCAAGAAAAATTTTAGTGAGAACTGCTCATAGGATTGCTAGAGAGGCAAATCAGAACCCCCGCTTGACTGCAAAAGACCTTCATAGACTCCAGACTCTGGAGTTGTGGTGCACTGTTCTACTGTTCAGAGCCACCTACATACATATAGCCTTCATGGAGAAGTCATCAGTAGAAAACCTCTCCTGCGTCCTCACCATAAAATTCAGAGTCAGAAGTATGCAAAAGAACATCTAAACAAGCCTGATGCATTTTGGAAACAAGTCATGTTGACCAATGAGGTTAAAATAGAACTTTTTGGCCACAATGATCAGAGGTATGTGTGGAGTAAAAAGGGCACAGAATTTCATAACAGAAAAGAAAAAAACATCTCCCCAACCATTAAGCATGGGGGTGGATCAATCATGCTTTGGTGTTGTTTCGCAGCCATTCGCACTAGGAACATTTCATGGGTCGAGGGAAGAAAGGATTCAATGAAATTTCAACAAATTCTTGGTGCAAACATAACACCATCTGTAAAAAAAAAAAAAACTGAGGTTGAAAAGAGGATGGCTTCTACAAATGGATAATGATCCTAAACACACGTCAAAATCCACAATAAATGACCTCAAATGGCACAAGCTGAAGAATTTACAATGGCCCTCACAGTCCTCTGATCTGGACATTATTGAAAATCTGTGACCAGACCTCAAAATAGCATTGGATGCAAGACGACCCAGGAATCTCACAAAAATGGAAGAATTTCCCAAGGAAGCAAGCCTCCCAACCATCCCGGATCCAGTGGGACAGTCCCAATTTGGACAGCCTGCCCCGCTGTCCTGACCAGGATTTTACTTTCCCGCGCTGCACTAAGCCGCCACTCCCCCCCATGCACCGACCAGAGAGACCCACCGCAGCCCCTCATTGATAAATCCCAGCAGTGACATTGCTGGGCTGCTATGTACACACAGGACCTGTGATGAGGTCACAGGAGGGGAGGAGTCCGGAGTCACATGATCAGCGGCCTCAATATATGCAGGACTCTGCTGTGCTGGCTGTCATGGTGCTGGATGAGGGAAAGATTACACTTTATATGTGGGGTCAGGAGGGGTTTACAGGGTGGATCTAGCAGAGCGATGTGTGTACAAGGTGTACGGTGCGGAGCCGTGTGTGTACAAGGTGTTCGAAGTGGAGCCATGTGTGTACGATGTGTACAGAGCGGAGCCGTGTGTGTACGGGGTGTGTGCACGAGGTGTACGGAGCGGAGTCGTGTATGTACGAGGTGTACGGAGCAGAGCCATGTGTGTATGGGGTGAGTGGAGTGAAGCCATGTGTGTACAAGGTGTACAGAGCAGAGCCATGTGTATGCTTGGTGTACAGAGCGGAGCCGTGTGTGTACGAGGTGTACGGAGCAGAGCTACATGTGTACGAGGTGTATGGAGTGGAGCCGCGTGTGTATGGGGTGTGCGGAGCGGAGCGGAGCCGCATGTGTACAAGGTTCAAAGTCCAGGGTGCTCAGTGGAACCTCCAGGTTCCATGTGTACAAGGTGTACGGAGCAGAGCCATGTGTGTACAAAGTGTACGGAGCTGAGCCATGTGTGTACGGAGCGGAGCATAGCCATGTATGTACAAGGTTTAAGGAGTGGAGCCATGTGTGTACTGAGTGGAGCCATGTGTGTGTGAGGTATACGGAGTGAAGCTGTGTGTGTACGAGGTTTACGGAGCGAAGCCATGTGTGTACTGAGTGGAGCTGTGTGTGTGAGAGGTGTACAGAGCGGAGCCTTGTTCATGCGATGTTCACGGAGTAGAGCCATGTGTGTACTGAGTGGAGCCGTGTGTGTGTGAGAGGTGTACGAAGTAGAGCTGTGTGTCTACGAGGCATACAAAGTGAAACTGTGTGTGTATGAGGTGTGCGGTGCTGTGCGTGTACAAGGTGTATGGTGGGGAGCATTCATACCTCCCAACCATCCCGGATCCAGCGGGACAGTCCCAATTTTGAGAGTCTGCCCCCCTGTCCCAGTCGGGAGCTTACTTTTCCCGCGGACACAGGAATATATGGTGGAGCCCCGAGGAGCACTTTAAAACTTGCACGTGACATTCCACCGGAAGTGATGTGCTGGAGGCTGACCAGAAATGAGGTAATTTCAGGAGGAGATTGTGACGGAACTATGGAGGCACTTCAGGGAATGCTTCAGATCCATCACCATGGCGCGCGGCGCCGCCTTTGTCCCTCTTTCCCTTCTTGAAAAATTGGGAGGTATGAAGGAAGAATGGATGAAAACCCCTCAAACAAGAATCAAAAGACTTTAACTTTAGGCCTTTTAGAGTTCAATTAATCTTCAGCTTGCTTAACTGTTCACAATAACAGTAATTTTGACCAAGGGTGATCAAACTTTTACAGGGCACTGTATGAGTAATTTTGCAACTTACACCTTATTCAAATTTTGAACTGTTAAAGCTAGACAGCAGCGGTGGTCGGTGTCCCAGACTACGAGTTGTAAATAAGTGTTACTATCTCAAGAGCAGCTGCAAATTTTAATAAACAGTAACTTGCAAAAGTGCTGGTTATTGCGAGCTCTAATAATACCTGTATATGAAGATGGCATTAACCCTTTATCAGTGGGCAATAAGCTAGTTACTGAAATGGCACAATGAAGATAAAAAGGGGATAGGATGTAGAGTGAAATATTGAATAGCTTGTCACATATTTCCAAAAATAGTAAGATTTCTCCTAACCACAGGGAAGAGAATAACATATTAATTTCGAGAGGCTTGACTGCTGGGATCGCCGGTGATCCCCAGAATGGGGCTCTGCACAACTCCTTCTTGAATGGAGAGGAGGTGCAGAACCATTCATTGTCTATGGGACGCCGGAGGAAGGCGAGCAGGGTGCTTGGCTACTTTGACTTTGGATTGGATAGCTTACTATTTTGGAAATAATGAATATTATTAGAGTTGCAGGAGGACTTTATCCTATTTCTGCTTTGGGCATAATTGATTTTTTTCTTTTTCAAACAGTAGTGAGGGAAAATTAAAGACAATCTGTCAGCATGTTTTTTTTATGTTTTCTGACATGTAAGGACTGAGACCCTGATTCCAGGGATGTATCTCTTAGTTTTCTGGGTGCAGCAGTTGTGATACAATTACAGTTTTCTCTGCTGCAGATCTAGCAGAGCTCAGAATGCTGTGCCTTGTGTAACCCCAACCACACCACCGATTGGCAGATTTCTGTGTACACAATGCATAGGCCAAAAGCTGCCGATCAGTGGTGGGGGCGAGGTTGAGCCAGGAGACACCTGTAGTGATAATCTCCTGCTGATAAAACACTGATTGTATTGAAAGAGCAACACACGGCCTAATAAGTGACACATCGCTGGAATCAGGGTCTCTGCCCCTACATCATGGTGCTCTCAGATTACATAAACAGTTTACAAAAACATGATTTTCTCATATCCACACCCCTTTTCGACCCTTCTAAATATATAGTACATTTGGATGCTAGGGCCCTTTCTGTTAATGAAACAGTATTCCTCCAGTGAGCGTTTACTTTCTGGGAGATTGCAGTACCCACTGATCATCCTAAGACAAATAGCATACATTGTGTATATAGTATATAGCCCAAAGAAAAATATGTGTAGATATGCATACTTAATACATGCAGGTGATTTACACACTATCTCAAAAATTTCTGCTATAATCCACTATTTTTTCTTGAAAACACAGCGCCACACATGTCCACAGGCTGTGTGTGGAACTGCAGATCAATTTTCCTCTACAATAGAGCTAAGCAGCAATACCACACACAGCCTGTGGTCAGGTGTGGCACTGTTTCTTGGAAAAAAAAAATAGAAAGTAGCCATGTTTTTCTAATCTCGTACAACCCTTTTAACACCAACACCGCGTGTAAGGAATACAGATCCTAAACATCTATTAGAGCTAATTTTCTTAATAAATGTCTCATATAGCAGCACAAGTGACTGAAGATTAAATGAGCATCTTTAAGAGGTAACAATATAATTATGTATTCTAAATACGCCGGTTAATTTCACTCTCTTCGGCTTTGGCGTCCGGGTTAGCAGGATGCGCCCGACTTAATTGCGTTCCATTGATTTTTTTATTTTCTTCTTTTTTTTTTGCCTCTGCAATATGCGCTTTTGTTGCAGTAATGAAACTTTTGTTTTGCCTCCTACGCCGGCTTTTGTCTTAGGTATTTCTAGTATTTACCTCTCGGAATCTGAACTCTTCTTAAGTGTGAAGCGAGCACAAAGCCCAGTGAAATCCTTATCATTGACGTCTTGTAATCAATGTGTTAAATGATGTCATTATCATATAGTATTTCCTCCAATTTAAACCAGTTTAAAAGGTAATGGTTTGTTTCAAATTAGATCAGACGGCGACGTGTGCAAATGATGGAACTCAGCCTTCAATTACTTATTCCGCATTTTAATTAAATAAAAATCTACTATTTTTAACATTGGTTTTTCGGGTATAATGTAAAGAGGTTTTCCGCTTACATTTAACAAATGATAAATAATGGGGAACTCTTTGTTTCAGTATCATTTAGCTATGGTTGGTACTGTTAGGCGTCGGGTTCCGGGCGCTGCACAGCGAGAATCCCGAGCCTTGCCATCTGCGGTCTCCCATTCCCCTCCGGCAGCAGTGGAGCCTGCTCAGCAGACTCCACGATCCCAGCGTTCTGTGCACACCAGCATCGTGGGTTCTGTTGCTGCTGCCACCTCTGGTCCAGTTATGGCAATGCAGCCTGGCCAGTAGCAAAAAACTCCAGAGTCTAAGTCCTTCCTTCGGTCCACTGAGGATTCTCATGAGACGATCTCCCATTGGGCATCGGGAGTCACATGCTCAGGTCCTTCTCCAGTTCTGATTGGTCCATCAGGAGGATCAGGAAGTTCCCGGAAGGGCACGGCTATAAAAGGTTCACATGGCCACCCTGCCATACGCTATGATAGACTCTGAGGCTAATGCATTTAGTGTATGTGTGATGATGGATGAATGAGCCTGGTAACTGACACATTATAATTCCCCCCTCCTTGGATATTACGTATGAGTTAGGGTTAGGAATTAGTCAGCATATTAGCTCTAGCACTGCATAGCGCCGCAGTGTGGCTCCACATCTACCGCTAGCGCCTAGAGCGTCGGCCAGTATAGTCCTCCTTGGCCACTGCTACCGCAGCGTCCGCTACAGTAGCGTCGTGCCCCATGTGTGCACTTTCCAGCACCATTTGTTAGGCTGGTTAGTGGCGTCCGTATGGGCGGACACTGCACACGTTGTAAGTAGTGGTTCACACCACTGTGACCTGTGACGCTAACAGGTTGCGGTTGTTCGCCGGCTGGTACGTGTTACGTGAAGTAACGGAGCTCGTGCCTGCTAGCACCGGCTCAGTGGTTACCCACTAGTGTCCGGCTTTCCTCCTACACGCCTTTTCCGCATTGTTCAGCAGCAGTTGGTCACCTCTGCACGGTGGGCCCTGGGCTGCGAACGCACCTTATATATTATTTCATCTTTATTATTTGGTGCGTTCCGCCAGTCCCGTAACAGGTACTATTTGGAAATTGACCCGCAGCATGATGTAGAAACTATTTGGCAGCATTATGTAGACTTTCATTATTTGGGTACTGCCAGGTACAACCAGGACACATTTGAGATGGCTGGTGATGTACTACCAGAGAAAAGCAGAGAACTACCAGAGTAGAGAAGAGCTACCAGGATGGTGAGTGGACTGCAAACTTTGTCCTACGAGGGACGTTTAAAGGATCTGGGAATGTTTAGGATGCAAAAAAGAAGGATAATAGGAAACTTAATAGCTGTCTACAAATATCTGAAGGGATGTCACAGTGTAGAAGGATCATTATTCTCATTTGCACATGAAAACACGAGAAGCAATGGAATGAAACTGAAAGGGAGAAGATACAGATTAGATACTAGAAACAATTTTTTGACAGTGAGGGTGATCAATGAGTGGAACAGGCTGCCCTGAGACATGGTGAGTTCTCCTTCAATGGAAGTCTTCAAACAGAGGTTGGACAGACACCTGTCTGAGATGGTTTAGTGAATCATGCATTAAGCAGGGGGTTGGACACAATGACCCTGGAGGTCTCTTCCAAATCAAACAGTTTATAATTCTTTAAACTGAAAGTTATAAAGGATTTCAACATGCTCAGATTGAAAATGCACCGATGACACCAGAAGTCAATTGGAGAATAGTTATGGGCAAATCAATCATGAAGTCACTTCAAATCGAGGAACATTTCACTGGTGACGAAGACACGGCTCGTACATAGTTTTGTCTTTTCGATGGTAACATATGGATGGGAAGCCTGGGCAATAAAGAAACATGGCAGAAGAAGAATTGATTCCTTTGAAATGTGGTGTTGGAGAAGGATGTTATGAATACCATGGATGGCAAGAAGAAAAAATAAATCGATTTTAGAATGAATCAAGCCAGACTAGAAGCAAGGATCACCAAGCTACGACTTGCCTAGTTTGAACCCATCATATGAAGAGAGCAATCATTGGAGAAGGACATCATGGTCGGAAGAATAGAAGGAACAAGATGGATGGAAGAGGAAGACCAGCAACCCCATGGCTTGATACTATCAAGATAACAGTGGAGAAGACCATGGTGGCCCTATCTAGGCTTGTAGAAGATCGATTTTCCTACAGAACATTCATCTATCAAGTTGTCATTCATGGCTCAGGACTGGGCCAAAGGAGGTTAAAAAGCAAAATAGTATTTGGGCATTCTATGGTGGAATTACATGAGCTCTGTATATTTCTTTCTTCTCTATATGGGCCACATTCACACTTCAGTGATTTACACTTGCGAGAAACTTGGTCTGATTTTCATCAGTGTTTTTTTTTAATTAGAGTTTGGTCAATGTCAGCTTTTACCACCAGAGTTTGGACAAAGTTTCATTGGATGTTCCTGGAGGAACAAAAATGAAAAAAGTTCCTCTATGTTTTCCTAACTTGCAGTCTTCCGAGTGCTGTCCGATTTTTTTCACGGACTTGCATTGCTCTTTTTGATCCAATACTCAAATTAAAAATAGACATGTCTCAGCAATTTTGCATGGAACGGCCATTTCACAAAAAATCACAGACATGTGACCAGCCCCATTAACTATTATAGGTACAAGTGCTATCTATGAAAAATACAGATAGCACTTGTACTAGAAAAACTGACGTCTACCTTAGTTCTAATATGCGGGCTGAAATAAACAAAAAACTGTAAGGTCTTTCTGGAGTTCACCATTAATTAGGACTTAGCCCCATAAGCACCAGAAGTTGATTGCCATAAAGTAGCCCAAAGTGTGTAAAGTTCTGGTGGGACACCACAGATTTTTCTGATAGGAAGAAGGCAAGCTTTCCATAGAACCTTTTTACTTTTGGCCCATTCGCAGGTATCTCCTTTGATAACTCTGGTGGCAGTGGCCTTTTTAAAGTTGGCCTCTGAAATTACCGTACACGTCTTTGTCAGATTTTTGAGTGGTGTTGCTGGCATATACAACTGGGATCCAGTTAATTTTAGAGGAAAGGTTAGTGATTCCTGATGTGCCATGATGCCCTCTATGCCAACTGTAAAGTCCTGGTAGGATACCACAAATTCTTTTTGGTAGGGAGGCAGCAAAGATAAACAGATATTGGCAAGGTGCAACAGGACTTGGCGGCACTCCGCTTTAGGGATTTTGGTGTCATGCATTTAGAAAAGTTGGGTTTGGCAGTAACTTACATCTAAAAATTATTAGTTGGCAGCTTTATTTTTTTTTTGCTTTAGGGACCAATTTCAATTAAGACAACTATTGTTATTGTCACTAAATCTCCTGCAGTACTTTTTGTAAATAATGTAAGGATATGGCCAACCAGTCATCAATGCCCCGATTTCTCAAATAAAGATGGTGGCAAAGGTTGAATTCCTTTCATACAAAAAAGCAATTTAGAGATGGCACAAAAGGCCTTTATGACCTGGGCTAGGTTACAGGGTCTTTTCGAGTGCCTATTCGATGTAGAGACATTGGTGATAGTACGATATATGTTATTATTATTATTATTATTTATTATTATAGCGCCATTTATTCCATGGCGCTTTACATGTGAGGAGGGGTATACATAATACATACAAGTACAGTAATCTTAAACAATACAAGTCACGACTGGTACAGGATGAGAGAGGACCCTGACCACGAGGGCTCACAATCTACAACGGAATGGGTGAGGATACAGTAGGCGAGGGTAGAGCTGGTCGTGCAGCGGTTTGGTGGATCGGTGGTTACTGAAAGTTGTAGGCCTGTCGGCAGAGGTAGGTCTTCAAGTTCTTTTTGAAGGTTTCCATGGTAGGCGAGAGTCTGATATGTTATGGTAGAGAGTTCCAGAGTAGAGGGGATGCGTGGGAGAAATCTTGTATCCGATTGTGGGAAGAGGAGATAAGAGGGGAGTACAGAAGGAGATCTTGTGAGGATCGGAGGTTTCGTGCAGGTAAGTACCAGGAGACTAGGTCACAGATGTACGGAGGACTCAGGTTGTGGATGGCTTTGATTGTCATGGTTAGGGTTTTGAACTGGAGTCTTTGGGTAATGGGGAGCCAGTGCAGGGATTGACAGAGGGGAGAGGCCGGGGAATAGCGGGGGGACAGGTGGATTAGTCGGGCAGCAGAGTTAAGAATAGATTGGAGGGGTGCGAGAGTGTTAGAGGGGAGGCCACAGAGTAGGAGGTTGCAGTAGTCATGGCGGGATATGATGAGGGCATGGACTAGGGTTTTTGCAGATTCTTGGTTGAGGAATGTACGGATCCGTGAAATATTTTTGAGTTGAAGTCGGCAGGAAGCGGAAAGGGCTTGGATATGTGGTTTGAAAGAGAGATCAGTGTCAAGGATAACCCCGAGGTTATCCTTGTGGGACTGAAGAGAGTGGGCAGCCGTTTACTTTAATGGATAGGTCCGTTGGGGGGGTCACGTGAGATGGGCGAAAGATGATTAATATATGTGATACCAAACTGCATTTCTGCTTGTTTGCCTAGCTAGTTTGCACATTTGGAGCAGATTTTCATTGCGGATTTAACATCGTCCAATACTGCAAATAAAAACTCCTCCTCTATTGCCACTTAGTGCCTCAAAAATGACAGTTGTATGGCAAATTTTGCTTTGCCACGATCTGTACCTTGAGCTGCTCATATATATGAACTTCTCTTGTATAAGTATTCACGTTCAATAGAAAAAGTTCAGCCTCTGTTAGACACTTCTGTTGCTGCTTATCTCCATTTGAGAAGACCAGACCAGGCAAAATTCAACTTCGCCTGTTCGTATGGATTTTCTCAGAAAATTTGAAGATATTCAAAATTATTCTCTGCAAATGTAATGCCTCATATTTTGCTTTGGCGTCTCTACAGACCTAAGAGCGCAATAAAAATAAGATGTAAAAAATTTTAAAAAATCTTTACATTCACCTTGCCGCTTGGTTCTCCGGCCACTCCGTACTTCACCATCACCCGTTCTCGCCGCATCTTGTATTCAAAGCTACTCACGCTGATATCTCATAGCTGCTCATACGGGGCTGGGACTTCTGTCTTTGATGTAGGCTGGGAGGGGTTTGTGAATAAGCATGCAAGATTCCATGACCTTTTACGCAGAACCCTCTCGGGCCCTGGAAGTCTCAGCCCAAATGAAAGACCTGGGGATTTCAGCATGAGCGGCAACATTCTGAAGAGGTGACGAGAACTGGACGAATAATGGTGAGGACCAGAGAGGCCAGAGAGATGAGCAGTGAAGTGAGTATAAGGATTTGTCATTTTTGTTTTTTACATTTTGATGGTCGTTATGGTTTAAAAAAATGTTGGCACCATTTTTTTTGTTGAATCTGCTCGGAAGTTAATTCCCAAAAAATGCATTTTGGTGAATGTGGATTTTTGTAAACTTTGAGTAGAGTTCAATTCCTCGCTAATTTATTTGCTCATCCATATAAACAAAGTACGGTAAAAATACAATAGGAACTTGAATCTTTTGGGCACCAACGTAAAATCTCCAACAGGACTCCCAGCTGCCATGGATCTTTAATAGAATGGGCCAAAAGGAATCTTTTGGGCACTGGCAAAAAATCTCCCACAAGACTCCCAACTATTATGGATCTTTAATAGAATTGGCCAAAAGAAATCTTTTGGACACCGGCGTAAAATCTACAACATTACACCCAACTATTATGGATCTTCAACAAAATTGGCCAAAAGGTATCTTCTGAGCATTAATGTAAAATCTCCAACAGGACCTCCAACTATCATGGGTCTTTAATAGAACTGGCCACAAGGAATCTTTTGGGCACCAATGTAAAATTTCCAACAGGGCCCTCAACTATTATGGATCTGTAATGGAATTCCAAAGTAAATCTTTTGGTGACCAACGTAAAGTCTCCAATAGGACCCCCAAACTATCATGGGTCTTTAATAGAATTGGCTAAAAGGAATCTTTTGGTCACCGATGTAAAATTTCCAACATTACTACCAACTATCATAGGTCTTTAATGGAATTGGCCAAAAGGAATCTTCTGAGCATCAACGTAAAATTTCCAATAGGATGCCCAACTATTATGGGGCTTTAATAGAACTGATCAAAAGGACTCTTTGGGTAAACCTAGGCTCCAGAGCTGGGTATGACTGAAAACCATACATCCCTCTTAAAATCTGAACTCATAAGTCCTTGCCCTCTCTCACTTTTATAAAGAGGACCACTCAAGAGTTAACCAAAAGCCTTATATATATATCGCACAAAATTGGTGTCTTGATATTTTGTCTTTCATCCATTCATGAGATCATACAAAAATCTCTCTCTCTGGGTTTACAATCTCATCTCAGAACAGATACAAGGATCAGCGGGATACATACAGGGGTGTCAGGCATAAGAGCGGACAGAAGCCGCCTTGGGACCCGGGAAAGGGGGGCGAAAACCAGTAAATCTGTGAACGCTTGTCAAAGGCTCCATGCCGTAGGAATTACTCAAGCGAAAATAACAAATGGCCGTCATTGTAGAGCCAAAAACCTGTGATTATAATTATCACATCCCCAGTGACCTTGCATAAACTTTAATCTCTCTCCAATGGAGCATTTAAATAGCCTGCATCTACTAGCTAGGGAGCGTGGAATATACATATATACAGGCAGAGGAAAAGCACTAAGCCTCGGTGTTTAAGCTCTGTATGACCAGAAACCGGCAGGTCTGAAACCAAAGGGAGAATGTGGGGTGCGGACAAATTATAATTACTTTCCTAGAGGCAAGCGTATGGGGGGAACATCAAAGAATAACAATGTAGTGGCGATAATAGTAAAAAAAAAAAAATAATAATATGAAAAATAATATTTACATAGAAGTAGCACTAATGGTTAATGTGGTGATCACATTGATGACAATAATAATCAACACTTTACTCCTAATCTAAAAATTAAGGCAAAGGTTTAATAACTATAAAAATATATTTTTCTAATGCTATTCCATCAATATATAAATAGTTTAAGGTCCTGATATCTAAATGATGAGAATAGCTCTCGTTTATCTCCTTCACGGCATCCGCTGCTAGTCGGAAAGCTGGTGTATTAAAAATAAAGATAATTAAAAAAAAAATTCACTGCACATTTGACTTAAATGGGGTCTGTGGTCAGAAATCAGGTGATGGGAGCTAAGAAAAAGCAGATAAAACAGATACTAACTCCCTGTCAGACCTACACAGCGATCTCACTGTCAGCTATTCAGTTAACTCATTCTGCAGCCACCAATAAACAGTGCAACACAGAGGCAAACGGTGTAAAATTTTTAAGGACACCCAATTGAAAATATTATTTTAGCTCCAAAATACATGCATTTAGGTCCAAAAAAGGCCCCAGTGGTAGACAACCCCTTTAAGAGAAGAAATACGGATTATTGGTCCAGGATTTGCCAGTGTTTGCAAAACTGTATGTACGAGTAACATGTGATCTTCTATTTATCTAACGGAAAACTTAATAGTAACCTTGGAAATTATATATATATATATATATATATATATATATAGTCTGATTTTTAGTGAAGCATAAAAATTACTAACTTGTAATTTAAATTAGAAAAAAATGTTTTTTCTTCTTCTAAAAAAATCTATATATTGAATATGTATAGAAACTATAGCAGGTTGCGATTGTACGTGTATATCGTCTGAGATTCGCCAATGCAAGTCTATGGGTGCGATAAAAACTCGGACACCACACTGGCCACAAATATGCACACATCCCAGTAAATTGCATCGGCCAAGAACAGGAAGCTTGGCATGTACAGTCATGGCCAAAAGTTTTGAGAATGACACAAATATTAATTTTTACAAAGTCTACTGCTTCATTTTTTCTAATGGCAATTTGCATATACTCCAGAATGTTATAAAGAGTGATCAGCTTAACAGCAATTACTTGCAAAGTCAATATTTGCCTAGAAAATTAACTTTATCCCCCAAAACACATTTCAACATCATTGCAGCCCTGCCTTAAAAGGACCAGCTAACATCGTTTCAGTGATTGCTCCATTAACACAGGTGTGGGTGTTGATGAGGACAGGGCTGGAGATCAATCTGTCATGATTAAGTAAGAATGACACCACTGGACACTTTAAAAGGAGGCTGGTGCTTGGCATCATTGTTTCTCTTCTGTTAACCATGGTTATCTCTAAAGAAACACATGCAGTCATCATTGCACTGCACAAAAATGGCCTAACAGGGAAGAGTATCGCAGCTAGAAAGATTGCACCTCAGTCAACAATCTATCGCATCATCAAGAACTTCAAGGAGAGAGGTTCCCTTGTTGCCAAAAAGGCTCCAGGGCGCCCAAGAAAGACCAGCAAGCGCCAGGACCGTCTCTTAAAAGTGTTTCAGCTGCGGGATCGGGCTACCAGCAGTGCAGAGCTTGCTCAGGAATGGCAGCAGGCAGGTGTGAGTGCATCTGCACGCACTGTGAGGCGGAGACTCTTGGAGCAAGGCCTGGTCTCAAGGAGGGCAGAAAAGAAGCCACTTCTCTCCAAGAAAAACATCATGGACAGACTGATATTCTGCAAGAGGTACAGGGAGTGGACTGCTGAGGACTGGGGTAAAGTCATTTTCTCTGATGAATCCCCTTTTCGATTGTTTGGGACATCTGGAAAACAGCTTATTCGGAGAAGACCAGGTGAGCGCTACCACCAGTCTTGTCTCATGCCAACTGTCAAGCATCCTGAAACCATTCATGTGTGGGGTTGCTTCTCAGCCAAGGGAATGGGCTCTCTCTCAGTCTTGCCTAAAAACACAGCCATGAATAAAGAATGGTACCAGAATGTCCTCCAAGAGCAACTTCTCCCAACCGTCCAAGAGCAGTTTGGCGATCAACAATGCCTTTTTCAACATGATGGAGCACCTTGCCATAAAGCAAAGGTGATAACTAAATGGCTCAGGGAACAAAACATAGAGATTTTGGGACCATGGCCTGGAAACTCCCCAGATCTTAATCCCATTGATAACTTGTGGTCAATCATCAAGAGACGGGTGGACAAACAAAAACCTTCAAATTCAGACAAAATAAAAGCATTGATTTTGCAAGAATGGACTGCTATCTGTCAGGATTTGATCCAGAAGTTGATTGAGAGCATGCCAGGGAGAATTGTTGAGGTCCTGAAGAAGAAGGGTCAACACTGCAAATATTGACTTGCTGCATTAACTCATTCTAACTGTCAATATAACCTTTTGCTACTCATAATATGATTGCAATTATATTTCTGTATGTGATAAAAACATTTGACAAACACACATAAAAACCAGAGGCCAGCAGATCATGTGAAAATATAATATTTGTGTCATTCTCAAAACTTTTGGCCATGACTGTAGATTGTCCTGGCAACCTATAAAAATCCAGGAACATGCGTGGATAAATCATACTTAGATATATTTCTTGTGTCACTTTTGCAGTGGCTGATATCACAAGATGGTGGCGCAGCTGCCGGGATCAATACCGCCGTGAGCACCAGGCAGCACTGGGCCAGGAGTGGTACAGCAGCCAGTAGAAAAGTGGAAGTACATACAGTATATTATGACTAGTGATGAGCGAGTATACTCGTTGTTCGGGTGTTCCCGAGCATGCTCGGGTGGTCTCCGAGTATTTTAGCATGCTCGGAGATTTAGTTTTTGTCGACGCAGCTGCATGATTTGCAGCTGTTAGACAGCCTGAATACATGTGGGATTCCCTAACAAACAGGCAACCCTCCATGTATTTTTAAACTTGGCCTTAAGTTAAATAAATTAATGTTTATTTTACCTTGAATTTGTACAAATAACAGAACTGAATCCAGCATTTCTGAAACAGCATCGGATTCCAAGGTCAACATTGACCATGTTGGTGAAGTTGAAGAGGACATTCTTCTGCAATAGAACAACCACCACCACGACTTTCGGCAGGTCATGAGGCCAATCAAGATAGTCCTACGCTCTCCTTGGATACCTCAGCTGCAGCCATCCCACACCGGGGATGACTCAGGTGGGAGCTTCCCACCACCGGTAACAGGCGGGTGACCTGCTCCACCAATCCACCTCGCTTCACCTCTCACTCCATCATGGCCATAAGCCTCTGCCACTCACTGCGTCTCGGCCCAACCTGATAAGGTATGTCGTACCAGGGCCCGGTGTGCTCTATCCACATTCTCCGATCCGCCATCTTTGCTCTATGCTACTTCCTGCCCATGAATGGCGTTGTCTCTTCTGCTTCTTGAGGTCCATCATGACCCCACCTTACAGTTGGTGGCATCTGCCCTGACTTACTATTCCATTTCTAGAATGTCCCCGTTTCCTTGGGCCACACATTACTGAGCAGATCTTCTCCTTCCACCTCACTCTGTGATAATTGTCCCTTCCTGCTGTGGACGGGAGCTTATGGTAGCAGCAATCCTTTCATTAGACCATACCTGATGATGGGCTGGATACCTCTTTGCACTGTTTTGCCTCCAGCACTCCCACAATGGGTGAGTCTGTCTAGCCGTTTCAAGCCACTCACTGCCATGTTCCAGTCCTTGCTCGTTATCATCTTGCCTGTCACTTAAGTCTTCTTTGAACTGCACGGTTCTCGCAGATGCAAGGCTCGATCCTGCTGACTGTGCCAAGTGTAGCACCGAGTGGTTCAGTAGCCATGTACAAGGCACTCATCTCTTTCATTTAAGCCATGGCAAGATAAATGAAAGAATGGGTCTTGGCTGGGTGTATGAGTTGGTGCTTTGAGGGCCTTGCACCAGTGCAAGCCACTTATAGCCAGTTGTGTTTTCTGGCCAGGACCATACATTCTGCAGTTCAATAAAGGAGACTCCCATTCTAAAACAGCCTTTACTCAATGGTAACTTAGTAAGGGTTATACACAAGGGGTAGCGGGTACAAGGTCTTCTAGACGTTTCCTTTGCAGTCTAAAGCATTTTCATACACATAGTATCCTTCCACTGTAGTTTACTCCAAGACTGGTATAGCACAGTGTTTCGACCTTCTTAGTCACAGCCTAGCTTGTTGCCTCAGTCCTAATCAACAAGTGTCTCTCTACTTGCTCAGCAGTTCCGCGTCCTATTTCTTCCACTGCTGGCGTTAAAAGACCTTGAATAATGATGTGTCTGATGAATAACAGATCAGTTTTAAGACCAAATGTGAAACACAGCAAAGGGCAGCAGACATAGAGGAAGGGAGCTGATCTCGACCCAGAAGAAAAGATAGGTGCATAACAATACACTCTGTTCTCTTAAAATCCCTCTGCAAAGAGTCAGTAATAACAGATAGTGGATGATTAGAATGATATCTCTTGAGCAAGTTAGGAACATGAATGTCCTTTTTGGGTAACCAGTACTTTTTCTCGGGACCATTTCCCTTTTTTTTATTAAGAAGAAGGCATTCCCAAGAACCTTCTTACAGCCCAGAATTTGGTTAATTTCATACCTTATGACTGTATCAAGAGCAAGAACTCTCTTGACTGTAGGAGATAATTTGTTGAAGACCAGAGGACGTAGTAAGGCATTAGGGATTTGTAGCATAAGAGGTAGTTTTAAATATAATGTGACAAGAATAATTTGATGAATAATTTGGAGTGGCCTTATGAACTTGGAATCCAACTGTTCGCAACAAGTCTTTAAATGGATGTTTTCGGTGGACAGACAAACCTTATCTCTGTGAGAGATTTTGGGAACAGGTCTATTGTGACTAGCAGCACTCATCTTTTAAATGCAGTTTCAGCCAAATTGGATTGCTCCTCTGTCCAGATGATATGTACCATATATCCTGAGTGAGCTGGAAATAACTTTTTGATTTCCAGAAGACTCTAAAAATGAATTGTTGTTGGCGAATTCTGCCCAGAGAAGCAAATTTGACCAACTATTTTAATGGAGTAGGATAAAATTTGTAAATAGTGCTCCATTGACATATTAATTCTCTCAGTCTGACCATTATTTTGGGCATCATAATCTGAGGAGACATCCAAAGAGATTCTTAAATTCTTGCAGAAAGCCCTACATAACCTGGAAACAAATTGCAGACCATGGTCAGAGACTATGCAAACTGGGAGACTGTGGAAATGAAAAAAATCTGTGATAAAAATTGGGGTGAAGCAGATAGAAGTGCTGATATTAGAGCAAAATGAGACATCTTGTAGAAACAGCCCTATATGACCCAAAGAGTAGGTTTTTTTTGCATCTGGAAGAGCTGTAACAAAGTCCATGGAAATCTCAGTGAAGGGTTCTTGTCTTATAGGTAGAGGCTGAAGGGGTCTGTGAGGAGTTGGCCACAGACTAAACATTATTGGACCAATGGACACAGCTCTTAGGTATGCAGACTTTTTCAGCATGGAGCACCGGTTACGTCAGTCTTGTTGTGTTTTGTTAGAGATTTGCATGCTCGTCAGTTTAAGTGAACTAATTTCACCTGGAAAGTGTTCAGCTTCAGGAATCAACTTTTCCATTCATTGACAGTAAGCATAGGAAGACTTACATAAGGCCAGACAAAAGACTGGTAATCAGGTAAAGAAATCATTCCATTACTCTCATTAGTGTCTCAGGAGCCTCAAGTCATTGTTCTCCCAACCACTAGTCCCATTATGCGGATGGGGATAGTGGACCCAGCAGAGTTGTTACCACAGGGGGTCTCATATGCAGTTTCAAGTGATGTGCTCAGCATCAGGAAAATACCTCCACCAATGCAGAATTAGCTTTGGGGGTGAAGTATTTCCCGATGGCCAGGCTCAATTTCGGGGCGCGGCTTGGGATATTTAGGACACTGACGGGTGAATTGAGGGGGGGGAATGTTGCTGGCTGGAGTTGGATACATGAGCTATGGTTGTGGAATCCGTCATCTGGAGGAGAATAGGCTTTGACTGAAGATTATACCGGAGTGAGATACCAAAGTTGTGAGCCAACCAAAAATTGTGAGACAGTTGGTCTCACCTGGTATGAGGGCAATGGAACTATCACTGGGCTGAGATCTTGGGGGCTGGAGGCATCTCATTGTGGCCATCTACCTGGAGTTGTTGTATGACCATGGACGGAAAAAATAAAACTGAGTGCTTTTATATGATAAAGGTTTTCTGTTATCCCTGTTTTGTCTTTGTGTCTTGTTTACCTTACGTTTCTGTCCCATGCCTCATGGGGGTGGAGAGTGGGAGAGATGACAGAGTAAGGTTTAGCAGGAGCATAGTAAGGTCAGAGACCCATGCCACTCCACATTCAAGAGTACCCCCGGGACAGGGATTAACTGTCCCAACTTTCAGGGACAGTTTGAGGCCCCTCTTCCTTGCCGAAGACACTCACAGTGTGACACTAGGTGATTATACAACCCACAACCTCCGATCTTCGCAGGTTCTGATAGGTGCTTGAAATTAAGGTTTGAACATCATACACTGGGTGCAAGATGTTATTAAATGTTTGACGTCTTGTCTCCATTTAGCCCACAAATAGAAACAATAAAGTAGTTCAGCATTCTTTTAACTCCTGGGTAACTAGAGAGAAATATGGACCCATAATAAGACCTTTTGGTGGAGTGCTCTTGAGACCAAAGTACGACGTTTAGGTGGAGAATTGGAAGGAGCAAAGATGGTAGAAAAATTAATTAATTTACATGTGAGAACTTATCTTTAGAGGCATCATATGGGTCAAAGGATCTAAATAGGGCATCAGCCCTGTGTTTTTTATTGGTGGGACAGTAAGTGGGAATGAAGTCAAACCTTTAGAAAAATATAGACCATGAAGTTTGATGAGGATTCAACCTACAAACTTCCTGAAGACAGCTGATGACAAGATAGTGTCTTGGCCCTTTGCTTAGAAAAGACATCTGCAAAGGACTGGTAGGGAGTAGTCTAACTGGCGGCAATAGAGGCAGAACAGAGTTTCAGTGAAGGTGGTTGAGGTTGAGTTTTCAGATATTTATGAAAACAAGTTGATCCCCATTGGGTAATCTGGTCAGTCAAACCAATCAATGACTGGGGCATATAGTTGCAACCACGGAAGCCTCAAAAGCACCATTGCACCAGAAAGGGGCAAAATTGAAAAAGAAATGTCCTCAACCTGCAGTGCTTTGCAGAGATTCTCACTTTAGAGGTGTCCATGAAAAAACAAAAGGAATTTTTAGCCTTTTTGGTTTTAGAGAAGTCCATAAAATGATCTGCGGCTTCAGCATCAATGAAGGCTTGTCCCATTAACACAGAGGAACCAAAGGAAATAGACAGGCATGAGCAGTTTATCTTTAGTCGAGGATAGACTTAACACCAACATGATCTCTCTCTTTGCTTAGTGGCTAAAGTTTTCTTGTTTGCCTTCAGTTTGTAACCAATTTATGCGAGAATGATCCGTTCATCAAGACTGAAATAAAGTCCTTCTGCAAGGTGATGGCATCTTTCGTCTGATGATCATTTTTTCCGACCGATTTGCATGGGTCGAGGCGATCTGAGATGTAGGTCACAGGTATCTAGAGTTTTTTCCTTAACCACTCTTTAAAAAGTCCACTTGTGTGGTAAAGGAAATCAAATCATCATGGATGGAGGGCAATTGAAGAGGAGAAGAGCAAGGACAGAGCAGAACACAGATGAAGGCAGAGAAACCACATGTGTTTTACAAATATGAATGCACAATGTGAACAGAGTCCAATAACAGTTTGTGATGCGTATGGCAGCTAATGTGTTTACCAAGAGGTGGTAAGTGGAGGGTTGGCCAAGAGGTCTGAATGTATGCTGGAATCACAATAATTTTAGAAAGATGAATGCATAATACGAACCGTATAGCAAAATAACTATTCAAGATGCTGCTGCACCAGGTGGATGGACCAAGAGGTAACAAGAGGAGCGGTATCCAGCACATCTGATGGTATTCAGGAGCACAGGTGTTTTTGCAAATATGAATGCACAATATGTATGGATATAGGACCACTCCAAACAGGCAACTGAACACATGAGTCTCAATACTAAGACACAGTTGTGTGTCAAACTGGGCCTTAAAAACCCTTTGAAAATGATGTCACAGAGGAATGGGATACTTGTAAGAGCCAACGTGTAGCACAGTAATGGGCGGTGGCCATAAAGGAAGGGAGCCGATTTAGTGCAGAAGACGAGACAGGTGGAAAACAATATCTCTGGAACCGTATTGAAGATATCAACAAAGAAAAACAAAATAGGGAACAAAAGAGCAAAAATTTGTGATTTTTGACCTTTCAACATTAAAGATAAAATATTAATTTTTTCATATTTTAATAATGATTTTAGTTGGGTGTAGATGGTGAAAAATGGAACACCCTCAAAAAAATCTGTGACATCAAATTGTCACTGTTCATATGTACAGTCGTGGCCAAAAGTATTGACACCCCTGCAATTTTGTCAGATAATACTCAGTTTCTTCCTGAAAATGATTACAAACACAAATTCTTTGTTATTATTATCTTCATTTAATTTGTCGTAAATGAAGAAAGTAAAAAGAATTGTCCTAAAGGCAAATTGGATATAATTCCACACCAAACATAAAAAAGAGGGTGGACAAAAGTATTGGCACTGTTCAAAAAATCATGTGATGCTTCTCTAATTTGTGTAATTAACAGCACCTGTAACTTACCTGTGGCACCTAACAGGTGTTGGCAATAACTAAATCACACTTGCAGCCAGTTGACATGGATTAAAGTTGACTCAACCTCTGTCCTGTGTCCTTGTGTGTACCACATTGAGCATGGAGAAAAGAAAGAAGACCAAAGAACTGTCTGAGGACTTGAGAAACCAAATTGTGAGGAAGCATGAGCAATCTCAAGGCTACAAGTCCATCTCCAAAGACCAGAATGTTCCTGTGTCTACCGTGCACAGTGTCATCAAGAAGTTTAAAGCCCATGGCACTGTGGCTAACCGCCCTAGATGTGGACGGAAAAGAAAAATTGACAAGAGATTTCAACGCAAGATTGTGCGGATGTTGGATAAAGAACCTCGACTAACATCCAAACCAGTTCAAGCTGCCCTGCAGTTCGAGGGTACAACAGTGTCAACCCGCACTATCCGTCGGCGTCTGAATGAAAAGGGACTGTATGGTAGGAGACCCAGGAAGACCCCACTTCTTACCCCGAGACATAAAAAAGCCAGGCTGGAGTTTGCCAAAACTTACCTGAAAAAGCCTAAAACGTTTTGGAAGAATGTTCTCTGGTGAGATGAGACAAAAGTAGAGCTTTTTGGGCAAAGGCATCAACATAGAGTTTACAGGAGAAAAAAGTGGCATTCAAAGAAAAAAACACGGTCCCTACAATCAAGCATGGCGGAGGTTCCCTGATGTTTTGGGGCTGCTTCGCTGCCTCTGGCACTGGACTGCTTGACCGTGTGCATGGCGTTATGATGTCTGAAGACTACCAACAATTTTGCAGCATAATGTAGGGCCCAGTGTGAGAAAGCTGGGTCTCCCTCAGAGGTCATGGGTCTTCCAGCAGGACAATGACCCAAAACACACTTCAAAAAGCACTAGAAAATGGTTTGAGAGAAAGCACTGGAGACTTCTAAGGTGGCCAGCAATGAGTCCAGACCTGAATCCCATAAAACACCTGTGGAGAGATCTAAAAATGGCAGTTTGGAGAAGGCAACCTTCAAATATCAGGGACCTGGAGCAGTTTGCCAAAGAAGAATGGTCTAAAATTCCAGCAGAGCATTGTAAGAAACTCATTGATGGTTACCGGAAGCGGTTGGTCGCAGTTATTTTGGCTAAAGGTTGTGCAACAAGTATTAGGCTGAGGGTGCCAATATTTTTGTCTGGCCCATTTGTGGAGTTTTGTGTGAAATGATCAATGTTTTGCTTTTTGCTTCATTCTCTTTTGTGTTTTTTTCATTTAAGACAAATTAAATGAAGATAATAATACCAAAGAATTTGTGTTTGCAATCATTTTCATTTATTATTCATTTCATTTATTATTATTATTATTGTTATGCTGTAATGTCTATCGTCTGTACAAGTCCCCTCTGAAATGTAAAGTGCTGCGGAATATGTCGGCGCTATAGAAATAAAATTTATTATTATTATTATTATTTTCAGGAAGAAACTGAGTATTATCTGACAAAATCGCAGGGGTGTCAATACTTTTGGCCACAACTGTACATCTCAAAGTAGAAAGTAAGTCTGCAGACCTAACATCATTGCGATCCCCCCAGAGCCGCACACTCCAATTATAAAACCACTCGGCCACGAATTTGAAACTTGTCAATGTCACATGTTCCCATTGTCTGTCATTGAAAAAGTTTGTAAATTAATCAGCTGGCAACGCCAATCTTCGACGCCAGGCAACTGTGAACCAGCCTCTTCCCCGCTGAAAGGATTACAATGAAATCATATAATTGCAGGCTGCCATTCAGTCACCCTTGACAATAGATGACTTGAAAATTGGAATGTTTCTCTTCTTTTTTTTTTTTCCGTTCCCCGGCCTCCGTGCTTCCAGAAATGAAGAATAGAGAAGGAGATGAAGCTTTTTAAATGACCTAAAAATCTACATCTCTCAAACAAATGAGCAAAAAAAAAAGAGAGTGCAATTTAAGGCCGAATCATCCGGTGTTAATCCTTGAGAACTCAAAGCCGTAAGATAAAGGGGGAAAAAAATGCGGGTTTCACTTTCCTCATTAAGGCGCATTGACTTTCACCTAATCGCATGCAATTAAAATTTCTCCATGAGATTTCCTTATTGAAATAAGAAAGATAGCGCTTTGCTGAATGCCGTGATAGATTTGACATAAGCGAGCTTCCTGGACAAACTGATTTATCATGTCTCATTCCAGCAGAACTCTCTTGCCTACTCATTTCTCATCGTATTACTGTGAAGCTGTAATTAAAGAAGATCCTCCCCCGGCCCAGCGCACCCCCCGGCCAGGACACGCTAAATTATAAATGTGCTGTCCTCTCTTCTGGCTTAATTTAAAGGGGCCGAACTGGAACGTGATTCGAGTCTAGAATCTGCATTTTTTCCTAATTACGTTCACACCCCGTTGCTTGTTGTCCCGCTACTAGAATCAATGCGACCATAGTCGGCAAAGAAAGATAGGCTCAGTGGTCATTTCTGAGACCATCAAAAAATACTAGTAAGGACCGGTCTAAGTCTCAAGGATGACTCTTCGAGGGATGGCGGTCATCTACATGTTGGTGTTTGCCATTGGCTCAAGTTAAACCTTTGGGTTCTGCCACCATATACTGAGATAGGAAGATGTCCACCACTTATAATGATCAGCAGGGTTGGACTGGCCCACCAGAGAACCAGGGAAACCTCCGGTGGGCCCTCGCTTCTCCTTCAGGAAATTACATAGTGCAAACCTTGCTGCTGCAATTGGGCTATTGAGTGGGGAAGAAAGGTGGACCTTCAGAATCAAATCCTCCGTGAGCCCAATTTTCTTCAGTCTGACACTGATGATCAGTATTGACTACTAGATTCATGATTTACGTAAAAAATTGGTGTAAGATAGAAAAAAAGAAACATCCAAAATGTTTGCTCCATGGGAGACATTACCTTCCCTCTCGAATTAGATCTACTTAATAATTTTTAAGGTTTTTGTGGAAGATCATCAATGCAAAAGTATGGTCAGGCTAGAAGGGCCCAATCCATAAAAATGCAAGAAATCCGTAAAAATTATATATATATATATATCATACACTCCTCAAGAATGAAATTGCAAGTACAAGAAGGAAAAGTCTTGGAATTATAGTAATCACAGAGTCTTCCATCAGACATCAGATGGAGAAGTGTGATCCATCACTGCATTGAACAGGTTTCCTCCAGAATCCAGCGATGGCAGCTTTACACTATTCCATCCGATGCTCGGCATTGTGCTTGGTGATGTAAAGCTGCGTGCTGCTGGTCATCATATGCCCTTATTTTCATTTTTCCAAATGAACTCTGGGCATTTTCCATCTCAGGTGGCTGAGTCCTTCAGGAGTCTGAGTTACAGCTGTCTTTATTATAGTATATACTTGCACTAACAGGATTGTATTATATGTTGCTATCCTCTGTAAAAGTTTTATGTGAATCACAGCAAACAGAGGAATTGCGAAACATTTTTTTTTGTTATAAACTTAAAATCTATTGATAGATTCAGGTGCGTTTATTTGTGCCTTTAGGGATTGTGGACTTTAGCGGTTTTTACCGCGGTTTTCACTATAAAACCGCTAAAAATAAGCTGCACAGTCATTTCTATGCATTTTGCACTTTTTGTGCACATTGATGCGTATTTTCACCGTGAAAAAAAACGCATCGCGGAAAAAAACGCAGCATGCTCATTAATTTTGCGGTTTAGGCTTCTCCCATGCTTTTAGAAACCGCTGCAGAAAAAAACGCATCAAAACCGCGCAAAAACCGCCGCGGAAAAATAGGTGCGGTTTCTGTGAAGGGATTCAGGTTTTTGAGCAGAAATTTTCTGCAACGTGTGCACTTAGCCTTAAAGATAATAATGGCGTCCTTTGTAGCGTTGATACATCAGGAGACTAATATAATGTGGGATCAGATCTCTAAGTAATGTCTATTTTTACATTTTTAATGTTTGAATTGAAATAATTATTTCACAGCCTCTTATATATAAAAATGATAAAGAATTACACGCAAATCCGCCCATGCTGTAGTCTCATATGTAAATGAATCTTTCCACTAGATGGCAGCAGAAAGAATATCAACTATAATATTTATCAGGTGTCGCCCCGCACTTTACATTTTCTAAAAGAGTAAAAGATATTTAGTGAAAAATTTAAAGTGGAGTGTCCTATTGTTATATCATAGATAGATAGATAGATAGATAGATAGATAGATAGATAGATAGATAGATAGATAAATAGATAGATAGATAGATAGATAGAGGATAGATATAGATAGATAGATAGATAGATAGATAGATAGATAGATAATAGATGGATAGATAGATAATAGATAGATAGATAGATGATAGATAGATAATCTATATATATATAAGATTGAATGTATGTGTGTGTGCATATCATCAACCAATCACGAAGCATCTTTCATTTCACCATCGCTGTTTAAAAGTAGCTGAGCTGTGATTGGTTGCTATGAGCAACAGTTTTCCTTGCAACCAATCACTAAGCATCTTTCATTTCACCAGAGCTGTTTAATAGATAAAAGCTGAGCTGTGATTGGTTGCTATAAGCAACAGTTTTCCCACTTCACAACACCTCAGCAGACACTGACCGGGTGGGAGAAATCTAGCATCCCTGGAAACAGAAAGGAGCAGAGAGCACATGACAAAAATGAATCACCCCCTCCAGTGTCCATATACCTGTCAAACATCCTCCATCCCATAGGCACATCTTCTCTTAAAGGGATCTCCGCTATGGAAGTTAGGGCAAATCCCTCAGCGCTCTGATTCTCACCCCAGGCTTCTATTAAAGGGATCATTGGTATGGAATTCAGGGCAAATCCACTCAGTGCTCTGGTTCTGATGCCAGGCTTCTCTTAAAGGGATCTCCGGTATGGAAGTTAGGACCGTTCCACTCAGCGCTCTGGTTCTGACCTCAGGCTGACAGGATGATGTGGGATATTAGGGGTAGTAGTCCGGTGGCTCTGGATGATGGGATGATGTGGGATATTAGGGGTAGTAGTCCGGTGGCTCTGGATGATGGGATGATGTGGGATATTAGGGGTTGTAGTCCGGTAGCTCTGGCTGACGGGATGATGTGGGATGTTATAATGAATGTGGCTATACGAAGTGGGCGGGGCTCTACACTCAGCTTTATATATATATATATATATATACTGTATATATAATCATTATAATTTGTTATAACAAACCGTAGTTAGTTACTATGCCCGGGCAACGCCGGGCTCTTCAGCTAGTAGATAGATAGATAGATAGATTGATAGATAGATAGATAGATAGATAGATACAGGGGTTGGACAAAATAATGGAAACACCTGGAAACATCAAGAAAAGTTAGTTTAATATGGTGTAGGTCCACCTTTTGCAGCGATTACCGCCTCAATTCTCTGAGGTATGGATTCATACAAGGTGTGAATTGTTTCCAAAGGAATTTTAGCCCATTCTTCAGTTAAAACACCCTCCAGTTCTCTGAGCGACGATGGCGGCGGAAATCGACATCTGACTTGAATCTCTAAAATCGACCATAAATGCTCAATAATGTTGAGGTCTGGGGATTGTGGGGGCCAGATGAGATGCTCAACTTCATTACAATGTTCCTCGTGCCAAGCTTGAACGATTCTAGCTGTATGAATTGGTGCATTATCATCCTGAAAGATGGCGTTACCCTCCGGGAACAGTGCTTGAACCATAGGATGCACTTGGTTGCCCCAAATGCCTAAATAATCGCGGCTGTTAATTCTTCCATGAAGGGAGATCATTGGCCCGGCGGATCTCCACGAAATAGCACCCCTGATCATCACAGAACCTCCGCCATGTTTTACGGTTGGGAGAAGGCAGTCTGGATGGAATGCTTCTTTCGGCTGTCTCCGAACGTACACTCGGCCGGAGGTCGGAAATAGGGTAAACGATGATTCGTCTGAGAATATCACATGTTTCCACTGCTCGAGGGACCAATTCTGGAGGTTTCTACACCACTCTAAATGCTTGGAAACATTTGTCATTGAGAGCAGCGGTTTTCTAATTCCATCTCTTCCGTGGAATCCAGATTTGTGCAGCTCCCGACGAACAGTTTTTGTGGAAACTGGGTTCTGTAGGTGTTCATTGAGCTCAGCAGTGATTTTCGGAGTCGTGGTCTTGCGATCCTCACTCACAATTCGCTTTAGAGTCTGACGGTCTCTCTTAGTCAACTTCGACTTTCGGCCGGACCTGTGCTTTGCTGCGGACGTTTTTCCTTCTCTTTCAAATGCCGTCATTACTTTGGAGACAGTACTGCTTGACACGCCAAGCATTCGGGCACTTTCTGTTACCATATGCCATATGAACACCAACAATTTGGCCTCTTTGAAAATCGCAGAGGTCTGCCATTGGTATCAGGTTCTCATCAATGTTCTTACAATTCTGCAAAACAAGCAGTTAATTTACATACACATATCACATAACACAAATAATCAACTACAAAACATTCCCATATGTCACGGTTTGCATGTTTATAACATCCTCGAAGATTATGATGCCAAAACGTTAGGTGTTTCCATTATTTTGTCCAACCCTTGTAGATAGATAGATAGATAGATAGATAGATTAATAGTTTATTTTTTGCAAATAAAAAAACACAAAGTGAATGAAAAATAGGGAAATATGAATTATCAATATTTGGTGACCGCCCTTTGCCTTCATCGGTTCTTCTCGGTCACTTGTGTCTTGCACACAGTTTTTGAAGGATCTCAGCAGGAGGTTGCTTCAAACATCTTGGAGAACTAACCCCAGATCTTCTCTGGATGTCACTTGTGCAAATGCTTCTGTCTATTCATGTAATCCCAGACAGACTGGATGATGGTGAGATAAGAACTCTAGGAGGCCAGATCATCCATGTCGTTCTTTATGCTGGAGATAGTCCTTAATTACATTAGCTGGATTTTTGGGGTCGTTGTCCTGCTGCCAAATAAATTTAGAGCCAATCTAACACCTCCCTGTTGGTATTACATGATGGATAAGTATCTGCCTCTAATTCTCAACATTGAGGACACCATTAATCCTTATAAATTCCCAAATCCATTCGCTGTAATGTGGCCCCAAACTTGCTATACCATCAACCATGCCTCACTGCTGCTTGCAGAAGCTCATTATTGCACCACTCTCCAGGCCTTCAGCAAACAATCTGCCTTCTAGTATGGCCAAATATTTCACAAGTTAACTCAACAATCCAGATCACATGTTGCTAGTTTTCTGCACCTCAGTTGTTATGTTTTCATACAATGTTGAGTCAATTGACCTTGTTTCCATGTTGAAGGTATGGCAATTAGGCCACAATTCCTCCATAAAGACCACTACTGGCTAGACTTTGCCAAAGATGAGATGGGTGTAGCTGGGTCCCTCTGGTTGTTCACAATTCTGAGTTGATGGCACTGCTGAACATCTTCGATTTTGAAGAGAAATGAGCATGATGTGTCTTTCATTCCCTGCACTTTGTTACTGTAACAAGGGCAATTGGGGTGGTAGTCCTGACCGAGTCCACCCACAAAACACACTCCTCAGACACCCCGGCCCCTTGTACATGAAACACAGAATGGACACAGCTTCCCTCATGGGTTACCTCTTCTTCCCAGCTACTGCAGTCCAGGCAATCACAGTCTAGGGTCACAGTCGTAATCCAATAGGGATAACTTTTATTTTTATAAGATAACGAGGCACGGTAGGAAAAAGGTAATTGAAGAAGATATGACAGAATCTTCCTGCTCTTTCCCTACTCCTAGGTGCGGCCGCCTCAGTATCAGCCACAATAACACCTACAGTCCACAATCAGAGGTAGTGATGACTCACTCGCCATAATCTGGATTCTTATAATCCCTTCGGCGGGGCACTCGCACAGTCCTGGGCCCACCTCACTGTCCGTGGGTCCTGAGACAACAGAATCTGTCCCCTCCTGGTGTCTGGCAATGTCCCGGTCGTTGTGTGTCTTCCCTGGGCAGACGTGCCCAAGGAACTCCTGCAGCAGCAGCTTCCTGCCACCTTTTTGTGGCTCCTAGTCCAGCCCACATTTTTAACGCTTTGCTATCCCTAACTCTAACATGTATAGGAACATTATAATAGCACACACAGCACATACAATGGAGGAATGCTAGAACATTACACAGGACACTGACAATAAAGCATAACAACAGCACATGAATTACAGTACATTATAAGTTAACACAGATACACAAGGCAATAAAAATACAGACATTCCTACTAAACTGGTACACCGCCCGGGTACCGCACCAAGTGCATGGGACCACTACGTAGGAGAGATGGAGAGCGATGGGGTTCTCCACCACCTCCTTACATTACCTTGCCTGACTAATGCATCTACAGTCTTCAATGTTTCCCATTTCTTGGGGCTTCTTCAGAAGAACTTTGACATCATATGTTGTAACTTCAGTCTGCTTTGAAATCTTTGCCTGTGAGAGACTTTGCTGATGCAGTATGACTACTTTGTGTCTTGTTACTGTGCTCAGTCTTGCAATTGGTACATGACCAGTGACATGAAGCTATCTTCCACAACCTCACCTTTGCAGCAGAGTTTGGCTGTTCTACACCCACTTCTTACAAAAGTGTTTCTGTTCCGGTTAATGACTGTCTTTTATCCTACTTATAAAAATGATGATCATTATCACCTGTTTGCTAGAAAAATATTTAGAATTTTTCTATCTAGTCTACTGGCTAACACGGTACAAAGATATATATCTTTCCTGTATCACCTGTTTGCTATAATTGGTTACTCATACACCTGACTATAATCCTACAAAATCCCTGACTTTGTGCAAGTGTAAGTAGAACAGGGCTGCCACCAGGAATTTCAAAGGCATATGCTGGCAACATTTTTGGGTCGCCTTGAGATTCCGCACAGGCTCCACCCCAGCTCCGCCTCCACCCCACGAAACTTCCACAGTCCTAATGCCCACTCTTGGGAAAACTCCACTTCTGAAACACATCCTCACCAAATACACATTAGCAGTTCCCACTGAACACCATATCACATACATAGCCATTAGCTTTCGTTTTGGCCAAAAGCATTTTTAAGCCACCACCACGACAAGGTAGACTATTCTAGCAGGGCCCTACAGTACTCTAACCTACTAAACATTTGTTAAAATACCCAATATTCTTTTCAGGTATGTTTTTATTTATTTTTCTTTAAGGTGAACATATCACATACATTTTTTAAAATGACCAATAATACCACATGCAAGGCACAAATACCATCACACAATGGCCTGACCACATATTGCCAACCACATAGTGACCAAATAATACCAGATACAGGGACAAATACCACCACACCATGACCAGACCACATATTACCACCACATAGTGATTGAAAAATACCATGTACAAGGGAGAAATGCTGCCACACCACGGTCAGACCACATATTACCACCACATAGTGATCAAATAATACCACATTCAAGGAACAAATACTGTCACAACATGACCAGACTATATATTCGCACTACAGTGACCAAATATTACCACATACAGGGACAAATACCACCATAACATGACCAAACCACATATTACCACCACATAGTGACCGAATAATACCTCATGCAAGCAACAAATACCATCACACCATGACCAGATCACATATTACCACCACATAGTGACTGAATTTCTACAATACTGAACATTAATAAATAAAACACAATACTAATATTACCATAAGTGCCATTATACACAGGAGCTTGGTACATAGTATACATATATAATATTCTGTATGGAGCATTATATGGGGCCAATATATTTTTATGTAGCAAAATGCAGGGCCCATGATAGTATATGGAGCAATATATTATACCCATAATACTGTATGGAGGACTATATGGTGCCCATAATACTGTATGTAGGACTATGTGGTGCCTATAATAATGTATGGAGGACTACATGGTACCTATATTACTGTATAGAGGACTATGCTGTGCCCATAATACTGTATGAAGGATTTTATGGTGCCCATATTACTGTAAGGAGGACTATATGGTGCCAATAATACTGTAAGAAATATTATGCAGTGCCCATAATATTGTATGGAGGACCATCTGGTGCACATAATACTGTATGGAGGACTATGTGGTGCCCATAATACTGTCTGAAGGACTATACTGTCTGGTCTAAAATGAAAAGTCTGCAGTCACTCTGTGCAACTGCAGACGTTTGAATCCCCCCAGGACATGCACTGTGTGCTTTGAGGATTGCACGGTTTTTGAGCTATTGTAGAATTTACAATAGATATTACTCATTGTTAGCGTGGCTGATCTGGAGCCGGAATCTCCAGGAGTAGACCCTCTGGGCCGTGGCACTGAGGGGCCCCGGGCGAGCTGCCAGGTGAAACCAACCCCTATACAGGGAGCGCTAAGAGCAGGCCCAGGGGTTCGAGTACCACGGTAGCCGGTACCGAGAGGGGTGGCTCAGGATGGACTGGAGTAGGACTGTGGGACTAAAGTGTAGATGACAGAACAGAGCTGGAACACAGGAGACAGGAGTGGAGTAAGACTGTAGACTGGAACGTGGAGGGGCTGAAGTGTAGCTGACAGGACAGAGCTGTAACACAGGAGACGACAGGAATGTAGTAAGACAGTAGACTGGAAAGTGGAGGGATGGTGAGCAAGAACACAGGAGACAGGATTAGAGGAGGATGGAAGGACTAGAGCAGGATGGAACTGGAACACCGGATGCAGGACTGGGGTAGGACGGAAGGACTGGAGCAGGATGGAACAGGAACACCGGAGGCAGGACGAGAGTAGGACGGAAGGACCGGAGCATGATCGAACAGGAACACCGGAGGCAGGACTGGAGTAGGACGGCAGGACTGGAGCAGGATGGAACAGGAACACCGGAGGCAGGACTGGAGTAGGACGGCAGGACTGGAGCAGGATGGAACAGGAACACCAGAGGCAGGACTGGAGTAGGACGGCAGGACTGGAGCAGGATGGAACAGGAAAACTGGAGCCAGGACTGGAGTAGGATGGCAGGACTGGAGCAGGATGGAACAGGAACACCGGAGGCAGGACTGGAGTACAGCAGGGGACACGGATAGCCAGACTGCGAGGCTGCTGCAGGGAGCACACGAGAACGGGACTGTGAGACTGCAGAGAGCACACGAAGAAGCAAGACCCAGTGTGCTAGGAAACACAACGATCAGGCGCCTCCCTCAGGGGGAAGCGGCCTGATATGCCCCTGTCTGGCCCGCTATTGATCAGTGGGTGCTTCCGTGTCAGGGCATAGCCAGAGCACAAGAAGCAGAAGGGAGGCGCGGAGGTGGCCTATGGCGCATGCGCATTGCATGCAACGACGCCGTCGGCCGCGCACCTGTCAGAGGTGACCGCTGTGGCTGTCGGGCGCTGCGAGGGGCTGCGGCGTGGGAGCGATGGCCAGGTGAGTATGCAGAGACGGCGTGACAGTACTGCCTCCCCTAAGCCGCCCTCCCCAGAGATTAGCAAGAAATCTCTTGAGGATACGAGGAGCATTGATATTCTCCCAAGGTTCCCAGGATCTCTCCTCAGGACCAAAGCCCTTCCAGTCAACAGGAAAAAATGTCCTACCTCTAACCTTCTTCATGGCGATAATGTCCTCCACTTCAAAGACATCATCTGCACCCACCGGCTGAGGACCGGAATCAGGCAAGGAATGGAAGCGATTCAGCACCACAGGTTTCAGGAGAGAGACGTGGAAGGTGTTCGGGACCCGGAGCGAAGCAGGCAACCTCAATTTGTAGGCGACTTCGTTGATACGACCAAGAATTTCAAACGGTCCAATGTAGCGTGGCCCCAACTTGTAGGAAGGCAGTTTGAACCGGATGAATTTGGACAAGAGCCAGACCTTGTCCCCGACATGATAGGGTGTTGGATCCAATCTCGTCTTGTCGGCATAATTCTTCATCCGATCAGCGGACTTCTTGCGAGACGTGTTGGTCTCGGCCCAAATCTTGGAAAATTCGGAGGACAAAGCATTGGCCGCGGGAACCTCGGAGGCAGGGGTTATCGGAAGGGGAACACCAGGATGTCTGCCGAACACAATGAAAAATGGAGACTTGGCAGAGGACTCGCCAGCATGGCTGTTGTAAGCGAACTCTGCCCAGGGAAGTAAGTCAACCCAATCGTTCTGGTGGGCGTTGGAGAAATGATGTAGGTACCCAGTCAACATCTGGTTGGAACGCTCCACCTGCCCGTTGGACTGTGGATGGTATGCAAGGAGAAGTCAAGGGAAACATTCATGAGCTTACAAAGTGATCGCCAGAACTTGGAGGTGAACTGAACCCCTCGGTCTGACACAATGCATTGAGGCAGTCCATGGAGTCTGAAGATTTGGTGGATGAAGACTTTGACCAGCTCCAGAGCCGAGGGGAGACTGGGCAGAGGGACGAAGTGGGCCATCTTGGAAAAATGATCCACCACCACCAAGATGACTGTGCAGTCAGAAGAACAGGGTAGGTTGGTGATGAAATCCATGGCTATGTTTTCCCAAGGAACCGCAGGGATGGGCAACGGCAGCAACAAGCCGGACGGAGGTCTTCGTGGCACTTTGTTTTTTGCACAGGATGGACAAGAAGCCACAAAATCGAGTACATCTTGGTGAAGCGTGGGCCTCCAGTAGTGACGCGCGATAAGATCCAGGGCCTTCTTAGTCGCAGCATGGCCGGGCAGTTTGGAGGAATGCCCCCATAGGAGGACTTTTCGCTTGAGGTTCTCAGGCACAAGCGTTTTGCCAGGAGGAGGAGCAAGCCAGTTCATTGGAGCCACTGTGATGATCCTAGTGGGGTCAATGATATGCGAGGGTTCCTCCGTGGTTTCGTGTGGCTGGAAGACCCTGGACAGAGCGTCGGCTTTGGTATTTTTGTTGCTGGGACAGAAACGGAGCTCGAAGTCAAATCGGGCGAAAAACAAGGACCTTCTGGCTTGACGAGGGTTGAGTCTCTGGGCAGACTGGAGATAGGCCAGATTCTTGTGATCCGAGAAGATGAAAAAGGGATGGACAGCTCCTTCCAGGAGGTGAGCCACTCCTCAAAGGCCAACTTGATGGCCAGAAGTTCCTGGTCGCCGATCGAGTAGTTACACTCGGATGGAGAAAAGGCCTTCGAGAAGAAGCCACAAGGGTGCAGATGACCGGAGGCGGATCTCTGGGACAATACTGCCCCGGCACCTGTTGAGGAAGCGTCCACCTTGAGTACAAAAGGTCGGTTACTCTCCGGGCGATACAGGACCGGAGCCGTGGAGAAAGCCCATTTTAGGGTCAGAAAGGCCTCTTCAGCCTCCGGAGGACAATCCTTGGGAGTAGTCCCTTTACGGGTGAGAGCAGAAATAGGTCTTGTGATTGCGGAAAAGTGAGAGATGAATTGCCGGTAATAATTGGCGAATCCGAGAAATCGTTGTATCGCCCTTACTCCGACGGGGCGAGGCCATTTGAGAATGGCAGACAACTTCTCAGGATCCATCTTCAGTCCAGCGTCGGAGATAATGTATCCCAGAAACGGCAGAGAGGTCTGTTTGAAGAGACATTTCTCTAACTTTGCATACAGGCGGTTCTCCCGAAGGCGCTGTAACACCAAGCGGACACTCTTTCTATGGGACGAGAGATCCGGCGAGAAGACGAGGATGTCGTCCAAGTACACAACCACACAGGAGTACAAGAGGTCAGGGAAGATCTCTGTCATGATCCATGCTGGATCATGACAGATAAAATGCACTAGTAACCTTTTTTTCTTAAGCTGTGGTGCTTAAAGATTGTTTTTGCCCCCGGTGGCCATTAGGGTCATTGCACTGTGGTAGTTTCAGTTCTAGTTTTGCCCCCAGTGGCCATTAGGGTCATTGCACTGTGGTGGTTTCCTTTCTAGTTTTGCCCCCGGTGGCCGTTAGGGTCATTGCACCCTGGTTTCTTTAGTTTAGTGCATGTGATTATAAAGCAGGTGTGATTGCTCTGGCTCTGCTATAAAAGAGTGTCAGGTGTTGCAATCAGGTTTGGTGAAAGTGTTCATTTCAACCATCCTTGGTGGAGGAAGGATCTAGAGAGAGGTGCTGGCAGCTCAGTCAGAGCCCTGGTGTGGAAGGAGTCAGAAGGGATTTCCTTGCAGCTCTGACAGAGCTTGGTGGCAGCTATTCAGGAGGAAAGTTGCATTCTGGTGGTGGACTCTGTTGCTGGGAGCAAGAGCAACAGAGCAAAGCTAAGTGGTGTTTCCCTGTTTGTATTTTTCCCTGGTGTGTATTAGTACAGCGGTGGGGCCAGTGTCTGCACCACCCAGCTCCCTAGCAAGGGATAGGTGTAGGGTGTGCTAGGGTGACAGGTATCCTGATCAGCGTCCAATGCGGAACCGGCCTAGGGAACGTTAGGAGTGTGAGGGACACTGACTCAGCTGAGTGCAAGAGGTCTTCATGTCCCCGTTCCTTATCGCAGGGTCCACCGTTGTAACTGTTTCCCCTTCCCCCGTGTCTTGTTGTTATAGTTATTGGCCTGCGGGCCGTTTTACACAAGACAGTTTCATGTGCCGTGTCTTGTTGTTTCACTTACTGGCCTGCAGGCCGTGTCACACAGGACTGTTCCACGTGACAATCTCGTTGATGAACTCTTGAAACACCGCAGGAGCATTGCAGAGACCAAAGGGCATGACCAGGTACTATACTCGTAATGGCCGTCTCGAGTGTTGAAAGCCGTCTTCCACTCATCTCCAGCGTGGATACGGACCAGATTATAGGCTCCTCTGAGGTCCAGCTTAGAGAAGACCCGAGCCCCTCTGAGACGGTCAAACAACTCCGGAATGAGTGCAAGAGGGTACCTGTTCTTGATGGTAATCTCATTCAAGCCCCTATAGTCAATGCACGGCCGTAGAGTTCCGTCCTTTTTGATGAAGAAAAACCCGGCTCCCGCCGGCGACGAGGATTTCTGTATAAAGCCTTTAGCGAGGTTCTCCTGGACGTACTCGGACATGGCTGTGGTCTCAGCGGGAGACAGGGGGTAGATTCTGCCCCTTGGGGGGGTTGAACCGGGAACAAGTTCCATTGGGCAGTCAAAAGGCCGGTGTGGAGGAAGTACCTCCGCTTCCTTCTTATCAAAGACATCAGCGTAGGAACTGTAGGCTGGAGGGAGACCCGGAAGGTCTGGGGGTGGCCGAGGAGCGGCCGCCAGGCGGACAGGAGCCAGACAGCGAGCTTGGCACGGGTGCCCCCAACGGAGTATCTCCCCAGAAGACCAGTCAAGAACAGGCTGATGAGTCCTTAACCATGGGAGACCGAGTAGAATGGCGTGGGAGAGCTTAGGCAAAACGTAAAAGGCTATCTTCTCTCGATGTAAGGCACCATCTTGCAACTCCACTTCTTCAGTGACCAAGGTGACAGTCACCTGTAGCGGTTTACCATCCACCGCGGCAATCTGGAGAGGGTTAGATAGAGCAACCACGGGAATTTGGTATTTGTCCACTTCTTCAGGCCGAATGAAGTTACCTGCCAAGCCCGAATCCACGTAGGCCACCTCGGACCCACGTCTCTCCCCTGAAAGCAAAAGAACAGATATAGTAAGAGGTTGAGAGGGATCATCATCACCTAGGGAGGCCTAGGCAGAGGAGTTTCCCTGTCTCTTAGGACAGGTGCGGATATAGTGTGATGAACCTCTGCAATAAAGGCACAGACCTTGTGCCCGCTGCTCTTGCTGACGCAACTCGGCCAACGTGAGGCGGTCTATCTGCATGGACTTGACCGAGGAGGAAGAAGGGGACCCGGCCGAATGAGGACTGGCAGAACGGGTGAGAAGGGGAGCTGGCCTGGTGGACCTCCTGTCTCTCACTGACTCCCGAGCGCGTTCCTGGAAGCGTAGGTCAATGCGGGTAGGCAGGGAGATAAGGTCCTCTTAGGTGGGCGGGGTATCTCGACCTGCGCCAGAACGCCCCTACCAAAGCCGTGTTATTCCAGCTGAGCTCGGAGGAGAGGCGAGCTGCCAGGTGGAACCAACCCCTATACAGGGAACATTAGGAGCAGGCCCAGGGGTTTGAGTACCACGGTAGCCAGTACCGAGAGGGGTGGCTCAGGATGGACTGGAGTAGGACTGTGGGACTGAAGTGTAGATGACAGAACAGAGCTGGAACACAGGAGACAGGAGTGAAGTAAGACTGTAGACTGGAACGTGGAGGGACTGAAGTGTAGATGACAGGACAGAGCTGGAACACAGGAGACAGGAATGGAGTAAGACAGTAGACTGGAACGTGGAGGGATGGCTGGAGCAGGAACACAGGAGACAGGATTAGAGGAGGACAGAAGGACTGGAGCAGGATAGAACTGGAACACCGGAGGCAGGACTGGAGTAGGACGGAAAGACTGGAGCAGGATGGAACAGGAACACCGGAGGCAGGACTAGAGTAGGACGGAAGGACTGGAGCAGGATGGAACAGGAACATCGGAGGCAGAACTGGAGTAGGACGGCAGAACTGGAGCAGGATGGAACAGGAACACCGGAGGCAGAACTGGAGTAGGACGGCAGGACTGGAGCAGGATGGAACAGGAACACCGGAGGCAGGACTGGAGTAGGATGGCAGGACTGGAGCAGTATTGAACAGGAACACCGGAGGCAGGACTGGAGTAGGACGGCAGGACTGGAGTAGGATGGAACAGGAACACCGGAGGCAGGACTGGAGTACAGCAGAGGACACGGATAGCCGGACTGCGAGGCTGCTGCAGGGAGCACACAAGAATGGGACTGTGAGACTGCAGAGAGCACACGACGAAGCGAGGCCCAGTGTGCTAGGAAACACAACGATCAGGCGCCTCCCTCAGGGGGAAGCGGCCTGATATGCCTATGTCTGGTCTGCCATTGGTCAGGGGGTGCTTTCGGGTCAGGGCATAGCCGGAGCACAAGAAGCAGAAGGGAGGAGCGGCCGCGGCCTATGGCGCATGTGCATTGCATGCAAAGACGCTGTCGGCCGCGCGCCTGTCAGAGGTGACCGCCATGACTGTCGGGCGGCGAGGGGCTGCGGCGTGGGAGCGATGGCCGGGTGAGTATGCAGAGACGGCATGACACTCATGTAATCTAAGAAGCAAGTGAAGTCTTTGGCATTGTACTATACCTATATTTCTCTGCAGTATCTGTGTATCTTGAATCGTAGTATGTGTTAAAGGGGCCCACTAAGACTCTTTCGCCTGGGTCCCACAAAAACCAGAGACTGACCCTGGTCTCCATCCTGCTCCCATATGTCCTCCCATTATTGCCCCATGTGTCTACATCCTGCCCTCATATGATTTCTCATTCTGGCCCCATATGTCTCCATCCTGCCCCCATTTGTCTCCACTCTGCCTCCCAAATGTCCTCCCATCCTGCTCCCCATAAGTCTCCATCCTGCCCCATATGTCTGTATTCTGAGCCACAATATGTCTCCATCCTGCCCCCATATATGTACTTTCATCCTGGCCACATATGTCCCCATCCTGACACTTCATAGGTCTCCATCCTGCCCCCATATGTCCTTTCATCCTGCCCCTCGTATGTCTTCCCATCCTGCCCCCCATATCCTTCATCTTGCCCCCACATATGTCTCCATCCTGCCTCCCCATATTTCTCTATTCTACCCCTATACAATTCCTCTCATCCTGGCCCCATATGTCTCCCTCCTGCACCCCATATCTCTCCATTCTGCCCCCCCAGTCTCCATCCTGCCCCTATATATCTATATTCTGCCTCCCATATGTATCCATCCTACCCCATATGTCTCCACTCTGCACCCATATGTCCTCCCATCCTGCCCCCTATATGTCTCTATCCTGTCCCCCATATGTCTCCATTCTGCCACTATATGTCTCCACCATGACCTCTATGTGTCTGCATCCTGCCCCCCCATATGTCTCCATCCTGCCACTATATGTCTCCACCATGACCTCTATGTGTCTGCATCCTGCCCCCCCATATGTCTCCATCCTGCCACTATATGTCTCCACCATGACCTCTATCTGTCTGCATCCTGCCCCCCCATATGTCTCCATCCTGCCGCCACATATTGCGATTTCAGAACAAAAAAAATGCCTCTCCTAACCTGGCCACAGTCCAGTTATATCCTCTTTCCCATTCATTTGAGGCACGGACGCGCCGGCGCATGACAGTGACATCATATGCCTGCGGCGTACACGCCAACGTCACCTGCCAGCCTCTGATTGGCTGGCAGCTCCTACTGCAGTGCAGGAAGCGGGTTCTGCATAGCAGTAGATTTCAACTGAACATGAGAATAGATAGATAGATAGATGATAGATAGATAAATAGATAGATAGATAGATAGATAGATAGATAGATAGATAGATAGATAGATTTTTCCTGGGTTTATGATGTTTGTCCTTCATACACTTTCCATCAGTCATGAAGTATTGGCATAGTTCTGTCTGCTGATTTATCTATATGTTGTTCTATGGGAAAGCTCAATTTCCACCAAAATAAATCAGCTCCGCATGATTAGGTACCATCATGGCTGGTCACACTGGTCAGGGATTCACCAGAGGTCACATACATATTAACCTACTTCATAGTGTTCTCCACTGCAAAAGTAAAATGTGGTCATAGAAAGAGGAAAAATAATTCTAATCTATTTATCTCACCCAGAAGTTGAATAAATCCTATTCGGCGCTGTGACGAGCCCACACGGCTGCTTTTCCATTTCTTGAAGTGTTTGTCACTCATGCTTTATGGATGGCGCATTGTTATGAGAAACGGCATTTCCTCAGCTCCACTTTTCCTGAGTGTTTGTCTTAATATAGCACTGGGATCTATTGATGAACCAGGAAGATCAGGATGAACGTTATACATATGTTTTCTTGAGATATTTGCCCCAAAAAATCGGAACACAAATGCAAATATTAATCTACAGACAAACGGCTGGACTAATTGGTCACATTGGTAAATACGGCACTTTGGAAGTTTTTACATCAGATTTCAGCAGTCTATGACTTACCATTTCTTGATATATTGGCCAAAAAAACAGAATATAGAAGGAAATGTTAATTTAGGGCCAAACATTGGGACCAATCTGCACCTAAATTGGCATATAGATAAATCAGATGCTTCCAAATGTTTATAAATGGGTTCCAGCTCTCTAGGCCTATCGTTTTCAAGATATTCGCAAAAAAAAAAAAAAAAATCGACGCAAATATTTATTTATAGCCAATCTGCTTGTTAGGTCAATTTTTTTATCTGGTGTGAATGCCGCTGTTCTCCTGAATCCGGCGCTGTTTTTCTTTTGTTCCTGTGCCTCTCCGTTCCTGAGATATGGCATCCTCTTCCTTGTATAATAAATCTAGTCTCTTTACCAAGTGGGCGTGGTCTGCAACGCTTCTCTGTTTGTAACTTTTTTAAATCATGCCCAATTGCCTAAAAAGAATAGATTTATATTCAAGTAGACTTCGAGCACTGCATCAGAAAAACAAAGCACCAACCCAACAGAAAAATACATTAATTTTTTTTATATTGTAACACCTACTATATGGCAGACAATAATAAAAAGGTTAAAAAAGGACCCTACATGGTGACTGGTAAATAAAGTGCCCATGACCTTTTTTGCCCAAGGACCCAGACTGTTCTAATTTTGAACTTGCCTACATGATTTTCCAAAATTGCCCCTGAAAAAAATAAGATTTAAGAAAACGCCAGAAGAAATAAGAGACATGACGGCAGTTCCCGATAATGCTCAGTGACCTGTATTATATATTATGTGTATAGAAATAGGATGAAAGAAAACATTTTGCTGAGGACACTTGGATGTAGACATTGACGTAGCATTCAGGATACTCGGCGTACAGTGCAGCTAATATCCCTTATCTCGGAAAAATACACATAGATTCAGACACAAGAGGAAGACAATTGATGACTCCATAGCAAGTTGCATTAATGATATTTTCCTGGTAAGTTTCATATTATTAAGCGCTCAGAGCAGAACGTGGACTTATTGATGAAAGCACTTGCAAAATGTACCCTGTTGTGATTGGGTCACCGAGGAGGAGAGCAAGCCCAAGCTAAGCCACAGAAAACCAGAGAGGTTGGTAACTAAGCGAATTGCAGACCCCTGATCCTATCCACCCAACTAGCAGTAGCCGTGGAGCATACCTACGATGATCCTAGACGCCTCAGCACAGCCGGAGAACTAACTAAGCCTAAAGCAAGAAAGGGGAAATCTAAACTGCCTCAGAGCAGACCCCAAAGGAATAGATGGCCCCCAAACATATATTGTCGGTGAGACAAGATGAAAACACAAACGCAGGTAGGAAAATGGATCCATGATTAAGACTCTTTTGAGTTGAAACACGTTGGATTTTTTACCATCCACTGGGGTATCCACTACCTGTAACATGTTCTTTTAATGAAAAGAAATAAAGGAATATATTTTTCATAGCTACCTTCTTGCCTGAGATCGCTGGAGATTACTGTGTGTTTGGATTTCTCAAAGATATCCATAAAAAGTGTTGTTTGAAGTTTACAGCAAGCCACCTGGGAGACACACCAAACATGTGGAAGAAGGTGTTCTGGTCAGATGAAACCAAAATCGAACTTTTTGGCAACAATGCCAAATACCCTGAACACACCATCCCCACTGTCAAACATGGTGGTGGCAGCATCATGGTTTGTGGCTGCTTTTCTTCAGCAGGGACAGGGAAGATGGTTAAAATTGATGGGAAGATGGATGGTGCCAAATACAGGACCATTCTTGAAGAAAACCTGTTGGAGTCTGCAAAAGACTTGAGACTGGGACAGAGATTTGTCTTACAACAAAACAATGATCCCAAACATAAAGCAAAATCTACAGTGGAATGGTTCACAAATAAACGCATCCAGGTGGTATATATTGTAACATTGTCACTGGCAATGTTTGCGAGGGGAGATATACAGTCATGGCCGAAAGTGTTAGCACCCTTGAAATTGTTCCAAAAAATGAAGCATTTCTCCCAGAAAATTATTTCAATTACAATGTTTTATTATACACATGTTTATTTTCCTTTTGTGTATTGGGACAACAAAAAAAAGGGGACGAAAAGAAAATTTTATATAATTTCACATAAAACCTCAAAAGTGAGCCAGGTAAAACAGTAGCAATGCAGTGACATAAAAAGAATCTGTATAACTAATAATATGCAAAATAGCTGCAAGTCAAATTTATGTATGAGATAGCCAAGATGATTGTCTATGAAATGATGGCAGTCTCATGATCAAGGCAGTAGCGAATGGTGAGATATGGAGCCCGAAAGTCAAAAGTTCAAAACATTGTTATCTTTTTGCTCTTCACTGTATATTATTATAGATACTGTATATGTATGTATCACTTTGATTAGTTTTTCAGAACCTTTTTGGGTGGAGGTGCACCAATACAAAAAAACAGCAATTTTACAATTTTTTTTTTGTTTCTATACTGGATTTACCCTGTGGTTTGAATAACTTTATATTTTAATATTTCAATAGATCAGACTTTTACGGATGCGGTGATACCGAATACTTTTATTGGGAAAAGTGGGATGATTTCTATTTTTGTATATTTTTTTTTTAATTTTTTTGTTAGAACTTTTCATTGTACTTTCTTGTTCTCATCAGGACCTGAACCTGCAACATTAGTATTTCAGTCTATAGCGAAAATCAAAGTCTCCTCATGGGCTCTGCAGGTGCAACTAGATGACAGAGATACCTTGATGTCACTGTAGACCATTGGCACCCTGTGATCATGTCACTGGGGAGGGGGCAGATGCAAATTAGCTTATGGGGATTTAGAAGTTGGGAAACCCCCATGTACTGAACTACCTACCTGGCTATCCAATGACCAGTGAACTATAGTTCTTGCAAATGTCTATGTGTTATGATTAGTGATGAGCGAGTATACTCGTTGCTTGGGTTTTCCTAAGCATGCTCAGGTGTCCTCCGAGAATTTTGGCGTGCTCGGAGAATTAATTTGTGTCGAAGCAGCTGTATTATTTGTGGCTGCTAGACAGCCTGAATACATGCGGGGATTCTCTAACAAACAGGCATTCCTCACATGTATTCAGGCTGTCCAGCAGCCACAAATCATGCAGTTGTGTTGACACAAACTAAATCTCCGAGCATGCAAAATGCTCAGAGGACACCCGAGCAACAAGTATACTCGCTCATCACTAATTATGATGTGTTTCTGTCCATGAAGCAATACCAATAATTCAGCACTTTTCCCCCAAAATTTCCCCAAAAATTATTAGATACAATAGAATAGCAGAACTGACAAAATTTGAATTCAGCAGATCCTAATGAATTCAGCTTGGAAATTTGATTAGCATTGAATGTACCCTGTTTGCTATAAAGAAAAAAAAACTATTATGAGCCCTAAATGCATGAAATAGATGGTCCAGAAAGGGGTTAAAGAATCAAAATGTCAAAAACAAAATATGCCTTCCATCTCTACATGCATCTCAGCTCCCTTCTGGTCCTCCTCTTGCTCCTCTAGGTTGGATGTTCTCCTTACATTTCACCAGTGATTCCGGTGCCGACCAGGGAGTCATGACATGTGTCACATTCCCTCATTCAGCCTCTTGGGGAAACACATGTCATCATAATGTGTTGAGGTCTAGTCGGCACCGGAAGCCTTGGTGAAGAGTGATGAGAAATCTGGTGTTGAAACGTAGGAGGTGAGCAGATAGTTGGAGCAATGAGGACAGATGAGGGGGCATGATGAGTAGGATATTTTATGGCTTGTTATCCCTTCTTGGCCTTGTATGAATCCAGAAAAATGGCCTCCACTCTACTAATTCCCAAAAATTCAGATTTACTAGAATCCAAAAATTTGGGGACATTCTAAACGAACTTGATTTGCTTAGATTCGATCCTCTCATCATTAGAAACAAACCATCAGAAGTGAGTGGTTCCATATATACAGCTGTGATACCCTATAATGACTTATCTTTGGCTCAGCGTCCCCGGTCATGGTTCAATTACCGGTCATAAAGCTTGTTCGATCAGCCAATCAGAGCGGAGATGAAATATGATGAGTAGATGATCATTAGGTGCAGTTCTCTGGATCATTTCTCATGAGGATAAACCTACCGGGAGAATTTTCTCCTTTGTCGTTGGACAATTGTGTGTAATTGTCACTAATTAGTCCCATCTTTACTTTCCCAAACATGGAGAGTGGATGAAAGGGAGCAATTAGCATAACAAGGGAGGAATTAGCCCACTGAGGACCAGGAGGCCTGCTACACTGTGTGACCTGTTTGTATAGCGACATAACACGTGTCCCTCGCATTGTGTCTGTAGCATTGAGAAGAGGATGTCGCTGAGGATTATGATATTTGACTTGGCATAACACAGTGACAGATCAAAGTCAATCATCTACATATCAGGGAGCAAACAGCCTGCAATCCATCTGCGCTGGGAGCCAATGGTTTACGCACTAGATATGACTGACATTAAAAAGCATTTACAATTTAGAAGGAAGCAGTCGTCAGAAAGTGAACTTTTATTTATTTATTTTTGTGTTGAATTTTTTTTTATTTTTTGTGTCAAATGTTTTTTTTTATTTTTAATATTAAAAAATAACAATCGATACTAACTATAAAATATATGAAACTTGCAATTTTTACATCGGCCACTGGGGCTTTTTTAGATTCTAACTTCCTGATGTTTCAGGAAACAACACATGTACATAGCTACGATGATCAGCGACCGACCCTATCTTTTGTATTGAACCATCTGATGGGCGTTTGCATAGATGTTTGTAAAGGGAGGACCTGGAATTCAGTTGTTACATCTCCTATTATGATTGGTGGATCCTGTGTTGCCAGCTATGGTGTTATCAGTCATTATAATCATGTCTCTGATGATAAGGAAACTGCTGAAAACTATTTCTAAAAAGGATATGAAGTATATGAATATGAGGATATGAAGTATGAGAAAATTGCAAGATTACTAACTTTGTTATTAATAATGCTTGTCATATGGAAAGAAAATGGTCAAAACTTTTACAAAATACATGTATTACAAAAATTCGGTTTAAACAACAGATCATTTTCTAATTATAGGTTCCCTTTAAAAAAGGCATATAAATCGGTACTGATATTCTCCTCCCAGGTCACCCATATTCCCTGTTCTTCATGTGTCAGTCTTTACTGCAGTTCTGGAATTCTATTTATGAACCAGAATAAATAATATGATAGGACCCAGATAGCTTATAGCATTTCAGTATATAAAATGAGCAGCAATAAAATAAATAGCATAAAGCAAAAACACTGTAAAATATATAATAAATGCTGCAACATTTGGCCACTAATATGCAATTAGAGTCCAGCAGGTAAGTGACCAATGTCTAATAATAATAAGCCTTCCCCAATGTACATTGCAATGAATTGAAGTGTCTGCTCCAGGGGTACACAACCTCTTGTTTGTAAGGCCACGTTGTCAGATTGCAAAACTCTCTTGGGCAATTCCCATAGACTCATACATCCCAACTTTGAAAAACAGAAAAGAAGAACTCATATTCTAACAGCTAAACTGCACCCCTAATATCACCCAATCCTTTATATGTGCCCGTTTGTAATAGTCACCCTAGTTCCACCCACATGGTATGATCACATTTTCCCCCCCATGGAAGGATGACTTCCATTCAGTATGACATCCCCACAGTACCCTCTCACACACATTGTGATGCCCCCAGTGTCTCCCACACAGTATGATGTCCCACCACACACATTATGATGCCTACACAGTGCCTCCGTCCTTACAGTATGGTACTCCACAATTCCACCCTACTGGCAAATTGAATAAAAATTCACTTAGCTCAATTCCCATGATAAATGTGCGACGCCCGCTAGGGGCTGTCATGGCAGCAGTCACCCAGTCAGTGGCCCTGGGCATGCAATGAAAAATAAAGATGATTTTGAGGAATAAAGATAGGAAAGTTTATAGGGGTTTTTGTTGTGACACCACCTGTGGTGTTCAGCAAAAAGAAGTTGGCCGACACTGCAATTCAGATCCACTGGGGCGGTTGGTGACGCAGCAAAGATGTTACAGCTTTCCACGGGTAGAGCTAGGCCCCAGGGCAGATATAAGATAGTAAATGATGGTAATGATTGTTGTGCAGGGCAGATGATGCAGTAAATAAATCTGAGGACACAGCGGGGTGCAGTCTTCACACTTTTACTCACGGGCTTTCAAGTTACAATCTCCAGCTGGGGTGCTGTGTCCTCCGGGTTGGTGGTCCAGCCAACCCTCGAGTAGTTAGGGTACACTTTTCCAGAACCTCCTTCTATGTTCCTTCACTGGTCGTCTCCCGGCGCTGGCTCCCACCTCTCCTGCTCTGTGCCTAACACACAGTGTCCCAAGCCAGCAACCTTGGATCCTATCGGCCGATGTCCTCTTGGTCCCCTTGATCCTATGTGGTGCCTTTTCAGCAAATATGTGTGGATTTGGCTGTCACATATACAGATACTTCAGCCTCCGGTTTTGCAGTATCTCCACTAGTCTGGGGCCAGTCCCCCCACTGCGGCCTGGTCCCTCCACCCGACTACGGTCGGTGTGGATTCGGGTGCCACGGGTGGATTCCTTGCTTCCCGTTCCCCTAGGACCCCTTCTTCACTCCACTTTTTCTCTCCAGTCCTGAGATGAGCTCCTCACTCCTTCCAGTCCCTTCCACAAGTCACTTCTCCTCCTGACTCCTCCTACAACTGTCACTCCTGTTACCATGACAACTCTCCACTACCAGCTGTCAGCTTTCTCTCCAGCTGTCCTAGCCTTATCTACCTCCTCCAGCCACACCCTCTACCTAGTTCCTACCTGGCCTAAAGAGGTCTAGTGTTGGGTGCTAGTGTGTGTGGGTCCTGGGTAGTGCCCCCTCCTTACCCGAGAGTGGGATACCACACCTTTGGCTGAGGTGCAGTACCTCTGTGGTGACTGGACCCTCAGGGGCACCACATACCCCCTGTTAAACTCAGCCTGTCCTCAGGCTCGAACAGAGCAAAACAGATGTTAAAACATGCAAATATTTTTCTGCGATGCATCACAACATGTATAACAGTTAGCAAGTAACTCTAAATATTTTTCTGCGATGCATCACAACATGTATAACAGTTAGCAAGTAACTCTAAATATTTTTCTGCGATGCATCACAACATGTATAACAGTTAACAAGTAACTCTTCTTCCCTTTATGGGAGGTATTTTCACTTGAACGTTGCATATAACATCTATAAATTTAAATATGACTTTAATATAATTATCAACTATCTAGAAATATGAAAAATAGCTTTACCATAAATAAAAACTGTCTAAATATGCAATATAACTTTACTATAAATAAAACTTTTCTTATTAAGTTCAACAGGGTTCAATAAGATCCCGAACCAGTGTGTTCTTCTCCTTTTACTAAGTGCAATATGGGGGAACCCGTCTCAAACCCCCAATGTAGGCCCAGGACGTGGCTACAGGGCATAACTAGTTTATTCATTGGACCACTATTCGGCCACGCCAGACGGTTTTTGCCCTGTGGTCTGCTGTATCATATAGAGTGCCTCACTCACGCTCTCAAATGGTTGCTGTAAAACCAATAAGGAGCACATTAAGTGCTAACTATTTACAATAAAAGTTCTGTCCATTCACTGTCCATGACCACACTGTCTCTGTATTAACAAAACTTAACAAGACCTAACCACATTGCCTTTAACAAAACCTAACCAGGTTACTTAACTATTTACATCACTTTCTGCCATTTCTTTACTTTCTTTTTCCAGGGCAGTTCTTCAGGTCTGCAAACTCCTGGTCAGGATAGTTCTTATTCCTGTGCCACTCCAGGTAACACAATTGAATCATGTCCTACCACCGGGGTCTGGGTAGCCTGTGTGCACATTTTTGCTCTTGCTGGAGCTGCAGGGACCGGTGCAGCAACTGGTGTTGAGGCCTCTGGTTTTCTTTCTGGAGTGGCAGCCACTGGCCTGGGTGAGGGTCTCCACACCAGCTTGGAAGGTCAAAATGGAAAGGGGAAAATGGTTCCAGCTCCTTACAAACAATTTCTTTATTCCAACTTCATAAAGTTCATGTGAAATGGCATACTCTCATAAGGACATTTGCTGTGGCATTACAGAGGCAACGCGTTTCGATCTGGAAGATCTCTCTCAAGTAGTGTTGAGCATTCCGATACCGCAAGTATCGGGTATCGGCCGATACTTGCTGTATCGGAATTCCGATACAGACTTCCGATATTTTTTCAATATCGGAAGTCGGCATCGGAATCGGAAGTTCAAAGTTGATTGACAGCCTGACGTCATCATGATGCGCGGTGTGTGCGCATCATGATGCGCCGTCATTTCGGGCCTTCCGGGGGTCTCTGCCGGCCTGCCGGGGGGCTGTGTGGACTGCCCGGGGTCTGTACCGGCCTGCCGGGGGGCTGTGCCGGCCTGCCGGTGGTCTGTGCACCCTGTGGGGGTCTGTACCGGCCTGCCGGGGGGCTGTGCCGGCCTGCCGGTGGTCTGTGCACCCTGTGGGGGTCTGTACCGGCCTGCCGGGGGGCTGTGCTGATGTCCGGGGGTCTGTGCAAGCATCGTCCGATGGGACTATAAGTCCCATCTGGCGATGCCTGCTACCATGACAGTGATTGACACATTAGCCAATGATGGGACAGTAGTAGTCCCATCATCCGGCTAATGTGTTAAATGTTAAAAAAAAAAAAAAAAAAAATACTACATACATACTACATACATACTACATGCATGCTACATACATACTACATGCTACATACATACATACTACATATATACTACATGCATGCTACATACATACTGCATGCTACATACATACTACATACATACCACATATATACTACATACATACTACATGCATGCTACATACATACTACATACATACTACATGCATGCTACATACATAACATATATACTACATGCATGCTACATACATACTACATGCTACATACATACTACATACATGCTACATACATACTACATACATACTACATATATACTACATGCTACATACATACTACATGCTACATACATACTACATATATACTACATACATACTACATACATACTACATGCATGCTACATACATACTACATGCATGCTACATACATACTACATGCATGCTACATACATAACACATATACTACATGCATGCTACATACATACTACATGCTACATACATACCACATACATACTACATACATACTACATACATACTACATGCATGCTACATACATACTACATGCTGCATACATACTACATATATACTACATGCATGCTACATACATACTGCATGCTACATACATACTACATACATACCACATATATACTACATACATACTACATGCATACTACATACATACTACATGCATGCTACATACATAACACATATACTACATGCATGCTACATACATACTACATGCTACATACATACCACATACATACTACATACATACTACATACATACTACATGCATGCTACATACATACTACATGCTGCATACATACTACATATATACTACATGCATGCTACATACATACTACATGCTACATACATACTACATACATACTACATGCATGCTACATACATACTACATGCTACATACATACTACATATATACTACATGCATGCTACATACATACTGCATGCTACATACATACTACATACATACCACATATATACTACATACATACTACATGCATGCTACATACATACTACATACATACTACATGCATGCTACATACATACTACATGCTACATACATACCACATACACATTACATATATGCTACATACATACTGCATGCTACATGCATGCTACATACATACTACATACATACTACATGCTACATACATACCACATATATACTACATACATACTACATACAATACATTCATACAATACATACATAGACATACAGTACATATAACATAGAGTAACATACTTACCAATACTTGTCACATTGTTCCCCGAAGCCATTGTCTTTTAAAGGAATAAATATTAACATAACAAACCACAAAAATACTCACCCACGATCCGAAGCAGTCCACGAGTGTGTCCCACGACGATCTTGGGTAGAGAACTGCAGCATCAGCTGATGCCGCCGTTCTCTACGGGCTGCAGGAATCCAATGACGGAAGGTAGGTATCCTTCCGCACTGTATTCCTCCGCCACTTAAAAAAAAAAAAGTCCCTAGTCTCACTTTATGCCATTGTGCTGCCCTGATGAAGTGAGCCAGCAGGCTCAGGAAACGCGTTGGCTGAATAAAGAACCCTTTACTCTACCAGAAGCAAGCGCAGTCCTTATTGCACTTCCACGTCATTTCTGCAATTCTGTCCTAGGACCCTGTGCAGACTTGCTGCTGCTTCTCAAGCGTTCATGGGTGTTGTGACTTCCTCACAACCCCAATAGGTGAGCACCTTCCCTACTGTTCCACAATTTTAATTGTTTTATACGGATTTCACACAGTGGATGCGCCCTGTATCTCCCCTTTTATCCTTACTGATAAGGCACACTTTGGTGTTGTCGAAGTTTGATGGTAAGACAGTGTAGGGTTCAGCTTCCCATTGGTCATCCAATTTATGCATCCTTCTTTTCCTCTTTAGGACTTGTTCTCCTGGTGACAAGGGAACTGCAGGTGCATGTTGATTGTAGTTCTTCTCCTGCTTTTGTCTCACCTGTGCTAGACTCTTTTCTACACACTCTTGTACTCTTCGATATTGCTGCTGCAGTTCTGTATCCCAGTCAGCATCTGGTGATGTTACCTCAGGTGTAAGGACTCCCATATCCAAATCTATAGCCAACTTGCCAGGCCTCGCTCTCATTAGGTAAGCTGGAGTGCAGTTGGTGGAATTCACAGGTATGTGATTGTAGAGGTCAACCAGATCTGGCAACTTCTCTGGCCACACATTCCTCTCTTCCAAAGGCAAGGTCTTCAGTAGGTCGATCACCACCTGATTCATCTTTTCACAGATGCCATTGGTCTGTGCATGGTACGGTGTTGTCCTGATCTTCTTGCAATCGTACAAGTTACAGAATTCCTGGAACACTTCTGCCTCAAAGGCTGGACCTTGATCTGTAAGCACTCGCTCGGGATATCCGTGTGGTAGACAAAAGTGCTGTTGGAATGCTCTGGCTGCTGTACTGGCTGTTTGATCCTTGACAGGCACGACTACCAGGAATCTCGAGTAGTGGTCAACGATGGTAAGAGCATAAACGTAGCCTGAACGGCTTGGGACCAGCTTCACATGGTCCAGGGCGACCAACTCGAGTGGCTGTTTGGTTATTATTGGCTGCAAATGAGCTCGCTGGCTGTTACGGTCCTTTCTGCGCAGGTTGCATTGTCCACACTCCCGGCACCAATTTTCAATGGCCTTCCTCATACCAGCCCAGTAGAATCTCTCCCGGAGCAAGGCTTCCAACTTCTTCCATCCGAAGTGTCCAGCTCCATTGTGGTATGCTTCCAAGACCATTGGTGCCTCCCTCTTCGGGACTACCACCTGCCAGACCAACTCATGAGTGTGGGCATTGATACTCCTCCGACACAGCTTTCCCTCATAGATGAACAGCCTGCCTCTCTCCTTCCACAACTGCTGGGTTTCTTCAGGAGCATCTGGATCTGAGCGTGAGTCAGCTTGTGACAGTAGCTCCTTTGCCAGGCGGACTGCGGGGTCGCTATCCTGTGTTTCTGCCCAGTCATAATGAGGCAATGGATTTAGGGTGACCTCTTTCAAGATAGACCGTCTGTTTCTCACTCCTTGGGCATGTTGGGCCACAATTGGCCGGTGGAAGGCAGGTAACTCTATTTCTTCGAGTGCCTCAGGGTCTTCTCCTGCATCTGGCAGGTTAGGCATTCTGGACAGCGCATCAGCATTGTCATTCTTGTGTCCTGCTCGGTACTTGATGGTGAATTCATAGTTAGACAACCGGGCCATCCATCGCTGCTCCAGTGCACCTAGTTTGGCAGTTTCCAAGTGAGTCAATGGGTTGTTGTCCGTGAAGATGGTAAACTTGGCTGAAGCTAGGAAATGCTTGAATCTTTCAGTCACAGCCCAGACTATGGCGAGGAACTCCAGTTTGAAGGAACTGTAGTTGTCAGGGTTCCTTTCAGTGGGACGAAGCTTCCTGCTGGCGTAGGAGATCACTCTTTCTTTGCCATTCTGTACCTGTGACAGTACTGCTCCCAGTCCCACGTTGCTGACATCAGTATACAAAACAAATGGTTGGTCATAATCTGGGTAGGCCAGAACTTCATCTCCTGTGAGAGCCATCTTCAGTCGAGTGAAGGGCCTCTCCAGTTCATCATTCCATTCAAATGTAGGACTCTTCTTTCTGGCTTTCTTGGGCTGGCCCACCAGAAGATTTTGCATAGGGGTGGCTATCTCAGTGAAGCCTTTGATGAACCTTCGGTAGGAGCCTACCAACCCGAGGAATTGACGTATTTCATGGAGGTTGCTGGGCTTCTGCCAGTCCCGGATGACAGCGACTTTGTCAGGATCCGGTGCCACACCTTCTGCACTCACTACTTGACCGAGGTACTGTACCTTGGGCTTCAGGAGGTGGCATTTGGATGGCTTTACTTTCAGGCCAAAGTTGGACAAGGCTTCAAACACCTCAGTCAGGTGCTTCAGATGGTCTTCATAAGTCTTGGAGAAAACAATGACATCAACAAGGTATAACAGGACTGTCTCAAAGTTCTTGTGTCCAAGACAGCACTCCATTAGCCGTTGAAATGTCCCCGGGGCGGTGCAGAGCCCGAATGGCATGTAGTTGAACTCGCAGAGACCCATTGGGGTGGTAAACACTGTTTTCTCCTTGTCTGCCTCTGCCACGGGAACCTGCCAATACCCACTAGTGAGATCTAAGGTCGAAAAATAGTTAGCAGTTTTAAGTGCAGCTAATGACTCCTCGATTCTGGGTAATGGGTAGGCATCCTTATGTGTAATGCTGTTAATTTTTCTGTAATCAACACACATTCTCATGGTACCATCTTTCTTTTTCACAAAGACTATTGGGGCTGCCCAGGGGCTACAACTGTCTCTGACCACCCCAGCTTCCTTCATTTCCCGCAACATACTTTTGGCACATTGATATTGTGTTGGGGGTATAGGCCGGTACCTTTCTTTAATGGGTGGATGATCTCCAGTGGGGATATGGTGTTGAACCCCTTTTGCCTTCCCAAAGTCTAGAGGGTGTTTACTGAAAACCCACTCATACTCCTGAGTCACTCGGTAAACCCCACTCTTTTGGTATGAAGGGGTGGAGTCAGTCCCCACATGCAGCTGCTGACACTACTCCTCCAGCTGCTTTACAGAGCCATTGTCCTCCACCTGGTCAGATGAGACCAAGGTCTCTGCTGCCCGTATTGCATTGTTACTGACAGTAAGCAGCTTAGCAACTGTGGCATACCGAGGTATTAAGGCCTCCACTTCCCCACAATTCAAGAGGCATACAGGTACTCTCCCTTTGCGAACATCAACTACCCATCTGGCTGTCAGGACGGTGGGCCGGCTATCAGAGTACACTGGCTCTACCAATGCTTGGTAATCTTTTCCTCTGAGGCCTATGGCTGCCCGACACCAAATTAACATTTCACATCTGGGGGGTATCGCAATGGGGAAGGAATCACTCACTCTGACGCTGCCAATTTCTCCGCCAGACAGTTCTACCTGCAGTCTTTGCATCAGGGCCTTGATCTCCTTCTGCAGGACTCGTTGTTCACTGTAACCAGCAGTCTCGGCTACCTGTTGCAACAAAACAATAACCTTGGAAAGATAATTTTGAATCACATTAGTACCTAGAGTCATCATTGGGTTACATTCTCGTCGATCAATGTCTACAACTATCAGACCTTGAGATTTTAACTCTACTCGCCCCACTTTAATGGTAATTTCTTTATATCCCACTTGCGGCAAAGACTGACCATTGCTGGCAACTACTGTCAGTTCATCACTTGGGCCGCGAGTAAGTTCAGAGTCAGCCCAATACCGCTTGTAAAGGATATATGGCATAGTTGTGACCTGAGAGCCAGTGTCCAGCAAAGCGTTCATGGGGATGCCGTCAATCACCACTGGGAGGACCGGTCGCCCTCCAACATACTTGGCTCGCCAGTTCTTTGGGCCTTGTGGTCCTACTCCTGGGGGTTGGCCCTCTGCCCCAGGGGTTGCTCATTTAAATAACAGAATCTTGCGATGTGGCCTGCCTTGTGGCAGTGACGACAGATGGGACGTCCATTCAGGTCATAGCAATCGTTGTCTCTCCCTCGGCGTGGCGGGATCCTCTTCTTCCGTAGCCACGGGACATCCTCTGGACTGGAGGCCAGCTGTATCTTCTCCTTGGAGGACACCTGCAGGGACTGCAGGGAGTGCAGCCATACTTTTGGTCAACTCCTGGACCTGAAGACGCAGTTCTGTAGATGGATCTTTGTCCAGAGTCTGTGTATCAGCCTCCACAGGGCTGAGAGGGAAAGATGCTGCTTCTTGATGGTATGTGATCGCTGGGCGCCTAGGGGGCGCTGGACGGCTGACATTTGGTTCATGCAGCACCCGAATAGCCCTGTCTTTGAAGTCTGCAAAGTCCAGGTCAGGGTTCTGTAGGGTTATGATGCGCATCTGTGCTCTGTGGGTACTGGATAGGAGTCCCTCAATAAATTGCTCCTTTAACAGCCTGTCTCCATCTTTCACTCTGTCTGGGTCAATCTGCTTTATGGCTCACAGCGCCTCCTGCAGGTTAAGAGCATAGTCCCATATACTGTCCTACACTCTCTGCTTACACCCAAAGAATCTCATCTTTATTTCAGCTGCAGTCCAGGTGTCAAAGGTCCTTCTTAGTTTAGCCAGAACCTTGTTAACAGTCTGTTTATCAGTGTCCTGCCAGGCTTTTACTTCTCTTTGCGATGCACCAGTTAGCTGCCCAATAATGATGTTCACTTCTTGGTTTTCAGACAGAGGATACACCTCGAACAAACTGCACAGTCTCTCTTTGAATTCACTCAGGGTATGTGACTCCCCTGAGTACTGCGGTAACCAGGCCGCTCCTGGTATGTAGGGGATAGACAGCGTCATTATGGGGACTGCTGCGGTGGGCGCTGATTCTTGCGGTGCCCTGGAGGCAGCGCTGGCTGCTGGATTCAGCAGCGCTATGGGAGCCTCAGCTGCGCTGGGCCCTGCATCTTGTGGCGCTGTTGGGTTTGCAGTGGCGTCCGCCGCTGCGTCTGCTCTTGCTTCAGACATTCTCTTCCCCCCTAGTTAATGTTGGCCAGGCTCGGGTTTGCGCTGGCTTACGAGTTACCGCTCCACCTCCTGGACGATCGGGGGATGCCGGGGCTGCAGGCCTCGGCTTCTCACTTCTCACACGCTGGCCTCTTCCTGCGTGGCGCTTCACTTTTTCACGCTCTTCGGCTGGCTCCGCCCACGACGGCCCACCCCTTTAGTTTCCCGCATGCTCCAAGCAGCGGGGTAATGGCGGTAATGGCGCTGACAGTCTATGGCACACAACATAGTCTCTGGCACACAGGACCTGGGGACACCGGGCTCCGTAAATCCTGTTCGTGACGCCAAAATGGGTCGCCCTCCCAGGGCTGTGGGGGTACTCGGTACCGGGCCGGTATCTTCAGAGGGATGTGTCACAGTAGCGGTGACCTGGTCCGTGGCCCAGGGCACCCATGTAACAGGGGTTAAGCGTGGCTGATTAAAGTTTATAAGTGTATTATACGTGACGCCACCTGTGGTGATCGGCAATGAAGGGGTTAAGCCGACGCTGAAGACAGATCCTCTGGGACAGATGGTATATGGCAGCAAGATGTAATAGCTCCCCACAGGTAGAGCTGTAGTCCCAGGGCAGTGAGAATAGGTGTTGAGGAAGAGGGTGCAGTGTTAGACACAGAGATGTAGCAGTGCTGAAGAGTTAGCAGGAAGAAGGCAAGGACACAACAAGATGCAGTTTCTTTACCTTTACTTTGCTTGGCAAATGCAGTCCAGGGTCCAGATTACAGATGGCACAAGAGCTGGCTAGCCTGGAAGCAACTTAGGAATCTCTCTATGCAGATGGGTTGTGTAGTCTCCTTCCTAGCGCTTATTTTTAGGTACTTGCAGTACTGTGTTACACTGAAGTTCCACTTGCTTGTTCTCTTTAGAACTCCGTCGTATGGCAGACAGCTGTAGCCTTCCTCTTCTGGCTCACACGTCGATGTTGTGCCTCCGAGTCTTATGTGGGAATAGAGCATTTACAGCTTCCTATTCCTCCGGTTTCTGTTGCAGGACCATCAGTGTCCGTACAGCCTTGGAGACCGGGCTCCAGATCATGCGCTATAGCTGGGAATGAGCCTAAACTCCCTGCTCAATCTCCCAGCTCTTCTCCTCCACGTCCACACACGTTGCCCTCCTCACACGAACTGACCAATCTTCCCCTTCCTGGCCCCCAGAGAGTAGCTCTTCCCCCAGTTTTGGTTCAGAGCTCCCTCTGCTGACCTGGAATGGAAATTGTGTTGTGTGTTGTGATTAACTGCTAGAGAGACCCATCATTGCTTCCAAGCATGACATCACACTCCCTAGGAGGAAGGTAATGCCACTGTGGCGACCATACTCCTGGGGGCGCCAGATATCCAAAAAGCCTCCCGTGTAAGAAGCCGCCGTCTGGGGTCTCTTCCACGTGGAGGCATAATCACATGTTCTATACCCTGTACCTGTAGAAAAGCTGTACTACGAGCATGGTTTTCAATTAAATGTTTGGACGCATCAGAAACGCTGCGATCTTGGCTAGTGGTATTAGTGATATCGTACAGGTGTTCCCTGATCCGTATTTTTAATTTCCTAGAAGTGCATCCAGCATAGGACATTTTGCAAGCACTTCAGTCAATTTTATAAACCACATTGGTGGAATTACAATTTATATATTGTTTGATCTTAACATTTTCTGGATTATATGTGGATTGAAAATTTTTTGTTACCACTGCATGCTTGCAAGTTTTACAATTATTACTCCCGCATTTGAAAAACCCTGAGCAATTTAGCCAAGTTTTGGTGTTTTTTTTAATTCATCAATGAAAACATGCTGGGGGATATTTTATTGCCTATAGTAGGTGCTCTGCGTGACACTACATTGATTCCTTCACTTAAAATTTCAGCAAGTTTTTCATCCTCATGGAGGATAGGTAAATATTTGTTGACTATTTTTTTAATTTTGGAAAACTGTGGGCTATATTGAAAGCAAATATACGGTTTCCTCATTTTTTTCCCTATGTCTTTTAATAGAATTTGGAGTAATTAATTCTTCACGGTTTTTTCTTCTCAACCATTTGTTGTGCCCTATTGATCATCCAGTGTGGGTATTTGCGATTTATAAGTTTTTTTGATATATGAAAAAACTCTTCTGCTAAATCCGCATCTAAACTGCAGTTACATTTTATTCTGGTGAACTCTCCTACCGGGATGGATTTGATGGTATGCTTGGTATGACTGCTGTTAGCGTGCAAAATTGTGTTACCGCATAGTGGTTTATGATGTGTTTTTGTGGAAATAATATGTTGATCAGTACCCACAAGATCTAGATCCAAAAGCGACATTTTGGTAAGATCATGTCTAAATGTAAATTTGATGTTGTAATTATTAGAATTTATATATTGGATGAAGCCTGATATAACAGATACATCTCCACCCCATATAAGAAGGGTATCATCAATGTATCTGCCATACCAAACTATCTGATCCAAATATGGGTTAGATGCAGAGAAAACAAATTCAAACTCCCAAAAAGACATAACAAGATTGGTGAGGGAAGGCGAGAATTTGGCCCCCATCGCCACTCCTGTCTTCTGCAGGTAAAAATTCCCATCAAAGGAAAAAAAATTATGTGATAACAAAAAACTTGTCACCTGCAGAATGTAATTACTCAGATCTACAGAATAGTTGCTGAATTGAATCAAATGAAACCGCAGTGCTCGGATAGCCAAATCATGGGGGATACAGGTATATAGGGACAACACATCACAACAAAGCCAAGAATATTGTGACAACCAGATTTTGTTAGCAAATGTATTCAGGACTTGTTTTGAGTCCCTAATGTATCCGGGAGTCCTCTGAACAAGGGGTTGCAACAGTGAGTCAACCCACTGCCCTAAATGTTCATTAGCTGGCCCTATCCCGGATACAATGGGACACATAGGAGGAATACCATCAGTTTTATGGATTTTGGAGACCCCATGTATGATAGGGAGAACTGGATTATTGACTGATATATATTCAACTTGTTTTTGCGTTAGAACACCCAAACTTTTACCCTCATTTATAATTTTATCACTTTGTTCCTTAAATTCTTTAATGGGATTGTTTTTTAATTTCTCATAAACTGCATGGTTTGATAATAATTACATCATTTTGTCATAATAATCCTGTGCACCATCACCACCCCTTATCAGACATTTTAATTACTAGATCGGACATATCTCGTAGTTCATTAAGTGCTTGATACTGTTTGCTGGAAAAATTTCTATGTACCGCTTTATTGGAATTAACTTCATTGTGGAGCGATTGCAGTTCTTTTTCCAAAAGCTCCTGAAAGTGGCTCATACAGTCCGATCTAGATTGAACTGGATAAAAGTACAGGTTTTTAGTGGTAAAATTGCCTGTCTCTAACACTAGGGGGCACCCTAGCTCGCCCTGCTACCCGGGATACTTCACATGGCGAAGATGCCTGGGCCTTCGCTCTTGCTTTATCTCCTAAGTTAGCCCTCTGTCTGTTCTCCTCCACCACCCATAATACATCGAATCGACAAACAAGGCAATACGGACAAGAGTTAATAGAAAACTCCAGGCATACAAAATATTCACTCACATATAACAGAGGAATGCACTGGGGAGTGAAGTTAGGGGAATAAACAAAAACAGAGGATAGCGAGTTACCACACATGCAAACCAAGCAACAGTCACTAGTAACGCCTCCAACTCACCTTCTCATATGAACTCCTCCCTCCATTAGCCATGCAGCAAATGCTACTCTGACAAGGATTTGTAACAGAGCCCAGATTATAAACGGGAAGGGAGTGGCTAACCAAGCACAGCTGTGAGCACAGGGATTTCCAACATGGCCAATTAACCCCTGTTCTGCCAGATGGAATAAACACATTTAAAATTAAGGAGATTTGCTTCTTCTCAGCCCAGGAATAGGAGCAATGAGACACTGCGGTCTTCTGGCTCCACACTGTCGTGGTAACCCAGTGATAGTATCTTTCACCTGCAATGGCCAAAGTTGTGGAAATGTCAAAGACTAATCTGTTTGAGGACCAGGACATTTGATCATGGCAGGTCTAGCAGCTGGAACTTCTTTCTTCAAAGCCAGTTCAAATGATCTGTAGGGAGAAGGAACCATTCTATCTAATAGTCATACAGTGTGATAAAATACCCTACCTTAAAGGCTTTCACATGATTTGTAGGGGTTCCTTGAGAGGTGGAAATGGCTGAATATCCTTAGTTAAGAAAATAAAATAAATTCGTTCCCGTTTTAAGATTTTTATACATAAAATATCTGATTTTATCTTAAATCGTTAAAATTGCTCCGCTCCAGATAAGGAAAATCATAGAGAAGGAAGCGAGAAGCGTTTCGCCTCGTACAAAAGGTTTAACATCTGTTATTCTGAGTCAATGTATCCAAATAGACTTTTATAATTTATTTTGCTATCATTTGTAGTTGTATTTGGAGATAAGCTATTACTTTTCTATTGTCCTTTCTCCTGCAGATCTCTATTGAATCGCAGCCTGGTTAACCGTTCAGAAAAAAAATAAAAGTTTACGCTTGACTTTTTCATGCCTGCCTATGCAAATGTATTCTTTTATTTGACTTGATGGCGGGGAAGGGGGTGATCGCGTAGAATAAGATATAACTCAAGAAAATTTAAGACATTAAACACAGAAAATGACCTATAAATGAAAAAAAAATCCAAGCTTTTCCTCCCTTAATTTCCTCCTTTCTTTAATCCTATTTTGTCTCATAGTACAATAATAAAACATAGAAACATATATGGAAATCTTCTCAGTGTCTCAGGAGATGAGCCATGTTCTTCTCCCTCCTTTGTACTATCGTGAGTGTGGCTGTAAGACAACTTGCTGCAGCAGGAGCCTCCCCCCTCTGCCCTGTCTGCAATAGGACAAAAGATCACTAAGCCTGCCCCACTGGCTAAGAAGGTGAAGTATGGAATCAGCCAAAAATTTAACTAATCAGTGTAATTAACTCCTTATAGCTCAGATGCTCATCCATGTCTCCCATCCTCCTCCTCAAAGTCTGTGGTGTGAACTATAACAACTAACTGCAGCAGGAGCCTCCCCCCTCTGTCCTTTCTGCCGATGAATGAACGCCAATTGTCCGGTGCAAGATAAACTTTACTGGGGGGGATGGAGTGGGAAAAAACAAGGCGGTTTGAAGAAGAATGTATTCTTCATCACCGACTATCTTCAAAATGTGTTACACCCCCAACAAAGTTCATCTTACACTGGACAATTGGTTGTAACGATTGAGCACCGACCAAACATTCACACCTTCTCGACTTCACTACTACTACCTATCTAATTTACTGAATCATTGTGCAGGAACCGGAGGCGGTGAGCTGTGACATCGCCTATTGTGGTAGATCTATCTTGTGTTATCAGCTGTGTATAGAGGTATTAGCAATCATTGCACAGGAGGGGAATAGGTGAGTTGTGACATCACCTATTGCGAATTGTGGATTCTGTTTTACCATCTGTATATAAAGGTTTAAGCAGTCTTTGTACAGGAGGAGGAGGTGAGCTGTGACATCATCTATTGTAATAGTGGATCCTGTGTTATCTATTGTATACAGAGGTTTTATCAGTCATTGAACAGGAGGAGGTGAGCTGTGACATCACCTATAGCAAATGGTGGATCCTGTGTTATATTCTGTATGTAAAGGTGTTATCAGTCATTGTACATGATGGGGAGGAGGTGAGCTGTGACATCACCTATTTGTGAATCCTGAGTTATCAGCAGTGTATATGTGGTTCCCCCTGGGGTATGGTTGCCACACTGGCCTTGCCTTCCTCCAGGGGAGGGTAATGCCAGGTTTGGAAGCAGTGATGGGTCTCTCCAGCAGTTAACCTAATGCATGCAACACAGTTCCACTCCAAGCCAGCAGGGGGAACTCTGAACCAGGATGAAGGGGAGGGGGTGCTCCCTGAGGGCTGAGAGGAAGGAGTGGGCAGTTAGTTGAATGAGGTCCACTTGTGCAGATGTGTGGAACGAAGCTGGAGGTTGAGCGAGGAAGGTGAGCTCGCTCAGCTGAGTGCGTAAGAACTGGAGCCTGGTCTCCATGGTGGTATGGATACTAACGGTCCTGCCACAGATACCAGAGGAGTAGGAGGCTGTAAATGCCCTGGTCCCATCCGAGACTTGGGACACAACAGCAATTGAATAGAGAGCCAAGACTCAGGAGAGGAGTCCCCGACAGAGGCTACAGCTATCTGTCATACAAGTATAGTTCTAGGAACATCTGAAGCGAGGCATTGCAGGGTAACTAAGTACTGGGGAGCTTCACACCACAAGGCGCTAGGAAGGAGACTGCACAGCCTTCTGCTGAGAGAGAATCCTGATCTGCTTCCAGGCTAACCTGCTCCAACACCATCTGTAATCAGGACCCTGGACTGCATATATTAAGTAAAGGTACCAAAACTGCAACCGCTGTGTCTTGTCTGTTCCCTACGCTTCCAGCACTGCTACATCCCCGTGCTGGTTACATCTACACTGCCCTGGAACTACAGCTCCACCTGTGGGGAGCTTTTACATCTTTGCTGCACCCTACCATCAGTCCCAGTGGATCTGTATGCTGTGACACATCTCCCTGACACCGGCCCGGTGCTGAGTACCCCACAGCCTTGGGAGGGCGACCCAATTTGGCGTCACGAACAGGATTACGGAGCCCGGTATCCCCAGGTCCTGTGTGCCACAGACTGTGATTGTGAACTGTGTGATATTGGCGCCAGTTGCCGCCATTGCCGCTCTGCTTGGCGAGCGCGGAAAGAAAGGCAGGCCTTCGTGGGTGGAGCCTGCCACAGAGCGCAAAGAAGTGAAGTGCCGCGTGGGAAGAGAGGACGGCGCGCGAGAGGAGGAGGAGCTGAGGCCTACAGCCGGGAGCGTCAGGCCTGTGAAGCGGCCGCCGGTGAGCTCACACAACCCCCGGCCCTGGCCAACGTTAACTAGGGGGGGAGAAGATGTCCGCACCGCAAGCCAATGCAGCGGCGGACGCCGTTGCTAACCCCGCAGTACCGCAAGGAGGAGCGCCCACCGCAGCGGTCCCCATAATGCCGCTATCCATGCCCTACATACCGGGAGTGGCCTGGCTACCGCAGTACTCGGGTGAGTCACATAGCCCTGAGTGAATTTAAAGAGAGACTGTGCAGTTTGTTTGTTTAAAGTTTACCCTCTGTCTGAAGACCAGAAAGTGAATATCCTGATTGGACAGTTAACGGTTGCAGCACTGAGGGAGGTGAAAGCCTGGCAGGCCACCGATAAAGAGACTGTTGCAAAGGTCCTGGCCAAACTGAAGAGCACCTTTGACACCCGCCTGCAGCTGAAATCAAGATGCGGTTCTTTGGCAGTAAACAGAGGCCACAAGGCAGTATCCAGGATTATGCCCTCAGCCTGCAGGTGGCGCTGCGACCAGTTAAGCAAGTTGATCCTGACAGCGTAAGGGAAGAAGATAAACTGTTGAAGGAGCAGTTCATTGAAGGACTCCTATCTAGTACCCTCAGAGGACAGTTGTGTATTATAACCCTGCAAAACCCTGATCTGGACTTTGCTGAATTTAAGAAAAGGGCTATTTGGGTACTGCAGGAGTCCACTGACAGCTGTCCAGCGCCCCCTAGGCGCCCAGCGATCACCTACCATCAGGAAGCAACGTCTTTCCCTTCCATCCCTGTGGAGACTGATGCACAGACTCTGGATAAAGATCCAGTTGAGGAGCTGCGCCTTCAAGTCCAGGAGCTGACCAAGGGGATGGCTGCAAAACCGTGCAGTCCCTGCAAGTGTCCTCCAAAGACAAGATCCAACTTGCTTCCAGTCCAGAGGATGTCCCGTGGCTCCAGAGGAGGAGAACCCCACCACTTCGAGGAAGAAACAACGATCGCTATGACCAGGACGGACGTCCCATCTGTCATCGCTGCTACAAGGCAGGTCATCTTGCAAGGTAAACGAGCAACCCCTGGGGCAGAGGGCCAACCCCCAGGTTCAGCTGGCCCAAGGAACTGGAGAGCCAAGTATGTGGGAGGGAGACCGATCCTTCCTGTGGTGATTGACAGCATCCCCATGAACGCTTTGTTGGACACTGGCTCCCAGGTGACCACTATGCCGTACGTTCTGTACAAAAGGTACTGGGCTGATTCTGAACTCACCCGTGGCCCAACTGATGAACTAACAGTAGTTGCTAGTAACGGTCATACCTTGCCGCAGATTGGATGCAAGGAAATTACTGTTAAGGTGTGGCAGATAGAGCAAAAATCACAAGGTCTGATAGTTGTTGATATTGATCGACGTGAAAGTAATCCCATGATGACTCTTGGTACAAATGTAATTGAAAACTGTCTGTCCGAGGTTATTGTCTTGTTGCAACAGGTGGCTGAGACTGCTGGTTCCGGAGAACAATGAGTCCTGAGAAGGAGATCCGGGCCCTGATGCAAAGGCAACAGGTAGAACTCTCTGGCGGAGAGATTGGCAGCGTCAGAGTGAGTGATGCTTTTCCCATTGTAATACCCCCCAGGAGTGAAATGTTGATATGGTGTCGGGCAGCTATAGGCCTTAGAGGGAGGGATTACCAGGCATTGGTGGAACCAGTATACTCCGAAAGCAGGCCCACTGTCCTGACAGCCAGAGGGGTGGTTGATGTACAAAAGGGGAGAGTACCTGTACGCCTTTTGAATTGTGGGGAGGAAGAAGCCACAATACCTCGGTACGCCACAGTTGCCAAGCTGCTCACTGTTAATAACAACTCCTTGCAGGCAGCAGAGCCCTTGGTCTCATCCGACCAGGTGGAGGACAACGGCTCTGGAAAGCAGCTAGAAGAGTGGTGCCAGCAACTTCAGGTGGGAACTGACACTACACCTTCATACCAGAGAAATGGGGTCTATAGAGTGACACAAGAGTATGAGCGGGTGTTCAGCAAACACCCACTAGATTTTGGGCAGGCAAAAGGGGTGCAACATCATATCCCCACTGGAGACCATCAGCCCATAAAGGAGAGATACAGACCTATACCCCCAACACAATACCAATGTGCTAAGAGTATGCTGAAAGAGATCAAGGAAGCTGGGGTTATCAGGGACAGTTGTAGCCCATGGGCAGCTCCCATAGTTTTTGTAAAGAAAAAGGATAGTACCATGAGAATGTGTGTTGATTAGAGAAAAATTAACAGCATTACACATAAAGATGCCTACCCATTGAGGAATCCTTAGCTGCACTTAAAACTGCTAATTACTTTTCCACCTTGGATCTCACCTGTGGGTATTGGCAGGTTCCCGTGGCAGAGGCAGACAAGGAGAAAACAGCATTTACTACTCCAATGGGTCTCTGTGAGTTCAATTACATGCCATTCGGGCTCTGCACTGCTCCAGGAACATTTCAACGGCTGATGGAGTGTTGCCTGGGACACAAGAACTTTGAGACAGTCCTGTTGTACCTGGATGATGTTATTGTTTTCTCCTAGACCTATGAAGAACATCTGGAATACCTGGCTGAAGTATTTGAAGCTTTGTCCAATTTTGGCCTGAAGGTGAAGCCTTCCAAATGCCACCTCTTGAAGCCTAAGGTACAGTACCTTGGTCACGTGGTCAGTGCAGAAGGTGTGGCACCAGATCCTGACAAGGTCACAGTCATCCGGGACTGGAAGAAGCCCAGCAACCTCCACGAGGTACGCCAATTCCTTGGACTGGTAGGCTACTACCGAAGATTCATCAAAGGCTTTACTGAAATAGCTACCCCGATGCAAAACCTTTTGGTGGGGCAGTCCAAGAAAAGCAAGCAGAAGAATTCCACGTTTGAGTGGACTGAAGAATTGGAGAAGTCCTTCACCAGATTGAAGATGGCCCTCACCGGTGACGAAGTTCTGGCCTACCCAGATTATGACAAACCCTTTGTGTTGTACATGGATGCCAGAAATGTGGGATTAGGAGCTGTACTGTCGCAGGTACAGAACGGAAAAGAGAGAGTGATCTCCTACGCCAGCAGGAAGCTGCATCCCACTGAGAGGAACCCGGATAATTACAGTTCTTTCAAGCTGGAGTTCCTTGTCATAGTCTGGGCGGTCACTGAAAGGTTCAAGCATTACCTAGCTTCTGCCAAGTTTACAATCTTCACGGACAACAATTCGTTGACCCACTTGGACACTGCAAAACTGGGTGCCCTGGAGCAGCAGTGGATGGCTCGGCTGTCTAACTACGAGTTTACTATCAAGTACCGAGCAGGGCACAAGAATGCCAATGCGGATGCGCTATCCAGGATGCCTAATCTGCCAGATGCAGGAGAAGACCCAGAGGCTCTGGAAGAGATAGAGTTGCCTCCCTTCCACCGACCACTGGTGACCCAACTTGCTCAGGGGGTGAGAGACAGGCGGTCTGGCTTGAAGGAAGTCACCCTGAATCCATTGCCCCATCATGACTGGGCTGAAGCGCAAGATAATGACCCGGCAGTCCGCCTGGTGAAGGAGCTACTGCTAAAAGCTGACTCACGCCCAGGTTTGAGTGCTCCTGAAGAAACCCAGCAGTTGTGGAAGGAGAAAGGCCGGCTGTTCATATATGAAGGGAAGATATGTCGGAGGAGTATCAATGCCCGCACTCATGAGCTAGTCTGGCAGGTGGTGGTCCCAAAGAGAGATGCATCAATGGTCCTGGGAGCATACCACAATGGAGCTGGACACTTCGGATGGAAGAAGTTGGAAACATTGCTCCGAGAGAGGTTCTACTGGACTGGCATGAGGAAAGCCATTGAGAGGTGGTGCTGGGAGTGTGGACAGTGTAACCTGCGCAGAAAGGATAGAGACAGCCAAAGAGCTCCTCTGCAGCCCATCATCACCAAACAGCCACTTGAGTTGGTGGCCCTGGACCATGTGAAGCTGGTTCCTAGCCGGTCAGGTTACCTCTATGCCCATACCATTGTGGACCACTATTCAAGATTCCTGGTGGTTGTGCCTGTCAAAGATCAAACTGCAAGAACGGCGGCCAGAGCGTTCCAACTGCACTTCTGTAGACCACATGGGTACCCTGAGAGAGTGCTTACTGATCAAGGTCCGGCTTTCGAGGCAGAAGTGTATCATGAATTCTGTAACCTGTATGGTTTTAAGAAGATCTGGACAACACCGTATCACCCACAGACCAATGGCATGTTCGGGAAGATGAACCAGGTAGTAATTGACCTGCTGAAGACATTGCCCTTTGAGGAGAGAAATCTGTGGCCCGAAAAGTTGCCAGATCTGGTAGACCTCTACAACCATATTCCTGTGAACACTGTCAACTGTACTCCAGCATACCTGATGAGAGCCAGACCTGGTAAGCTGCCTATTGACATGGACATGGGAGTCCTGACACCTGAAGTGGCGTCCCCAGATGCTGATTAGGACACGGAGAGGCAGCAACAGTACAGAAGAGTTCAAGAATGTGTGGAGAAGAGTTTGACCCAGGCAAATTGGACTAGAGTGAACGATGCTATAGTGGTGCCAGTGCTGCTGTTTCCCCAATTGGTAGCACAGGAAGACGTGACTCAAGAGAATCAGGAAAATCGGGTAGCAGATGCCACACCAGCAGTGGAGCCAGAGAACCCTCGCCCTGCCAATGGTGAACCTGTTATGCCCATGGTGAGTCCAAGAGTTACTAGACAATCTAGAATCCCTGTGCCACGTGGAACACCCAGTAGTGTATACAGTACATTACCCACTGCACCAGTCTTACACAGATCTACCCGCACCACACAAGGCATACTAACAGTTAGATACCGTATATAAAGTAATGTAATTGTTGAAATGGTGAAAATATGTAACTGTTTTTCAAGCTTTGTGCCTACAGGTAACCTGTAAGTAGAGTTGAGCGATACCGTCCGATACTTCAAAGTATCGGATCGGAATGGATCGGCCGATCTTTAAAAAAAGTATCGGTATCGCCGATTCCGATACCGGAAGTCCCATTCAAGTCTATGGGACTTCCGGTATCGGAATAAGAAAAACCCTGTTTTTGCCTTGTACAGCCTCTCTGGGGTCTGTACGGGCCTTTCGGGGGGTCTGTGCAGGCTCCGGTGGTCTGTGCCGGCCTGCCGGGGGGCTGTGCCGGCCTGCCGGTGGTCTGTGCAGGCTCCGGGGGGCTGTGCCGGCCTGCCGGGGGGCTGTGCCGGCCTGCCGGTGGTCTGTGCAGGCTCCGGGGGGCTGTGCCGGCCTGCCGGGGGGCTGTGCCGGCCTGCCGGTGGTCTGTGCAGGCTTCGGGGGTCTGTGCAGGCATCGTCCGATGGGACTACAAGTCCCATCGGGCGATGCCTGCTACCATGACAGTGATTGACACATTAGCCAATGATGGGACAGTAGTAGTCCCATCATCCGGCTAATGTGTTAAATGTAAAAAAAAAAAAAAAAAAAAAAATACTACATACATACTACATGCATGCTACATACATACTACATGCTACATACATACTACATGCTACATACATACTACATGCTACATACATACTACATATATACTACATGCATGCTACATGCATACTACATGCTACATACATACTACATGCTACATACATACTACATATATACTACATACATACTACATACATGCTACATACATACTGCATGCTACATACATACTACATGCTACATACATACTACATGCTACATACATACTACATATATACTACATGCATGCTACATACATACTACATGCTACATACATACTACATGCTACATACATACTACATATATACTACATACATGCTACATACATGCTACATACATAATGCATGCTACATACATACTACATACATACTGCATGCTACATACATACTACATACATACTACATGCATGCTACATACATACTGCATGCTACATACATACTACATACATACTACATACATACTACATACATACTACATGCATGCTACATACATACTACATGCATGCTACATGCATGCTACATACATACTACATGCTACATACATACCACATACATACTACATACATACTACATACATACTACATGCTACATACATACCACATACATACTACATACATGCTACATGCTACATACATACTACATACATACTACATACATACTACATGCATGCTACATACATACTACATGCATGCTACATACATACTACATGCTTGCTACATACATACTACATACATACTACATGCTACATACATACCACATACATACTACATACATACTACATACATGCTACATACATGCTATATACATACTACATACATGCTCCATACATACTACATGCATGCTACATACATACTACATATATACTACATGCATGCTACATACATACTACATGCTACATGCATGCTACATACATACTACATACATACCACATATATACTACATACATACAATACATTCATACAATACATACATAGACATACAGTACATATAACATAGAGTAACATACTTACCAATACTTGTCACATTGTTCCCCGAAGCCATTGTCTTTTCCGGAATAAATATTAACATAACAAACCACAAAAATACTCACCCACGATCCGAAGCAGTCCACGAGTGTGTCCCACGACGATCTTGGGTAGAGAACTGCAGCATCAGAAATTCCCACACAGCAATGGCATAAAGTGAGACTAGGGACTTTTTTTTTTTAAAGTGGCGGAGGAATACAGTGCGGAAGGATACCTACCTTCCGTCATTGGATTCCTGCAGCCCGTAGAGAACGGCAGCATCATCTGATGCTGCAGTTCTCTACCCAAGATCGTCGTGGGACACACTCGTGGACTGCTTCGGATCGTGGGTGAGTATTTTTGTGGTTTGTTATGTTAATATTTATTCCGGAAAAGACAATGGCTTCGGGGAACAATGTGACAAGTATTGGTAAGTATGTTACTCTATGTTATATGTACTGTATGTCTATGTATGTATTGTATGAATGTATTGTATGTATGTAGTATATATGTGGTATGTATGTAGCATGTAGTATGTATGTAGTATGTATGTAGCATGCATGTAGCATGCAGTATGTATGTAGCATGCATGTAGTATATATGTAGTATGTATGTAGCATGCATGTAGTATATATGTAGTATGTATGTAGCATGTAGCATGTATGTAGTATGTATGTAGTATGTATGTAGCATGTAGTATGTATGTAGTATGTATGTAGCATGCATGTAGTATGTATGTAGCATGCATGTAGTATGTATGTAGCATGCATGTAGTATGTATGCAGTATGTATGTAGTATGTATGTAGCATGCATGTAGTATGTATGTAGTATGTATGTAGCATGTAGCATGTATGTAGTATGTATGTGGTATGTATGTAGCATGTAGTATGTATGTAGTATGTATGTGGTATGTATGTAGCATGTAGTATGTATGTAGCATGCATGTAGCATGCATGTAGTATGTATGTAGCATGCATGTAGTATATATGTAGTATGTATGTAGCATGTAGTATGTATGTAGTATGTATGTGGTATGTATGTAGCATGTAGTATGTATGTAGTATGTATGTAGCATGCATGTAGTATGTATGTATGTAGTATGTATGTAGCATGCATGTAGTATGTATGTAGTATGTATGTAGTATATATGTAGCATGCAGTATGTATGTAGCATGCATGTAACATGCATGTAGTATGTATGTAGCATGCATGTAGTATATATGTAGTATGTATGTAGCATGTAGTATATATGTAGTATGTATATAGTATGTATGTGGTATGTATGTAGCATGTAGTATGTATGTAGTATGCATGTAGCATGCATGTAGTATGTATGTATGTAGTATGTATGTAGCATGCATGTAGTATGTATGTAGTATGTATGTAGTATGTATGTAGTATGTATGTAGCATGCAGTATGTATGTAGCATGTATGTAGCATGTATGTAGTATGTATGTAGTATATATGTAGTATGTATGTAGCATGTAGTATGTATGTAGCATGCATGTAGTATATATGTAGTATGTATGTAGCATGTAGTATGTATGTAGCATGCATGTAGTATATATGTAGTATGTATGTAGCATGTAGTATGTATGTAGCATGCATGTAGTATATATGTAGTATGTATGTAGCATGTAGTATGTATGTAGCATGCATGTAGTATATATGTAGTATGTATGTAGCATGTAGTATGTATGTAGTATGTATGTAGTTTTTTTTTTTTTTTTTTTTTTTTTTTAACATTTAACACATTAGCCGGATGATGGGACTACTACTGTCCCATCATTGGCTAATGTGTCAATCACTGTCATGGTAGCAGGCATCGCCAGATGGGACTTGTAGTCCCATCGGATGATGCTTGCACAGACCCCCGGACATCAGCACAGCCCCCCGGCAGGCCGGCACAGCCCCCCGGCAGGCCGGTACAGACCCCCACAGGGTGCACAGACCACCGGCAGGCCGGCACAGCCCCCCGGCAGGCCGGTACAGACCCCCACAGGGTGCACAGACCACCGGCAGGCCGGCACAGCCCCCCGGCAGGCCGGTACCGACCCCAGGCAGTCCACACAGCCCCCCGGCAGGCCGGCAGAGACCCCCGGAAGGCCCGAAATGACGGCGCATCATGATGCGCACACACCGCGCATCATGATGACGTCAGGCCGTCAATCAACTTTGAACTTCCGATTCCGATGCCGAATTCCGATATTGAAAAAATATCGGAAGTCGGTATCGGAATTCCGATACAGCAAGTATCGGCCGATACCCGATACTTGCGGTATCGGAATGCTCAACACTACCTGTAAGAGTTCCTTGGAGTTTTCTTGTTTTCTTTATGGACACTGAACCACAGGACTTGTGTGTGGTCAAAAACTTTTACCATTTGCCCAGGAATGGACCATGGACATTGATGCTGGAATTATCATCATAGGACCATTTTTGAGCTCTTGGTCTTTGTACATTTTTCCCTTTTTCAAATCTTGTACAAATTATTATTGTTCAATTGTTTATGTGTTATTCATGTTTTCTGTTGTTCAGCCCAGGAGTGCTGACTTGCACTAGGGGGGAATGTGGCGCCCCCAGGGGTATGGTCGCCACACTGGCCTTGCCTTCCTCCAGGGGAGGGTAATGCCAGACTTGGAAGCAGTGATGGGTCTCTCCAGCAGTTATCCTAATGCATGCAACACAGTTCCACTCCAAGCCAGCAGGGGGAACTCTGAACCAGGATGAAGGGGAGGGGGTGCTCCCTGAGGGCTGAGAGGAAGGAGTGGGCAGTTTGTTGAAGGAGGTCCATGTGTGCAGACGTGTGGAACGAAGCTGGAGGTTGAGCGAGGAAGGAGAGCTCCCTCAGCTGAGAGCGTAAGAACTGGAGCCTGGTCTCCACGGTGGTACGGATACTAACGGTCCTGCCACAGATACCAGAGGAGTAGGAGGCTGTAAATGCTCCCATCCGAGACTTGGGACACAGCAGCAATTGAATAGAGAGCCAGGACTCAGGAGAGGAGTCCCCAAGAAAGGCTACAGCTGTCTGTCATACAAGTATAGTTCTGAAGAGAGGCATTCCAGGGTAACTAAGTACTGGGGAGCTTCACACCACAAGGCGCTAGGAAGGAGACTGCACAGCCCTTCTGCTGAGAGAGAATCTTGATCAGCTTCCAGGCTAACCTGCTCCAACACCATCTGTAATCAGGACCCTGGACTGCATATACTCAGTAAAGGTACAGAAACTGCAACCGCTGTGTCTTGTCTGTTCCCTACGCTTCCAGCACTGCTACATCCCCGTGCTGGTTACATCTACACTGCCCTGGGACTACAGCTCCACCTGTGGGGAGCTTTTACATCTTTGCTGCACCCTAACATCAGTCACAGCGGATCTGTATGCAGCGTTGGCCTAATACCATACTTGCCAAACACCACGGGTGGCGTCACGAACTATTCTACCATTAACTACATCCCCCATTGCTTGGGCACCCAGGGCCACGGACCGGGTCACCGCTGTTGTGACACATCCCCCTGACACCGGCCCGGTGCCGAGTACCCCACAGCCCTGGGAGGGCGACCCATATAGAGTTGTTATCACTTATTGTACAGGATGGGAAGGAGGTGAGCTGTGACATCACCTATTGCGATAAATCGATCCTGTGTAATCAGTTGTGTATAGCCATCTGACATTGCAATCTTGTCTCTGATGATAATGAAAATTATGTTAACTTCTCCTGAAAGGACATGAAGTATGAGCCCACATGGTCAGTGTAAAAATCACTCATTTTGTAAAAGAAAAAGAGAAACAATTCCAAAAATTTAAAAAAAATTACATGTAACACGAAATCCTGATTTACACAATAGATCATTGTCTGATGATACAATCCCTTTAACCATCGGGCAGTAAAGAGTTGAGCTCTGTGCTGCACTCTGTCTTATTAACTCCACTATGAGCACAGGTCCATTATCATGTATAAATCTCACACAATTATCGCAGTAATTGCTTTATCTTCATCTTACACTTTTGGGAAAAATCAGCAGAAAATAGTTGATTTGAAGAAGTGAAATGTTTAAATAGCAGCAGAGCGTTCTCCTAATGAGGCACATAATTCATAGACAGAGACGGAGTTAACTTTGTGGCTTCATCAATACTTTTGATCGCCTATTGATAGCTCAATCTGTGTTATTACACCCCTATTAGTGTGAATTACAACCGTCCACAAGCGCTTATCCCACCCTGGAATACATTCTTGGTAATGAGCGGTTGATTGGAACGATCCTTAGGTTGGAACATTTTAATAGATGACTAATTAATTCTTAATTAATATAGTAAAACCACAGAAAGGAGAAAGCACATAATAACACGCTGTAAATGACATGATCTCTGTGGGAATATGTGGCCACAATAAACCGCTAATGAACATGGCAAGGACAGAGAAATCACGTAATATCTCTCCGTAGAGTTTGTGACTTTCGGAGTCGGAAATAAATGATGAATTTTTGGCACAAAGTTTTTGCTGAGAAGTTGACAGATTCCTGCCACTCTCCTCGCTAGGAAGTGACTCAGGGCCGACGCCACAGATTGTGCTGCTAGTAGAACGCCTTGAGGGACTCCCAGCTAGGCCAGGAACAATTGTACAAGGACTTGCACACACCGCAGAGCCAGAGGTTGTTCCAGCAGTACCTCATGTTGGACTCGGTACCGTGCCAGACACCGTTAAGTAAGGGAAATCTACCCGCTTCTCAGAGACTTCGTCGAGACGTCACGTGCAGCTGTTGTCAGTGCCACCGTTGGACCCCCGTCTGTCACAGACTTCATCTGGACCTTACGTGCCGCTGTTGCCAGCGCCACCATTGAAACCCTGAGACGCTGCACACCAGAAGACTACAGTCTGAAAAGTTTTCCTTTATTTTCCTGAACTGTCATTCATCCTTGTCCCTTTCCCGTCCTTTGTCCTACCATACCCCTCCGTGCCCTGTACTCCCTGCGTGGAGTGTATTTATTATTAATAAAATCCTGTTAACTGTTGATCTGTCTTCTGTCCGTGGCAACATCCCGCGTTTCCTGTGATTTCTACACTTGGCGTAGTCGGCAGGATGTCACGCAATGTCACGGAGGCGGCAGATCAAGCAGTTGGAGAAGGCCCCAAATCCAGTATCTCCCTGAGGGCCATGATAAAAAAACTTCCCTAAATTGACCGGGAATAATACCATGCTCTGGAGTTGGACTGAGCGTATAAGGGGAATGATCAGGATGCATCCCATGACTCCGGCCCTAGAAACAGAGGTGGCTATGATGGCTTTAGATAGGGAGGCCCGGGACTCTGTCATGCCGGACGAGAGACACCCTGGATAAGATTTTACTGATCAGGAAGGCCCGATGGCCTGAATATGTGGGTCTATAACAACAGAAGACACAATACCACCGGTTACACTCCTTATTCTCTTCTGTTTGGTCATACAGGAAAAGGGATCACTGAACATGAGCCCAAGGAGGACTCCCCATGGATGGGGGTGTCCTCCTGGGTTCATGAGCATAGACATCGGTTGCAGACCTTACATCGTCTAGTACAAACTAAGTTTCAGGAGCTGGAACATCCCAGAATTGCTCCACAGCGAGGGACAGCTCTGCATGCCAGAGCCCGTGTTCTGGTACGAGACATAGTGCACTCGAGACAAATTGGAGTTCCGGTGGGAGAAGACCCCATATCGGGTAAAGCAAAGAGAATGATGCTGGAGGACCAGTTTATGAGATCCAGCTTGAGGGGACAGAAGGTACCCCCATTCGCATTGTTCACCGGAACATGTTACGACCCTGTTTGTCAAGCAATTCCAACCCAGGACAGGAGTTGTCGGACATCGCAAAGGAAGTTCCATTGGTCCCTGTAACAGATGAAGAGGAGGAATCTGATGTCGATAGTCCAGACAGAGGGAATGTGTCTACCAGTCCCCAAGGACAACCTGATGCAGGCGAGCCAATGGAATCTAGTACTCCTTCTGCTTTACGGCACTCCGAATGTTCCACCGCAGGCATACCCGCTATATGCTACAATCAAGATCAGTTTGTCTGGCAACAGATAGATCAAGGCTTGGAAGAATACCGACGTGAGTTAGTTGGAAGAATGCCGACATGCGTTAGAGAAGTTCTCGTCCGTGGAATGGTGAGCTAAAAGAGAGGGAGAATGTAAGGAGGAGTACCAGAGCAGGGGTACCTTTTACATGCCAGTTCCGGAACTGCCAGGGCTGTCACCCATGTTACAGGGGGGAAGATCTAGAGTGCTGGACAAACTGGGTCATGTGACTGGGGTAGGCATGGCGGGACTATATAGCGCTGTGCACGGGAAAAAGAGCAGAACGCGCGCGGGAAAGCTGAGTGGCAGCACGGGCGCTGTGGCCACTGTGAAGGCAGAGCGTCTTGTTTGCGCAGGCCACCCCTACAGATCCCCTACAGAGAGGTCAATCTCTGGTAGGCGACCAATTGACAGATTCCCGCCTCTCTCCTCGCCAGGAGGTGACTCAGGACCTACGCCACAGACCGTGCCGCTGGTAAAACGCCATAAGGGACTCCCGGCTAGGCCAGGACTGGTAGTACAAGGACTTGCACACACCGCGGAGTGAGAGCTTGTTCCGACGGTGCCTCACATTGGACTCGGTACCATGCCAGACACCATTAAGTACGGGAAATCTACCCGCTTCTCAGAGACGTCGTTTAGATGTCACGTGCCGCTGTTGTCGGTGCCACCGTTGGACCCCCCGTCTGTCACAGACTTCATCTGTACCTTACGTGCTGCTGTTGCCAGTGCCACCGTTGGAACCCTGCTACGCTACACACCAGAAGACTACAGTCTGAAAAGTTTTCCTTTTTTTTTCCTGAACTGTCATTCATCCTTGTCCCTTTCCCGTCCTTTGTCCTACCATACCCATCCTTGCCCTGTACTCCCTGCGCTGAGTGTATTTATTATTAATAAAATCCTGTTAACTCTTGATATGTCTCCTGTCCATGGTGGCATCCCCTGTTTCCTGCGATTTCAACATCCTCACCATAAAATTCAGTGTCAGAAGTATGCAAAAGAACATCTAAACAAGCCTGATGCATTTTTGAAACAAGTCCTGTGGACCGATGAGGTTAAAATAGAACTCTTTGGCCATAATGATCTAAGGTGTGTGTGGAGAAAAAAGGGCACAGGATTTCAGGAAAAGAACTTCTCATCTCGCCAACCATTAAGCATGAGGTGGATCAATAATGTTTTGCGGTTGTGTTGGAGCCAATGGGACAGAGAACATTTCACGGGTACAGGGAAGAACTGATTCAATGAAATTTCAACAAATTCTTGATGCAAATATTACACCATGTGTAAAAAATCTGAAGTTGAAAGAGGATGGCTTCTACATATGGATAATGATCCTAAACACACCGTAAAATCCACAATAGATGACCTCAAAAGGCACAAGCTGAAGGTTTTACAAAGGCCCTCACAGTGCCCTGATCTGAACATCATTGAAAATTTGTGGCCAGACCTCAAAATAGCAGAGGATGCAAGACGACCCAGGAATCTCACAGGACAGGGAGAATTTTCCAAGGAAGAATAGATGAAAATCCCTCAAGCAAGAATTGAAAGACTCGTGTCCAGCTGCAAAAAGTGTTTACAATCTGTGATACTTGCAAAAGGGGGTGTTATTTAGGTATTAACAATGCAGAGCGCCCAAACTTTTGTATCAGCCAGTTTTCCTTTTTGCAATTTTTAAAATGTAAAAGATGAAAATATATATATATTGTTTAAAAAACAAAAGGAAATGTGTCATCTGTAACTTTAGCCCTTTTAGAGATCAATTCATCTTTAACTTGAATAACAGTTTACAATAACCCAAAGTTTTGCATGCCACTGTATATAGCAGGGCTTCAGCACTGATGTGTATTTCAGAAATCACGATCTCCTAAGAATGCCGGCCAGGAGCCAGCATTCACAGGAATATGGTACTGAGTGGCAAGGGGGGTTTCTGCAGACCCTCAGCTGTTATAACAACTCATCGACGCCCAGCGATCACATGCAGTATATTTGTGATGCGCTTCCGGCTGGCACATGATAATGTACATGTACACCAAATGTCGTGAAAAGGGTAAAGAAGCACTCCTCTTCCTCCTCCTCCCATCGAAATTTCAATCCTCTTAATATATTGCAATCATCATATTATATAGCACTGTGTACTTACAATTGCTCATTTTGCCTTTCTACCCAGTTAATCATTCCCTTTTCATTTAGGTTTATGACATCCGTGAATTAAAAACTAGCTGAGTCATTCTAAGCTCTGTGCATAAACAGGAGGTAAATTTTTCCTGCATGAGTCATCTTCCTCTTCCACTACTCACCCAGCTACTCCGCTCTTCACCCTGACAGGGACTTTGTAGTGAGTAGAAGTGTTGTTGTAATGATGACTCATGCAGGGAAAAGAGACTTCCTGTTTCCACATAGAGCTTAGAAGGATTCACCTACTCTGTTTTTAATCATGTGATGTCATAGACTTAATGGAATAGAATATAATTAATTGGATAGAAGGGCAAAATGAGCAATTGTAAGTACACAGTGGATCTTACTGTAACATGATGATATCAGTATGTTAAAAGGATAAAAACGTTGATGGGAGTGCTTCTTTAAGTACTTTTTGTATGCATTATTTGATCACTTTGTGGGTTTGTTAGTTGGTCATTATACAACAGTGTTATGCATACAGTGTACAGCAGTATTATTTGAGCACTGTATCAAAGTACTATTCATCTGTGTTTACTATGACATTTTCAGGTAGGAATTATTGGTGAGTGAATATGCTCGGATGTTGTCGCAGCATGCTCGGGTGCTAACCGAGTGTCTTTGGCGTGCTCGAATAAGATGTTCAAGTCCCTCGGGGTTGTTTGCTAGCAGAAACACATGCAGGAGTTACCTAATAAACAGGAAATCCCTGCATGTGTTTCCACTGTCGAACAGCCGCGAGACATGCAGCCGCGGGGAATCGAATATATTTTTAGAGCACACCGAAGACACTCGGTTAGCACCCGAGCATGCTCAGATAACATCCGAACACGTTCACTCACCAATAATTCCTACCCGATAACACCTTATCCGAGCACGATCGCACATCGCTACTAGTAATGTGGCTGTATTACTTGAGCCCTCTGTAGAAGTATTATTTGAGCACTACGGGGCGGCGTTATTTCAGTATTTTAGTATTCTCGTGGTTCGTGCACAAGACCATGTATTTTCGGTTCCAGTGTGATCTGACAAAACATTGGATCGCACTCATCCCAATGTTTTTCTACGGGGCTGTGCAATATGTCTGATTTTCAACTTGGACACAGGAGATCCAAAGAAAAAAATGACAGATATTCAGATCTCACTCAGCCATGCAAGCCAATGAGAGCGTGGGAAACATCGGACTGCACTCGGATCACATCTGCATTCAGTCCAATTTCCACGGGCTGACAGAATGGAGAAAAGATAAAGACTTTTTTTCTCCACCTTCTCCTCACCATATCACACTATGATCATGCTCTGATCGGAATGATGTGATTTTCATATTCGACCCAATTCTCTCAGACGAGAGACTCTACGCTCGTGTGACCCGGGCCTAAGGCGGTATTATTTGGGCTCTGTTGCGCTTTCAGTATTAAGCAATATTACTTTATCTTTTAACCTTTATCCTTGTCCGTGAAAATAATCTCTATCTGGAAAAACAAATAGTTCAAGTGTCACCGACGTACAGAACACATCCCGTGCTACATTATTAGGAATGACACGATTTGCTCACAACTTGTCACAGCCAAGGAAGACAAAATTATTAGGCTGAGCCATCTAGTAAACAGTAATTACCCGCGATTGTTACACCTCGTAATTAGAGACGAGCCTGGACAATTAATTTACATACGTAATCTGTTTTCGGGAGTCTGCTAATTGATGTAAATAAATGCCATTACAGGAAACGAATATGTAGCTGTTCATTATGGGATAATTGAGAGTTTGCTGAAGCAATATGCATGATGAGTTACTGTACATAAACCCAGATAAGAATTACTCTGTATAGGGATAGGGCTTATTTAGTTACTTTATTTTCAGGTTCCTCGGTGACATGAGGAGCAATGGCCAAGGTTCATCAGGAGAACACGAAGCAGAAAATCCAGCAGAAATGCGCAGCAAAATCTGCACCCGAATGATGATTGCATTAGATGATAAACCTAACACGCATGAGAATTAGCCATCAAAATTACTTTCATTGCTTTTTTTTAAGCATTTTTTTTTTATTTTCCCAGTGTATGATAGCCACGAATATCACCATAAAGTGCTTCAATCAGCCAATGAAAGGTTAGTCACATCACACATGTAAAATGAAAAAAGTGGTTGGGTACCGTGTTAGCCAGTAGAAAAAAATATATATAAAGTACTCTCAGTGAGAGAAACAAAATAGGAATCTTGTGGGTATGATACCTTTTAATGGCTAACAAATAGTAGTAAATGATGTTACAAGGCAAGCTTTCGGGACTGCTTACGCCCTTCATCAGGCTTATAAGATAAGAATATAAGCCTGATGAAGGGCCGTAAGCAGTCCCGAAAGCTTGCCTTGTAACATCATTTACTACTATTTGTTAGCCATTAAAAGGTATCATACCCACAAGATTCCTATTTTGTTTCTCTCACTGAGAGTACTTTATATCACACATGTATGCACACTTTTGCACACTTACCATCTACATACGCACACACATATGCGCTCTCATCACATACAGTTGAGTGAAAAAGTGTTTGCCCCCTTCCTGATTTCCTATTCTTTTGCATGTTTGTCACACTTAAATGTTTCAGATCACCAAATACATTTAAATATTAGACAAAGATGACACAAGTAATCACCAAATGCAGTTTTTAAAGGAAGGTCTTTATTATTAAGGGAAAAAGAAATCCAAATCTACAGGGCCCTGTGTGGAAAAGTGATTGCCCTCTAAACCTAATGACTGGTTGGGCCATCCGTAGCAGGAACAACTAAAATCAAGTGTTTGTGATCATTGGCAATGAGGTAATTGTTGTAATTCAGTCACATTGGAGGGTTTCCGAGCATGAACCGCCTTTTAGAGGCCATGCGACAGTATCTCAATCAGATTAAGGTCAGTACTTTGACTAGGTCATTCCAAAGTCTTAATTTTGTTTTTCTTAAGCCATTCAGAGGTGGACTTGCTGGTGTGTTTTGGATCATTGTTCTGCTGCATAACCCAAGTGCGCTTCAGCTTGAGGTGACCAACAGATTTTTTGGTAAACAGTAGAATTCATGGTTCCATTTACCACAGCAAGTATTCCAGGTCCTGAAGCAGCAAAACAGCCCCACACCATCACACTACCACCATATTTTACTGTTGGTATGATGTTTCTTTTCTTAAGTGCTGTATTACTTCTACGCCAGATATAATGGGACATATATCTTCCAAAATGTTCAACATTTGTATCGTCAGTCCACAGAGTATTCTCCAAAAAGACTTGAGGATTATCAAGATGTTTGGTGGCAAAACCGAGACAAGCCTTTATGTTCTTATTGCACAGCAGTGGTTTTCGTCTTGGGAATCCACCATGCATGCCATTTTCACCCAGTCTCTTTCTTATGGTGGTGTCATGAACACTGACCATAACTGAGGCAAGTGAGGCTTGCAGGTCTATGAATGTTGTTGTGAGTCTTTTGTGACTTCTTGGATGAGTCGCTGCTGCGCTTTTGGGGTAAGTTTGATCTGCCAGCCACTGCTGGGAAGGTTCATAACTGTTCCATGTTTTCACCATTTGTGGATAATGGCTTTCACTGTTTCATTGTTTCATTGGAGTCACAAAGCTTTAGAAATGGCTTTATAACTTTTTCCAGACTGATAGATCTCAATTACTTTGCTTTCAATTGTTCCAGCTTTATAACTTTTTCCAGACTGATAGATTTCAATTAAATTGTTTCTCATTTGTTCCAGAATTTCTTTGGATCGTGGCATGATGTCTATCTTTTGAGGATCTTTTGGTTTACTCCACTTTGCCAGACAGGTCCTATTTAAGTAATTTCTTGATTGAGAACAGGTGTAGTGGTAATCACACCTGGGTGTAACTAGAGTATTTGAACTCAGCTTCCCAAAGATGAAAAAACACAGTTAATTTATGTTTTAAGGTGGGGAGCAATCACTTTTTCACGCTGGCCATATAGGTTTTGGATTTCTTTTTTATATCACTGTTTTTCTATGCAGATGTGTGTGCATTTATGTCTTTATATATTGGGTTTCAAACAAAGACAGAATTTTTTTAAGGTTTCTTTTGTTATGATTTACATGTATAAGGGCTCCATAGGTTGAATGCTTAGGTTGTTGATTAAGGGGGCTATATGGTAGCTCATACTGTATATAGGGGGAAATCAGCATACTTAATTCTGCTCAATATTAAATCATACAATTATAATAATTATTTTTTCTATTATATTAACCCCTTAACGACCAGGTGCATTTCAGTTTTTGAATTTCTATTTTTTGCTCCTCTTCTTCCCAGAGCCATAACTTTTTAATTTTTCGGTCTATATGGCAATATGAGGCCTTGTTTTTTGTGGTTTTAACATATCGTGTACTGGAAAATGGGAAAAAAAATTCTAAGTGTGGTATAATTGCAAAAAAAGTGCAATTCCAAAGTTGTTTTTTACCATGTTCAATAAATGCAAAAATTGACCTGCCATTATGATTCTCCAGGTCATTACAAGTTCATAGACACCAAACATGTCTAGGCTCTTTTTTATTTAAGTGGTGGAAAAAAAATTCCTAAAAAGGCACCATTTTCTGAGACCCGTAGCGTCTCCATTTTTTGTGATCTGGGGCTGGGTGAGGGCGTATGTTTTGCGCGCCGAGCTGACGTTTTTATTGATAACATTTTGGTGCATATATGATCTTTTGATCGCCCGTTATTGCATTTTATTGCAATGAAGTGGCGACCAAAAACAACATAATTCTGGCGTTTTGACTTTTTTTCTCGTTACGCCATTTAGCGATCGGGTTAATTCTTTTTTTATATTGATAGATCGGGCGATTCTGAAAGCAGCGATACCAAATATGTGTATATTTGATTTTTTTTTATTGTTTTATTTTGAATAGAGCGAAAGGAGGGTGATTTGAACTTTTATTTCATTTTTTAATTTTAAAAAAAAATGTAAAAGTTTTTTTTACTTTTTGCATGCTTCAATAGTCTCCATGGAAGACTAGAAGCTGCAGTACTTTGATCTCTTCTGCTATACAAAGGCGATGATCAGATGTGTAGCAGAAATGCTCACTTGTATGAGCGCCAACCACGGGGCAACGCTCATAGGAATCTGGCAATGACAACCATGGAGTTTTGCTGCAGATCTTAGTTGTCATGCCGACCCATCGATGACCCGCGATCATGTGATGGGGTCACCGATGGGCGGGTTAAGCGATGCGCTTCCAGTAAGCGCGAGTTAAATGCCGCTGTCAGAGATTGACAGTGGTATTTAACTAGTTAACAGCCATGGGTGGATCGCGATTCCACCCGAGGCTGTTACGGGCACATATCAGCTATATAGATCAGCTTTCATGTGCTTGGAATGGTGTGGGTTCAGCGCCAGAGACGGCACAAAACAGGGGGAGTCTGACATGGGCGTGCTATTACTCCCAACATCGGAAAAGAGTTAATATTGATCAAAATTAGTTTCAGTCTATTGGTTCGACCTCCACAACAGTCACGGTCTGTAATCGGGCCCCTTGGGAAAATGTAATCTCTCACCCCTGCTCTATTTTGTATAGGGCTATGTTATTTATAGTGCCGTACATAAGGGAAAAATGTGCATGGCGCTCTACGCAGGCCGCTATCTCTTTTGTTTTCGATGTACAAATGTGCCCAGAGCACCTGTGTGTTACTTCATAGAATCATAGAATCGTAGAGTTAGAAGGGATCTCCTGGGCCATCTAGTCCAACCCCCTGCTCAAAGCAGGATTCGCTAAATCATCCCAGAGAGATATCTGTCCAGCCTCTGTTTGAAGACTTCTATTGAAGGAGAACTCACCACTTCTCGTGGCAGCCTGTTCCACTCATTGATCACTCTAACTGTCAAAAAGTTTTTTTTCTGATATCTAATCTGTGTCTCCTTCCATTCAGTTTCATCCCATTGCTTCTAGTCTTTCTTTGTGCAAATGAGAATAAAGATGATCCTTCTACAATGTGACAGCCCTTGAGATATTTGTAGACAGTTATTAAGTCTCCTCTCAGTCTTCTCTTTTGCAGGCTAAACATTCCCAAATCCTGCAACCTTTCCTCATAAGACAGGGTTTGCAGACCGGTCACCATTCTGGTAGCTCTTTTCTGAACTAGCTGCAGTTTGTTGATGTCTTTTTTAAAATGTGGCGCCCAAAACTGGACACAGTATTCCAGATGAGGTCTGACCAAAGAGGAGTAGAGGGTAATAATGACTTCACGTGATCTAGACTGTATGCTTCTTTTAATACATCCTAGAATTGCATTTGCCTTTTTTGCTGCTGCATCACACTGTTGACTCATATTCAGTCTGTGATCTATTAGTTTACCGATGTCTTTTTCACATGTGCTGTTGCTTAGCCCTATTCCTCCCATTCTGTATATGCTTTTTCCATTTTTATTGCCCAGATGTAGTACTTTGCATTTTTCCCTGTTAAAAACCATTCTGTTAGTTGCTGCCCACTGCTCCAGTTTATTTATATCTTTTTGAATCCTCTCTCTCTCTTCTCTAGTATTAGCTATCCCTCCTAGCTTTGTGTCATCAGCAAATTTAATCAGTTTACCCTCAATTCCTTCATCTAAATCGTTGATAAAGATGTTGAACAATACAGGGCCCAGGACAGAGCCCTGTGGTACGCCACTTGAGACATTCTTCCTACTGGATGTGCATCCATTTACGACCACTCTTTGGGTCCGATCACTAAGCCAGTTATGAATCAACCTAACAGTTGCCTTGTCCATTCCATACTTAGTCATTGTTTCAATAAGGATTTTGTGAGATACTTTGTCAAATGCTTTGCTGAAGTCAAGATATACTATATCTACAGCATTTCCCTGATCCACCCAATCAGTGATTCTGTCATACAAGGAAATTAAGTTAGTCTGACATGACTTATTAGTTACAAACCCATGCTGACTTTGTTTAATCACTTCAGTCTTATCCAGGTACTGACATACATGTTGTTTAATAATTTTAATAATTTTCAAAGATCTTTCCTGGTATAGAAGTCAGACTCACCGGCCTATAGTTGCCTGGGTCCACCTTCTTCCCCTTTTTGAAGATAGGAAAAAATATTTTCTCTTCTCCAGTCTTCTGGGACTTCTCCTGCTCTCCATGAATTTTCAAAGATTATGGAGAGTGGTTCAAAAATTTCTTCTGCTTTCTCCTTCAGTACTCTGGGGTGTAATTCATCTGGACCTTGAGACTTGAATTCATTTATGTTAGCTAAGTGTTTCCTCACTATATTTCTGTTTATAGTTATCCTGGATTCTTCTATTCCCTTAATAGGACAGTGAAGAATAGTTGATGTTACATTTCCTTTCTGAGAGAAAACAAATGCAAAATAGGAATTTAAAAGTTCGGCCTTCGCAATGTCTTACCATTTCATCATTTTCATCCTGTAAAAATCCTATAGCATCTTTGAATTTTCTTTTACTTTTGACATATCCCCAAAATCCTTTATTATTTCTTTTGACGTCTCTTGCAAGCATCAATTCATTGTCAGCTTTAGTAATCTGATTTGTGCCCTGCAGGTTCTGCAGACAGCATTATATTCTTCTTTAGATATGCCTCCCTCTTTCCATTTTATAAACATTTCTTTCTTCCTTTTTAGCATGTGCTTACGTTCTGTGTTCATCCATCCTGGTTTCCTAAAAAGCTTCCTATTCTTCCCTCTTTTCGGAATTGTTAACAACTGTGCTTTGAGAATTTCATTTTTCAAGATTTCCCATCCTTCCTGGACATTTTTGTCCTTAAGGATATCCAGCCATTGGATCCCTCCAATTCTCTTTCTGAATCCCTTAAAATCTGCCTTTCTGAAATCTAACCTTGACATCTGAGTCTTCACAGGTCTTCCTTCTCTAGTTATCCAAAATTCTAAAATAGCATGGTCGCTACCTCCTAGGGTCCCAGCCACTTTTACCTCCTCAACCATTTCCTCCCTGTTTGTAAGGATTAGATCCAAGGTAGCAGATCCCCTTGTTTTCTCCCCTACCGTTTGGAAGATAAAGTTGTCAGCAAGAGAGGATAAGAATTTCCTTGACCTGTTAGTCTTGCCTGAGAGAGATTCCCAACAAATGTCTGGATAGTTGAAATCTCCCATGACAACTATGTCATATTTTTTGGAGAACTTGGCCATTTGATGCATAAAGAGATCATCCATATCTTCAGCTTGCACAGGCGGCCTGTAGTAAATGCCTACAATGGTGTCCTTTCCATTGTTCTGTCCTTGTATTCTTACCCAAACAGTTTCCACAGAACTCCCAGTCTCTGAAGCTTCAATCTCTGTGCAGATATACGCGTTTCTAACGTAGAATGCGACACCTCCTCCTCGTTTATCAAGTCTGTTACTAGCAAATAAGTTGTATCCTTCTAGTCTTGTATTCCAATCATGTGTATCGTCCCACCAAGTTTCAGTGATTCCAATGACATCATATTTCTTTTCCTGTGTTAGTAGTTCCAATTCTCCTTGTTTGTTGCCCATGCTTTGTGCATTAGTATAGAAACATTTTAGTTTGTGATTGGTTTCTCTTTCTCCAATATTTTTATTATTTAGATTCTTTCGTCTTTGTTCTTCCTTTCCACTTCTAATAGCAGAGTTCTCAATAACATTTGCCAGGTGTATGGCTTTTTCTGGTCTTTTGCTTCCCTTCCCACGTTGTTCTAGTTTAAAGCTCTCCTGATGAGTGTAGCAAGGCGACTTCCAAATACATGCTTTCCAGTCTTCGTAAGGTGCACCCCATCTCTAGCAAGTAGTCCATCGTATAAGTAGTTCACTCCGTGATCCAGAAATTCAAATCCTTGCTGACGGCACCATCGACGTAGCCAGTTGTTCACCTGCAGAAACTTATTCCACCTCCTTGTTCCATGGCCATCCACTGGGAGGATGGAAGAGAAGACCACCTGCGCTCCCAGTTCTTTCACTTTCTTACCTAAGTTTACATGACCCATTACATGATCTATCGGAGGTTCATGTGACATGTCATGTGATACAGCAGGTACCTATGGGTGGGGGCCACACCTTCTAAACAACTCGGGGCCCTGGCTACTCTTATTCCACCCCTACAAAAAAGGACTCAAACGTATCTACACTCACTACTTACATAGAAGTACACAAACATGCATGGCACAAATTGGCACACACATAGAAATTGCTGACATGCTAACACATTGCACACGCATATGCTTAGTACAAACATGCACACCAGCATATATACAGTACTCCATATACAGTACATAACACATGCATATACACAATGACATTTTCATGATGCACACGTCCATATTATTTATTGCCTTCTGATGATATTTCTAACAAGCGTATCAAAAATTGTTATTATTTTATCTTATTTTTATAGGGAAAAAAAAACTGACTTTTTTTTACTGTATATTTTATATTCTGGTATATACAGATGTATCTGTACCAGTACTTGATGCCTGTAAAAAAAAAAAGAATATAATTTGTTTTTTTGTGCAGAGAAAATCCTCCTCCTAAGGTCGGGATCACACATGCAAGAAACTCGGACTAGTCTCACATGTTAATACCCGGCAGCTGCTGCCTGCACTCGGACAGGCGCATGCGGCTCCATGTATTGCTATGCAGCCACACACTCCGCTCCCGAGTGCCGGCGGCAGTATCGGGTATTAACATGCGAGACTCATCCGAGTTTCTCACATGTGTGATCCCGGCCTAAAGCAGCAGTGCAGACTGTGGCCAACTGCAAAAGTTTCTGCCTGTCTTCCATGCTACAAGTTGTGAGTTTGAATCCTGGGGAAGAGACTACACCTGCCCCATGGATACACACATATGAAAGACATATGCCTGGTTCACCGTAGCGCCCCCTATTGTGCTGCACTATGAATTACTCTGTATATGAGATTGATGAGGAGCGCTCCTTAAAGTTGCTGTATATCTAATATATAAAGCTCAATGTGTGTGTGTCCGGGATTGGCATTTGCACCGTTGCAGCTACAGCCACAAAATTTGGCACAGTCACACATCTGGCCCCCGAGAGTGTCATAGGCTATGTTGTGAGGTGAAATATTAACCCCGTGCATTCCAATTCACCAAACAATTTTGCCCCTAGGTACAGAATTGGGAAAAAGTGTATGTATGTGTGTATGTCCGGGATTGGCATCTGCACCGTCGTAGCTACAGCCACAAAATTTTTCAGTCACACGTCTGGACCCCGAGAGCGGCTATGTTGTGAGGCTAAATTTTAACCCCGCGCGCTCCAATTCACCAATTTTGCCACTATCTACAGTACATAATGGGGAAAAAGTGAAAGGAAAAGTGTTGGAGGCAAATTGACAGCTGCCAGATGTGAACAAGGGGGACTGAAAGAATGAGAGCGATGGCGCCAAAGAGTATATACCGTACAGTTGCTAAGGTGGGGCCCTGACATGGGATACTCACACACATGGGGATATGAACACACACACAAAATGCGTCACACACTACCACGTGCTTCACCACATAGACCACCCTCAGCACACATTTCACCACACAGACACCAACCTCTCCACATAAAAGTCCAAACACAAAAGTCGTCACTCAAAACTCGCCACGCTGTCCCAGGCTGTTTAGAAGATGAAAAATGAGCTGTGATTGGTTGCTATCAGCAACAGTTTTCTTTGTAGACAGTTGTGGTAACTGAGGCCTATTATTCTTATCATTTCTATGGTGTTATCGTCCTTCTGTAAAGCTGGAAATAACACAATTTATTACTGTGCCAACACAGACCACCCTCTGACACAGACTGCAGGGGGAGCCCAGTATCGCACAGGATAGGATTAGTACACGGCTCAGCAGTCAGTATCACACAGGATAGGATTAGATACACGGCTCAGCAGTCAGTATCACACAGGATAGGATTAGATACACGGCTCAGCAGTCAGTATCATACAGGAGAGGATTAGATACACAGCTCAGCACACAGTATCACACAGGATAGCATTAGATACACAGCTCAGCAGTCAGTATCACACAAGATAGGATTAGATACACGGCTCAGCAGTCAGTATCACACAGGATAAGATTAGATGCGCGGCTCAGCAGTCAGTGTCACACAGAATAGAATTAGATACACGGCTCAGCAGTCAGTATCACACAGGATAGGATTAGATATACAGCTCAGCAGTCAGTATCACACAGGATAGGATTAGATACACGGCTCAGCAGTCAGTATCACACAGGACAGGATTAGATACACAGCTCAGCAGTCAGTATCACACAGGAGAGGATTAGATACACAGCTCAGCACACAGTATCACACAGGATAGGATTACATACACAGCTCAGCAGTCAGTATCACACAAGATAGGATTAGATACACGGCTCAGCAGTCAGTATCACACAGGATAGGATTAGATACACGGCTCAGCAGTCAGTATCACACAGGAGAGGATTAGATACACAGCTCATCAGTCAGTATCACACAGGATAGGATTAGATACACGGCTCAGCAGTCAGTATCACACAGGATAGGATTAGATACACAGCTCAGCAGTCAGTATCACACAGGATAGGATTAGATACACGGCTCAGCAGTCAGTATCACACAGGATAGGATTAGATACACGGCTCAGCAGTCAGTATCACACAGGAAAGGATTAGATACACGGTTCAGCAGTCAGTATCAGACAGGATAGGATTAGATACGCAGCTCAGCAGGCAGTATCACACAGGATAGGATTAGATACACGGCTCAGCAGTTAGTATCACACAGGACAGGATTAGATACACAGCTCAGCAGTCAGTATCACACAGGAGGGGATTAGACACATGGCTCAGCAGTCAGTATCACACAGGAGAGGATTAGATACACGGCTCAGCAGTCAGTATCACACAGGATAGGATTAGATACACGGCTCAGCAGTCAGTATCACACAGGATAGGATTAGATACACAGCTCAGCAGTCAGTATCACACAGGAGAGGATTAGACACATGGCTCAGCAGTCAGTATCAAACAGGATAGGATTAGATACACAGCTCAGCAGTCAGTATCACACAGGATAGGATTAGATACGCGGCTCAGCAGTCAGTATCACACAGGATAGGATTAGATACACGGCTCAGCAGTCAGTATCACACAGGATAGGATTAGATACACAGCTCAGCAGTCAGTATCACACAGGATAGGATTAGATACACGGCTTAGCAATCAGTATCACACAGGATAGGATTAGATACATGGCTCAGCAGGCAGTATAACACAGGATAGGATTAGATACACTGCTCAGCAGTCAGTATCACACAGGATAGGTTTAGATACACAGCTCAGCAGTCAGTATCACACAGGAGAGGATTAGATACACAGCTCAGCAGTCAGTATCACACAGGAGGGGATTAGACACATGGCTCAGCAATCAGTATCACACAGGAGAGGATTAGATACACGGCTCAGCAGTCAGTATCACACAGGATAGGATTAGATACATGGCTCAGCAGTCAGTATCACACAGGATAGCAATAGATACACAGTTCAGCAGTCAGTATCACACAGGAGAGGATTAGACACATGGCTCAGCAGTCAGTATCACACAGGATAGGATTAGATACACAGCTCAGCAGTCAGTATCACACAGGATAGGATTAGATACACAGCTCAGCAGTCAGTATCACACAGAAAAGGATTAGACACATGGCTCAGCCGTCAGTATCAAACAGGATAGGATTAGATACACAGCTCAGCAGTCAGTATCACACAGGATAGGATTAGATACACGGCTCAGCAGTCAGTATCACACAGGATAGGATTAGATACACGGCTCAGCAGTCAGTATCACACAGGATAGGATTAGATACACAGCTCAGCAGTCAGTATCACACAGGATAGGATTAGATACACGGCTTAGCAGTCAGTATCACACAGGATAGGATTAGATACACGGCTCAGCAGGCAGTATAACACAGGATAGGATTAGATACACGGCTCAGCAGTCAGTATCACACAGGATAGGTTTAGATACACAGATCAGCAGTCAGTATCACACAGAAGGGGATTAGATACACGGCTCAGCAGTCAGTATCACACAGGAGAGGATTAGATACACGGCTCAGCAGTCAGTATCACACAGGATAGGATTAGATACATGGCTCAGCAGTCAGTATCACACAGGATAGGAATAGATACACAGCTCAGCAGTCAGTATCACGCAGGAGAGGATTAGACACATGGCTCAGCAGTCAGTATCACACAGGATAAGATTAGATACACAGCTCAGCAGTCAGTATCACACAGGATAGGATTAGATACGCGGCTCAGCAGTCAGTATCACACAGGATAGGATTAGATACACGGCTCAGCAGTCAGTATCACACAGGATAGGATTAGATACACGGCTCAGCAGGCAGTATCACACAGCATAGGATTAGATACACGGCTCAGCAGTCAGTATCACACAGGATAGGTTTAGATACACAGCTCAGCAGTCAGTATCACACAGGAGGGGATTAGACACATGGCTCAGCAGTCAGTATCACACAGGAGAGGATTAGATACACGGCTCAGCAGTCAGTATCACACAGGATAGGATTAGATACACAGCTCAGCAGTCAGTATAACAAAGGAGAGGATTAGATACACGGCTCAGCAGTCAGTATCACACAGGATAGGATTAGATACACAGCTCAGCAGTCAGTATCACACAGGATAGGATTAGATACATGGCTCAGCAGACAGTATCACATAGATGATAGGATTAGATGCACAGCTCAGCACACAGTATCACACAGAATAGTATTAGATACACAGCTCAGCAGACAGTATCACACAGAAAAGGATTAGATACACGGCTCAGCAGTCAGTATCACACAGGATAGGATTAGATACACGACTCAGCAGTCAGTATCACACAGGATAGGTTTAGATACACAGCTCAGCAGTCAGTATCACACAGGAGAGGATTAGACACATGGCTCAGCAGTCAGTATCACACAGAATAGGATTAGATACACGGCTCAGCAGTCAGTATCACACAGGATATGTTTAGATACACAGCTCAGCAGTCAGTATCACACAGGAGAGGATAAGGCTGGAGTCACACTAACCTGCGCAAAATACGCTCCGTATTTTACATGCGTAATACGGATCAATGACCACTAAATAGTGGTCCGTAGGTCATCCGTAAGCAAGGTGAGGTCGCGTATTTTGCGCATGTGTGCATCCGTATGTAATCCGTGTGGCATCCGTATGCAATCCGTATGGCGAGATTTTCTCGCAGCCTTGCAAAATGGACATTTAACGGTTTTGAGGCCTGCAAACAATTTAAATCATTAGCCTGCACCCTATTTAGACACTCAGAAACAGGTGGCTGCCTACATTCTGTACATTTCTCACCTTGCCTTCACGAGGTGTGTTGGTGTTCTTTGTGCAGCATGGCCGAGGGTCTGACATTCAATACAACCGAGCAGGTTCTCTTTACCTGGCTTTTGTCACGGTGCTTTGGCCAACCATATCCTGTGATAGTGGATCCGCGGAGGAGGAGACGCATGTGGGTACATCCACTTTTGAGGCAACGACTCACAAGAGGTCATTTTCACCACCTCTATTCGTCTCTGCGGGAGCATCCGGAGAAATTTTACCAGTACTGTCGAATGAGCATTTCCACATTTGATCGACTCTTGGAGACAGTGCGCCCTGGGATCACCTTTCAGGACACTAGGATGCGCAAAGCCATATCTGCAGAGGAGCGACTTCTACTCACAATACGGTATGTACTCCACGACCACATTCTCTATGTTCATAATGTGTGTGTTAATTTATGTTTTTTGGCCTTCTTGGACAAAGTTTAATACCCGCATCTTACTCAAAATATGTTTCACCTGACACAGCAGAATGTTACATCTAATATGTACTGCATATCACTTAGTCATTGTGCCACCAAATATGTGTGTGTTGTTCTCTCTCATTTCCTACCAAGTTTGGTCGGCATGTAACTGATTTTTTTTTACTTTAGCCATTCTAACCTGTACTATTTCTGTTGTTCTACAGCTTCCTGTCCACTGGCCTGTCCTATGCCGCCCTCCACCATGAGTTTCTCATTGGAAAGTCCACCATTTCAGGCATAGTGAGGTCTACATGTGCAGAAATCTGGACAAAACTCCATCAGGTGGTCCTACCCGAGCCCAGGATGGAAGACTGGTTAAGGATATCAAGGGACTTTGAGGAGGAATGCCAGTTTCCAAATTGTATTGGGGCCCTGGATGGCAAACATATCAGGGTGCGTAAGCCGCCGAACTCAGGCTCCCAATTCTTCAATTATAAGCAATACTTTTCTGTTGTATTGTTGGCTCTGGTAGACCCTCAATACAAGTTTATAATTGTTGACATTGGGGCCTATGGAAGGACGGGAGACTCTAGAGTCTTCAATACTTCCATAATGGGTCGGCGGCTACGCACCAACCAGTTGGATCTACCACCACCACGCCAGCTACCAGGCTCCCCCGAACAATCAGTCCCTTATGTCCTTGTGGCAGATGAGGCCTTTCAGTTATCACGTAATGTCATGAGGCCATATCCCCGGCGCAACCTTGACCACAGGCGCAGAATTTTTAACTTGCGCCTATCACGTGCTAGGCGACTGGTGGAGTGTTCCTTTGGGATTCTTTGTGCCAAATGGCGGGTACTCCAGTCTGCCATTCAGCTGAGTGAGCAAAATGTGAATGAAGTTGTCAAAGCCTGTGTTGTTCTGCATAACTTCACCAGGATACATGATTGTTCCTCCTCTGATGGTGTTGTGCGTAGGCCGGACAATGTGCACAGGGTGAGACCACCTATCATCCCTCAACGTAGACCGCTCTCTGGCCTCAAAGTGCGTGATATATTCACAAATTACTTTATCTCACCTGAGGGGGCAACTTCTTGGCAAGAGAATGCTGTGTCTATGTTATAATTTTTTTTTTTCAAAGTGTGTCTAAATATATATTCCTCAAGCCTTTTTATGATTCTATGAGTGTTTCTTTGCATTGGTTGGTGTCTGTTAGTATGTTGTGAGGGATAGTGAGAAATCACACAGAGACGTTAACTAGAGTAGACAAATTTTTAGTTTTGCCTTTTTTTTTTGTTTTGCTTAAAGGCAAACATAATTTTGCCATAACACAAATTTGGCAATGGCCAAAATGCCCCTTTGGGCCTTCTTTAACTTGGTGTAACATTAACATACCAGAAAAAAACTGCAACAAACATTATGCAATAACAACATTGCTGCATGCCTACATTAACCTTGATTAGGCAACAAAGGGTGAGCTCCATCACCTAAATAAAGTCAATAAGATAACACTCACATTTCCTCATAATGTTTTCCAATCATAGAAAGCTTCCACCATGACAGGCAAGGCTACCTCACAGCTTTCACACAGATATTACCTGTCTGTAGAACAGACAATATTTAAGCATGCTATACTGGAAAGGATGAAAATACAAAACTCACTTGTTAAGACATTGAGAGAGCGTGATATTGTGAATGCTGGTCGCCTCAAATTGGTTTACGAGAGAATGCTAATAACAAAGTTGACTACTTAACTAAAGGCAAGCACGCCTTTCCTATGCAATAGCAAGTGATTAGTGTATTTTCAGCCTTTCAGGTAACAGTATAGCGCATTTAAATCTTCTCTTTTATACACACATGTAATATCTGTGTGAAAGGCGTGAGGTAGCGTTGCCTGTCATGATGGATTGTTTCATATGTTTGGAAAACATTGTTTAAAAATGTGAGTGTTAAATTATGTTCTAAATGTTGGTGATGGAGAACACCTGTTTTTTGGTCTAGATTAGAAGCACCAGTTACCTGTTACTGGACATCTCCAAACTTTTGATTCATAAATCCTCATATGTAGGGGAAGGGGAACGGGGAGGATCAGCCTGTGGGTGCTGCTGGACATTGTGGCCAACATCGCCCTGTGTGGGGCCATACTGTTGCCCATGATGCTGTTGTTGTCCAGCCTCCTGGGCCTGTTGGTGATACTGGCCAGAGTAATAATGATGATGGTGAGGGGCTTCTTGTTGGCTCTGGTAGGCCCGTGGCTCATACCCACCAAGATAGCCAGATCGTCCCCAACCAGGTTGGGACCAGCCTCCAACACTGGGTGGGTACAAGTGGCCATATTGGTGGGGTTGGCTTGATGAAGACATTTGGGGCTGCGGAATAGAAGGATGGGTAGGGGGAGGAAGGGGTTGAGGTGTTGGCCCACGTATTAGGGGCTGCTCAGACCCTGCTTGAGCAAGCATCTGTGTGGATGGTCTCATGCGCATTAAATTTCTTGGTGAGAGCTGCCACCTCTCCAGAAATTCAAACACCTCATATGGGGTATTGGGGGGGGTGCTTGCATCAAGCAGGATCTGAATACACCCTCTAATACGGAGCCTGACCTCACGGGTAAGGGAACGGAGATAAAGGGTGAGGCTACGTGCATAGGCCTCCTCACCATCATCTGTAGTGACTCTGGACAGGTAATTCAGCACCCCAGTGTCCACATTGGTCCTGCTCTCTTGAATGGTGACCTGGCGCCTTCTTCTTATTCGCCGTGATGCTAGAGCAGCCTGTGGGGAGGGCCTGATCTGGGCAGTTGGGCTGCTGCTCAAGTTGCCCATCTCTTCCAGGATGGGTGAGGTTGCAGCTGCAGACCGTCCTGGTGGTGTGTTGTGTAGGGCAGCCATTGTGTGTTCTGGTGAAGCCTCCTCTTCAGCCATCCTTCTTGTAGGGGGAGAAGATGGGCCAGCCACCTCCTCCCCTACAGGATCTATAATGGGCTCAGCCTCTGAGGCCGTTCCTCGATCCGTAAGGTTGGATTGAGTTCTGTTATAAATAGAACAGAGGCAAAAATACATCAATATTTTTGTCCCTGTAAAGTATTTGTGTAATGTTTTTGTGTCATGTGGTGTGAGGTATGTACTTACGGTCTCAGAGCCAGAATTGGGGCGAGGAAGTTCAGCCGGTCATAGTAGATATATTTGCGCTTTACATGTCCAGCATCCCCACTCCTGGACCGCTGCTGGCGTTCCCGCCGGTACTGGTCCCGGATGCTTCTCCACCGTTTCATCACATCTTCCACTGCAATGTGACAGGAAAGATTGTCAAAATCACATATTTGAGAGGTCACATTTTCAAACAGTAGTCTAGGCATGGGGCCTTCTGGGGTGTGCGTTCTACCCATGGTGGCATATGTAATTGGGCCGATACCCAGGGTCTCATTAGCTCCCCTGAAACTAATTTTAGTGGCTAGGAGGATGAGGAGCTTGTGGCCTAACCCCTAATTATGGCTGTGTGAAGCCACGTGTCACACCCTAATGTAACGGCCTCATGAGGCTAATAAAAGTACATGCACAGGAAGGGGGGGGCTGATTGTAGATTCATTTTAGAGCGCGGCTAACGTTAATTATATTTTTATGGTTGCACTTACGAATTTTATGCTGCTCATCACGTGGTCTGTCACCAAAGTCATGGTACATCTGGCGACAGATGCGCCTCCATGACGCCTCCTTTCTTGTGCGGTTCGCATAGTTTGCGTCGCGTGGGTCCCATATTTCTGGACGCTCCTGCACCAGCACAATTAGCATCTCTACATTAATATATGTGGACGCCATGCTGCTGCTGTACTCCGTGGAGGCGTACTTCCTGGATGTCTGGAGCGCTTTTTGAGCTCATTTGCATGTCTACGCTTCCTGATGAAGGATTGGCCCATTTCCTGTTCACCAGCCAAAAGACCTGCGTATTGCTCGCAGGTCACACGTGTGGTCCGTGTGTAATCCGTATTTTTTGCGCACCCATAGACTTGCATTGGCGTGCTACGGGCGTAGTATGCTGACAATCGCAGCATGCTGTGAGTGGCACGCAGCGTAGAATACGGAGGAGAAATATACGGCTGGTGCGAGTGACCCCATAGAGAATCATTTGTCCGTGTGTAATGCGTGCTTTTAGCGCCTCTCACTCTCCCGTATTCCTCGCCAGTGTGACCCCGGCCTTAGACACATGGCTCAGCAGTCAGTATCCCACAGGATAGGATTAGATACACGGCTCAGCAGTCAGTATCCCACAGGATAGGATTAGATACACGGCTCAGCAGTCAGTATCCCACAGGATAGGATTAGATACACGGCTCAGCAGTCAGTATCCCACAGGATAGGATTAGATACACGGCTCAGCAGTCAGTATCCCACAGGATAGGATTAGATACACGGCTCAGCAGGCAGTATCACACAGGATAGGATTAGATACACGGCTCAGCAGTCAGTATCACACAGGAGGGGATTAGACACATGGCTCAGCAGTCAGTATCACACAGGACAGGATTAGATACACGGCTCAGCAGTCAGTATCAAACAGGATAAGATTAGATACACGGCTCAGCAGTCAGTATCACACAGGAGAGGATTAGACACATGGCTCAGCAGTCAGTATCACACAGGATAGGATTAGATACACAGCTCAGCAGTCAGTATCACACAGGATAGGATTAGATACGCGGCTCAGCAGTCAGTATCACACAGGATAGGATTAGATACATGGCTCAGCAGTCAGTATCACACAGGATAGGATTAGATACACAGCTCAGCACACAATATCACACAGGACAGGATTAGATACACAGCTCAGCAGTCAGTATCACACAGGATAGGATTAGATACACAGCTCAGCAGTCAGTATCACACAGGATAGGATTAGATACATGGCTCAGCAGTCAGTATCACACAGGATAGGATTAGATACACAGCTCAGCAGTCAGTATCACACAGGATAGGATTAGATACATGGCTCAGCAGTCAGTATCACACAGGAGAGGATTAGATACACAGCTCAGCAGTCAGTATCACAGAGGATAGGTTTAGATACACAGATCAGCAGTCAGTATCACACAGAAGGGGATTAGACACATGGCTCAGCAGTCAGTATCACACAGGAGAGGATTAGATACACGGCTCAGCAGTCAGTATCACACAGGATAGGATTAGATACATGGCTCAGCAGTCAGTATCACACAGGATAGGAATAGATACACAGCTCAGCAGTCAGTATCACACAGGAGAGGATTAGACACATGGCTCAGCAGTCAGTATCACACAGGATAAGATTAGATACACAGCTCAGCAGTCAGTATCACACAGGATAGGATTAGATACGCGGCTCAGCAGTCAGTATCACACAGGATAGGATTAGATACACGGCTCAGCAGTCAGTATCACACAGGATAGGATTAGATACACGGCTCAGCAATCAGTATCACACAGGATAGGATTAGATACACGGCTCAGCAGGCAGTATCACAAAGGAGGGGATTAGACACATGGCTCAGCAGTCAGTATAACACAGGAGAGGATTAGATACACGGCTCAGCAGTCAGTATCACACAGGATAGGATTAGATACACGGCTCAGCAGTCAGTATCACACAGGAGGGGATTAGACACATGGCTCAGCAGTCAGTATCACACAGGACAGGATTAGATACACGGCTCAGCAGTCAGTATCAAACAGGATAAGATTAGATACACGGCTCAGCAGTCAGTATCACACAGGAGAGGATTAGACACATGGCTCAGCAGTCAGTATCACACAGGATAGGATTAGATACACAGCTCAGCAGTCAGTATCACACAGGATAGGATTAGATACGCGGCTCAGCAGTCAGTATCACACAGGATAGGATTAGATACATGGCTCAGCAGTCAGTATCACACAGGATAGGATTAGATACACAGCTCAGCACACAATATCACACAGGACAGGATTAGATACACAGCTCAGCAGTCAGTATCACACAGGATAGGATTAGATACACAGCTCAGCAGTCAGTATCACACAGGATAGGATTAGATACATGGCTCAGCAGTCAGTATCACACAGGATAGGATTAGATACACAGCTCAGCAGTCAGTATCACACAGGATAGGATTAGATACATGGCTCAGCAGTCAGTATCACACAGGAGAGGATTAGATACACAGCTCAGCAGTCAGTATCACAGAGGATAGGTTTAGATACACAGATCAGCAGTCAGTATCACACAGAAGGGGATTAGACACATGGCTCAGCAGTCAGTATCACACAGGATAGGATTAGATACATGGCTCAGCAGTCAGTATCACACAGGATAGGAATAGATACACAGCTCAGCAGTCAGTATCACACAGGAGAGGATTAGACACATGGCTCAGCAGTCAGTATCACACAGGATAAGATTAGATACACAGCTCAGCAGTCAGTATCACACAGGATAGGATTAGATACACAGCTCAGCAGTCAGTATAACAAAGGAGAGGATTAGATACACGGCTCAGCAGTCAGTATCACACAGGATAGGATTAGATACACAGCTCAGCAGTCAGTATCACACAGGATAGGATTAGATACATGGCTCAGCAGACAGTATCACATAGATGATAGGATTAGATGCACAGCTCAGCACACAGTATCACACAGAATAGTATTAGATACACAGCTCAGCAGACAGTATCACACAGAAAAGGATTAGATACACGGCTCAGCAGTCAGTATCACACAGGATAGGATTAGATACACGACTCAGCAGTCAGTATCACACAGGATAGGTTTAGATACACAGCTCAGCAGTCAGTATCACACAGGAGAGGATTAGACACATGGCTCAGCAGTCAGTATCACACAGAATAGGATTAGATACACGGCTCAGCAGTCAGTATCACACAGGATATGTTTAGATACACAGCTCAGCAGTCAGTATCACACAGGAGAGGATAAGGCTGGAGTCACACTAACCTGCGCAAAATACGCTCCGTATTTTACATGCGTAATACGGATCAATGACCCCTAAACAGTGGTCCGTAGGTCATCCGTAAGCAAGGTGTGGTCGCGTATTTTGCGCATGTGTGCATCCGTATGTAATCCGTGTGGCATCCGTATGCAATCCGTATGGCGAGATTTTCTCGCAGCCTTGCAAAATGGACATTTAACGGTTTTGAGGCCTGCAAACAATTTAAATCATTAGCCTGCACCCTATTTAGACACTCAGAAATATAGGTGGCTGCCTACATTCTGTACATTTCTCACTTTGCTTTCACGAGGTGTGTTGGTGTTCTTTGTGCAGCATGGCCGAGGGTCTGACATTCAATACAACCGAGCAGGTTCTCTTTACCTGGCTTTTGTCACGGTGCTTTGGCCAACCATATCCTGTGATAGTGGATCCGCGGAAGAAGAGACGCATGTGGGTACATCCACTTTTGAGGCAACGACTCACAAGAGGGCATTTTCACCGCCTCTATTCGTCTCTGCGGGAGCATCCGGAGAAATTTTACCAGTACTGTCGAATGAGCATTTCCACATTTGATCGCCTCTTGGAGACAGTGCGCCCTGGGATCACCTTTCAGGACACTAGGATGCGCAAAGCCATATCTGCAGAGGAGCGACTTCTACTCACAATACGGTATGTACTCCACAACCACATTCTCTATGTTCATAATGTGTGTGTTAATTTATGTTTTTTGGCCTTCTTGGACAAAGTTTAATACCCTCATCTTCCTCAAAATATGTTTCACCTGACACAGCAGAATGTTACATCTAATATGTCCTGCATATCACTTAGTCATTGTGCCACCAAATATGTGTGTGTTGTTCTCTCTCATTTCCTACCAAGTTTGGTCGGCATGTAACTGATTTTTTTTTACTTTAGCCATTCTAACCTGTACTATTTCTGTTGTTCTACAGCTTCCTGTCCACTGGCCTGTCTTATGCCGCCCTCCACCATGAGTTTCTCATTGGAAAGTCCACCATTTCAGGCATAGTGAGGTCTACATGTGCAGAAATCTGGACAAAACTCCATCAGGTGGTCCTACCCGAGCCCAGGATGGAAGACTGGTTAAGGATATCAAGGGACTTTGAGGAGGAATGCCAGTTTCCAAATTGTATTGGGGCCCTGGATGGCAAACATATCAGGGTGCGTAAGCCGCCGAACTCAGGCTCCCAATTCTTCAATTATAAGCAATACTTTTCTGTTGTATTGTTGGCTCTGGTAGACCCTCAATACAAGTTTATAATTGTTGACATTGGGGCCTATGGAAGGACGGGAGACTCTAGAGTCTTCAATACTTCCATAATGGGTCGGCGGCTACGCACCAACCAGTTGGATCTCCCACCACCACGCCAGCTACCAGGCTCCCCCGAACAATCAGTCCCTTATGTCCTTGTGGCAGATGAGGCCTTTCAGTTATCACGTAATGTCATGAGGCCATATCCCCGGCGCAACCTTGACCACAGGCGCAGAATTTTTAACTTGCGCCTATCACGTGCTAGGCGACTGGTGGAGTGTTCCTTTGGGATTCTTTGTGCCAAATGGCAGGTGCTCCAGTCTGCCATTCAGCTGAGTGAGCAAAATGTGAATGAAGTTGTGAAAGCCTGTGTTGTTCTGCATAACTTCACCAGGATACATGATTGTTCCTCCTCTGATGGTGTTGTGCGTAGGCCGGACAATGTGCGCAGGGTGAGACCACCTATGAACCCTCAACGTAGACCGCTCTCTGGCCTCAAAGTGCGTGATATATTCACGAATTACTTTATCTCACCTGAGGGGGCAACTTCTTGGCAAGAGAATGCTGTGTCTATGTTATAATTTTTTTGTTTCAAAGTGTGTCTAAATATATATTACTCAAGCCTTTTTATGATTCTATGAGTGTTTCTTTGCATTGGTTTGTGTCTGTTAGTATGTTGTGAGGGATTGTGAAAAATCACAGAGACGTTAACTACAGTAGACAAATTTTTAGTTTTGCCTTTTTTTTTTGTTTTGCTTAAAGGCAAACATAATTTTGCCATAACACAAATTTGGCAATGGCCAAAATGACCCTTTGGGCCTTCTTTAACTTGGTGTAACATTAACATACCAGAAAAAAACTGCAACCAACATTATGCAATAACAACATTGCTGCATGCCTACATTAACCTGGATTAGGCAACAAAGGGTGAGCTCCATCACCTAAATAAAGTCAATAAGATAACACTCACATTTCCTCATAATGTTTTCCAAACATAGAAAGATTCCACCATGACAGGCAAGGCTACCTCACATCTTTCACACAGATATTACCTGTCTGTAGAACAGACAATATTTAAGCATGCTATACTGGAAAGGATGAAAATACAAAACTCACTTGTTAAGACATAGAGAGAGCGTGATATTGTGAATGCTGGTCGCCTCAAATTGGTTTACGAGAGAATGCTAATAACAAAGTTGACTACTTAACTAAAGGCAAGCACGCCTTTCCTATGCAATAGCAAGTGATTAGTGTATTTTCAGCCTTTCAGGTAACAGTATAGCGCATTTAAATCTTCTCTTTTATACACACATGTAATATCTGTGTGAAAGGCGTGAGGTAGCGTTGCCTGTCATGATGGATTGTTTCATATGTTTGGAAAACATTGTTTAAAAATGTGAGTGTTAAATTATGTTCTAAATGTTGGTGATGGAGAACACCTGTTTTTTGGTCTAGATTAGAAGCACCAGTTACCGGTTACTGGACATCTCCAAACTTTTGATTCATAAATCCTCATATGTAGGGGAAGGGGAACGGGGAGGATCAGCCTGTGGGTGCTGCTGGACATTGTGGCCAACATCGCCCTGTGTGGGGCCATACTGTTGCCCATGATGCTGTTGTTGTCCAGCCTCCTGGGCCTGTTGGTGATACTGGCCAGAGTACTGATGATGGTGAGGGGCTTCTTGTTGGCTATGGTAGGCCCGTGGCTCATACCCACCAAGATAGCCAGATCGTCCCCAACCAGGTTGGGACCAGCCTCCAACACTGGGTGGGTACAAGTGGCCATATTGGTGGGGTTGGCTTGATGAAGACATTTGGGGCTGCGGAATAGAAGGATGGGTAGGGGGAGGAAGGGGTTGAGGTGTTGGCCCACGTATTAGGGGCTGCTCAGACCCTGCTTGAGCAAGCATCTGTGTGGATGGTCTCATGCGCATTAAATTTCTTGGTGAGAGCTGCCACCTCTCCAGAAATTCAAACACCTCATATGGGGTATTGGGGGGGGTGCTTGCATCAAGCAGGATCTGAATACACCCTCTAATACGGAGCCTGACCTCACGGGTAAGGGAACGGAGATAAAGGGTGAGGCTACGTGCATAGGCCTCCTCACCATCATCTGTAGTGACTCTGGACAGGTAATTCAGCACCCCAGTGTCCACATTGGTCCTGCTCTCTTGAATGTTGACCTGGCGCCTTCTTCTTATTCGCCGTGATGCTAGAGCAGCCTGTGGGGAGGGCCTGATCTGGGCAGTTGGGCTGCTGCTCAAGTTGCCCATCTCTTCCAGGATGGGTGAGGTTGCAGCTGCAGACCGTCCTGGTGGTGTGTTGTGTAGGGCAGCCATTGTGTGTTCTGGTGAAGCCTCCTCTTCAGCCATCCTTCTTGTAGGGGGAGAAGATGGGCCAGCCACCTCCTCCCCTACAGGATCTATAATGGGCTCAGCCTCTGAGGCCGTTCCTCGATCCGTAAGGTTGGATTGAGTTCTGTTATAAATAGAACAGAGGCAAAAATACATCAATATTTTTGTCCCTGTAAAGTATTTGTGTAATGTTTTTGTGTCATGTGGTGTGAGGTATGTACTTACGGTCTCAGAGCCAGAATTGGGGCGAGGAAGTTCAGCCGGTCATAGTAGATATATTTGCGCTTTACATGTCCAGCATCCCCACTCCTGGACCGCTGCTGGCGTTCCCGCCGGTACTGGTCCCGGATGCTTCTCCACCGTTTCATCACATCTTCCACTGCAATGTGACAGGAAAGATTGTCAAAATCACATATTTGAGAGGTCACATTTTCAAACAGTAGTCTAGGCATGGGGCCTTCTGGGGTGTGCGTTCTACCCATGGTGGCATATGTAATTGGGCCGATACCCAGGGTCTCATTAGCTCCCCTGAAACTAATTTTAGTGGCTAGGAGGATGAGGAGCTTGTGGCCTAACCCCTAATTATGGCTGTGTGAAGCCACGTGTCACATCCTAATGTAACGGCCTCATGAGGCTAATAAAAGTACATGCACAGGAAGGGGGGGGTGATTCTAGATTCATTTTAGAGCGCGGCTAACGTTAATTATATTTTTATGGTTGCACTTACGAATTTTATGCTGCTCATCACGTGGTCTGTCACCAAAGTCATGGTACATCTGGCGACAGATGCGCCTCCATGACGCCTCCTTTCTTGTGCGGTTCGCATAATTTGCATCGCGTGGGTCCCATATTTCTGGACGCTCCTGCACCAGCACAATTAGCATCTCTACATTAATATATGTGGACGCCATGCTGCTGCTGTACTCCGTGGAGGCGTACTTCCTGGATGTCTGGAGCGGTTTTTGAGCTCATTTGCATGTCTACGCTTCCTGATGATGGATTGGCCCATTTCCTGTTCACCAGCCAAAAGACCTGCGTATTGCTCGCAGGTCACACGTGTGGTCCGTGTGTAATCCGTATTTTTTGCGCACCCATAGACTTGCATTGGCGTGCTACGGGCGTAGTACGCTGACAATCGCAGCATGCTGTGAGTGGCACGGAGCGGAGGATACGGATGAGAAATATACGCCTGTTGCGAGGGACCCCATAGAGAATCATTTGTCCGTGTCTAATGCGTGCTTTTAGCGCCTCTCACTCTCCCGTATTCCTCGCCAGTGTGACCCCGGCCTTAGACACATGGCTCAGCAGTCAGTATCCCACAGGATAGGATTAGATACACGGCTCAGCAGTCAGTATCCCACAGGATAGGATTAGATACACGGCTCAGCAGTCAGTATCCCACAGGATAGGATTAGATACACGGCTCAGCAGTCAGTATCCCACAGGATAGTATTAGATACACGGCTCAGCAGTCAGTATCACACAGGAGAGGATTAGACACATGGCTCAGCAGTCAGTATCACACAGGATAGGATTAGATACACAGCTCAGCAGTCAGTATCACACAGGATAGGATTAGATACGCGGCTCAGCAGTCAGTATCACACAGGATAGGATTAGATACATGGCTCAGCAGTCAGTATCACACAGGATAGGATTAGATACACAGCTCAGCACACAATATCACACAGGACAGGATTAGATACACAGCTCAGCAGTCAGTATCACACAGGATAGGATTAGATACACAGCTCAGCAGTCAGTATCACACAGGATAGGATTAGATACATGGCTCAGCAGTCAGTATCACACAGGATAGGATTAGATACACAGCTCAGCAGTCAGTATCACACAGGATAGGATTAGATACATGGCTCAGCAGTCAGTATCACACAGGAGAGGATTAGATACACAGCTCAGCAGTCAGTATCACAGAGGATAGGTTTAGATACACAGATCAGCAGTCAGTATCACACAGAAGGGGATTAGACACATGGCTCAGCAGTCAGTATCACACAGGAGAGGATTAGATACACGGCTCAGCAGTCAGTATCACACAGGATAGGATTAGATACATGGCTCAGCAGTCAGTATCACACAGGATAGGAATAGATACACAGCTCAGCAGTCAGTATCACACAGGAGAGGATTAGACACATGGCTCAGCAGTCAGTATCACACAGGATAAGATTAGATACACAGCTCAGCAGTCAGTATCACACAGGATAGGATTAGATACGCGGCTCAGCAGTCAGTATCACACAGGATAGGATTAGATACACGGCTCAGCAGTCAGTATCACACAGGATAGGATTAGATACACGGCTCAGCAATCAGTATCACACAGGATAGGATTAGATACACGGCTCAGCAGGCAGTATCACAAAGGAGGGGATTAGACACATGGCTCAGCAGTCAGTATAACACAGGAGAGGATTAGATACACGGCTCAGCAGTCAGTATCACACAGGATAGGATTAGATACACGGCTCAGCAGTCAGTATCACACAGGAGGGGATTAGACACATGGCTCAGCAGTCAGTATCACACAGGACAGGATTAGATACACGGCTCAGCAGTCAGTATCAAACAGGATAAGATTAGATACACGGCTCAGCAGTCAGTATCACACAGGAGAGGATTAGACACATGGCTCAGCAGTCAGTATCACACAGGATAGGATTAGATACACAGCTCAGCAGTCAGTATCACACAGGATAGGATTAGATACGCGGCTCAGCAGTCAGTATCACACAGGATAGGATTAGATACATGGCTCAGCAGTCAGTATCACACAGGATAGGATTAGATACACAGCTCAGCACACAATATCACACAGGACAGGATTAGATACACAGCTCAGCAGTCAGTATCACACAGGATAGGATTAGATACACAGCTCAGCAGTCAGTATCACACAGGATAGGATTAGATACATGGCTCAGCAGTCAGTATCACACAGGATAGGATTAGATACACAGCTCAGCAGTCAGTATCACACAGGATAGGATTAGATACATGGCTCAGCAGTCAGTATCACACAGGAGAGGATTAGATACACAGCTCAGCAGTCAGTATCACAGAGGATAGGTTTAGATACACAGATCAGCAGTCAGTATCACACAGAAGGGGATTAGACACATGGCTCAGCAGTCAGTATCACACAGGATAGGATTAGATACATGGCTCAGCAGTCAGTATCACACAGGATAGGAATAGATACACAGCTCAGCAGTCAGTATCACACAGGAGAGGATTAGACACATGGCTCAGCAGTCAGTATCACACAGGATAAGATTAGATACACAGCTCAGCAGTCAGTATCACACAGGATAGGATTAGATACACGGCTCAGCAGTCAGTATCACACAGGATAGGATTAGATACATGGCTCAGCAGTCAGTATCACACAGGATAGGAATAGATACACAGCTCAGCAGTCAGTATCACACAGGAGAGGATTAGACACATGGCTCAGCAGTCAGTATCACACAGGATAAGATTAGATACACAGCTCAGCAGTCAGTATCACACAGGATAGGATTAGATACGCGGCTCAGCAGTCAGTATCACACAGGATAGGATTAGATACACGGCTCAGCAGTCAGTATCACACAGGATAGGATTAGATACACGGCTCAGCAGTCAGTATCACACAGGATAGGATTAGATACACGGCTCAGCAGGCAGTATCACACAGGATAGGATTAGATACACGGCTCAGCAGTCAGTATCACACAGGATAGGTTTAGATACAGAGCTCAGCAGTCAGTATCACACAGGAGGGGATTAGACACATGGCTCAGCAGTCAGTATAACACAGGAGAGGATTAGATACATGGCTCAGCAGTCAGTATCACACAGGATAGGATTAGATACACAGTTCAGCAGTCAGTATCACACAGGATAGGATTAGATACATGGCTCAGCAGACAGTATCACATAGATGATAGGATTAGATACACAGCTCAGCACACAGTATCACACAGAATAGTATTAGATACACAGCTCAGCAGACAGTATCACACAGAATAGGATTAGATACACTGCTCAGCAGTCAGTATCACACAGGATAGGATTAGATACACGACTCAGCAGTCAGTATCACACAGGATAGGTTTAGATACACAGCTCAGCAGTCAGTATCACACAGGAGAGGATTAGACACATGGCTCAGCAGTCAATATCACACAGAATAGGATTAGATACACGGCTAAGCAGTCAGTATCACACAGGAGAGGATTAGATACACAGCTCAGCAGACAGTATCACACAGAATAGGATTAGATACACGGCTCAGCAGTCGGTATCACACAGGATATGTTTAGATACACAGCTCAGCAGTCAGTATCACACAGGAGAGGATTAGACACATGACTCAGCAGTCAGTATCCCACAGGATAGGATTAGATACACGGCTCAGCAGGCAGTATCACACAGGATAGGATTAGATACACGGCTCAGCAGTCAGTATCACACAGGAGGGGATTAGACACATGGCTCAGCAGTCAGTATCACACAGGAGAGGATTAGATACACGGTTCAGCAGTCAGTATCACACAGGACAGGATTAGATACACGGCTCAGCAGTCAGTATCAAACAGGATAAGATTAGATACACGGCTCAGCAGTCAGTATCACACAGGAGAGGATTAGACACATGGCTCAGCAGTCAGTATCACACAGGATAGGATTAGATACACAGCTCAGCAGTCAGTATCACACAGGATAGGATTAGATACGCGGCTCAGCAGTCAGTATCACACAGGATAGGATTAGATACATGGCTCAGCAGTCAGTATCACACAGGATAGGATTAGATACACAGCTCAGCACACAATATCACACAGGACAGGATTAGATACACAGCTCAGCAGTCAGTATCACACAGGAGAGGATTAGATACACGGCTCAGCAGTCAGTATCACACAGGATAGGATTAGATACACAGCTCAGCAGTCAGTATCACACAGGATAGGATTAGATACGCGGCTCAGCAGTCAGTATCACACAGGATAGGATTAGACACATGGCTCAGCAGTCAGTATCACACAGGAGAGGATTAGATACACAGCTCAGCAGTCAGTATCACACAGGAGAGGATTAGATACACAGCTCAGCAGTCAGTATCATACAGGAGAGGATTAGATACACGGCTCAGCAGTCAGTATCACACATGAGAGGATTAGAAACACAGCTCAGCAGTCAGTATCACACAGGATGGGATTAGATACACGGCTCAGCAGTCATTATCACACAGGATAGGATTAGATACACAGCTCAGCAGTCAGTATCACACAGGATAGGTTTAGATACATGGCTCAGCAGTCAGTATCACACAGGAGAGGATTAGATACACAGCTCAGCAGTCTGTATCACACAGGAGAGGATTAGACACATGGCTCAGCAGTCAGTATCACACATGAGAGGATTAGATACATGGCTCAGCAGTCAGTATCACACAGGATAGGATTTGACACATGGCTCAGCAGCCAGTATCACACAGGAGAGGATTAGATACATGGCTCAGCAGTCAGTATCACGCAGAATAGTATTAGATACAGGGCTCAGCAGTCAGTATCACACAGGATAGGATTAGATACATGGCTCAGCAGTCAGTATCACACAGGAGAGGATTAGATACACAGCTCAGCAGTCAGTATCACACAGGAGAGGATTAGACACATGGCTCAGCAGTCAGTATCACACATGAGAGGATTAGATACATGGCTCAGCAGTCAGTATCACACAGGATAGGATTTGACACATGGCTCAGCAGTCAGTATCACACAGGAGAGGATTAGATACATGGCTCAGCAGTCAGTATCACACAGAATAGTATTAGATACAGGGCTCAGCAGTCAGTATCACACAGGATAGGATTAGATACACGGCTCAGCAGTCAGTATCACACAGGATAGGATTAGATACACAGCTCAGCAGTCAGTATCACACAGGATAGGATTAGGTACACAGCTCAGCAGTCAGTATCACACAGGATAGGTTTACATACACAGCTCAGCAGTCAGTATCACACAGGAGAGGATTAGATACACAGCTCAGCAGTCAGTATCACAGGATAGGATTAGATACATGGCTCAGCAGTCAGTATCACACAGGAGAGGTTTAGATACACAGCTCTGCAGTCAGTATCACACAGGATAGGATTAGATACACGGCTCAGCAGTCAGTATCACACAGGATAGGATTAGATACACAGCTCAGCAGTCAGTATCACACAGGATAGGTTTAGATACACAGCTCAGCAGTCAGTATCACACAGGATAGGATTAGATACACAGCTCAGCAGTCAGTATCACACAGGATAGGTTTAGATACACAGCTCAGCAGTCAGTATCACACAGAAGAGGATTAGATACACAGCTCAGCAGTCAGTATCACACAGGATAGGATTAGATACACAGCTCAGCAGTCAGTATCACACAGGATAGGTTTATATACACAGCTCAGCAGTCAGTATCACACAGGATAGGATTAGATACACAGCTCAGCAGTCAGTATCACACAGGATAGGATTAGATACACAGCTCAGCAGTCAGTATCACGCAGGAGAGGATTAGACACACGGCTCAGCAGTCAGTATCACACAGGATAGGATTATAAACACTGCTCAGCAGTCAGTATCACGCAGGATAGGATTAGATACACAGCTCAGCAGTCAGTATCACACAGGATAGGTTTAGATACACAGCTCAGCAGTCAGTATCACACAGGATAGGATTAGGTACACAGCTCCGCAGACATTATCACACAGGACAGGGTTAGATACACAGCTCAGAAACAAGATGTGCCAAAGGAGAGGACATTTTCATTCCAAGAATTCCACTCATTCCATCTGATTTGTTTTTTGATTTTAAACGTCTCCAGTTTCCAGTTCAACTGTGATTTGCAATGTCCATTAACAATGCTCAGGGACAGTCCTTGAAGGTAGTGGGGATCGATTTGCAATCTCCATACTTTTCTCATGGTCAACTTTACGTGGTCTGTTCAAGAGTTGGAACTGCCAAAAATCTGTTCATCTTTGCACCGAATGGAAAAACCAAAAATCTTGAATGAGTTGAAAATAAAATACTATCAATACTTGGGTAATCGTTTAGTTAATTTGTGTTGCAAATCTGTAGTGTTGAATATATGATGTGAAATGTTTTTATGTGCAATATAATCATTGTAATTTGTTATAACTAACCACAGTTGGTTACTATGCCCAGGCAACGCCGGGCTCTTCAGCTAGTAATATGATAAAATTGCTCCAAAACTCGGCAAGAGATGACGTTCTATCTATGAGTTGCATTTCTTAAGATAAGCAATTTAGGTGGGTGATGCTGAAGTCCTACTCAGTACCCCAACTAACCCCACTGACAAAATCAGCTCTGCTACATCTGCATGCGATCCTGTATAAGCCAGAAAGCCATACTTAATATGTATAGAGCGCCAAGACATTAGCGTACAGGTCTAGCATCATTCAGCCCCACGGACAGCAAGGAAGATGAAATATGGCTGTAGGATGAATAAGTAAACTAATTTCTATCTTCCAGTATTTTCGCCCTGGACGACTTATTATAGTATTAAGAGACAGCATTGAAATATTACATATAACAAGGTGAGACAATTGGGCTCCGGTATCTCGCCATGTCCGGTAAGAGAATTTAATTATTTTCCTTCATTTAGATATAGTAGTCATGAACTATCTAGAAGAATATGTTACCACCAGTCCTTACAGGCAATTTATTTTACCTCCCCCACTGGTGAAAAAAAAAAAAAAAAAGATTAAAGCGGTACAAATGGCACGTAGGTTCCTGTACCCACATTCATCATTTCTTTTTTTTCACTTTTTTTCTTCCTTTTTTTTTATACAGATAGGACGCTCAGATCGAAGAAAAAAAAAAAGAAAGAACCGGTTGAATCTCTTTTAATGAAAACTGATCCATCTACGTAATTTAAAGGTGGTTAATGTAAATTTAGATTCTCTTGTGTTAAAAAAAAATAAAAAATAAAAAAAACAACGCTTCTGTCGTTAGTAGCTTAAGTGGCCTGTGCTACCATCAGTAATCCTGAAGTATATTCTGCCATATCTTTTTTTTTTTTTTTCCAATTGCCCACCACAGCTTATATTACAAATACATAAATCATAATGTTTCAACAAAAGCAAAATTTAATTTTCTCCTTTCAGCCGTTATCTTGGCCGGGTGGTATATGGCATGCTGTGGCCGAGTCATTTATTACATCGGATGAATGGATAATGGCAGGAAGAGTCTATTATGGCCAGCTTTGTTAGGGCTTTCAATGTGCTGCGGAAACCTGGGGAAGTCTAGATCTCCCTACATCTGTAATAGATACAGGAGTACTCTATTACTTCATACCAGTGCAGAATTAAATACATCGCTTCGGTGTGCCTATGGGTCAATTTTTTTTTGTACTAAAAATTATTGTATCAAGAAAAGTAAAGTTGATCGGCACATCCAAAAAATAGCTAAAATCTTCAAATTTTATTCCAAACGTATCAAACAATTAAAATCCACATGCTGGTGATAGAAAGAAAAACCATGCTGACGCGTTTCGGTCTCTGCGATCAGTCTTGCTCATAAAGAAATAGTCTTAGAGTCATAGAACATAGCGTCTGAAACGCGTCAGGGTGGCTTTAAATTGTTTGATGCTTATGGAATAAAATGTGAAGATTTTATCTATTTTTTAGGATGTGACGATTTATTCATTGTTTTTTAAAAATTATTATCCCTATGAAATAACCTAATCGTGGGCAAAATACAAAAAAAACTTGAATCCATTTTGGTATAAATACAACTATTAATTATGATTTTTCCCAGCCAAGAAAGAGATCAATTAATTTTTTTTTCCATCTCATATTGATCTAATAGTGATGATTAAATTTGCCGGAATTCGAATTTAGCAGTTTGCTCGAAATTGGCCAGGAAATTCAATTTGTGAACTAAAAGTGCCCAGTTATACTCTGAGGTTTCTCCTGTCCCTGGAGTATAATAAACAGAGGGGTTAAAAAATACTATACTCACCTCTCCACTCACCTGTTCAATTGCAGCAGCTCCCATGGCTGCCTGTAGCACAGATCTCTTCTAGACTTCATGGCAGGTGACATGATCTTCTGCATCTTCCTTCAGTTTTTTTTTTGGTAGAGCTTCTTGAGCTGACTAGGCCTTGGCCAAAGAGTCTTGTGAAGTCATGACATCAGGACTAGAGATGAGCAAGTTTGTTTGGATTTTGTCACCGAATCTGATTTTGACATATTCGGGCCATATTCGAACACTATTCGTGCCAAATGTTTGTCTTATGTCGGTAATTTCTACTCACGTTGACTCTAATGACGTTCGGCTGTGTTTGACGACTATTGCAAAAACAATATTCAATTCCGATCATATTCTGAACTGAATCCAAACAAATTCGCTCATCTCTAATCAGGTCGTGATAATATATATTGCCCGAGGCTCTGACTCTTGACAATGCACCACATCCAAGCCTTGGTCCGCTCAGGAAGCACCAGATCAAAGTGAAGTAAAGGGCCTATCACACTAAGCGATATCGCTAGCAATATCGCTGTAACGTCACTGGTTTTTGTGACGTTATAGCGATATTGCTAGCGATATCGCTATGTCTGATACTTACCTTTGACCGCTCCCCCACTGGTTATCGCTGATCGTTCAAGAACGTCCTGGACCGTTTCTCGTCATCAGCTTCCTGCTGGGCTTCCTGTGGTGCCGACGAGCGACGCGTGGACGCGGGCGGGAGGACGTCAGGATCACCTCGTCTGACAGGTAAGTAGCGACCCCCGACCCCTGCTATGTCGCTGGTGAGATCTGCCTGTGTGGCAGCTCACTAGCGACCACTTAGCGATGTACCAGCGATCCTGACCGCGTCATATCGCTGGTCGGGATCGCAGGTGCATCGCTGAGTGTGACAGCACCTTAAGACACAGAAGGTAATGTCTTGTCTAGATTCACTTATCTCCATTAGCTATTTATTAATACAGAACCCAATATTCCAAAATTCTAGCACAGGCAATTTTTTAAGGGTTTGACCAACAGATAACACTATTCTGTGGGTGAAAATTCTACCCCTTCTGAAAGCCCCATTGATTCCTAGAACAGAGATTCCCACCATTAATCTCCAATGCGCAGATGGAGGTAGCACTTGAGTGTGGTATTGTAGCTCCTTGGTCCTCCATGCCGGTCTTGGGTTCTTCCAGCGTTCCTTTACAGCTCTGAGGACACTGATAATTCTCAGTAAGGCCTCTTTCACACTTCAGTTTTTTGCATCAGTTATAATCCGCCAAAAAGGCGGACAAGCGGATCCGTTCTCAACTGATGTGAACGGATGGCACAGGATCCGTTTTTAGACGGATCCTGAAAATGAAGAAATCGCTGGCCGGGAAGGAGAGAGAGAGAGAGAGAGAGAGAGAGAGAGAGAGAGAGAGAGAGAGAGAGAATTTTTTTTTTTTAGTCCGGCACCCAGAAAGAAATTCGGGTTAAATCAGTGTTTGCAGGATCCGCCAGAGAAAAAAACGTTACAAGCTCCGTTTTGAAATTTTTGAGGATGGTGACGGACAGCAACTTTTGGCGGATCCTCACAAAAAACGGATGCAACGGACAGCAATCCGTCACAATCCGCCATTAATGCAAGTCAATGAGAAAAAAACGGATCCTCAAAAAAAATTTGAGGATCCGTTTTTTTTCAAAACCTGGCGGATTGTGACTGATTGTAAAAAACGGAAGTGTGAAAGAGGCCTAAGTCAAATAGGAGCTGACAAATGTTGTTGTGGTAAGGACCTCAGACCATAATAAAACGTCTTTTCATGGCAAACTTTCAGCTTGGACTGACTCTATTCGGACCGAATCAAATCTGCCCAAGACCAATTTCAGGAGATACATTCATCACTAGTCAGCAATTATCCAGTAGATAGGTGAATGTAGGTTAGGCATACTTGCCTACTGTCTGAGAACATCTGGAGGGCTCTAAGAAAAAAAGAGAAACCTTCTGGACTTCTTCAAGGCTTAGCCAGTCTCCCCATTGCTATACAAACCTTCCTCAAGAAAGCACTCCCCCAAAATTCCTTTAGCTGTATTCCCGAGATGCTGCCTTATCAGAATTAGCGCCAGAGCTAGAAACACATTAGGGGAATAGGAATGGGGAATTTTGGCAGTCAAATATTTGAGTTTGGCCATTTGTCTATTAATTTGGAATAGTCACATATGAGGCAGTATACCTGTAGTAGACCTGTGGGGCCAATACTAAGTCCGAAGACATACTGTATGTTCCCCAATATGGTGCCATTTTTTTTCTTTTGCACAAATCTAGTCCTCACGATGACAGAAAATTTACAAAAATGATGGCTTTCAGTAAAACTAAAAAGTTACGGCTGTATGACCCGCCATTGGATAGGATGAGTGAGGAGCTGGTGTGTACATGCTCGATGATCTGTGCAGTGGTTATTGTGTGGAAAGGAGCAGGAGATGGTGTTGACATGCTCTATCATCTGTGCAGTGGTCACTGTACAAGGAGTGGGAGGAGGTGAGCTGTTCACATGCTCTGTGACCTGTGCAGTGGTGATTGTGTAGGAAGGTGGAGGAGATGGTGTGGACACACTCTCTGATCTGTGCCATGATGATTATGTAAGAAGGAGGAGGATATGAGGACATGTTGTGGACATGCTCTATGATCTGTACAGTGGTCACTGTACAGGGATGGAGAGGAGAGCAGATGTTCACATGCTCTGTGATCTGTGCAGTGGTCACTAAACTGGAGGAAATAAGATGTGAAAATCACCTAATGTGAATGCTGGATCCTGTTATATATATAGTTTTATATATATATATATATATATATATATATACACAGTATAGTTGTTCCCTGTCATTGAAATCCTGTAAAATGGTAATGAGATGCCTGCTGAAAAGTGATCTCGCCAGAACACGAAGGGTCAGCCTAATATTAGATTTAGCGTCTAGAGTAAAAAGTGCAAGATTTTAGGATTTTTTTTTTAATAATCTAATTAGTGATTTAGAGGATCTCTAAACATGATTGTTGGATCCTGTGTAATCTATATGTAAATGTTACCCATCACTGGAATCCTGCCTATGATAATAATGACTGCTGAGTAGTGATCTCTACAGGTAAAATCAGTCTAATATAAGGTTAAGTGGCCAAAGTGAAAATTGCAAGATGGAGGATTTTTTTTTCAATCAAATACTTTTTATTGAAGAAAGCATACAGGATAATATTACATACATAAGTGTACATTAGAGTACAAATTATAATACTTTCCCCAGGATTTAAAAAAAAAAAATTTGGAAGAAAATGAAAAAAAAATATTTTAACACTAAATCATTTTGAGATGATACATTTCAAATAAAGGTGTTCTTTTACGTGGCAAAGGATATTTCGGCTACCTTAGGCTCCAGAATCTTGATGCAGTTGTGACATTTACGTCCTATAGCGCTGACCATTTAAAGGGTAGAGTATCTTAAAGGCAATAGTAAAGACTGAATGCAAATCTCGTCTCTTACGGTCAATGTTATTCATATAGTTGTAATAATGTCGGCACCGGCAGAACATATAGGACGTGTGAAAGCCGAGGATTCATCAGGACGGATATTCTGTTCCGTATTATTCTTTAACCTTTGAATAAAACTATTATTGAACATGGTTGTCTTGACTCCTGCTCGGAAATCACATTCGGTTTCATTACTCACAAGTCTTTTGACTCTTAATAATTGACTGGAGGGCTAAGTCTCTGTGTGCCCTTTAGGCACCAGATATGTTAGCATAAAGATTGTACTTATCAGCATGTGCCATGTATATATCTGTTACCAAGGTGTCTAAGGTGATCCCGGGAATTTTTTTCTTTTTTTTTTTTTTTTTTGCGGCGTGACATCTGTATGGTCGCATTGCCACATTTGAGTATAGTCCTATTTGTATCACGTAGTGAATTGATGGCATTAAAAGATTAACAATGCTTCCCCGCTGCTAGGTGGAGACATTATCATACAGGCACCCGTGAATTTCAATAAACCAGAGAATATTTTCTATTCTTTTCCATGTTCTTGTGATTCGTGGAGGCACCTATTATAACTGAAGGGTACAATTCACCTGCTATTATTCCAGTATGTTTTACTACATTTTTATAACAGGAGATATTAATTTTAACCAACCCATTAAATAATCTGAAATTATACAAATAATTAGATTTTTTTGCATTCCTCCCTTATTTCTATCTAGGTCATCCGAAACTGATTTAGATGCTAAGGATACAGATTAAAAAAAAACACAGGATTCAGCATTAGGGTTACAGTGTGATCACAGAAAGCTTAAAGGTACCCTGCCAGCGAGTTTTTGGATATACAGTGGGTACGGAAAGAATTCAGACCACTTTACATTTTTCCCTCTTTGTTTCATTGCAGCCATTTGGTAAATTCAAAAAAGTTCTTTTTTTTCTCATTAATGTATACTCCGCACCCCATCGTAACTGAAAAAAAAATAGAAATGTAGAAATTTTTGCAAATTTATTAAAAAAGAAAAACTGAAATATCACATGGTCATAAGTATTCAGACCCTTTGCTCAAACACTCATATTCCATTTAATAAAGGTAATTTGATTGAAATGTTTGTCAGTCCTGGTATTTTCCTTTTAGACCATAAGTTCGAGGTTTTCTTTATTTGGTTTCTTTGAGTTGCACCTGGGCAGTATCTTTACTCCAGCAGATAATCTATGACCCGCTCAATAAACATTTGAGCCTGCAAATTGGACAAGTGGAAAAAACTGGCCCAGTTTGCCCTTGCTGTACTGTCTTGTCCAATTTCCAGTGCAGTCATAGAGAATATTTAGTGTGTAAAAGTTTGATTAACCTGGCATATTTGAAGTTGAAAACATTCGCTCATTTCTACTGATTACTTGATGTTCCAAATCCAAGCACTCTGGAATACAGATGCAGCACAAGAGAAGTCTTAAAATTGCAGTTATAAGATGAAAAGAAGTGATCATTTTGGGCCATTATCTAATAGAGAGCACAGATACGTTGGCAAACAGAGATAAAAAAAAAAAAATGCCGCATTCTTGTTAAACATGCTTTTCATTGAATGGGACCACTAATGAAAAAATAATAGTCCCTATTCAATTAAAATATTAAAACTCATTATTATGGCACTTAACGGTAACCTGTGCACACAATTTTACATATGGAAGTAGTGGTAAAGATAAAAAGAAAACTCAGGTGTCATGGGATTACCACGACAGAGAAGGGCCAGAAGACTTCAACTTCTGATTTCACATAATCCGGCACTGATTAGAAGCACTTCCCCTTCATATTAAACTGTGCAGGCTTCTGGTTAGCAGTGCATGGGTTAAACTGTTCAGCTTAGAGTCTCTGAAGCTTTCCCGCTTGGATGATCTCAGCTGTTCTGTATTGGCCACTCCACTCTCCTATATACAGTATACCCATCCTTCTTGAACATTTCTGTCCTCTAGAACATTCAGCTATTGGACCTTTCCTACCCTCTTTCTGAGTCCATTAAAATCTAACTTTCTGAAATCCAACTTAAAGTCTGAGTCCTCCCTGGTCTTCCTCATCTTGTAATACAAAATTCGAGGCTAGCAAGATCACTGCCTCCTAAATTCCTAGCCACCTCTACTTCCTCAACCACTTCCTCCCTGTTGGTAAGAATTAGGTCCAAGAATGCAGATCCTCTTGTTCTCTCTTCTACTGTACCTTTCGAAAGACAAAGTTGTCAGCGAGAGAAAATAACAATTTTCTCGACCCATTGCTTTTGCTTGAGAGAGATTCCCAACAAATATGGATAGTAAAAATCTTCCATGATCACTATGTTGTACTTTTTTGAGAACAGAGACATCTGATGTAAAAAGAGTACATCCATAACTTCATTCTGTCCAGGTTGCCTATAGTAAACACCTACAATAGGGTCCTTTCTGTTCTCCTCTCCTTGTATTCTTAGCCAAACAGTTCCTTAGTCCTTATCCTCCCATCTTAGTTTGCTCCTTTCCAGGTGTTTTCCATTTTCAAATTTTGGTTTGCCCTATCACGTTCCGGTGAGGCTTTTTATAGTATCCCTTCTCTGGAGCTTTTTAAACACTTAGGAAGCCTTTGCAGGTTTTTTTTGTTAATTATTCTAATTTACTGAGATAATGACTTTTGGGATTTCATTGGCTGTAAGCCATAATCATCAACATTAGCAGAAATAAACACGTGAAATAGATCACTCTGTGTGTAATGACTCTATAGAATATAGGAGATTCACTTTTTGTATTGAAGAACTGAAATAAATTAACTTTTTGATGATATTCTAATTTAGTGAGAAGCCCCTGTATATTCTCACTATATATCTCTATTATAGATATACAGATATTACTGTTATATAATTCCTTATATGTTCGGTTACTGAGTGTAGTATGCGTGTGTTTTATAGCTTTTCTCTATGATTCATTGAGATTTTACTTCTGTCTTATAAATTATATTGATTGTTTATTATAAGTATTTGAATAAATGTGTTATATTATATTATTGTTGATCATTTGTTCCTTCACTATTGATATTGATTTTTGCTGCTAACTGTCTGTACCTTAACCTGAATACATCCTGTCTGTACCGGAACCAGAATTCATTCTGGCTGCACCTTAACCTGTTACCCGTCCAGTATTTTCCAGAACCTGTCTATTCTGAAACAGCACCAGAATCTGTTATCCATCCTTTCAAGTGTTTCAAGATCTGAACCTGCACCAGTGTCTGGTCTGTCAAGTGTTCTAGAATCCGCACTGTCTGAACCAGTATCAGTATCCGGTCCTGCCTTGGACTCCAAATCCGTACCTGCGTCCCTAACCCTTGGGGTCAACTTCTGAAGTACCAGGGACTGCCCAGGAATAGTACCTGGAATCTACCTGCAGCTCAAGCCTAACTCTACCATCTCTGATGAAAAACTGGTAGCCACTTAGCCATACTCCTCCAGGGTAAGCCTGGCTCGTGGCTGAGTAGGTCCACCATCCACCATTGTGGCACAATGATTCAATCATAAAAAATGAATTTTTAAAAGAAAGAAAAAAATTGATTTTAAGTAGTAAAGATGCAAGAGATTGAGATAGTCTCCAGGGACACCTGTAAGAAAAACCCGGATACCTGAACAAGAGACAAAGTCCGGTTTTATATTTTCATCTGCATTTGTGGATTCAGGTTCTGCCTTGAATCTAATTGATGATGATTTCGCTGTAGACTGTGGTTATGATTTCTCTATTCTTCCCATTCAAGTTTTGGCAATTGAGAACTCTCCTCTTTCCCAAAGTCATATTACTATGAAGGTCCAGAATATACACTCACTGGCCACTTTATTAGGTACACCATGCTAGTAAGGGGTTGGACCCCCTTTTGCCTTCAGAACTGCCTCAATTCTTCGTGGCAGAGATTCAACAAGGTGCTGGAAGCATTCCTCAGAGATTTTGGACCATATTGACATGATGGCATCACACAGTTGGCGCAGATTTGTCGGCTGCACATCCCTGATGCGAATCTCCCGTTCCACCACATCCCAAAGATGCTCTATTGGATTGAGATCTGGTGACTGAGGAGGCCATTTGAGTACAGTGAACTCATTGTCATGTTCAAGAAACCAATCTGAGATGATTCGAGCTTTATGACATGGCGCATTATCCTGCTGAAAGTAGCCATCAGATGCCTGTTCTTAGCTGAGAGGAGTGGTACCCAGTGTGGTCTTCTGCTGCTGTAGCCCATCTGCCTCAAAGTTCGACGCACTGTGCGTTCAGAGATGCTCTTCTGCCTACCTTGGTTGTAACGGGTGGCAATTTGAGTCACTGTTGCCTTTCTATCAGCTCGAACCAGTCTGCCCATTCTCCTCTGACCTCTGGCATCAACAAGGCATTTCCGGCCACAGAACTGCCGCTCACTGGATTTTTTTTCTTTTTCGGACCATTCTCTGTAAACCCTAGAGATGGTTGTGCGTGAAAATCCCAGTAGATCAGCAGTTTCTGAAATACTCAGACCAGCCCTTCTGGCACCAACAATCATGCCACGTTCAAAGGCACTCAAATCACCTTTCTTCCCCATACTGATGCTCGGTTTGAACTGCAGGAGATTGTCTTGACCATGTCTACATGCCTAAATGCACTGAGTTGCCGCCATGTGATTGGCTGATTAGAAATTAAGTCTTAACACACAGTTGGACAGGTGTACCTAATAAAGTGGCCAGTGAGTGTATGTATGAAAGTTGGAGTGTCACATATTGAATCCATTTCATTCATGGTTTTTCCTTCTCTACCTGCAAAGTTAGTGTTCCGTCTGCCACGGTTAATTAAGCAAAAACCCGTAATCAATTGAAAGACTCAAGAGATAAGGTCATGGGGTGACTATTGCTTCTCTGGATATCTGTTGGGGTCTTTGCGTTCCGTGAAGACTCACCTTCCAGAATTCATTCAGGACTTCAGAGATGTTTTTTCTGAAACTGCGTGTGATGTTCTTCCACCACATAGGTCATATGATTGTGCTATTGACTTCATACAGGGAGCTAAGATGTCTAAAACTCTTTGTTTACTCTTTCTCTTCCAGAGAAGTAGGTTTTGAAACAATATATTGAAAAGAGTCTTGCTAAGGGTCATATCTACCTCTCCGGTCACCCTGGGATTCTTTTTTGGTAAGAAAAAAGATGGAGGGTTGTGTGTTGTGAACTGGTCACCGAGGAGGATGGCAGGAATAGGCTAAGCCACCAGAAAACCAGAAAGGTTGGTAACTTAGTGGATTGCAGACCCCTAATCCTAGCAACACAACTAGCAGCAGCCGTGGGGTGTACCTACGATGCCCTAGACGCCTCGGCACAGCCGGAGAGCTAACTAAGCCTAAAGCAAGAAAGGTGAAATCTAAACTGCCCCGGAGTAGAACCCCAAAGGAATAGATAGCCCCCAAGCATATATTGTTGGTGAGACAAGATGAGGCACAAACACTGGCAGAAAATAGACTGAGCAAATGATGGGGCCTAAACTGTCTAGACAGGATAGGACAGGAAAGACACTGTCTGCAATCACGCAAAAACCATAAAAAATCCAACACGTCTGATGTACAAAAAACACTGAGGTCTCACGACCTCTCCCCCACTATATCAGCATTCTGGTATGAACTGGCAGCAAAGCAAAAGAGACTAATATAACAGGGGACTGAACAAACTGACACAAGTTGTAACATATGGAGCGGGGTCCAGCGCTGCCCCAGCAGGGAGCACGCTGAACCCTAACAGCAAAGCAAAAAGCAGAAAAAGGCAAAACCAGTTCAGATGCAAAGGATTAGCAAATGAATCACTTAACTGAAAAATGCAGGATCAGGCAGGAGACAACAGACCTCAAAATTCACCGGAAGAAACAATCACCAGCAGCAACTGAGGGAAGCCTGCTCACTTATATCCTGCCAGCTAGTAACCCCTGATTTCCAATCATCGTCGTCAGGTGGCAGACTTCTATCAACCCCGCCAGCTCCACCATCCACAGTAACCACCAGAGTGAGCCCCGACCCAGAGATCAGATGCAGAGAATTCACAACAGTTGTGTCCTTGCTTGGATTTGAGAGAGATTAATAAAATCATGGTTCACAATCCCTAGCCTTTTACCCCTTATGACCTTTTTAACCAATTATCTGGAGCTTAGTGGTTTTCCAAACTTGACAAATGGAAGACCACATTCAATAGGTATGAAGGTCATTTTGAAAATTTGGTGATGCCATTCAGATTAACCAATGCTTCAGCTGTCTTTCAAAATTTCATAAATTACATTTTTGCCCCCTGGTGGGTAGATTTGTGGTAATTTATCTGCATGACATACTGATTTACTGAAGCCGGCACCGAGAGGTGGGAGAGACTATGCAAGTGAAAAGCAGTGAATATTCATCTTCTTTAATAGCAGGCACACTGTTAGCCACAGATGCCGACTCCTGCAACGGCTGGACAATCACGTGTGCCCACTATTAAAGAGAATGAATATTCACTGCCCCCCACTACCATAGTTCCAGAGTGGAGAGCAGTGAGCATTCCGGCAGCTTTCCTCGGCTTCTTAAAAGCAAATGACATCACTGTCATGCGCTGCTTACAAGCATAAATCAGTTCCTTTCATCAGAACAGGACGCTGCAAATTAGCATAGGTAAGGTAGGTGGAATGTTTTTTTTTATGGATTCCTGATGGGGGACCCAATACCAATATGGGGATGAGGGCCATGCACACCAGGATGGGGATGAGGGTCCCATGCATGCCAGGATAGGGATGAGAGGGCCATGCATACCAGGATGGGGATGAGGGGGCCATGCATATCAGGATAGTGATGAGGTGGCATGCATACCAGGATAGGGATGAGGGGACCATGCATACCTGGATAGGAATGATGGGCCATGCATACCAGGATGGTGTTGACGGGACCATGCATATAAAAATGGGGATGAGGGGACCATGTATACCAGGATGGTGATGAGAGGGCCATTTATACTGGATTGGGGACATATATATACCAGTATGGGGGATATTAGTAGAGAATTGACCACATTTTTTTGCTTCAATTTTATTTTCTACTTTCCTCCTCTAAAACCTAGGTGGATCTTATGGTTCGTTCTGTATGTCTTATAGTCTGAAAAATACAGTACATAATTCCTTTTTAACTGGGTACCTGGGCTCATCTGCCACTTGAAGGTATCTTTTCTCGGTGGCAGAAAGCTCATAAGGATATCAAAGAATATGTTTGTAAATGCAGAGTCTGTTGTTGTGAATTCTCTTGCTCGGAGTTCTGAGCCAAAGCTCCTCTGCTACCTCTGGTGGTTGCTGAGAGTAGTGGAGCTGGCCAGGTGGATGGAAGTTCCCCACCTGACAACGATAATTGGAAACCTGGGATTACTGGCTAGCTGCTCTTGGAGGTTGCTGGTATTTTCCTCCATGTGCATTTGGAGCTCTTTTGTCCCCTGCCTGATATGCATGGTTCAGCTAAGTGATTCTTTTGCTAATCCTTTGCATCTAATTTGGCTGTGTCTTTTTTTTTTGCTTTCTGTTTTGCTGCTAGGGTTCAGCATGCTCCCTGCTGGGGCAACGCTGGACCCTGCTTCATATGTTGCAGCTTGTTCAGTCCCCTGTTATGTTAGTATCTTTTTGCTTTGCTGCCAGTTTATACCAGAGTGCTGATCTAGTGGGGGTGAGATCGTGTGACCTCAGGTTTTTAGTATATCAGAAGTGTTGGACTTTTTCAGGGTTTTATACGTGATTGCAGACAGTATCTTTTCTGTCCTATCCTGTCTAGACAGTTTGGGCCCCACCGTTTGCTCAGTCTATTTTCTGCCTGTGCTTGTGTCTCATCTTGTCTCACCGACAATATATGTTTGGGGGCTGTCTATTCCTTTGGGGATCTGCTCCGGGGCAGTTTAGATTTAATCTTTCTGTCTTTAGGCTTAGTTAGTCCTCCGGCTGTGACGAAGCGTCTAGGGCATTGTAGGAACGCTCCACGGCTACTGCTAGTTGTGTGGATAAGATCAGGGGCCTGTAATCTGCTTAGTTACCAACCTCTCTGGTCTTCTGGTGGCTTAGCCTGCTCCTGCCATTCTCCTCGGTGACCCATTCATAACAGTCTGTGCCAGATCTAAAGCCTCATGTCAAGCTCCAGCTGATTATTTCTTGCCTAGCGAAGTTCCATCGCAACACTAGACTCATTTGTCTATGGACTTTGTCTCCGATTTGCTTAACTCTGACGGTAATACAGTCGTGTGGTTGGTGGTTGACCATTTTAGCAAAATGTTTCATTTGGTCACCCTTCAAAATTTGCCCACTGCTAACAGCTTAGCAACTTGGATAATTTCTCATATCATTAAATTGCACGGTGGTCCCAAAAACAACTTGTGATAGAGGGGTTCAATTTCCCTCTAGCTTTTGGGGTAGTTTTTGCTCCAGACTGTTTTTTTCATCAGGTTATCATCCTGAGACTAATGGGCAAACTGAAAGGATGAAACAAGAGTAGAACAACATTTGAGATGCTTTCTTTCTTCTAATCAGGTAGAATGAGTGGAAATTCTGCCTCTTGCCGAGTTTGCTCTGAATAACCGTACCTCTTTGGCTACCAGGACCTTGCCATTTTTTTTGCTGCTGGGTTTTTATCCAGTGTTTGGGAACGTTTCTTGGTTACAGTCCTCTGTGCCAGAGGAGGAGATATTATCTTCCTGTTCAATTAAAGTCTGGAAGAAGGTCGAAAGGGGTCTTTTGGTTGGTTATAACCTTCCCAAAAGAGGTGCTAACCGCAGACGTTGGAAGGCTCCTGTCTTTTCTGACGGGTTTTTGTGTGGTTGACCTAAAAAAATCTACGCTAAAAAGTTAAGTGTTGGAAGTTTGCCTCTAAATTTGTAGGACCTTATAAAATTATTAAAATTTTAAATCCTGTGACTTGTGATAAAAACTTGGTATAGTTGGGGGCCCTGTTGGTGACCCATGATCTATAAGCTACGTCACTGGTTGGAGGTCCCGAATAGTAAAAAAGAGAGCAGGGAAGAATTGAGCCACAGAAAAGAAGAGAGCCAATAGAAGATCAAGCAGGTAGCTGTAGCACCAGGACAGGTGAAGGTTGAGGAGGGTATCATGTTATTTTTTCCTTTGTTTTAATCCCTCCATTTATTATGTGCTGAGGTCTGAAGAAACCTTAAGGCATAATAGTGGCTTTTATCAGCAATATGAAGTTCCCGCTGAAACTTTACATTTTGACAGCTACACTCACTTATAGTCTTCATAGAATTAAATTTCACTAATATTAATGTAATTGGAATACTTTCTACAGGACTCGGTCTTGGACAAGCTTTAAAGTAAAGTGATGAATCCCATCAAGTCACAGCTAAGCCGCGCAGTGCATTGAATATTGACCTAATCCCAGAAGTGCCACCTGCTTCTACAACTCAATCCCGACCAAGTCCCCCGAGAGCCCCCATTTAAATGGGGGAAGGATTCCAACAATCAGAGACAAGTTTGGTGTCAGGCAGCTCTGACACCCGATGTCGAAGGTTACAATTTTGTTTGGTATGATTGTTTTTTTAATTTTCAACCAATTAAAGCTAACTTCCACTTTGAGGTCTTCGGTGAGTATTTTTAGAATGGACCATTGACCATATCAATGCATGAGGGGCTCTGGAGAGTTGTCTGCCTTTATTCTATTTCTTCAGTCCAGTAAGAAGAATAAAGAGAATTCATTCGAGCATACTCTCCTCCGCACAATAAAATAAAAATCACCAAGATGTCGCTTTTCTGCGATTAGAAAAGAGAAAAACCATTATTTTGTCTTGTTAATTTCGGAGCTACATGTTCACAGACATGTTCGGTATTACATTCAATTAAGTTTGGTGAAAAGGAAATAAATTTGCCATGCAGATTTGTAATTATACTTCTTGTTTAAGCATCTGATGGGATGTCTGCTCCGAAAGATTTCTGCACAGAATTTTTCTTTATTTTTTTTTATTTTCATGTCTATGTCAAAGCGGATGAGTTTGTGAATTACCGGCTGTATTCTGATATTCATCTAACAATTGATTCAGTACAAGACAAATGGGTGAGTTTTTTAAGGGAAATATTCCCATCTAATACTTTATCATTTTTATTGGTGCAGTTCTAGAAGAGAGATGTTCATGGTGCGTTTACTCATTGCCATGGCCTCCTTTGGAGACCACCACCCTCCATGTCCATTCCTTGCCCTCTTACAAATCCCAATGTAAACCATTGGATATGAAATTGAACACTGGGGCTCCATCCCATGATTGTAGCGGACAAGAAGTAAGCGATTGGTTCAAGGAAGTTTCGTTGACACCTGGGAAATTTAGCAACTGGTTCATGAGTATGGAAAGTTTTTCCATATTTCCTGTAACCGCATGAATGTTCCATGAGAATTGGCAAATATGATCTAAAGCATGTATGACATAGCCACAATAAGCGCTTATATATATACAGTGGGGCAAAAAAGTATTTAGTCAGTCAGCAATAGTGCAAGTTCCACCACTTAAAAAGATGAGAGGTGTCTGTAATTTACATCATAGGTAGACCTCAACTATGGGAGACAAACTGAGAAAAAAAAATCCAGAAAATCACATTGTCTGTTTTTTTTTCATTTTATTTGCATATTATGGTGGAAAATAAGTATTTGGTCAGAAACAAAATTTCATCTCAATACTTTGTGATATATCCTTTGTTGGCAATGACAGAGGTCAAACGTTTTCTGTAAGTCTTCACAAGGTTGCCACACACTGTTGTTGGTATGTTGGCCCATTCCTCCATGCAGATCTCCTCTAGAGCAGTGATGTTTTTGGCTTTTCGCTTGGCAACACGGACTTTCAACTCCCTCCAAAGGTTTTCTATAGGGTTGAGATCTGGAGACTGGCTAGGCCACTCCAGGACCTTGAAATGCTTCTTACGAAGCCACTCCTTCGTTGCCCTGGCGGTGTGCTTTGGATCATTGTCATGTTGAAAGACCCAGCCATGTTTCATCATCAATGCCCTTGCTGATGGAAGGAGGTTTGCACTCAAAATCTCACGATACATGGCCCCATTCATTCTTTCATGTACCCGGATCAGTCGTCCTGGCCCCTTTGCAGAGAAACAGCCCCAAAGCATGATGTTTCCACCACCATGCTTTACAGTAGGTATGGTGTTTGATGGATGCAACTCAGTATTCTTTTTCCTCCAAACACGACAAGTTGTGTTTCTACCAAACAGTTCCAGTTTGGTTTCATCAGACCATAGGACATTCTCCCAAAACTCCTCTGGATCATCCAAATGCTCTTTAGCAAACTTCAGACGGGCCCGGACATGTACAGGCTTAAGCAGTGGGACACGTCTGGCACTGCAGGATCTGAGTCCATGGTGGCGCAGTGTGTTCCTTATGGTAGGCCTTGTTACATTGGTCCCAGCTCTCTGCAGTTCATTCACTAGGTCCCCCCGCGTGGTTCTGGGATTTTTGCTCACCGTTCTTGTGATCATTCTGACCCCACGGGGTGGGATTTTGCGTGGAGCACCAGATCGAGGGAGATTATCAGTGGTCTTGTATGTCTTCCATTTTCTAATTATTGCTCCCACAGTTGATTTCTTCACTCCAAGCTGGTTGGCTATTGCAGATTCAGTCTTCCCAGCCTGGTGCAGGGCTACAATTTTGTTTCTGGTGTCCTTTGACAGCTCTTTGGTCTTCACCATAGTGGAGTTTGGAGTCAGACTGTTTGAGGGTGTGCACAGGTGTCTTTTTATACTGATAACAAGTTTAAACAGGTGCCATTACTACAGGTAATGAGTGGAGGAAAGAGGAGACTCTTAAAGAAGAAGTTACAGGTCTGTGAGAGCCAGAAATCTTGATTGCTTGTTTCTGACCAAATACTTATTTTCCACCATAATATGCAAATAAAATGAAAAAAAAACAGACAATGTGATTTTCTAGATTTTTTTTTCTCAGTTTGTCTCCCATAGTTGAGGTCTACCTATGATGTAAATTACACACGCCTCTCATCTTTTTAAGTGGTGGAACTTGCACTATTGCTGACTGACTAAATACTTTTTTGCCCCACTGTATATCTGTGAGTGTTTCCTCCATCCAGGCATATATATCCCCCATCCTGTTATATGTCCCTTATCCTAGGCCCCATCCTAGTATACATATCCCCCATCCTGGTATATGTCCCTTATCCTAGGCCCCATCCTAGTATACATATCCCCCATCCTGGTATATGTCCCTTATCCTAGGCCTCATCCTAGTATACATATCCCCCATCCTGGTATATGTCCCTTATCCTAGGCCCCATCCTAGTATACATATCCCCCATCCTGGTATATGTCCCTTATCCTAGGCCCCATCCTAGTATACATATCCCCCATCCTGGTATATGTCCCTTATCCTAGGACCCATCCTAGTATACATATCCCCCATCCTGGTATATGTCCCTTATCCTAGGCCCCATCCTAGTATACATATCCCCCATCCTGGTATATGTCCCTTATCCTAGGCTCCATCCTAGTATACATATCCCCCATCCTGGTATATGTCCCTTATCCTAGGACCCATCCTTGTATACATATCCCCCATCCTGGTATATCTCCCTTATCCTTGGCCCCATCCTAGTATACATATCCCCCATCCTGGTATATGTCCCTTATCCTAGGACCCATCCTTGTATATACATATATACACAGTGGGGAAAATAAGTATTTGATACACTGACAATTTTGCACATTTTCCAACCCACAAAGAATGGACAGGTCTGTATTTTTTATAGTAGGTACACTTCAACTGTGAGAGACAGAATCTAAAAATAAAAGCCAGAAAATCACAAGTAAAAAGTATTTGATCACCGACCAACCAGCAAGAATTCTGGTTCTCACAGACCGGTTAGTTTTTCTTTAAGAAGCCCTCCTACTCTGCACTCATTACCTGTATTAATTGCACCTTCTTGAACTCGTTACCTGTATAATAATAATAATCTTTATTTTTATATAGCGCTAACATATTCCGCAGCGCTTTACAGTTTGCACACATAATCATCACTGTCTCCGATGGGGCTCACAATCTAAATTCCCTATCAGTATGTCTTTGGAATGTGGGACACGTGTCCACACATTCAATGAATCACACTCCAACCTCTCCACCATGGCCAAGACCGAATGGCTGCCTAAGGACACCAGGGACAAAATTGTACACCTGCACATGGCTGGGATGGGCTACAGGACAATAGGTAAGCTTGGTGAGAAGGCAACAACTATTGGTGGAATTATTTGAAAAGGGAAGAAACACAAGATGACTATCAATCTTCATGCAACATCAGAAATCCCCCCAGAACTACACGGGAGGACCTGGTCAATGACCTGAAGAGATCTGGGACCACAGTCTCAAACATTACTGTTAATGACACACTTTGCTGTCATGGATTAAAATTCTGCAGGGCACACAAGGCTCCCCTGCTCACATCAGCACATGTTTAGGACCATTTGAAGTTGACCAAGGCCCTCCAGACTGTGAGATTGAAAATTTCATATGAGTGAAGTGGTCATTTGATGACTGCTGGAACCAGCAAGCAGAGCTGAATCCTGACAACCAGTATATTACACGCTGTAAGGATTGACATGATACAGGGCTTCATTTTATAATTAAAGGGTACGTCCAGGTTTGAGATGAAAGTCTGCTATCATTTTGTGAATGCAGGCTTCTGAACAGTCACAGCGCGTGCACTGCACACTTTTAGGATTCTCCCTTGCACACTTATATCCACATTCTGACTAGACTTGTCTGGCCTCATTCAATTTATTTTCATTGAGTGAGGCCACACATGTCTAGTCAGCACCTGACCGCATGTATGCAAATTGCCGGCACGAGAGAATCCTGACAGCATGCAGTGCACAGTGTGAGAATTCAGAAGTCTGCAGTCACATAGAATGACTGCAGACTCATCACAAACTTGGACAACCCCTTTAATGCTCCTAACATAAATAAAATCATGAGAATTAGTGAGTATCACAAAAAAAAAATTACATCCAGGTACCTGATAGATGACGCTGTCTCTGGAGTTGTTCTCTTTCTTTTCTTCTTCATCTTGTCCATGAAGAGTTTTCTCATCCACAGCTCGTCCCTACAGAATTCGATCTTCTCCGATCTTCTGCAGCACATCTCCACCACACAATGCCCTAAACTGAACCCCTGATTAAATGATTGCTCCTCACTATATTCCATGCACAAAATATGTTCCACACACAGTCCCTCTTATGCTACAGGCTCTCCATACTGCCCTATCCTTTCCATACTGGACCCCCCTCTTCACACTGTCTCACACTGTATCTACCCTATGGGACTCAGTCTCTATACTGTGCTCCCTCACCACACTCCTCTTTCTTGGCTTACTATCCTTTACTGGCTGTTGTCTGACACTGTCCCTCCATACTACCCACCCCTCCACACTGCTCTGTCTTTATTCTGTGCACACTCACACTTTTCTCCCCCCATACTGTCTCCTCGCACTATACCCCTCAATAGTCTCCTCGCACGTTTCCCCCTCCCTCCACATATATTTACCATCTCATGCTCCATACTGCCTCCTCACACATCCCTCTGACACCTCATGCTGTGTTCGCACCCATCCCATCACCCTCGCTCCCCATACTCTGTCCACATACATTTTCCACTAGCTCCTCATATCGTGTCGCACCCACCCCCCACACAGGATACTGTGTCCATACTCATTCCCCCACTCACCATACTGTGTCTGCACCTATCTCCAAATACTGTTTCCTCATACATGTCCCATCTCCCTCCTAGCTCCTCATATCATGTCTTCAACTTTCTCCTGCTCCCCATATTGTGTCTGTCACTTCCTTGCTCCCCAAACTTGTGTCCTCAAATAATCCCCTCATTACACTAAACCTCCCCCAGCCCCATTACACTAAATTTCCCCCACACTGTAAATCTTCCCCACTAGAGTAAATTTCCCCCCACACACAGTAAATCTCCCCCACCCTAGTAAATCTCTCCCCATTATATTTAGTCTTCGGTGTCTTCAGCTCCACTAGTGTGGAGAACTTACCACCATTGTTCTTTGCACTTCTGCTTGCCAACGAGTGACTTCAGCAGTGTGATCACATGACCTGACCATGGTTTTTACGTCACTCTGACCCTACGGTCAATGCTCGATCTTGTCGACTACGCCAAATGAAAAGTGCTGCAGAGCAGTAGTCATGAGTGAGCTGCTGTCCCCTCACGCTCTGGCACTTTACTATTGTGTGGGTCCTGGCTGGGTGATGATGTTGGTGTTGTGTGGGCTTTGTGCCCGTGCAGTCCGCTTTTGGCTGATGGTATTGGCTGGCCAGGACCACGACTTACACACATCAATGAAGGTTCTGTGCAAACATGGGAACTTTACTGAACTTAATAAGGGTTATGTACAAGGAATAGCGGGTACACAGTCTTAAGCATATTTCATTCACAGCAAAAAGACATTTCATAGACATCATTTCCTTCCACTGTAGTCTGCTCCAGGGCCGATATAGCACACCGTTTTGCACTATTTTGTCATAGCCAAGGTTGTCGCCACAGTACAGATCAGCAAGGTTCTCAACACCTGCTCAGTGGCTCCACGGCCTATCATTTTGGACTCCTTGGATCCACTGCTCGGGACCCTCAATATTCCCACAGTCTAAGTCATCTTTAGATCTGTACCTTCAGCATTTATCAAGCTCAGGGTTTCTCGTGACATGTTGTCCTATCCAGGGACCCCTTTAAGGTGGAAGGCACGTTGTGATTTCTGCCAGTTCCCATCTCTTTCTAGCTGTGGATCACCCTTTGGCAGCACTGCACACGTGTTGCTCTCCAACTTCTCACTGACTCTATCCAAGAAGTAACCTGCTTTCCCTGGCACTAGCCCCTCCCACTATGGGCTGTTCCCAAACATTAACTGCATCATAACTCTCCCTGTCTCTTCCAGCTAACTGTGGCTGGACAGACTACAGCTTCATACTCACAATGTAAAACATCTCTATACACTAAGCCTTTTACACTTATAATGCTTATCATGCACTATCACATTGTATACTGTACATTGCTTACATTACTACATGCATAACATAGGCAAACATCTTACACTTCACTTGAAACAATATCTACACAAGATGCAGGACATTATTCAGATTACACATCACATTATACACAGCACTGATGTAATCAAGGGGGAGCAGGGCAATACGTCCATCTCCTTACATAGTCCTGAATAATGAAGCCACTTTGGCGGTACCCGTGCTTTAAAGCCGCACCTGCGGCCCATTAACCCTGACACCTCTCTGGTAGTACATAGACCTAAAGCTGCACCCGCGATATGAGAATAGTGACACAACTCCTTGTAGTACCTGAGCCTCACCCGCGGTACGTGAACCCTGACACTGCTCCCTGAGGTACCTGAGTCTGCACCGCTCCCTGAAGCTGCAACCATGGTACATGAAAACTGGCATGGCTCCCTGTGGTAGCTAAGCTCGAAGCCGTACCAACGGTACTTGAAGCCTGACTCCGCTGCCATAGTTCCTGGACCTGAAGCCTCCCCAGCAGCATCTGAACCAGTAACTGTTTCGACAGTACTTGAACCAGCACCAGTTTCTTCGCTGGTTAGTGTTTCAGAGTCCATACAATGGCTCGGAAACTTTTCCAGTATCTGAATTTCGTTCTGTCCGGTGATCCAGAAACCGCGCTGTCTGAACGGTGCTCGTTTTTGGTCCTGCCAGTGACTCCGTCACAACGACACAGGAGCATCCGCCTGGAGGCATGAAAGAGGGTCGTCTGATTTTGGAGCAGATGCGGACTGAACTGGCGGGACTCACCCCGCAGCAGGTGCAGCAGGTGAAAGCTGTGCTGGAATGTTACCAGGAGGTTTTCGCTCACCATGAAAATGACTTTGAGTGCACCACAGCTATAACCTACGAAATTCTGACATGAAGTGCTGCCCCAGTTTGGGAAAGATATCGGCAGATATCACCTCAGATGTACAAGGAAGGAAGTAAAAGAAATGCTGGCCCACGTGCTGCAGAGTGGAGTCATACGGAAGAGTCAGGGCCGTGGGCGGCTCCCATTGTTCTAGTCCGGAAAAAGGACAGGACCCAGCGCTTTTGTGTCGATTACAGACGACTGAATGCTTGTATGGTGCGGGACTCCTATCCATTGCCCCGAATTAAAGTATTTTTCGTCCCTTGATCTGGCCAGCAGATACTGGCAGGTGCCCATGGCTGAACACGATCGGCCGAAGACAGCATTCATACTGCCCATGGGATTGTTTGAATTTAATCGGATGCCCTTCGGACTGACTAACGCTCCTGAGACGTTTCAGTGACTGATGGAAAAATGCTTGGGGGATCTGAGCGTCGAAGAAACACTCATCTATCTGGATGATATTATTGTCTATTCAGCCACCTTTGAAGAACACTTACGGCGGCTGGAGCAAGTGTTGAGTCGACTACAGAAGCACAGCCTGAAAGTGAAACGCCAAAAATGTCAATTTTTCTGTAAACAAATCGAGTACTTGGTACACATCGTATCTGCTGAAGGAGTGAGACCTACACATGAGAAGAGAGCAGCGGTACAGGACTGGCCTACCCCGAAGACAGTGAGAGTCGTTCGGGCCTTTCTGGGGCTTACTGGGTGCTACCGAAGGTTTGTGAAGAATTTCACCAACATCGCTAATCCACTGCTGGAACTACTAAATGGAGTGCTGTCTGGTTTAAAAAATCTGACAATCCAATGGACAGGTAGACAGGAAGAAGCCTTGGCATTGCTAGCGTTAGTGTGGGCGATGATGGAAAAGTTAGTACAATACCTGTCGGGGTCCAAAGTCTTGGTGCCCACCAATAACAATTCCCTAGCCCACCTGGAAAATGCAAAATTGGCGGCCTTGGAACAACGATGGGTGGCCCGCATGGCTAAGTATCGGTACAAAATCGTGCATCAGCCCAGAGCCGAGAACAAGCATGCTGATGCTCTGTCGAGAGAGACCCATGAGCGGCCTGGACACGACCGTGATGAAAAATTAGAGGCAGAAGAGATTCCTGGTTTTCAGGACCTTGCTAGGTCATTGGTGGCGACACAGGGACAGATCGGAGAGGCATCTGGAGAACAGGTGCTGGGATGACCTCAGGATGACTGGGTGCAACTCCAGCAAGAAGATAAGGAACTTGCCCAGCTGAGACAGTGGGTGGCTCTGAAGCGACTTCCCAGCTGGCGTGAGAGAGATGCTCTGTCCCCGTGGGCTCTGCAGATTCTAAGGCAGTGGGGGAGAGACTCCATTTGGAGGATGGCTTTCTGTATAGAAGAGTGCAGTTGGTGTGGAAGTTGGGGGTTACCTGGCAAGTGGTGCTCTCAGAGAAGTTGATCCGTGAAGTGGCTACGGAGATCCATGAAAGAGGCTCACTTTGGTCCGGATAAGACGTTTCAGTGGTTACAGAAACTGGAATATCACCCCCGATTGAAGACTGCAGTAGAAGAGGCCTGTTCACGATGTTGGAGCTGTGAACTAGCCAAACCTCCGGAGCAGAGAACCCCGATGCAGACCATCGTGACTTCTGCCCCCTTAGAGTTATTTATGATCGATTACTTAACCGTGGGCCCAGTATGAACATTGCCTGATGATGACTGACCACTTTACCAAGTTTGCTGTGGTGACTCCAACGCGGGATCAGACTAATGAGTCAGCTGCGCAGGCCATTTGCCGAGACTTCATCCGGGTGTATGGTTGCCCAAAGAGGATCCATTCTGACCAAGGCGCTTGCTTCCAAGGTTGAGTGATGGAGGAGTTACATCATCTGTATTGGATTGAGAAGTCAACGATGATGCCTTATCATCCTCAGGGGAAGGGGAATGGAGCCTGTGAACGCGTCAATAGGACGATAATTCAGATGCTCCGAACATTGGAGGAAGATCGGAAAATATGGTGGCCTGAGTACGTGGCTGAATTGGTCTGGGTGTACAACAATCGAGTGCACAGTACAACAGGATACACTCCATATGGAGTTGGATCCAGAAGAAGACTACCCGCGGACGGGGGTGTCTTCCTGGGTCCGAGAATATCGACATCAGCTACAGACTCTTCACCGGCTGGTGCAGACTAAGTTCCCAGAACGTCAACACCATGAAACAACGCCTATTTGAAGGACAGTTCTAAAGGCAGGAGATCGAGTGTTGATCCGAGACAAACAGCCCTGGGACAAGTTGGAGCATCAATGGGAGAAAACACCGTATCGAAGTGAAATGCCATGTTGGGTCTGATGGGCCAGTGTATGAAGTTCAACCCCAACGGGAAAAAGGAGGGTCTACTTGAATAGTCCACCGCAGCATGTTGCATCCTTGCTTGTCACAGGGTCCTGAAAAAGGAGAGAGAGTGCTGGACACCACAGAAATGCTCACCCCATGCTGGACACCACCAAAATGCTCACCCAAATTGTTCTTGACTGTGATGAGGAAAAGACACTCGCCTTGTTCTCAGACTTGGATAGTCTGCCGTCCACCAGTCCCAGGGAAGTGCGTTGGCCTGAAACCCAAGAGACGGCCGATTCTTCAGATCAAGATATGCTTCCGTCATCTACCACTCAACCTGAACTAAGCCGTACGTAGCAGACAACTGAAATACCTCCTACTCATTATGAACAAGACCAGCTTATTTGGCAGCGAATTATTCAAGAAATGAAAGAGTGTGAACGTCTGATGAAGGAACTCTCTCCCGTGGAATGGCGAGTTAAAGGAGGACGGGAGTGTAAGGAGGAAGACCGGGCTGCAGGTAACTGCGTCATGCTGGGTCTGGAACTGTTGAGGCTGCATCCAGTGTTGCCAGGGGAAAAAATGGGGAACCGGACAGGTCCCATGACCTGGGGAGAGGGGGCGTGGACAGGAAGCGCGGGAAAGAGTCCTCAGTTTCCCACTGATAGTGAAAAAAGAGGAAGGTGTGTGACGTGTTCCGCAGCGAGAGAGGCAGCGCGGAGTCATGCCCCAGCAGAACTTGCAAGAACGCTCCGGTGAGCCAGTGTGTGTGCTGTGTGCCGTGCTCCCGGGTAGGCAGAGTTCAGTGCTCACACAGAGGAGCGGGTGCCAGGTGCAGGACCCTGAGGTGCGTTCTCCATTGCCGACAGACTCGCAACAGCACAAGTTGTGGACAGAGGCTCCTGCAGTGCTCCCTATTTCTTCTTCACAGATTTATGGACTAGGAGCTCAGGGGGCAAAACCAGTGATCTCCCGTTGCCGCCAGAAGCTGGACTGTGATTTGCTAGACTTCATTTGAGGACACCACGCCGGCCATTGACAGTACTCCAACTACCATCGGACTGTATGTGGATGAGGACCAGAGAAGTCTAAGATAAGTGCCGTTTAAAAATCAGACTGCCGAGTCAACCCTTTACTTCCCTTGTTGATTGTTAACTGTTCACTAACTCCCTGCGAGGAGGTCTTTGTTAGCTTACTGCTAAAAATTATATAACATTGCGTTGTTCTGCAATCCCTGCATTACTGCATTCCCGCACCTGCTTACATAAGTATGACCCTTTATGATAGAATAGTGCAATAAACTACATATCGGTTATATCTTAGTGCAGTCATGTTGAATTTACTCGTCATTCTCTTGTCTATGGAAGCATTTGTCCCAGTGGGATTCTTCTTCCATGGGATTTCCAGACTGTTGGTCCCAAAACAATCACACCCACTCAACTATCTGCAAATGAATAAATATTGATCTTTTGCCAGACGTCATTAACTGCAGATTCTTTATCACAGGAGGTGACACGACCCAACGATGGAGCTCCACAACGCCATTTAGACACCTCCAGGAAGCCGTGGCAGAAGACCATTAGTGAGCCCATCAGTTTCTACTCTTTTTCTTGCTGCTCACTGCTCTTTTACAGAAATATCTTCATGAATGTCAACTGTAAAGTGTCTAGATCCCTTGTATTTCTCTGCTCAAGGATAGAATATGGCTACACAGGACACACCACACCTACCAGTAGAAATGAGTGAATCAATTTATGAGATCCTCAACCAGCTGCCACATCAGTAGTCGTTAACCGACCGATAGGAGCCCTGAAAACCACCTCCTACCTGCTAGCATACCTGGGGCCCCTTCTGATTACTAGTCCCGATTAGTGTTGAGCATTCCGATACCGCAAGTATCGGGTATCGGCCGATACTTGCTGTATCGGAATTCCGATACCGACTTCCGATATTTTTTCAATATCGGAATTCGGCATCGGAATCGGAAGTTCAGTTGATTGACAGCCTGACGTCATCATGATGCGCGGTGTGTGCGCATCATGATGCGCCGTCATTTCGGGCCTTCCGGGGGTCTCTGCCGGCCTGCCGGGGGGCTGTGCCGGCCTGCCGGGGGGCTGTGTGGACTGCCCGGGGTCTGTACCGGCCTGCCGGGGGGCTGTGCCGGCCTGCCGGTGGTCTGTGCACCCTGTGGGGGTCTGTACCGGCCTGCCGGGGGGCTGTGCCGGCCTGCCGGTGGTCTGTGCACCCTGTGGAGGTCTGTACCGGCCTGCCAGGGGGCTGTGCCGGCCTGCCGGTGGTCTGTGCACCCTGTGGGGGTCTGTACCGGCCTGCCGGGGGGCTGTGCCGGCCTGCCGGGGGGCTGTGCTGATGTCCGGGGGTCTGTGCAAGCATCGTCCGATGGGACTACAAGTCCCATCTGGCGATGCCTGCTACCATGACAGTGATTGACACATTAGCCAATGATGGGACAGTAGTAGTCCCATCATCCGGCTAATGTGTTAAATGTTAAAAAAAAAAAATACTACATACATACTACATGCTACATACATACTACATGCTACATACATACTACATATATACTACATACATACTACATACATGCTACATACATGCTACATACATGCTGCATGCTACATACATACTACATACATACTACATACATACTACATGCATGCTACATGCATGCTACATACATACATGCATGCTACATACATACTACATGCATGCTACATACATACTACATGCATGCTACATACATACTACATGCTACATACATACCACATACATACTACATACATACTACATACTACATATATACTACATGCATGCTACATACATACTACATGCTACATACATACCACATACATGCTACATACATACTACATATATACTACATACATACTACATACATACTACATGCATACTACATGCATACTACATGCATGCTACATACATACTACATGCATGCTACATACATACTACATGCTACATACATACCACATACATACTACATACATACTACATACTACATATATACTACATGCATGCTACATACATACTACATGCTACATACATACTACATGCTACATACATACCACATACATACTACATACATACTACATACATACTACATGCTACATACATACTACATATATACTACATGCATGCTACATACATACTACATGCTACATACATACCACATACATACCACATACATGCTACATACATACTACATGCATACTACATGCATACTACATACATACTACATGCATGCTACATACATACTACATGCTACATACATACCACATACATACTACATACATACTACATACATACTACATGCTACATACATACTACATATATACTACATGCATGCTACATACATACTACATGCTACATACATACCACATACATACTACATGCATGCTACATACATACTACATATATACTACATGCATGCTACATACATACTACATATATACTACATGCATGCTACATACATACTGCATGCTACATGCATGCTACATACATACTACATACATACTACATGCTACATACATACCACATATATACTACATACATACAATACATTCATACAATACATACATAGACATACAGTACATATAACATAGAGTAACATACTTACCAATACTTGTCACATTGTTCCCCGAAGCCATTGTCTTTTCCGGAATAAATATTAACATAACAAACCACAAAAATACTCACCCACGATCCGAAGCAGTCCACGAGTGTGTCCCACGACGATCTTGGGTAGAGAACTGCAGCATCAGATGATGCTGCCGTTCTCTACGGGCTGCAGGAATCCAATGACGGAAGGTAGGTATCCTTCCGCACTGTATTCCTCCGCCACTTAAAAAAAAAAAAGTCCCTAGTCTCACTTTATGCCATTGCTGTGTGGGAATTTCCCACACAGCAATGGCATAAAGTGAGACTAGGGACTTTTTTTTTTTTAAGTGGCGGAGGAATACAGTGCGGAAGGATACCTACCTTCCGTCATTGGATTCCTGCAGCCCGTAGAGAACGGCAGCATCAGCTGATGCTGCAGTTCTCTACCCAAGATCGTCGTGGGACACACTCGTGGACTGCTTCGGATCGTGGGTGAGTATTTTTGTGGTTTGTTATGTTAATATTTATTCCGGAAAAGACAATGGCTTCGGGGAACAATGTGACAAGTATTGGTAAGTATGTTACTCTATGTTATATGTACTGTATGTCTATGATTGTATTGTATGAATGTATTGTATGTATGTAGTATATATGTGGTATGTATGTAGCATGTAGTATGTATGTAGTATGTATGTAGCATGCATGTAGCATGCAGTATGTATGTAGCATGCATGTAGTATATATGTAGTATGTATGTAGCATGCATGTAGTATATATGTATGAATGTATGTAGCATGTAGTATGTATGTAGTATGTATGTGGTATGTATGTAGCATGTAGTATGTATGTAGTATGTATGTAGCATGCATGTAGTATGTATGTAGTATGTATGTAGTATATATGTAGTATGTATGTAGCATGTAGTATGTATGTAGCATGCATGTAGTATATATGTAGTATATATGTAGCATGTAGCATGTATGTAGTATGTATGTGGTATGTATGTAGCATGTAGTATGTATGTAGCATGCATGTAGTATATACGTAGTATGTATGTAGCATGTAGTATGTATGTAGCATGCATGTAGTATATATGTAGTATGTATGTAGCATGTAGTATGTATGTAGCATGCATGTAGTATATATGTAGTATGTATGTAGCATGTAGTATGTATGTAGCATGCATGTAGTATATATGTAGTATGTAGCATGTAGTATGTATGTAGCATGCATGTAGTATATATGTAGTATGTAGCATGTAGTATGTATGTAGCATGCATGTAGCATGTACTATGTATGTAGCATGCATGTAGTATATATGTGTTATGTATGTAGCATGTAGCATGCATGTAGCATGCATGTAGTATGTATGTAGTATGTATGTAGTATATATGTGGTATGTATGTAGCATGTAGTATGTATGTAGCATGTAGTATGTATGTAGCATGCAGTATGTATGTAGCATGCATGTAGTATATATGTAGTATGTATGTAGTATATATGTAGTATGTATGTTGCATGTAGTATTTATGTAGTATGAATGTAGCATGTATGTAGCATGTATGTAGTATGTAGTATGAATGTAGCATGTATGTAGTATGCATGTTGTATGTATGTAGCATGTAATTTTTTTTTTTTTTTTTTTACATTCAACACATTAGCCGGATGATAGGACTATTACTGTCCCATCATTGGCTAATGTGTCAATCACTGTCATGGTAGCAGGCATCGCCCGATGGGACTTGTAGTCCCATCGGACGATGCCTGCACAGACCCCCGAAGCCTGCACAGACCACCGGCAGGCCGGCACAGCCCCCCGGAGCCTGCACAGACCACCGGCAGGCCGGCACAGCCCCCCGGCAGGCCGGCACAGCCCCCCGGAGCCTGCACAGCCCCCCAGCAGGCCGGCACAGCCCCCCGGCAGGCCGGCACAGCCCACCGGAGCTTGCACAGACCACCGGCAGGCCGGCACAGCCCCCCGGCAGGCCGGCACAGACCACCGGAGCCTGCACAGACCCCCTGGCAGGCCGGCACAGCCCCCCGAAAGGCCCGTACAGACCCCAGAGAGGCTGTACAAGGGCAGGAAAGGGTTTTTCTTATTCCGATACCGGAAGTCCCATAGACTTGAATGGGACTTCCGGTATCGGAATCGGCGATACCGATACTTTTTTTAAAGATCGGCCGATACCATCCGATACGATACTTTGAAGTATCGGACGGTATCGCTCAACTCTAGTCCCGATGCGACGTCATGCATGCATCACACTGCCCTGATGATGCCACACCAGGTCTACAAATCCGAAGAACCGATCAGGCAGGAGGTGGTAGGAGGAGGATTCATGTCCTTAAGTCACAGACTACTGATGTGGCTGCTGCACCACGGTCCTGAGAATCGATTTGTTCATCTGTATGGCCACTGTATGCCACTTTTATGTTGCACAGTGGACGGTGATATTATCTGGACACCTTTTGGCACTGTTATATAAACAGTGGTTTGGAGTCCTCTTTGGACATCATTATGTATGTGTTGGAAGTGTTTTGGCACTATGTGCGCCTATATTGACAGTATAGCGGTATTATTGGTACATCGTGTGGCACTTTTTATGCTTAACAATGGATGGAGGTACTTCTGGGATAATGTATCTTCTCTGATATGCAGACAGTATACTGTGGTATTATTGGAGTAATATATAGGCACTAATATGTATGTCTTCAAAGAGTTTTGGCACCGTGTGGCACTGATATGTGGACAATGTATGGTGGCATTATTTGTCCACTCTGTGGCACTCTTATGTTACACAATGGAATATTACCTGGAAACTGTTTGGCACTGTTATGTGTACAGTATATGGTGGTATTGTTTCAGTGCTCTCTGAGCACTGGTATGTGTGTGGTGGAAGTGTTTTGGCAGTGCTATGAGAACAATATATCGCAGTATTATTTATGCACTGTGTGGCACTGTGAATAGTGGTACTACTGATGTGAACAGTATATGATGGTGTTATTTAAGCACTCTATGGGACTCTGTTGAAGGCGTGGTGGACATTTTTGCTGCCACATGGACAATGTATGGTGGTATTGTCTGGCCACAGTGTGGCACTGCTATGAGCACAATAGACGGCGGGATTTTCTGGAGACTGTTGAGCAGCGTATGGTGGCATTAATTTTAGAATGCATATTGTTTTGCTTCCAACAAATATGTAAAAGGCAACATCGCCTTAACTTGCTCCTTAATTTCCGGCATTGACTATATTGCCAGCTTGAGTTCTCTTGGACGTCTCAAATCTTAGTTGCCAACTAAACCTCCGTTTCTTTTTTTTTTTTTAACCTTAGTGTAAGATTTGTACAAGGAATGTAATAAAAGTCAAGAAGATATAATAGTAGGAGCAGATTGAAAGAACACACCGCAGATGAGAAGATAGCGAACTACATTGGGGTCATAAAAATGGTAAAAGACGTGTTCAACAGCAAGCTACAGCTATAGGTACATGGACAGGAGGAATTAGACAACGTGATAAAGAGGGTACAAAGCCAAATATCGTCCTCAAAGGTTTGTTCTCAGTATACTGAATGGTTAAAAATGGAAAGAACCTGTAAGAGTAAGCAACTTTGGCATTTTTATTTACTTGTTATTGAAAATTCTCTCTGTTATCAAGATCGAAGGGATTTATAATTTTAACGAATACTAGAGTCTATCAGTGGTGGCTAAGTATACACATCGCTTACAAGCTCTTCTCTAAATAGCTTGTAAGCACTGCTCTGAAGCAGTCTGGGATCGCTGGAGTATACAGCTAGCCCCTGATTAAGTCTGATTCTGTGCCATTGTTCTCCTCCAATGTGCACAATTTGGGGAAGCGAGGCAACAATACCGCTAGTCTGAACTGTCAATCAATCAGGAGTGCACCGCCCCCCCAAGCAAGAAGGAAGCCCAGAGATTGGGAAATTGGGCGCCCCAGAAATAAAAGATAAGACAATACCTTTACATATGAAAATTATCCAAAAATACTATCAAAATGTTTATGAGAGAAGGCCTCATGGACAAGACAGAGTAATGTGATTGGACCCTATTCTGTCCTCACTAAATGAAGCAGATTTCATGTAGCTATACAGGCAGCTAAACCGCTATACCGGGGTCCAATAAGGAGACTGTAGGTTGAATCTGTGCTTTATTGAACGTGATTGTATATTGGCGCAGTGAAACTCCAAACAAAACATATATGCATACAATCAATACTGGGTTCATCAGGGATTCATATATACATAATTCCTCATCTGCACTAATAGCTAACCAGGGGGAACTAACTAAGCAGGCTAATATGAGACAGGAATTGGATATAGGAAACATAACTACATACCAGCGATGCTGTCACAAGGGGAGAAGAGAAATGAGATGCTTCCTGAATGCAGGCAGAAGGAAAATGGTGGACTGGATGGAAAATGGGGCTAATCTAACCATAATCCTTTGCAAAAGGCTACCAGGATGCATTGAAACCTTATCAGAATGCACTGCAAACGGAGGGAAATAGCAAAGTGAAAGTAAAACACACAATAACATTGCGGTTATGACTCTGGTCACTAGATGGAGCCAGAAAACACTGTAAACATTAACAAGCAGATAATGAGGGATTATGAATTAAATATCGGAGACAGAACAGACCCTATATGTCTCCTTTTGGGTTTGTATTATGGAGCTTTAGATGTTGATTGTACCTTTGCATTTTACAGTGCCCACATCTTACTTGCACACCCCTATACCCAACACACAAGTCAAATAATCCAAGAACTGAAATCAAAAAGCTCTTGAATACTGGTTCTCCTTGCAAAGATCTAGCTGGTGTAGAAAGCCCTATAGACAATGTCGGGTACAAGTTTGTAGGTTAGCTCTCCTCCAGAAGAAAGAATATGGTCTCTCTAGATCCACAAATATGTCGCTACTCTGCAAGTCAAAGTCCAACCCATTCAGGAGTTTTACACACCTGACCCGGATAGCCTGTGCTCTCCTTCCTTCACATCGGTTCACTGCCCTCTGTTGTGCTCCACGTCGGGTTTTGCAGGTTTCCCGATTTGGCTCAGTGACTTCATCTCCGTATTCCTACTTAAGGCCCATTAGGACACACCCTGTGTTTTATGACTGAGACTCAAGATTTCTGTTTGGTGTACTCCATCATCTGCGCACACATTGCGCTAATTTGCTTCTATCCGTATTGGGTTCCACTTCATCCATACTGCTACTCCCAAGATTCCAGAGTGTGCCAAGTCCTCACTTCCCACGTGCCTTCCTGCTTGGCACACCAATGCCCAGGTGTTGATCCTTAACAAGGGGTCTCTTGGGTTATAAACCTGCAATTTTAAATGGGCAGGCAGAAACCAGCACTAAGTAAAAGCACCTTTGGGCTGATATGAGGAGCGCAGAGTCAGAAAGGAGGCAGTCACAACCTCCAAAGGCAAACTTATAACCCAAGAGAGCTATGTTTGCCCATTTAAATTGTAGGCTTACAGACCAAGAGAGGCATGTTTAGGATGTTAGGACCCATCAGAGAAATGTCACCTTGCCTGGTTGATGGGCAAACATGAATTGGCCAAGAACCTTCATTTTTGTCAGTACTTCTCTTTATAAGTACATTTTGTTCAGCAACAATGCAGTTTAGTTCTCGTGTTTGCATATATCTTGGTCCTTACAGAGTGCTGCTGTGTCCCTTTTCTTGTATAGTACTATGTTGTAAGTCCATTTGCACTATCCTTCTCACCATCACAAACGCATTTATACCAAAATAACTCACCGCAAGGACCCATTTAAAAACACTTTCTCATATCTCGACAGAGAAAATATTGCCTTATAATTTAAGCCTGTTCTCTTTATCCTCCACACAAACTTTCCATTCCCCTGAAGTCCCTTGTGAGCATTTTTCTTTATGCAATCCAATATAATAGTTATGTTGTATTTGGACATCGTTCCTTCTTGTCTTAGATTTCATCCTAGGAAATTAGCTGATTAATGGCTAGTCATTAAAAGGGATGCCTCATTTCCGGGTGGAAGCCATAGTTGGGGGGGATACATTTCCTTATTTCAATGTCTGAATTGTGTATTAGTCTGTGAATAATTTACAACAGATGGAATAAATTTGCCTTAAAGAGGTATTCTGAATTAAAATATTACATTTCTATGTTACAGTAAACAAATGTTACCATATTTCTCGGATTATAAGACGCTCCAGATTATAAGACGCACCCCACATTTTGAGGAGAAAGATAGGAACAAAAATTTTTAATAAAATGATGGTGCTTCTTATAATCCATGTGTGTCATTGCTTACTGGGGGGTGGTGGCTGCGGTGAAGTGGGGTCCCAGGGTCGCTGCTGGAGGAGGCAGGAGTGGGGTGATGCTGCAGGCCGCAGGATGGGATGAGGGGGTGTTCTGATGTGCGCTGATGCGGGTGTCCGGTGCTGCGGGGGTGTCCGACAGTGCTGCAGGGGTGTCAGACGGTGCTGCCCGATGCTGCTGCCGGTATCTCCGGTGCTGCGGGGGTTCTGCCGACATTTTGTGAAAGGCCAGAACCCCCGCAGTTCCATGGTTTCCTGTGCAGTGGACTCCAGGAAAATGGCCGAAGGGGGCGGCGCATTCGCAGATGAGATCTCGGCACCAAGTTCTCGGGAGATGAGATCTCAGCACTGCCGAGACACCCACAGCAGCACCAGGCAGCACCGATGGACACCAGGCAGCACCGATGGACACCCCCCACAGCACAGACGGGCATCCGCAGCACCGCTAGACACCCCCTCATCCTAGCCTGCAGCAACGGTACCAGTAAGGTATATACGCATTACAAGACGCACCCCCCTTTTCCCTCCAAATTTGGGGGGAAAAAATGCGTCTTATAATACAAAAAATACGGAATGGGACATTTTTAATTTTTGTCTCTTTTGTCTCTTTTTTTTTTTTTTTCCCTTTTTTATCTGTCAATACAGCCCTATGAGGGCCTGTTTTTTCTTGGTTCGAGTTTTAGTTTTGTAAGAAAATCGGGGGGGGGGATTCCAAGTGCAGTGAGATTCTGAAAAATGGTTGGGAAAGAGGGAGTTTTTTAAAGGGTTTATCTACAACTATTTTTTTTTACTGCTGGATGAAAAATTAACAAGCAGGTAGTTGCTACCTACCTGCCTGTAGTGCCCGATGTGGATCTCTGCTGGCACAAAGCGGTCACGTCGACAGGGCAGCAGCTTCTCTTCCCTTCTACTCTGTTGACAGGCGTGACATCATGCTGATTGACAGTCGGCTCCCCCTGCCTAACTTCAAATTAAACAATTTATTTTCTCCACTTAAATAAAAAGCTATACATGTTTGGTATCTGCATACTCGTACTGACCTGGAGAATCATATTGTTAGGTCAGTTTCACAATATAGTCAACACGTCTCCTGATGAAGAGTTAGCAAAACGTGCGTAGGGGGGTGGGAACGCTGCAGGCAGCCGGTGACATCTGCACATAAGTTTTAACATGGCCATTTGCGTTTCCCCTTTGCTGTATATATGTTATGGAAAGTTTAGCCATGTGATTTCAGCTTCTTTCCGGGGATCACCATACATTTATACTACATTATGTATGGTGTTGTGTTTTCACCTCCTGCATTTGCCTTTGTTCCCCTGCATGTGCATCTAGCAGCGTCCGTTTCCTAGATTGCCTTTTTCATGTATGTTTTAATCTCAATAATAAAAATCTATTTAATGGGCATATATACTCCTTAGGTTTTCCTACTTGTCTTGTGTAGTTCCATATAGTGAACACGGTAGATAAAAAAAAAAAACAATAGTTTTTACAATTTAATCGCACTTGGAGGTTTTTTTTTCAGTTTATTAATACACTATATGGTAAAATCAATGGTGTCATAAAAAAAGTACAACTCGTCCTGCAAAAAACGAGCCCTCATACGGCTGTATTGATGGAAATATAAAAAAAATTTATGGGGTAAAAAACAAATGCCAAAAATAACAGAAAATGGCTCTGGGGTGAACGGGTTAAACAAGAGCAACTGGAGTTAGCTATGTGCACTACTGTTAGAGACTGATGCTGGCTGTATAACACAGCTGGCGCCTGCCTTTTATGGAACTGGTTCAGCTCAATACACATGCACCCTCACTTTGATATGCTGTTATATCAGGGTGTTCAAAGGGGTAAACAATAAACATTGGGATCATTTTTAAAAACAGTTTTATTTGCGCCCTTGATGTTCATCTGATTCTACTTTATGTGTCCATTGCTGGTGGTCACACATGCTCAGTAGCTCAAAAAGGATTACAAATAAGGCTACTTTCACACTTGCATTTTTTTGCGGTTTTGCGCGCGTTTATTTAAAAAAAAGCATGCGGCTTTTTTGCGCTGACGTGTGCATTACCATGCGCACGTCAGCGCACCCATAGACTATAATGGGTGGTTGGGTGAAAAAAACTCATTGCGTGCGCATGCGTTTTTTGGGGACAAGTCGGACGCACAAAAAAAACAGAGTGCATTTTGTGCGCCCGAGCGCACACTACAAAAAAAACGCATGCGCATACAAACGCGTACAAACGCATGTGTATGTGCACCCGTGTAAAGAATAGGAAAAAAACGCAAGTGTGAAACCAGCCTAAGGATCTAAATGTGGCCATACACCTCACATAGATGTTAACTAAACACCCAACTTTTTGGCTGAATTGGATCCACAGCTAAAGTGTATGAAGGCATCTCAACTCTTCTCCATTGGAAGATGTCAAGGGAACGAAAAGTTGAGTAAGTTGGATTCTTCATTCATTTTCAAGATAAGCCACAGTCAGAGTCGTCTAGCAATGACTAGATCCTCCCCCACCATTTGACTAAAACATACAACCCTGGGCCGAGCTAAGTGCCCAAGTATCGGTGGAGTGGACCAAACAAGTCAAGAATGATAGCAACCATAGAGCATCATCAAGTTATAAAGGTCTACAGAAGCTAGAATAACTAGAGTGATGCCTTATTAAGAAGAAAACATTTTTTTATGTGGCATTCACAGTCCTTGATGAAGAAAGGTATAAAATTTCTCCTTATGGAGAGTGCCCTTTAGATCCCCTATCAGAGGATTCTCACCCAGCCAAAACAGTTTTTCTGCTTTGCACTGATGAGGGGCAAACACTCTGAAACACGGGTGTGCAAATGGAGTTTCTGATTTGGCTTCTTATCTAAGGTCATGTGGCAAGTCCCTTTTAGAGGCTCAATATTGACTTTAAGAATTGCTACTACTAATAGGTGACTCTAGAGTTTCTGACCTCATTTGAAGAGGCTGTTTTGGATAGCTGTAGAAATAATTTGGTATAAATACAGTGGCAGGTGAAAGTTTTGGCACCAACAGTCAAAATTATTGTTATTGTGAACAGCTAAGCAAGTTGAAAATGAAATGATCTCTAAAACGCCTAAAGTTAAAGATGATACATTTACTTTTGTATTTTAGGTAAAAACAAAAAATACATATTTTCATCTTTTACATTTAAAAAATTAGAAAAAAGGAAAATGGGCCAATGCAAAAGTTTGGACACCCTTGGGAATTTGTGTGTTCACGTAACTTTGACCAAGGTTTCAGACCTTAATTAGCCTGTTAGGGTTATGGCTTGCTCTCTGTCATCATGATGCAAATTTCCCGGCTTTATAAAAATCCAACCTCCTCTAACCTTGTGCCAAAAAACAGCAGCAATCGGTTCTTCTAAGCAGCTGCCTAGTACTGAAAATGAAAATGGTGGAGGCCCACAAAGCAGGAGAAGACTATAAGAAGATAGCAAAGCATTTTCAAGTTACCCTTTCCTCAGTTCGAAATGTAATGAAGAAATGGCAGTTAACATGAACAGTGGAGGTCAAGATAAGGTCTGGAAGACCAAGCAAAATTTCAGTGAGAGTTGCTTGTAGGATAGCTAAAAGAAGCAAATCAGAATACTTGCTTGTCTTCAAAAGACTATCAAAAAGATTTATCAGACTCTTGAGTTGTGGTGCATTGTTCTACTGTTCAGAGATACCTGCACAAATATAGCCTTCATGGAAGAGTCATCAGAAAAAAACCTCTCCTCCATCCTCACCATAAAATTCAGCATCAGAAGTATGCAAAAGAACATCTAAACAAGCCTGATGTATTTTGGAAACAAGTCTTGTGGACTGATGAGGTTAAAACAGATTAAAACAGAACTCTTAGGCCGCAATGATCAAATATATGAGTGGAGAAAAAAGGGCACAGAATTTCAGGAAAAGAACATTTCGCCAACCATTAAACATGGGGGTAGATCAATCATGCTTTGGGGCTGTGTTGCAGCCAATGACACAGGGAACATTTCATGAGTAGAGGAAAGAACAGATTCAATGAAATTTCAACAAATTTTTGGTACAAACAAAACACGATCTGTAGAAAAGCTGAAGCTGAAAAGAGGATTGCTTCTACAAATGGATAATGGTCCTAAACACATGTCTAAATCCAGAATAAGCTACCTCAAAAGGTGCAAGCTGAAGGTTTTACAATGGCCCTCACAGCCCCCTGATCTGAACATCATTGAAAATCTGTGATTAGGCCTCTAAATAGCAGAGGAAGCAAGTCGACCCAGGAATCTCACAGAACTGGAAGAATTTTCCAAGTAAGAATGGATGAAAATCCCTCAAACAAGAATTGAAAGACTCTTGTCTGGCTACAAAAAGCATTTACAGGCTGTGATATTTGCAAAAGAGGCACTACTAGGTACTAACCATGCAGGGTACCCAAACTTTTGCATTGGCCCATTTTCCTTTTTATAATTTTTTAAAATGTAAAAGATGAAAATACAGTATATATTTTTTTTGCCTAATATACAAAGGAAATATGTCATCTTTAACTTTAGGCCTTTTAGAAATCATTTCATCTTCAATTGGCTTAACCGTTCATATTAACACTAATTTTCACCAGGGGTGCCCAAACTTTTACATGCCACTGTATAAATCAGGAACATTTACATTTTGATCATTGCAACAATTTGCTTGAAACCAACAAAATGGATTCAGAAATCAATTTCACACCCAGATACTTCAAAGGGTCAGAATTCCAATAAAATGGAAAATTTAATCAAGTCATTTAACCTCTCGGTTTAGTCGCTTTATGCTTGAATCGTGGGCTTTTGTGTTGTCCGTCTTGGAGCTGGAGATGTAGAGCTGTGAATATTTATATCAGTGAGTAAAGGAGCCTATCTTCCACGTGAGAGTTTCAGGAGGTCTTCAAACATATTATGAAGGGAGATGTGGCTCATAAGTGGAGAAAGAAGATTTCTCTGAAAAGAAAAATTACACAATTTATTAAATTTGATTGTAAAATTTGTAAAAAAAAAAAGTTTGTTATTGTATTGCAAAGTTTGTGACTATTGATGTTCAAAATTAAAATGTTATCTGCACTCTTTACTCAATAATTAATCACTATTAACACTGGAGGATATGCGATTTGTCAACTTTTACGTGTTTTCTTGGCTAATGTAATCTACATGGCAGTTGCTTATCCAACTAGTAAAAATTGAAAGTGTTCAGCACTTTACCTTCTCCGCCTCAAATCTGAGAAATGCTGAAAAGACTAAAAAAATATAAAAAAATTAAAAAAACAAAAGATATTAGAAAATTAAAGTGGCATTCAATGCATAATAGGTGTTACATGTCTGGCAAGGCAGTTGTGACAATAGGCAATAGACTGAACGTATAATAGTTCCAAGACTTTTAATTTGTGACTAATTTGTTGTACAATGAGGTTGCAGCTCTCTAATTGTGATTGCCATTTTAATTTTACTCATGGCTGTGCAACTAACAATGTATGGTCGGGTAATTAGAATTAATTGTACTTTCACCTGCATATTTCTATTAAGTGCTTGAATTTAGTCTCAAAGCTTGAAAGCTTCACTCTGAAAGATGCTGAATACATTTAAGCGAGTTCAATTATGTCAGACTGAGTAATCCGCACATTAAACTGCAATTTACCCATCCACATATTAACACTATGTTCATTTCACATTGGGTTATAGTTAAGGATGGGTTTGATAGGGCCAAATACCATTCGTCACATCACATTCGCAGTGAAACCGCCCCCCAAAAAAGTACAAACTTTAGAAGATCTCCTTTGATCTATGGTGACTTTCCATAACATAGAGCACAGATTTAGTTTCCTGTCTATCCAATTAGAGTAGCTACAAAAAAGACTCCCACGTTCCCAGTATACACTCCTGACAAAACTGTCAACACAGCGAAACGCGCGTCGAGAACAGTGTTTATTACAATAATATATGGTGATTTCGCAGGCTAATGTATGAGAGCTATAGTATTCTAACCTACATTACATTTTCAATATGAGATCTGTAGCATCGGCATCTCTGCCTGCTGCCCCACTTCCCTGGTGGAGAAGCCGATTTACTCACCACCGTGACCCCGTCCTTCACTTCCTGCTCTGGCTGCTGATGCTTCTCGAAGGGACATCACGCACCAACCTAAAGTGTGGTTGGGAGACACATATTATTTAAGGCACTTCCACCTTAAGGGAGGTGCCTGTGTAATGTTGTAAGTTGGTTCCTAACACTCTTGTTAGTCACATGTCCCCGGGCTTTTATTCCTGTATACCTGCGGTCTATCAGCTGTGCCCACCTGCTTGTCTAACAGCCGTGCCAGCCTGCCTGTCACGCAGCCGATCCAGCCTGCACTTGCCAGTGCTCATCTATACATGAGCCAGTACAGCCACACCTGCCAGTGTGCATCTATACATCTGCCGGTCTAGCCTGAATCCGCGGTTCCCTTATTCTTACAGCACGTGCCTGCATCTACTGTACCTTCCTTGAGACCGTCCCCAGCTACCCATCCCTAGTGGGTCATCTGCTATCTACCCAAGGTCAGTCCTGGGGTAGTACCTGGTCCACCTACTTTGACTCCTCGGATCATGGTATCATCAGTCGCTGTGTATCCAAAGTCGGATTATGTGAGCCACTCCAGGCTTTCCTTCAGCTTCAGCACAGTGATTCCACCACCCAGTCCTTTACAAGGTCTTTGTTCTATGTGCGATTTGGGCTATGATTATATTATTTGCGATTATCCGATATTTCCCTCCTTTATTGATATTATCTACGGTACTTGGTTTTGTTCCATGTTTGTTCCATGTTTTGTTCCATGTTTTGTTCATGTCATCCTAATTTATCTAATTTTTAGGACTTTGTTCACCTATTTACTTGCCTATTGCTATTGGACAGGAATTGTACAAATTTCCTTACCCTCTCTGACTCCAGGCTCGGCTTATGATTAGGCAGGTTGGCGAGACATGACTCAATGTGCCGCATATTGCAAAGATGATGTCACACCAGGAAGGTGAATCAAACTCTCCACCAGGAACGCGGAAGCTCAGGAGTTTCACGCTGCGCCCAACCAGAGAGCACTGACCTGGACGGTGGACCATGGTTGGGCGAAGTGATCCTCTCATCTGTAATACATAGCTGCTGGCAAAGTGATTATTCGCGATCATTTGGGCAGAAGTTATCTATTCCAATTCCTCATTATATATTATTATTATTATTATACTTTAAATGCTGGAAATTAAAGTTGAGCGGTTTTGAACCTTATTTAAAATTGGGGATATAACTATTTATATAATTTTTATATTATTATTTTTTTAGCTCAAATACTGAAAATTTAGTTTTTAATTTTGCAATCTCCTCCATTGCAGATAAATGCTTGTCTGTTCTTCTAGCCTGGTGGTGATACCATCTGTCCATTCTCCAGGCTTAGAAAGGTCAAAGCGAGAAGCAGCTGGGCGCTCATGTGTTCCTAATGGGTCACACCCCTTTAAATTTAAAATGTATACTTTAATTACTTGTAATCATTGATAAGCTATTAGGATGGCAGTCACAGATTTTTTTTTTCTCAGCAATTCGGTAATGGGCTTGTTACTTAGATATAGAAAACAGAAATTATTTCTCTTTTTCCATTTAATTTTTTTTTTTTGTTTGCTTCTTTTAGATATATATTTTTATGTGACCAAAATTGTATGTATATGTATATTTATATATATATATATATATGTATATACAATTTAAAATAATATTAAAATACCAGTTATAAACATACATGTATATATATGAAATGGAATATATATATACGTATATATTATATATATATATGTGTGTGTACACCCTCTCTCCATCCTATGGATTTATCAGGACATGTAAAAAACATCTGATCCTTAGAAGGTATTAAAATTATCCAAAATGGGACTAACAACACATGAAAAATGGATTTTTTGCTTGTTCATAGAATAAAAGATTAGAATCTCGGCATCATGTGGGCTCCTATGTGACGCTATAGACAGATACACTGAGGTGTTTTTAGAGGTTTTTGGGAGCAGGTCTCCTTCAAAATGTGGTTAAAAAAATGACTTCAAAATGGCTCCAAAGACTCTTCCTATTCATTCCTATGATAAGGCGATTTTCTGGTTGTATATTTCGTCTTTTGAGCATTTAGTTTTATTCGCTTCAGGTTTTGAAAAATGCCTGTTGGGAAAAAGGAAAGTGCCCGTCAAACCTGCTCCAAACTGGACACTGTCCAATCTAAAGGCTGTAAAAAAATGATCTTCAAAAGAACTTCAGGAAATGGAAAAACTTCTTCAAAAAGTTCTCCACGGGTATATGCACATGACAGGCCCGATTCATCAAAGCTTTTACGCCAGTAAAGGAGCATAAAAACCTTTAAGAGTTGAAAAATGTTTCCACAATGCTATGAAGCAGTCCCACCAAAATTGGCAGAGCTGGGGAGGAGCCGAGACACGCCGAGGCAACGCTCGCTGCCAAATTCAAGAACTCTTACGACAGAAATGTTATTGCAGTCACCGTCTGGAATAACATTTCTGATGAGGCATATGGAGGAGCATAAACTAATAAAATGTGCTGAATTCATTAAATGGCGTGAGTAAGTTAACAAGTTTGTAGCATCTTGTTCTTTCAAGCTGTTCATTACCACCAGTGTAAAAAACTTGGGGCAAACATCTTGTAGACCTGTCCATTCTTCAGACGCTTTCCGCTTGGAAGCCATTGCTGTCTAGAATATATAGAATGTCCAAAAACACCCATCAGGAAAAACACCCTTGAGGCTTAACTGAAGCGTCTTCTGCTTCAAAAATGATGTGGGAACCCCGATGTCTAACGACGTTGTGTGCACATATCCGAGAGGAGCGTTTCTTGAAATGGTTTCCACTAGAATACTTGTGGTTTTTGACCATCACCACTCAAAAAAATTTGTGTTCTCCTCCCCTTAAGATCCTTGAGAGGATGACAGTCTTGAATAAGGCTGGCATGACCATATGGTCCTTAGGGCAGTACATGGAGGACACTGGGTAGAAGAAGCCCACATGGCTTTTTTCATAAGCCATCAATCAGATGTTCTTGTTGGTCGTACGTGGCCTATCCAACAGGTACCTATTATAATATATGGTGCTATTCACATGTCTGCTATTTTTCACCGACCATGTGTCCTTTCCAAAACTCACAGAAACATGTCCTTTTTTTTCCAGTATCACGGATGAAAAGGGACAATACAAGTCTGAGGGTCCATGAAAAACTCAGAACTTGGCATAGGATAGGAGAAGCTTTTTTAATTTATCTATTTATTTATCCATCTGTAAAATTACTGATGGCGCACAGACCCAAAAGACAGATGAAACCGGCAGGCTTGGACTGGCCCACGGGAGAAGAGGAGAATCCTCCGGTGGGCCCCTGTGCGATATTTTTTTTTTCTGTTCTAGGTCACTACCATGGTATATTGACATAGGGCATACTTTTCTAAGGGTAATTAATAAAGCAAAAAAATATATATAAAATACACTAAAATAGAAAAACGAAATTCGATATCACCATACTCTATAAAAGAAACAGCAATGTAAGAATTCCTTTTTTATTCCACTTAAATGTGGCGTTTCTAACATCTCTAATAGCCGGGGCCAAAATAAACGAACTGGAGCTGCTGGAAGAAAAAAAAAGGCAAACATGGAAGCATTTTGTAATTTAGAGGAAATTTGAGAAAATTGTCCATTCGCCTCTCTATTATCTCGCCTTCCTATGAGCCCGGCTGCAGCCGCTCAAACATCAGCATGCGGCATTCTGCCGAAATTAGCTGACACTTCGGCTGCCGATAACGGAGAGCTGTAGCATTAAGGCTGGAGGAGGCATTAATCTTTCCTAAATTAAAATCTGTACCACAGTGTTTAAAATTGAGGCCACCGTGGTTCAGTTCTGTTTGACCGCCAATTTTGATAAAAGTGTTTTAAGAGAGGTGAGACATAGATAAATTGCCCACAGCTGCACAACAGCGGAAAGGGTAAGTGTTTAGTATAGCGGCACCCATCATACCGCGGTGTCAGCCACAGGCAGCTCTCACCAAACACAAAGCCCTGTAATGGACTTATCGGCCGTGATACAGACCCTCCGGAGGAGGAGGAGATACCGGGCCGGGAGCATTTACTGAGAGAGCGATAAGGAGGCCGGAGAACATCACATGCACAATATCATATATATACAGTACATATACCAAATATATCTATAAACACAAGTATAGGCTCATTCACAAGTAAATATACATATACACATATATATATATAGACCCACATGTGCGTAATGTATATATATATAATATACATATTAGGTACAGTATGTTTACCGATATATTCATACCCACTATATCTATATTACATACACAATAACACGGTGTATACACACATAAGAGTATGGAATACTATAATATCCACAAATTTCCAACATATTTACAGTACATACATATATATATATATTTGCATGTAAACAGATTACTAGCAGCACTCCAGTGGAAATAAGTGAAAAAAGAGAATTTTATTCTCCCAAATACAAACTCACTTATTTTCACTGAAGTGCTGGTTCCATCTCATAGACAGATACATAGATAGATAGGTAATAGATGGATAGATAATGGATAGATAGATATATGATAGATTCATAGATAGATAGATGATAGATAGATAGATAGATAGATAGATAATATATAATGGATAGATAGATAGATAGATAGATATAGATAGATATATAATAGATAGATAAATAGATAGATAGATAATAGATAGATAATCGATAGATAGATAGATATATAGATAATGGATAGATAGATAGATATATAATATATAATGGATAGATAGATAGATAATAGATAGATAATATATAATAGATAGATAGATAATAGATAGATAGATAGATAGATAGATAGATAATAGATAGATAGATAGATAGATATAGATAGATAGAGAGATGATAGATAGATAGATAGATAGATAGAGAGAGAGATAATAGATAGATAATACATAAATAGATAGATATATAGATAGATAGAGAGATGATAGATAGATAGATAGATAGATAGATAGATAGATAGAGAGATAATAGATAGATAATAGATAGATAGATAGATAGATAGAGAGATAATAGATAGATAACAGATAGATAGATGATAGATAGATGATAGATAGATAATAGATAAATAGATAGATAGATAATAGATAGATAATAGATTGATAGATAATAGATAGAAAGTCTTTTCCTGGGTTTTTGATGTTTGTCCTTCGTCCACTTTCCACCAGTCGTGTGTATATATACCGTATATATTTATATGCTGTTATGCTATATTCCATGTGTTTCATACTATTTACTATTATTATTACATATAGCACAGTGTAGAATTAAATAAAATAAATAAAAATCTAAAATAAAAAAGTTTAATAATTAAAAAAAAATCTAAAGGTTTAATAAAGAATTACAAACAATAACAGGAAAATGAAAAAAAAATAATAAATAAAGCAAGAAATATCACTAAAAAGTAAAGGTAAATAATGACCCTCTGCCTCTTTAGAGCATATGTTGTTAATTACACTATGGACTCAGCAATATTTTCTAGATATAAAAGGCTTCAGAATAGCCCGGTAAGTGGTGTAAACAGATTAATACGTCAGACAATTAAACTGAAGATTTTTGAAGGTCGTTTTGTTTTGATTCTAAAATGTAATTGTTTTTATTTAAAAAAAAAAAAAAAAAAGAATAAAAACTTCTGCATCTGAAGATAAGACGGGAGGGTCTATAGACGCGAGGCCGATAGTTTCAGGGTTGTCCTCGGCGTGGCTTCAGCGCCGTGTTTAGACGCCTACTTACATTTATAGTCTGAAAATTGCATAATAAACTGACAAAATTGAAGCCGTTTACAATAACTACTTCCTGATAACACTTTCATGTTCATTATAATAAATTGATTAACGTTTCTCATTTTACCACACTAAAATATTTAATTTCGGCTTCCGCTCATTTCATTTTGTTCTGCTTGGTGTTTTTAAAATGGAAATGATCCCGGGGACCGATCGTATAATCAGTAATTTCATGTACGTTTATCTATAGGCTGTGAAAACATTTTTTTATTACTTCCCTTAAAATCCCAAAAATGCATATTGGGGGAGGGTCATCTTACCATATCTGATGGAAATGATCTGCTGGGCCTGCTCCTTAAAGGAGAGGTCCGCCTTTGAGGTCAATTAATTTTTTTTACATAAATACATGTGATTGATGGTAAAAATCATTGTTGCAATTGGGTTATATTAAACATTTTACACTGTTTACCTTTTATTGACTCTGTGTCATGCTGTCTATTGTTGGATGTAGATTGAGTTAAATGAGAATCTGTCAGTGAGTTCAGTCTGACTGTCAAATAGGAGAATTTCTAACTTTTAGCTGTAGCCTGTGTTATGGATTGTATGTTAGGTGTAGGTGTTATCAGTCATTGTACAGGAGGAGGAGGAGGTGAGCTGTGATATCACCTATTCTAAATGGTGAGAAGTGATCTCTACAGAACAGTCTATTTTGATGCTCACTGACATTAAAACTAGGTTTTATTTACATACAGTGGGTACGGAAAGTATTCAGACCCCTTTAAATTTTTCACTCTTTGTTTCATTGCAGCCATATGGTAAATTCAAAGAAGTTCATTTTTTTTCTCATTAATGAACAACTCCGCACCCCATCTTGACTGAAAAAAAACAGAAATGTAGACTTTTTTGCAAATTTATGAAAAAAGAAAAGCTGAAATATCCCATGGTCATAAGTATTCAGACCCTTTGCTCAGACACTCCTATTTAAGTCAGATGCTGTCCATTTCCTTGTGATCCTCCTTGAGATGGTTCTACTCCTTCATTGGAGTCCAGCTGTGTTTAGTTAAACTGATAGGACTTGATTTGTAAAGGCGCACACCTGTCTATATAAGACCTCACAGCTCACAGTGCATGTCAGACCAAATGAGAATCATGAGGTCAAAGGAACTGACCAAGGAGCTCAGAGACAGAATTGTGGCAAGGCACAGATCTGGCAAAGGTAACAAAAGAATTTCTGCAGGACTCAAGGTTCCTAAGAGCACAGTGCCCTCCATAATCCTTAAATGTGTAAGGGGCGGTGTTGTTATGGACAGTAAGAGACACGCTGCCACTTTAAGAGACAGAACCCCTTTGGTTGGTATGATGCAATGTTCTGCTCTCCCCTGCAAAAGACTGTGTGATCTTCTGCCAAGACTGGAGAGGGAAGGGTTTGAGCCTGTGTGTGCGTTCTGAGCTGAAGCTGCTGCAGAGAGCTGCTGTGCATGGAGCTGTGAAAAGAGGATGCACAGCCTGAGACTTACTGGACTTGTTAGATTGTACAGACTCTTCTGGGATAGCAAAGGTGGCTGTCTTGTGCTATTGTGAGAAGCCAAGAAGAGACCGAGAAAGGAATCTACAGTTTCCAGGAGCACCTCCAGGACCCTCAAGCAAGGAGAAGACCACATTTCACGGATCTTCCATACAGACGAGCGCACCATCGTACAGGACTGCTGGGGGCCCCCGGGACTGGACTGGAGTCCCCAATATTAGTGTCAGTTTAATCCCATTTGTGCACATGTTAGGGCCTAGGGTAGGCTTCAATAGACAGAACACGGCAGCCGTGTGGCATGTGTAGCAGAGGCCAGGTAGGCTACAGTTAGAGTAGCATCATTCTGTGTTCATTGTTTTGTTTCGCCTGTTTGAAATATATTGATCTGTAATAGTTGGAGCACCATGCTATTTGACGGCCAAGCTAAAGAATACAACTCATGTAAATTATCTTTTGCCACTGCATACCCCCTGCTTGCACCTTCCTTTATTCAGTTCATTCGTTGCCTCCAAATAAATTTACCATTTGTTGCTTGCATCTCATCTTGTGTACCGTACTCTCCCTGCACTGTGGTAGTTCCCCAGGCCATCACTTCAAATGGAAGAAGTTTGGGACCACCAGAAGTCTTCCTAGACCTGGCCATCCAGCGAAACTGAGCAATTGTGGGAGAAGAGCCTTGGTGAGAGAGGGAAAGAAGAACCCCAAGATCACTGTGGATAGGCTCCACAGATACAGTAGGGAGATGGGAGAAAGTTCCACAAAGTCAACCATCACTGCAGCCCTCCACCAGTCGGACCTTTATGGCATAGTGGCCCTACAGAAGCCTCTCCACAGTGCCAGACATATGCAAGACCACATAGAATTTGATAAAAAAAAACACATGAAGGACTCACAGACTATGAGAAATAAGATTCTCTGGTCTGATGAGACCAAGATAGAACTTTTTGGTGATAATTCTAAGCAGTATGTGTGGAGAAAACCAGGCACTGCTCATCACCTGCCCACTACAATCCCAACAGTGAAACATGGTGGTGGCAGCATCATGCTATGGGGGTGTTTTTCAGGTGCAGGGACAGGATGACTGGTTGCAATTAAAGGAAACATGAATGCAGCCAAGTGCAGAGATATCCTGGATGAAAATCTCTTTCCGAGTGCTCTGGACCTCAGACTTGGCCGAAGGTTCACCTTCCAACAAGACAATGACCCTAAGCACCCAGCTAAAATAACAAAGGAGTGACTTCACAACAACTCTGTGACCATTATTGACTGGCCCAGCCAGAGCCCTGACCTGAACCCAATTGAGCATCTCTGGCGAGACCTGAAAATGGCTGTCCACCAACGTTCACCATCCAACCTGACGGAACTGGAGAGGATCTGCAAGGAAGAATGGCAGAGGATCCCCAAATCCAGGTGTGAAAAACTTGTTGCATCATTCCCAAGAAGATTCATGGCTGTACTAGCTCAAAAGGCGCTTCTACTCAATACTGAGCAAAGGGTCTGAATACTTTCCGTACCCACTGTATCTGCATGAAGTGTCGGTGTGCTGTCACATGTTTTATCAGAGAGCATTAAAAATGTCCTATTTTCATTCTCAAAATCAGTTAAAAATGGGATGTGATCTGAGTTTCGTGGATCTCCTTATCGGATCCGTGATTTTAACAGATGTCTGAATAGATCCATTCTACGTCTTGGATCCATGTGCTGTAGGTGTGAATGCAGCCTTTAGAAAAAAAACATCAACAAAAAACTATTTTTAAACAGTTGGTTTCTGACAATGTATTTTTGTTCAGTCCACAGTTGTCACGGTTCATGGAGCGGTTCTTTATTTTTTTGTTGGTTTATAATTAATTTTTCAAAATTATGACTTATTTACAAATATTGATCTAAATCAATTATAATGTGCAGTTGTACAAATTGTATAATTACTATTATTATATAAGGAATGCTAAAAAAAATTAAATTCCTAACACAGCGTGTACAACAATTAAAAAATATACCTATTTATGCTTTTTTTTTTTTTCATTTGTTAATTTTTTTTCCTTGCCATAAATTGTAATTTTGAAGACATTTCACCCTTTAAATATAAATATAGATTTTTTTTTAGAAGTTTTGTGTGATCCCGAATGAAGGGCTAATACAAGGTTTATGATGGAGATCACGTAATAATAGGGTGACGAGTAGTCAATTTAAGGTCAAGTGCTTTATAATTGGATGTGGACGATGTCCTGTGAAATATAAGCACAATGTCGGAAGAAGAAACCTGCCGTGCCAGTTATTGTCTATGGATGGGAATATCCACCGCTGAAAAGTATGAATGGAACACAATTGGATCTTGAAGAACAAAACATAATCAGTATGAAAATATTTAGTCACATAAATTGTGTAGTTCGTGACAGCAAAATGAGGCTTCAATGGACGACGGAAGCCAAAATCGTCAACCAAATAACGAGTGGATTCCAAAGCAGTCCGAAAAATCTAACTAAAAAATTGAGATCACAGTTGGATCCAAGTCTTGTGAACGGTATTCTTTTGTTGAGATGACGGATGTTCTTTCATCAGCAGTCCGGTAATGTTGACTATCACATAGATGTTTGTTCTCCTCTCCAAGGACTAAGCCTCCTGAGACAATCACTGACCCACCATCAAACATTCTAAAATTTGTACTACTACACATTAAAAATTACCAATATTTCTAAATATTCATGAACAGGTCATACCTAGAATAAATGACTCATAAATCGAAAAAAAATAAACCTACGTATAAAAAGATAAAAAAAATTATACAGCATTAACAACAGACGATGGTCACAAATGACTCCCCCCCCCCCCTCTGTCTGCTCTGGATAGTTGACGATAGGGTAAGTTAGAAGTTAAGGTTTGAGACTAGCCCATATTCGGAGGGGTTAGTGTTGGGGTGGGTGACTTTTTCTTAATAGTCAGATAGGGTTTGGAGTGTGCAGTTGCAACTGCTGCAATTAAAAGGTGACCCTGAGTGAGAGGAGACCAAATAAGGAGAGATAGCTTGATCATGAGGAAAAGTGAACTACGAGACACAGTGGCTTTCTGGACACGGGTCCTTGGAGAAGACAAGACCTTGAGCTTGTAATCCAGAAAGTAACGGGCCTTAGCAGGACTGAGAGACAAGGACTAGTGAAGGATCCCCAGCTGTAGATCCAAGGTGTGAGTAGTGGAAGTAATAGGAATTGGAACCGCTGAGCAAGTAATGGAGACGACTCAGGACTGTAGCGATGAAGATGGGTTATGGTTAAGTAGACTTTGTACCTGCTATCCCTCATATATAACCCTTACTAAGTTACCATACAGTAAAGAATTTACTTTGGAATGATGGTTTTCCGTGAAATGTGAAACATCCGGCCCTGGAAAGCCACCAACACCAGCTACATATAGCCTGCACGGGCGTAAGGCCCTCACAACAAAAGTCCACACACCCAGCCAGGAAAGACACTTTCAAGTAATGTGCGCTAAAGACGAGTGCCTCGCCCATGGCTACCGCCACGTTACAACAGCACTCAATTTAAAAAATAATGAATATCATTAATCTATTTTTTCTTAAGATGAAAGTTAGTGAGCACAGGTCCCACTACAGGATGTCAGACCCTCATGCCTCCCACATTGCCTCTGTGTCTGATAGTTTGGCCTGAAACAAGCACACAGGTAGCTGCTGGAAGTCATTCTGTAGTGTTCAGGCAGTGGTTTATTAGGGCAGATACCGGTTCTCCTGCTTGGTTGGGGTTGATGCCCTTCTACAGTCCTGTCCAGCTCTACTTGTATTACAGCCCTGCCCTGGTATCTGCTCCATGGTCTCAAGACTGTGGTAGGAGACACATCAAACTTTCTTGTGCTGAGGTTTTTGCCACCCAGGAGAAGTGGGACAACCTATGAATGGGCTGCAGGCAATATGCAATAAAATCAATACATAAGCAATCATTTCCTTTCTGATATTGGACTTCAACATGTCCAAGTCATTTGCTCCCCAAGGGGATATATCTATTATGGGGGACTTGCACCAGCTCTCATACATATCTTCCAGGATAATCCTGTTCGAAAGTCCACTTTCTTTGCACATTAATACCAATACCATGCACCATGCCACCGTGTATTTTCCGCCCCCTTCTGGTTGTCCGGATGGCCTCTTTTTGCATTGTTCTTTCTCTAGATCTAGCAAAGAATATAGGAGATAACGTCAAAAATAACAACCAAGACTTTTTTCGCATAGGGAAAAAATACAAATTCCTACAACTTGATGCTCCAGTTTTAAAAACAGAACAGGTGTGGCAGAACAGTAACACAACATAGTAACATAGTTTTGAAGGCTGAAGGAAGACCTTATGTCCATCTAGTTCAGCCTATTTTTAGTGCAGCTGTTCTGCATTGTTGATCCTGGGGAAGGCAAAAAACCCACAGAGTAGAAGCCAATTTCCTCCATAGGGAAAAAAATTCCTTCCCCTAAGCTGGGTCAACCATCTACCTATAATATTCTGTTACTCGTAACCTTCTATACTGTTACTAGAAATGCATCCATTCCTTTCTTACATTCATTCAGTGAGTTGGCCATCACCACTTCCTCAGGAAGAGAATTCCAGAGCCTCACTGCTCTTACCGTGAAGAACCCTCTTCTATGCTGGTGCAGAAATTGTCTTTCCTCCAAACGAAGAGAATGCCCCCTTGTTCTTGTCACAGTCCTTGCTACAAACAGTTCATTGGAGAGATCTCTGTATTGCCCTCTGATATACTTGTACATATATATTAGGTCTCCCCTAAGTCTTCTCTTTTCTAGAGTAAATAGACCTAATTTTGATAACCTTTCTGGGTATTGTAGTGAACCAACTCCATTTATCATTTTAGTAGCGCGCCTTTGAACCCTTTCAAGTTCAGTAATGTCTTTCTTGAGCACCGGCGTCCAAAATTGCACACAATACTCCAAGTGTGGTCTGACGAGTGATTTGTACAGAGGGGGAATTATGTTTTCCTCTCGTGTCCCCAGACCTCTTCTAATGCATCCCTTGACCCTATTTGCTTTGGTGGCAGCTGCCTGACACTGGGCACTCCAATTTAGCTTCTTATTGACTAAGATGCCTAAGTCTTTCTCCATGTCTGATTTCCCCAGCAGTTTCCCAGTTAGTAAGTAATTATAGCATCTGTTTCTCCTTCCCATGTGCATAACCTTACACTTATCTGTGCTAAACCTCATTTGCCATTTTTCAGCCCAATTCTCCAATTTACTCAAATCTGTCTGTAGTTGCAAACTGTCCTCCTTTGTGTTAACTACCTTACATAGTTTTGTATCATCTGCAAATACTGATATTTTACTGTGTAAGCCATCCACTAGATCATTAATAAATATATTAAATAGTAGAGGGCCCAATACAGAACCCTGTGGTCCCCCACTAGTAACCCTGGCCCAATCTGAGGATGCCCCATTAATAACCACACTTTGTTTTCTATCACTCAGCCAGCTACCTACCCATCTACACACATTTTCCCCTAGCCCAAGCTTTCTCATCTTACTTACCAATCTTTTATGTGGGACAGTGTCAAATGCTTTAGAGAAGTCGAGATAAATGACATCCAATGATTCTCCTTGGTCCATTTGAGAGCTTCCATCCTCCTAGAAGCTGATCAGGTTAGTTTGACAGTAGCGATCCTTCATAAATCCATGTTGATATGGAGTTAAACATATATTAACATTGAGATATCCCATAATGGTATCCCTTAGAAACCCTTCAAAAATGTTACCCACAACAGATGTTAAGCTTACCGGCCTATAGTTTCCAGGTTCCCTTTTACACCCCTTTTTGAATATTGGTACCACATTTGCTTGCCGCCAATCAAAAGGAACAGACCCTGTTTCTATAGAGTCTTTAAATATAAGGAATAGAGGCCTGTCTATCACATTACTTAACTCCCTTAATACCCGAGGGTGAATGCCATCAGGGCCTGGTGATTTGTCAATTTTAATCTTACTAAGGCGGTTCTGCACTTCTTCCTGGGTTAGGCAGGTAATACTTAATGGGGAGTCTACATTATCACTCTGCATTTCCCCTGGCAAATCCTTTTCCTGTGTGAACACTGTTGAGAAAAAAGTATTTAAAACATTTTCTTTTCCCACATCGCTCTCTATGATTTCACCCTCATTGTTCTTTAAAGGGCCGACACCATCAATTTTAATCTTTTTACTGTTTGTATAATTATAGAATAGTTTGGGGTTTGTCTTACTTTCTTTAGCAATGAGTCTCTCAGTTTCCACTTTTGCTAAATGTATTTGTTTTTTACGCATTTTATTTTTTTATTTTTTTCTCTATAAATTTTTAATGCTTTTTCATTGCCTTCTTGTTTTAGCTTCCTAAACGCCTTGTTCTTGTTATTTATTGCCCTTTTTACATCCTTATTTAGCCACATTGGTGTTCTCCTGTTCCTAGCCCTTTTATTTCTGTACGGTATGGCTAGCTCGCAGTGGGTTTGTAAAACTGATTTAAATATTTCCCATTTATTTTCTGTGCTCCTATTTTTGAGGACATTGTCCCAATCAATTCGGCAAAGGTCCTCTCTAAGCTGATCAAACTTTTCTTTCCTGAAATTCAGCGTTTTCATAACCCCCTTCCAGGGCACCTTACTGAAGGACAAGTGGAAGTAGATGAAGTCAAACGTGTATCTAGTGTTGAGGTTTGTTATGTTATCTGTATTTATTCTAAAGCGTCTGGTCTTGGATTCATTGTGGTGTCGGAATTTTTTAGAGTGTGATAAGGAGGCAGTAACTGCCTGAAATTAAATGCAAGTTGATTGAGTTTGGGGATATAAGGGGTCTTATGTTAAAAAAAAAGTGTAAGCCTGTCCCTGACTATCACTAATAGTGTTAGTTCCTGTCCCTGACTTCTGTATGGTGGGATTCCTACATTCTCCAGCTGTGGACAGCTGTAGAAAGCGACCAGGCATCAAGTATTTGAGTTTCATGCACCCACCTGCTTTCCTTGACCACAAAAAATGTTCTCATTAATCCCCACCACAGATGTCCCAGTTACGTGAGAGAAAATCTGATAGGCTTACCTGTAAGTTTTACCATGGATGGATGTTTACTCAGATTTGGCAAAAAAATTCACCCTAGGGCCATAACTAAATAAAAATGTCAGCCTTTTCCACAAATGGCTGAGGAGGATTGCCATTTCATAACTCCCTTCTGTTTGCTGAAAGGCTATGGAAACCAACAGTGATGGTGAAGCCAAAGTCCTGACAACGTGACGGCCTCAAAATGCTTCTCACGGCGGTAACCTGCATGCCTTCTCAGTACCACCCTACTCACTGTGGTCATTACGTGGCTTCTACGCAGGTCAGCCGGACTTGCTGCGTTATGCCTCTTGCAGCACTGCTGCATCTGTAGGTGTCTTCATGTGGCTTAGGGGGCATGCCCGGTCTCTGCATGAATTTAACCCTGCTTTGTCCCACAGAGATTAGGTTCCCTGGCTTGTACTGTGCAAGTAGGCTCTATATCAGGCAGCTCCACTCACTACTCTTTGACCAAACGTTGATTCCAAGTGAGTTTGCTCTGCTATCATCCAGTTTGTGCTCATGTAATGATGGTGGAAGCTCATGGATTGCTTCCAGACCCCCAAGGGTTAAATGTGTTTCATGTACTTGTATGCGGTAGCGAAGCGGTAGCGAAACATGCGTTGGAGTGGTGTGTGCAGGGGGACAAGAAGGAATAGGGTCAGTATGATTCTCAGTATGATTGCTACTTTCACTATCTATTAAGCGTCACTTGTGGTATGGTATTTGTGAGGATCAGGAGATTTGTGAGCACTCAGCACTTTATTTTCATATTATGCACTATGCATTATCTCATGCAGAGTAATTGATTTTTATAGCTGCCATCATATTAATTGTAGGTGTGGGAGGTTTATTATATTGCACTGAGCACTTTATATACTTCTCATATGCACTAACATATATAGTTATTTGTATAAATACATCCCAGGAGCACTCTTTTATGTTTATTACGATGCACTATAATGGATGAATTTTTGATATTTGATTAAATATATGTGTTATTTATGCATCTTATAATTTTTTATATTTATTTTTGTCATACTTCTGGGTCTTCCTCCTGACCATTGAGATTCTTTCTGTGCCCCCTGCACACATTTGTATTTTAAATGCTTTTTAATGTATGAATTTATTTGATTTTGTGAGAATAAAAATAAAATGATTCTTATCTTTGTTATCGTCATTGAATATTTATATTTTTGGTGGTATCGAATAGAATATAGTTGATATTTTGAATATATTTTTTTGGGTATATAGTCTTATCAGGTATTCGTAATCCTTTGTGATTATTTTTTGAGTTTACTATTGGTATTTCTTTTTCATATAGGTGTCTAGAATACCCCATGGGGCTGAAGTTAGCTGGGACAGGGTTAACTGTAGTGGCCAACCCAGATGGGAGGGGGGAACTGAGTGTTAGAGACAGAGGCAGGATGTGACAATTCAGTTAATGCGAAGGCTGGAGTGCATATGCATATGCATCAGGATACTTAGCTGCTAGGGACGACATGAGCTCAATATTCGGGACAGCAGATTGCCGTAAATACCTTCCATGTGATTCTGTCTAATGGCCAACCACAACCTCTAGATAGATGCTGGGGGCCAAGGGCACACTCAGCTTGGAAAGCTAGATGAAAAGATGGACTCAGACTACATGTGGCGGAAGGTATTTGAATCCAGAAATGCTTCTAGAGGTGAGGAAGATCCCCAAGTGCTAGGAAAGCCAGAAAGGTGGATATGCCACCTATCCTGAGAACCAGGGCTAAAGTTGTATCCGGTACCTGTGGGAAAGATGACAACCCGTTGGGACTTATCCTTTAAATCTGCTTGTAAATATTTTACAGACTGACATTCTCTAAGTAAAAGTTTGATTTTTATTAACCACGTGTCTCCTGGACTGTTTGCTGCCCTGGTTCCAGAAGAAGGATTCCTGGACCCAGAAAAGGCCTGCTGGCCAGAAAAAAATGGAAAGCACCACATACACAGCAGCACATGAGGACTGAGACACCCCTTGTCTGTAGGATGCCAGAGCGAGTGAAGACCAAAGCTCGCCCACGACTATCTTGTTTGGGCATCTTACATTTGGCATAGTCAGCAGGATGTGACTACTTCGCACAAAAAAAGCGAGGAAGATATGGCACATGGCGCAGATGGAAGAGCACCGGAATACATGCGGTCCAAGATGTTGGCCCGAAGCATGGATTATAAGATGGCGATGGCGGCAGTGAAGAGGAGAAACACCGCCAATCGTGGGCGTGGATGGTGCCCAAGAGTGTGAAAAGATGTTCAGCCCCCACGAGTCACTGCCCAAAGAAGGATGGGCCCAGTGAAGAAAGGCCTGCCCAGAATAGGTGGTATGTCCGGAGGTAGGCATAGTACAGCATGAGGCATGGCCCGCTGTATGAAAGTGCACTGGAAGAGGGCACAGCAGGAGGCAGAGACCTCGAGAGTGAAATGTGATGCGGCTGTCGCATCAGAAGTTCGGCCTTGAAAGAGGCGGAGTCGGCTGCGCAGGAAGCGCACCACTGGAAGGCATCCGGCGCCATTTTGTCTGCAACGTGCAAGAGGTGAAACGCACCGAGAAGAGCTCCTGGTGAGAATGACTTCTTACACACCGAGGCTCAATGAGAAATATAGTTACCCCCAGGGGCTGCTGCAAGCAGTCAGCCGAAAGGAGGGGCTGTTCTTCAGCCAGTGCTGCCGCCATCAGTATTGCTCCAATGGTCGGTGTTGCCGCAGCCGGATGTGGAACTGTTGACACAAAAACTGCATATGATGTGCTGGAGCTGGATACCGGCAGGAGTGGTCTATGCAGCAGAAGCAGAGGAATCCTCAGGGGGCATGCTAACGGTCCACACTGAAGAGAAAGATATTGCAGCTTCTGCACAGAGCATCCAGGAGTAAGTCCCAGTGGAGGAGTAGGAGAGCTTCGAAGGATGACAGCAAGTCAGGACCTGGAATGGAAGCAGAGGATGAAGCTGGAGAAATTGATTCAAGGTGGGTTGAGCCCGGTTTAACGAGTGACCCGACGGTCACTGACGTCCCCTCTGAGCCCAAGCCATGGTGTGCGTTGGTGCAGCATGCACCTAGAGACCTCAACCCCCCTCTGAATACAAACCACCGTGGGTGCCGACGCAATATTCATATAAATACTCCAACACCCCCCCTTCGAGCATAATTCACTGACACCTTCCTAAGGAGGTGGTTGGAAGGATCCCAGGCGGGCAGACAGCACTCTCAGACCAGGAGCCAGGTCTTGGAGGTCCATATCAAGGAAGGATATGGGTTCTTGGAGGAAGAGTTCACCGCTGATCGGGGCTACATCAGCCGTGAAGCGGTAAAACAAAACTATCTGCCTTACCTCTTGCACAGCCTGTACCCGGGGGAAATAGTTTATTTCGTGAAGTGTGAGTGCAGAAGGGGTGGTAGGCTGCAGAAGTTCAGCAGCTCTATACGTGGGAGGACACCTTAGAAAGAGATCGAGAGGTGTTCTCCTGAAGGGCCCAGAGGGAGGCTCTGCAGCAGAAGGCAAGGAAGGCTGAAGTGGCCCAACAAAAATGGGCCAGAGAGGCCCCACAAGGGTTTGGACCCACTGTAGGAGGCAGCATATTCGTCTCTAAGGAAGAAGAGTCAGACCAACCTGATAGGAAGCCAGTGACCGGAAAGTGGCTGGCAAGAGGGCGGGGACCCGTCCTGAAAATGAAGGCTGCAGATTTTCCTCAAGGGTCAGTGAATGAGCCTTCATCGGCTCTGAAGTCCGAGTCCAGTCTGGAGCTGCTACGGTGCAACTTAACCAGGAATTTAATGTTGTGAGCTATGGACCCACCCAAGTTGACTGAAGGAATGCAGTCGCAGCAGAGGTTGACCCTGGTCCAGAAAAGTTCCCGGATCAGTCTTGAAGATGGAAGAGACCACCATCTCCCACCACTTGGGCTGCCTTCATGGAGGAGAGAAGGAAGGCCCATGCCAAGCCTTGACGGGTTGATTGGATGACTGGTTGCAGTTTAAGTAATGTTGGAGAGAGCTGCTGAGGTTGCCAGTTTGCGGCTTATCTCCCTAGTGGGCAGTACCCCTCTGTCCAGAAACTTGGACTGTTATGGATTGTTACTGTTGAAACAAAGAAGTATTGTTTCTTTTCCCTCTGCCCCAGAAGAGCCCGACTGTTTAAAACACTGTTTTCCTTTGTTTTATTGTGCTTGTTGCGCATTTTTCTGCAGGAATAGCAGAAGATGGCACTTTCAACGGGTTGTTGACATTTTCCCCAACCCAGATTGCACCATTCAGGACTGTGTGACAACTGAGGTTATCTAAGTATTGGCCTAAGTGCATATTGATATAAAAGGACATGGACACTCTGTTTCCGGGGTCCTTTTCCTCTAATTGTTCCACTCCTAGTTTTGGTTTGCAAATATTGATGTAAAATACGGACCGAATACTGATCGTGTGACTGGAGCCTTAAAAGAAACATGACAGGACAATTTTGTTACTGAAACTTGTGATATGTCTGTATAGGTCCTAGTTCAACAATAAAATTATACCTGTGCTGTAGTAACATGATGTTCCAACGCTGATAAATCAGGCTTTCAATAAACAGGTAAATGAAGGGGTGTGTTCATGCAGTTAGATTGTATTGACATGCCTCCAGTGCACTTCCAAATTCATTTACATGCGGCTTCAAAGAGATTCTTCAGCGCTGGCACATTGGATTACTACAAGACTGGTATCGTGTGTAGTGATGGGTGAGTGTGCTCGGCTCTACTCGACTGGGCATCGGGGTGATTGATGGAGTAGCGAGTAGTCACCTTTGAATCATCTGCGCTGTGCACCGCACTAAAGCGAGGTATTCCCCAGCACAGGGGCTCCTCTGTCAGCCAGACTGAGAGAGAGACCCCATCCTCTGGAAAAATGTTTGAGATTCACATTCATTTCCATTAGGCCTCTTTCACACTTCAGTTTTTTGTGTCAGTTAAAATCCGCCAAAAGGACGGATAGCGGATCCGTTTTAATACTGATGACAACCCGTCCGTTTTTTGACGGATCCGCCAAATGAAGAATGTTAAAGGAATCGCAGCCGAGAGAGAGAGAGAGTTTTTATTTTGTCCGGCACCCAGACAGAATTTCGGGTTAAATCAGTGTCTGGAGGATCCGCCGGAGAAAAAAACGTTGCAAGCTCCGTTTGGAAGTCTTTGAGGATGTTAACGGACAGCAACATTTTGGCGGATCCGCAAAAAAACGGATGCAACTGACGGCAATCCGTCAAGATCCGCCAATAATGAAAGTCAATGGGGAAAAAAACGGATCCGCAAAGAAAAATGGCGGATCCGTTTTTTTTAAAAATCGGCGGATCTTGACTGATTGTCAAAAACGGAAGTGTGAAAGAGGCCTTATACTCGCAACTCGAGTACATCTGACCGTCCAACGTGCTCGAATCAAGTACCGAGCCCTCGAACATTTCAGTGCTCAATCAACACTAACCATTTGTATTGTTCTACTACCTATACCGCCGTACCACTACAAATCATCCTGATGGATTACCTTTAAGCACACTTGTTGCTGGTACTAATGGAACCCCTTTTTTCTGGCTACACCCCTCGATGGAGCCATTTTAGTAGTGGCAATTGACTCCATGATTCCTTGACTTGGGCAATAGTCTTGTATGAAGATGGATGGGTTTTCTCCAGTACCCTCATATACCCCCAATTTCATCGATCATTTGCCATACTTCCATATGCTGCTGGGCAAGGGCAAGATTACCTCTTTATGACCAAGACTTGCTGAAGCTTGTACAGCAGCTGACTGACACTGTGCAGCTCTGCATCAAGGAGCCATATTGCCTCTGTTCGCTGCCTATTCAGGCTATAAACCCATCACCGTGCCTTTTTCAAGAGCTCTTAGATGTAAAAATATTAAGGATGAACTTATAGATTCTCAGGATCTTGTTCCAACAATCAGGTCAGTAATCCCTGTCCCCTGGATGGAAACTTTGCAAAATGCCTTGTACCTGCTCTCATCCACGGCTTTCCATTAGATTAGCTGGCGTGGAGTGACGTCAATCATGTGGAGTGATGTATACAAAACATGGCACCATACCAGCCAATCAAAAGAGTAGTCACAGATGCCGATAGGTAGGAGGTCGTCAACCAGGACGCCATCCAGAATATGGACCCAACTACTGGACCAAGGTCCTGCGAATTTAGTCACTCATTTATTAAAAAAATATACAAAAAACAAATATGTAATGTAAAAGCAGTATACAAGAGAATTATTCACCAAGCAAGACGTTCCAGGGATTACATTCCCTTGATCATTTTTTTTTTTTTTTTTTTAATGGAGCTAAAGAACTTTGATATTGTAATCAGAAGCCGTGGAGTTAACAAACAACCAATTGTGTCATTTAGAGGTGCGTCACATATCATGGCTCGAGCGGAACGTGCCTACGAAAATAACCATAAACAGTCAGTACGCATTGGAGGCGCTCGTGGTTATAAAAAAAAGTAATTGTGCATGGAATGAGAATTTACAGCGCAATTGTAAAACGGGATGACGAGCTGGAAATTAAAGACACACAAGTGGAAATAAAATACTGATAAGAGAGTCTCATTCCTTTCATAGAGCAAAATGTTGGATGCGTTTGATCTCCGAACATTTGTCTTGGTGTTATTTGAAGACCATTTGGCTAAAAAATACCATTGTTTTTTACAGCTTGATGTAGTGTAATTATAGAAGAGATACAGGGCGCCTTTGCTTCACACGTAGTTAGGAGCGTCAAAAAGCTTTATCTGCACTCCACTTCCGTAATTCTATTACGGCTCCAAGAAGGTTCAAAGACGTCTTCAGCCAACAGACAAATGACAAGGAGTAAAAAAACAAATGCTTGGGATAGTTGAGCCGCATATGTTTGTTTATGAAAATTTTGTCCTCAGTTTTACTCGCCGCGCTCCATATTATATCGGCTTTACTGTGAGCTGGGAACGTAATGCCTCAAAGAAGCTTCCTGCCTATGACTATATCCATTTTTATGTATAGATTAGAATATGTAGAAAGTAACGACTAATCTCAACTTTGAGGAAATTTTACTCACCAATATGTGTATACTGGGGGGGTTTGCCTAACAAAAAAATTGTCAACCTTTGAGGTTGCTAAATTGTAGTCCCAGGGGAGGGGGTTAGCATCTCCTCTTTCAAAGCACAGAAGTGAAAGGCATCGACCAGGCTAGAATATGTTAGATACCACTCTTAAACCAAAAACCATGAAGAAAATACAACAGCAGAGAGAAAAGGGAAAGAAATGGAGAGGTAAAAAAAATTAAAAAGGTCCTAAAAGAGCACCATTCGTCAGTTTCAGCAGATTAATCAGGCTGTAATGTGAAACAGTGGCTGAAAAGATGAATAAATGGACACTTTATTTTTTAATTACTCATCTTTGTTGCTGAGATATTAGCTTGTAAAGTTTAGATTCTTTTTTTTTTACTAAGGGAGCTTTAGCAGAGATTCCTCTATGGGGGAGTGCACTTTTTCCTCTGCATGACATTACCCAATTGTAAGCAGGAGATTTCATGCAGGAGGAAAAAGAACACGCCTCCAGAGAATGTCAGACACACAGCCCTTCTCTCCTCACTGATCTCACAGACAACATCTATTGCGATTACACGCAGTGGAGGAGAGTAGAGGAGACTCTTGTGCCATTACAAACACTATTTCCAGCTTTCATCTCCCAGCAATCAGTATAGGGTGGGGGAGTAGTACAGCAGAGCTATGTGTCATTACAAACACCTCTTGCAGATCCTTCTCTGGGCACTGTCAGCTCTGCTCTACTCCCCCTCATTAAATTAAAAAATACCTACGTTTCATCTCCGCAGACACTACTGTATTCCATGATCTAGCCAGTATAACAGGTTAAAACTGATATAAGATCCTTTTTCAAAAGGTGGTCTGGTTATACAATCCATCTGCATATACCCTTTTAAGGGATATCTATTAACTAGATGTAGTAAAAAGAGTGGCTCCTTCTCTAGAGGACCCAGGACTTCCCATTCATTGCCTTCAATGGATAACATGGAATGTTTAATTTGTCCTGGGGAGGCGCTGCAGCAGAATTAAACACTTGATACAATTTCCCTCACATTACAGCTGATCGCCATACACAATTTATGGACTTTTAATACATCGTAGATCTATATCTCTGTATGCACTCTACTAGCTGTCAAAGAGTGTGAGTCCCTACAGTCTCCATACACATTAGATAATTGTCAGTCTAACGTTCATTCTGCCAACAACTATCTCTCCCAACTCCCCTATACATATGAACTCTCGGATAGATCAGTTGGGAAACATATTTTTTATTACTTCTGGTTTCCTTTTACCATACAGTAAGACATAGTGGGAGCAACCAGCAGAACCTTGAAGACAAATATATAAAAGTTAATGTAAAATAAGAAATAAAAGTGATAGAAAAGTTACTAAACTCTAGGAATATTGGTGAAAGCAGTGGTTTACTTTAGACTTCTTAACCTGGATGCCCAATGTTCCTTTCAATAAATTCCATGCATGAGAGAATAAATTTCCTTATTTTCCCTCAGTTGTATCAATCATTCTATGTTATTTTTTTCCATTTTCCATCCTATAATCTTCCATGAAATTGTTATATGCTGTACTAACTATATGGTAACATCATCCAGATTTTGGAAAGGGATGGGATGGATTTTCTACAAGAGGTAGAGACCAGCTTCAGTCCACATTGGCTTTTCTGGCTGTTAGACATGGCTGTAAATAAGAGCTGGAGAGAGATTATTAAGCTAAAGTGGTCAGATAGAGTTCTCATACCTAATCTGCATTGCTTATCTGAGTCAGACACTAGAACTGTCTACCTGTCCTCCATGCATGTCCAACATCTTGATTGCTTTGCTGTCGTTGCCGTTCTGGCTGTTGGCTTTCCTTCCCTGCTATGTGGTAAGCAATTACCATCGCAAACAGATGTCACCGGTCATGATCACATAGTAGAAAACCTTTAAGCAGGTCAATTTCATGGCGTTAGACATGCCATCTCTTCTGAATTGAAGCCAGCATATTCTGCTTTTCCAATATAGATATGTAAGCAACAGTCAGAAGATGTCGAAAATTTCAATGCTGCTTTCAATATCTATTGATTTGTGTTTTCCAAGATTCCTAATTTTTCTAGGGTTCATGAAATAATTGCAAATCTGAATAAAGGGCTCTAAAATAGACACATATAATGATTTTCTCACTTGACTCCACAGATGGGGCTCAGGGAATGGAAGACCCAAATGGAGATGGTCTAGATGCCATGTAATAAATAGCAACATATCACACTCATCCGGGTATCTACAACGACAGGTCACCACCTCTGTTACGAATTAACTGTTCAAAAATATTACTTGATCAAAATAAAAGGGATTCCATAAAGAAGGGTCCTTTTCAGGCCACTGGACAAAGAAAGGACAGCAATGGCAAGGTAAAGGCAACTATCATGCCTAAGAGGCAAAATTGGAACATACAGGTTGTATTCAACAGTGCTCTAGGGCAACACAACACCTCTAAGGCACAGAGGGACAGCTTATGCTAGGTGTCCAGCTTTGGGACCCAATAGCTGAAGGCCGCAGAGGACTTAGGGAGTATGCTGGTTTTGTCAGCCAGGTATTGCTTACCCATCTTTAAAAAATTTTCCCTGCTTGTCAAAAATAAGCGGTGACAGTTTTATAAAGCACCGTCATGTAACAATAACGGAGCTAAACTGTATGGATGAATAATTGAATACATAAAAAATTTTGGAAGAGTTATTGTGAGTTTTTATGCCATCATAATGTAACAAGAACTACATTAAACTGTATAGATGACTAACTGAATAGTTTTGAAATTTTTTGGAGTGTTATAGACCACCGAAATTTAACACAAAGCATGTAATACAGTATGGATGAGTAATTAAATACAGACAAGTTTTTCAACACATTTTTGGCGTGTTTTACAGCACTGAAATGTAACAGAAAGCCACTAATATTGTATGGATGCCTAATTGAATCTAGAGAATTAATCAATGCTTTTTTGAAAGAATATATACCACAGAAATTTTACAAAAAGCACCTAATACTCTATGGATGACTAATTGAATACAGACAAAATTTTCAAAGCTTTATTGGAGTGTTATATACCTTCCTAATGTAACAGAACGCACCTAATACTCTATGGATGGCTAACTGAATTTAGAAAAACATTTTAACGCTTTTTTGGAGTGTTATATACCACCCTAATGTCACAGAAAGCAACTAATATTCTACGAATGACTAATCGAAACCAGACACTTTTTTCAACTCTTTTGTGAAGTCTTTTACACCATCCTAATGTCACAGAAAGCACCTAATACTCTATGGATGAGTAATTGAATACAGACAAATTTTTCAATGATTTTTTGGAGTGTTATATACCTCCCTAATGTCACAAAAAGCACCTAATAGTCTATGGATGACTAATTGAATCTAGAAAAACATTTCAATGCTTTTTGGGAGTGTTATATATCACCCTACTGTCACAGTTAAGACCTAACAAGCTATGAATGATTAATTCAATCCAGACAAATTTTTCAACACTTTTGGAGTGTTATATGCCACGCTAATGTCACAGAAAGCAACTAATATTCTATGAATGACTAATCGAATCCAGACAAATTTTTCAATTCTTTTTTGAAGTCTTGTACACCACACTAATGTCAGAGAAAGCACCTAATACTCTATGGATGAGTAATTGAATCCAGATACATTTTTCAATGCTTTTTTTGGAAGGTTATATACCACCAGATATGTAGCAGAAAACACCTAATACTCTGTGGATGACTAATTGAATCCAGACAAAATTTCAATACTTTTTTGAAGTATTTTATACATTTCCAATTTCACAGAATGCACCTAATATTTTATGGATACTAATTGAATCCAGACAAATTTTTGAACCCCTTTTTTGTAGTGTTATATACCAATTAAATGTATCACAGAACATGTAATACTGTATGGATGAGTAATAGAACCCAGAAAAATGCTTTACCTATTTTTTGGCGTGTTGTATAACACAGAAATGTACCACAAATCACGTAATATTATATAGACGATTAACTGAATCCAGTTGCTATCAGTGTGTCAAGAGTGGGAGAAGAGGGTTGCATTGACAATCCAACACAATGGGCAGCACTTTGAACACATTTTATAAGTGGACATAAACTTGTAAATAACTCATGAAAGAATAAAGTTATGTTAAAACCAACACACCATTGTTTTTCTTGTGAAATTCTCAATAAGTTTGATCTGTGAAATGACCCTCTTCCCATTAAAAAAATAAAGTTGGATCCAAAATGGCCAACTTCAAAATGGCCACCATGGTCACCACCCATCTTTAAAAGTTTCCCCCCTCCCATATACTTATGTGCCACAAACAGGAAGCTGATATCACCAATCATTCCCATTTTATTTATGTGTATCCATATAAATGGCGCACCCTGTACTACAAAGCACTTAATACTGTATAGATGAGTAATTGAAACAATAAAAAATTTTAAATGCTTTTTTGGAGTGTTATATACCACCAAAATGTACTACAGATCGTTTGATACCCTATGGGTGAGTAGTTGAATCCAGAAAAAAAATTAAAGTCTTTTTTGCAGTATTATATAGCACAGAAATGTACCACAAAGCACAAAATACTTTATGGGTAAGTAATTTAATCCAGAAAAATTTGTCAACACTTTTTTGGAGTGTTATATACCACAGATGTGTACCACAGAGCACGTAATACTCTATGGGTGAGTAATTGAATCCAGAAAAATTATAAATGCTTCTTTGGAGCAATATATACCACAGAATTGTACCACAAAGCACATAATACTCTATCGATGAAAATATAGTAAAAAAATGTTCATTCCAAAATAAATGTGGCCATGTGCAGCACACTTTCATTTAGTAATGGAATGCAAACCCTAATCCCTACCTAGAGACTGAATTCTGCCTCTCTCCCTGCTCCTGCAACTGTCCTTCCCTTGGCTAAATGCAGAATGTATCTGATACAAACAGCAAAGTACAGATGTAGCCCTTACAAGGGCTGTTAGTATGATTGTTCAGAATCAGCACCAGTATCAACGCTAGAGGACCCTGATTCGTTCAACTGTGCACACACAGTCCTGGACAAGCACTTTCTCCCTCTACTAAGAACTGTGTTTTAACTGTGCAATGTCAACAGTGTGCTGAGTGTGGCAGTGCCTTTCCTTTTAAAATCCCTGATGAAGTCATATGGTCAGCCAATCACAGTAATGCCACTACCAAAATGGCTAAGGCATTGCAGTGACTCTGTCATGATCCAGACCGGATTTTGAGTCCTGTCTTCCCTTGTCCCAGTATGATCATGTCAGGGGTTAACTTTTCTCAGCCTCAGTCTGGTTTCAGGTTTGCTATTTAGCTCTGGTGCATCCTGCAGGCTGTGTCAGCTATAGTTCGGCCTACGGTGTGTGTATCTGACTCTGATATATCCTGATTTGTCCTGCTGTGATCACTGACTTGCCCCGTGTCTGTTTATTCCCTCTGTCTTTCCTGACTCAGTGTTTCCTTGTTAATGTGTTGACCCCCTGGCTTTTGACTTGGCTTGTATTCGGACCTGATTCTGTCTTTTGTCTTTGGCTTATCCGCTCCTGTCCGGCTTTGACCTCTTCGGCTTGTTTGTGACCATTAGTTTGCTTATTCCTTCGGTACTGTGCTACAGTCTATTTTCTGACCCGGCTAGTGTGACTATTCTGCCGTAACCTGGTGGTAGCCAGCGCTGCTGCTCCGCAGGCCTGCCCTTGGAGTGTGCGGTCCTTCCTCCACTCTATTGCCATCTAGTGAAGTCTGCACATACCTGCATTGCAGCAGTCCGACAGACTCGCAGGCAATCTCAGCATGTTTATTGGCTGTGTAACAGGCGCCAAACATACGGGACAGGGATTTGAGTTTCAAATTCGAGCACTGGCTAATGCTCGCCGAGTGCTGAGCACATCCAAGCACTCAAATACTCGAGTGATATACGAGTATCATCGAGCACATTCACTCATCCCTAGTAAGTAACTATCAGCAGGAAAATCACAATGGCATCAGGGGCACAAGGGCTACAAGCAGGAGACTGATGTGGGATAGTAGAGCAACAGATGGAAGGAGGGCAGCAAAGGGGAGGATTGGAGTGAAGTATAACAAAAAATCTGAAATATAGTAGGAAAATGACTCAAAATGAGACTGAAGAACTAGTTCCTAATCCAAAACACATCAGTCTAGTCTGCACAGCAAATAAAGCCGACACCCAATGGATGATCCATCAATACAATTGATTATTTTTTGAAAAAAAACATTGATTAAATGCAAAGGATCTCATCATTCATTTTAGAATCAGTAAATGTTGTGATTCATCCCAATTTTCATAGAACTTCATGTTATATTGGAGCCACCTTAGACGAGTTAGACAGAACTGTATGCATTGTGGACTATAGGGCGCTCCATGTGGTGCCTCCGTACAATCCCATTTTACAGAAAACTTCTCCCAGAGAAACGATGTCACTTATATACGTTGATGTACAATTAAGTTATAATTTTTCCATTCTAGTAAAATGTCTAGAATAGATTGTAAGCTCTACCAGACGTGGACCTTTGAGCCTTTTTTTTATAGAACATGGCCAAATTGGTTGAACTTGTATGTATCTTGAGTCTCTTGAGAAAAAGGTCTATATTGACTACGAACATCGCAAGGCATTCAACAATCAAGTACTGTATTCCATACAAAGGTCATATCCCCAGTGATGGTAAATAAATTCATTGGGATCGAAGAACATAATGATTAAAATTACCAGAACAGCAAAATATGAAACTGAGGGAGCTCGTCTGCCAGAGTTAGGCTGGATGGAGAGAGAGAAATAAATCAGTATTCATTTAGCTCAGAGTCAGAAACTCCACTATGCTTCTTGGGGGAGCTGTCACTGTTGATTTATCTGACCTGTGATGTTCACTATCACCAGCTGCTTCAATACTTATGACATAATTCAAACCTTATTGAAAGTCCCAGTCATTGGTTTCATTGTTATAGTTTCTGCCGCTGTCCAAGGTGCTGAAATTAACCTCTGGCAAGAGTGATTGCTTCTATCGGAGATGTAACTGTACTTTTAATGCCTGTCTCTTGAGTCGGGGCCTCGAAAGAACTGCAGTGCCATCACTTAAAAAAAATTGTTTGATGACATTTAAAGAACACACATTGACAGTTTGACACTTATTTTATTGACCCATTAACAAGGTTTTATGTGTTAGACAGCCACTAGTAAAATCCAAGGCATGTTGAAGCACCGGAGGGGGATCCCTAATCAGCTGGGTATTGTGTGGGTGAATCCTTCTCGAGTGGTTCCCATCTGCTCTGTGACAATCAAGCTTAGATTTTTTTTTCCTACCTTATTCTTTACAAGTATCATTTTTTTCTGGTTTCCTGACCATCACCAAAGCTCAGCATGGAAATTGCGCCTGGCCTCCAGTCCTCCACCATTCTCAATGTAGGGGCTCTGGCCTTAGCTCTTGCTTTCTCATAGGTCAACTGTAGATCCAAAAGGCAATGCACCATAACCATCTGCACTGTCCACTTCATTTATTCCTGGCCGTTCCTCTCAGTTGCCCCTTATGACAGCATGGGGCCATTCACATCAATGCCATAATGCACTTCCCTTTTGGCAACCTAGACTTTTCCTGTGCCTATTCCACTACTGCATGCAAATTGCCTTTTCAGAGTGTCAACTATTGGAAGTATCAATCGAAAAAATCAATATTGACCCTTTAACGAGCCTTGCCATATGACTTAGGATAAAAGCCAAACCAGATTCTCAATTTGTAAACACGTGTTTCGGAGTGTTGCCCCTCATTAGTGCAAAGCATGAGATCTGATTTTGAGGGCATGAGAGACTTCTACCTGATATCTAAGGGGTAGCATTTCTCCTTATGAAATGAGGCTTATAAGCCACCATTAGTACCTCCTCTTGCAACTGACAGCTAAGGCTAGTTTCACACTAGCGTATGGCCTAGGTGTGGAGGGCTGCAGCCTTCCTGCGTGAAGCTCAGCTCTCGGCCACAGCCCCTCTGGTCAGCTCCGCCTCTGTCGGCATGCGGCCTGCATACCCTATCTTTAGCATTAGGCACGCAGGCCGTGCCGATGAATGCAGATGCCTCCGCATGCGTCTTTTTGATGGTGCAGCGACCTGTGCCAAACGCAGCATGTTGTATTTTGGTGCGCTCGCCTGATGACACTTGGACTGAACTCTGACCAAACTCTAATCAGAGTCTAATCAAAATAGTCTACCATTGTCATGATCCAGGGTGGATCTGACAGATTAAATGCACAAGTAACCTTTTTTCTCCTGTGAGCTGTTTTGCTCAGGGTTGATTTTGCCCCCGGTGGCCAGCATGGTCATTGCACTTGTGCTTAGAGATAGTTTTGCCCCGGTGGCCAGTATGGACATTGCACTAGTGTTTTTAGAGATAGTTTGCTCCCGGTGGTGGTTAGAGTAATTGCACGGGAATCACTAACATGTGTGTTTGCTCTATAAAGGTGTGTCAGTAGTGCTCACTCACGTTGGTGATATTATTATTGTTGGGCTTTCCAACCATCCTGGGTGAAGGAAGGAGGTGGAGGAGGGAGCTGGAAGAGAGTCCTGGAGTGGCAGCTATGGTGTCAGCGAGGAGTTCGTGTGAAGCATGATGGAGTGGCAGCTATGATGTCAGTGAAGAATTCCTGCAAAGCTTGGTGGAGTGGCAGCTATGGTGTAGAGCTGCACTCAATTTGCTGGACTCTGTTACTGAGAGCTGCACTCAGTTTACTGGACTCGGTTGCTAGACAGTTGCACACAGGTGCTGGACTCTGTTTGCTCCAAGGCGGCACTCAGTGCTGGACGCTGTTGCTGTAAAGCTGCACCTAGGTGTTGGACACGGTGGGGGAAGATGCACTCAGGTGTTGGTCTCTGTTGCCAGGAGCAAGTACATCAGAGCAAAGCTAAGTGTTTCCTTGTGTGTCACTTTTCCTCATGTTGGTGTTAGTGCAGCGGTGGGGCCAGTGCCTGCACCACCCAGCTCCCTAGCAAGGGATAGGTGTAGGGTGTGCCAGGGCTACAGGTTCCTGAGCGGCGCCCGGTGCGGAACCAGCATAGGGAACGTTAAGAGCGTTAGGGACACTGATTCAGGGGAGTGCAGGAGGTCTCCATGTCCCCCCGTTCCCTATTGCAGGGCCCTCCATTGTAAATGTTTCCCTATCCCCTTGGTCTGGTTGTTTTAGTTACCGGCCTGTGGGCCGTGTCACACTGGACAATTACACGTGCCGCGTCCTGTTGTTTCAGTTACTGGCCTGCTGGCCGTGTCACACAGGATGGGGCACGTGACAACAATTATGTGAAACAAGCTCTATAGGGATGAACAAACCCTTATTAACAAAATTCCCCCTGGGGGGGAAAAGGGCCCTATTTTAGGGACTGAAAATATAACATGATTATTATTATTAGAAATTTACTAATATCTGAAACTAGTCCTATTAACAAAAACGCAGATGCTGCTACATATTATATTACTGTCTATTTTGGTATGGGTATTACCCCAATTACCCAATCACCCAGAGGATTGAGGTTATAATATAGTAGTGTATAAAATGCTTAACCCAGATAGGAGTCAGCAGAGAATCGAGGTTATAATACTGTATAACATGTTTCACCTAGATAGGCGTCAGCAAAGAATCGAGGTTATGATAGTGTACAACATGTTTCACCTAGATAGGCGTCATCAGGGGATTGCGGCTCTAATATAATAGTATACAGTTGTGGCCAAAAGTATTGACACCCCTGCAATTCTGTCAGATAATACTCAGTTTCTTCCTGAAAATGATTGCAAACACAAATTCTTTGGTATTATTATCTTCATTTAATTTGTCTTAAATGAAAAAAACACAAAAAGAATTGTCCTAAAGCCAAATTGGATATAATTCCACACCAAACATAAAAAAGAGGGTGGACAAAAGTATTGGCACTGTTCGAAAAATCATGTGATGCTTCTCTAATTTGTGTAATTAACAGCACCTGTAGCTTACCTGAGGCACCTAACAGGTGTTGGCAATAACTAAATCACACTTGCAGCCAGTTGGCATGGATTAAAGTTGACTCAACCTCTGTCCTGTGTCCTTGTGTGTACCACATTGAGCATGGAGAAAAGAAAGAAGTGTAAAGCCCATGGCACTGTGGCTAACCTCCCTAGATGTGGATGTTCAACGCAAGATTGTGCGATGTTGGATAAAGAACCTCGACTAACATCCAAACAAGTTCAAGCTGCCCTGCAGTCCGAGGGTACAACAGTGTCAATCCGTACTATCCGTCGGCGTCTGAATGAAAAGGGACTGTATGGTAGGAGACCCAGGAAGACCCCACTTCTTACCCCGAGACATAAAAAAGCCAGGCTGGAGTTTGCCAAAACTTACCTGAAAAAGCCTAAAACGTTTTGGAAGAATGTTCTCTGGTCAGATGAGACAAAAGTAGAGCTTTTTGGGCAAAGGCATCAACATAGAGTTTACAGGAGAAAAAAAGAGGCATTCAAAGAAAAGAACACGGTCCCTACAGTCAAACATGGTGGAGGTTCCCTGATGTTTTGGGGTTGCTTTGCTGCCTCTGGCACTGGACTGCTTGACCGTGTACATGGCATTATGAAGTCTGAAGACTACCAACAAATTTTGCAGCATAATGTAGGGCCCAGTGTGAGAAAGCTGGGTCTCCCTCAGAGGTCATGGGTCTTCCAGCAGGACAATGACCCAAAACACACTTCAAAAAGCACTAGAAAATGGTTTGAGAGAAAGCACTGGAGACTTCTAAGGAGGCCAGCAATGAGTCCAGACCTGAATCCCATAGAACACCTGTGGAGAGATCTAAAAATGGCAGTTTGGAGAAGGCACCCTTTAAATATCAGGGACCTGAAGTAGTTTGCCAAAGAAGAATGGTCCAAAATTCCAGCAGAGCATTGTAAGAAACTCATTGATGGTTATCGGAAGCGGTTGGTCGCAGTTATTTTGGCTAAAGGTTGTGCAACCAAGTATTAGGCTGAGGGTGCCAATACTTTTGTCTGGCCCATTTTTGGAGTTTTGTGTGAAATGATCAATGTTTTGCTTTTTGCTTCATTCTCTTTTGTGTTTTTTCATTTAAGACAAATGAAATGAAGATAATAATACCAAAGAATTTGTGTTTGCAATCATTTTCAGGAAGAAACTGAGTATTATCTGACAGAATTGCAGGGGTGTCAATACTTTTGGCCACAACTGTATAACCTGTTTCACATAGATAGGCGTCATCAGGGGATTGAGGCTATAATATAATATTGTATAAAAATAACAGTGTTTAGGTAGTTGGGGTAATACCAATATCAAAATAATACAGTAGTATATTATGTAACCCTATATACTTTTTTAATAGGTCTAGTTTCAGAAGTTATTACATTTCTAATAATAAAAGTCAAGTTTTATTTATAATCCTTCAATAATAATCAAAATAATTTGTCAATTTTTCTCGCATGTGAGAAAAACTGATGATCGTATGAGGCTCAATACAGAGATTTAATTACACCTTGAAAAGGGAAAGGTTTTTAAGGAGTGACCAAAAGAGTTTTCATGGCTTTATTTGGCATTTGCATTATGCCAGTCCTGTTACAACAGCAAAGAACAGAGGTGTAACTTGAAGATGTTAGCACGAGATGAAGCAATCTGTAACATAACTCAGCATCCCCCGATCTACCAAGTGCTATTTACTATATTGTTATTTTCTTATGTGTGAGAGAAACATTGGGCTCCCTCAGGCACCAATACCCAGGTGCAGTTGCTACCTTAGCACCCTCTAAAACTACGCCTCTGTTACTGACATGGGGGGCAAGAATATCAGGAATGAGCCTTCCTAGAAACGCTCATTACCTAAAAATTAGGTCAACCATCCCCTACGTATGAGTGAAATTAAATTATTTTTAAGCTGTCTTAAAAATCATTATCTCGGCAGCACATTATCCTGTGTAAGCAGGACTGTGCTGCCGAGAACAATGACGGTCTATTCACACAAAATGATTTATTACTCATCAGTGCTCATCGGAAATGGAGTCAGGCTGTCTAAACATGGTATTAAAAGAACACTTGTCAAATATGTCATACTTGTCAAATATGGTCGTTGTCGACCATGGGTTGTGTAGTGGGAACCCCGCTTTTTGATGCACCGTTACTTCAATAGCACATTATTATTGCATATTAGAGGCCGCCAGTCCTACTCTGTATCCGGTGGAGACGGGTCCACTATAGCGCTCTCCTTACTTCTAATTACAAGCCATTTGTCCCCTTCCTGTGTCCACCTTTTGTCTGGAGGTAGCTTTAATGAATACGGTTTTGTGATTTTCTTTGTCTTTACATTTTCCACACGTCGGGCTTTTAAACACTTTTTATTTCAGCTTTTTTTTATTGCAGTAATGAGGGCGAGTGATGCTATCTTTCTTTTGCACAATGCTACAGCACAACGATGGCTAAATAAACAGCACAAAGCTCATAGTCCCCAAGGGCCGTTTCCAGTAATTAAAATCAATAGCATCTTGCTTGAAGCATCTCTTTAACCTCATCAACGTACAGCTTTCTGAACAAGTGATTGTAGAGCAAACAAATGAACTTAAAGCCCCTGTGGACAAAAAAAAAAACAACACAAGAAGTCCCCCGTTTTTCCCCTGTTCCTGCTCCATTTTTCTGGACATTAATATTAATTGATTTCATTTTTTTCAGATTTTTATCTTTGTCTTCTTAAGCCACCTACCCAGCCCCATTATCTCTTAATATAAAATGTCATGTCTACTCCCAGAGGTTATGGGAATTAAGCTATTCTATTGATCTGCCATTTAAAATCAAAATGGGTCCGTTAGGAACTCAAGGGCATTACGGGGGGTAGGGTACACCTGCTCACAAAATCAGACCAGGATGCTGAACTGTTATAGGAGTTAGACAGTAGCAAAGGCTGTAAAACTTTCATAAAAATTTGTAGACAAATTCAAAAAATAATAAAAAAAATCAATACAATAAAAAAAAAACCTTCAAGTATATCGTAGAGTAAAAGAATCAATAAAAAGGAACAAAGATCTAAATGAAGTAAAGTCAGTGTTTGAGGGAGCAGTTGAGTTTAAGGTACCCATGGGATCATCTAAGGGGTTTCTGGTCTAGAAAACCTATTTTTAATACCGTCTTGGGCTTTCAGGATTAATAGAAGGAAATCCCTTGTTCAGATACTTATCTATCAGTCAAAATGGTGAGTGGCTACACTCTGGAGGACATTACACAGTCAACCAAATTATTTCAATGATAACCATGTAATACTTCATTTCCCCTTTGGGGTTGCTGTAGGGAAACTTTTGATCGGGGTCATTTGGATGTTTTGGGTTGTCATTATGATTTAAAAAGAGGAAACACAGGAGCTTGACAATAAATGGCTTCACCCAACCACTAACCATGAGTAGAGGAAAAGTTTTCGTGTTATCATTCATATTCTCTGGAAAAAATGGCCAAGAATGCAAAAATTCTGCCGGGGTATGTAAATTTTGAACAAAACTTTATTACTATAAAGTCTGTGAGCAGTCCAAAAGTGGTTAAAAAAAAACACAAATTAAATAATCAATAAGACTCAGATTTTTAAAAAAATCACAATTAGAAAATTTTTTATTTGGGAATAAAGGCGCAAAGATGAGATTGTATCTGCCCCTATTCAGATTGTCCACATTACCTTTACATATAGTAATGCCTTGAACCGGTGGTCTACTCTTTGCATTCTAGAGTGCTGAAATGTGGCTCTTGAATCTTCCAAAAGAAGTGCAAGAAAAATTCATCCAAAGCTCTGCCAAATTGTAGGCTTCAGTATAGAAGAGAAGAAAGAGAGAAAAGGGGGCGAGAAATGTTCCTCTGTGATGGGTAATGTGGGCGCTCTTACTCAAACGTCTAAATAAAATGTGACAACCCTATAACACAGAACTATGCTCAGAGGAGTTGTCACTTCTCCTCCTCCGATCATCTTACGTTATCCAAGGGAGGGTGACAAGATGAACTCATATTCTAAAAAGATGTCAAATTTATGCCCATTTCTCCCAATGAAACATGATGAGATTGATTTTTTAAACCCATTTTCCTCAGAATGTTTCCCACTTTGAGTAAATTGGAGAATTGGGCTGAAAAATGGCAAATGAGATTTAACACAGATAAGTGTAAGGTTATGCACATGGGAAGGAGAAACAGATGCTACAATTACTTACTAAATGGGAAACTGCTGGGGAAATCAGACATGGAAAAAGACTTAGGCATCTTAGTCAATGAGAAGCTAAATTGGAGTGCCCAGTGTCAGGCAGCTGCCACCAAAGCAAATAGGGTCATGGGATGCATTAGAAGAGGTCTGGGGACACGAGATGAAAACATAATTCTCCCTTTGTACAAATCACTCGTCAGACCACACTTGGAGTATTGTGTGCAATTTTGGACGCCGGTGCTCAAGAAAGACATTACTGAACTTGAAAGGGTTCAAAGGCGGGCTACTAAAATGATAAATGGAGTTGGTTCACTACAATACCCAGAAAGGTTATCAAAATTAGGTCTATTTACTCTAGAAAAGAGAAGACTTAGGGGAGACCTAATATATATGTACAAGTATATCAGAGGGCAATACAGAGATCTCTCCAATGAACTGTTTGTACCAAGGACTGTGACAAGAACAAGGGGGCATTCTCTTCGTTTGGAGGAAAGACAATTTCTGCACCAGCATAGAAGAGGGTTCTTCACGGTAAGAGCAGTGAGGCTCTGGAATTCTCTTCCTGAGGAAGTGGTGATGGCCAACTCACTGAATGAAGAAAGGAATGGATGCTTTTCTTGTGAGTAACAGTATAGAAGGTTACGAATAACATAATATTATAGGTAGATGGGTGACCCAGCTTAGGGGAAGGAATTTTTTTCCCTATGGAGAAAATTGGCTTCTACTCTGTGGGTTTTTTGCCTTCCCCAGGATCAACAATGCAGAACAGCTGCACTAAAAATAGGCTGAACTAGATGGACATAAGGTCTTCCTTCAGCCTTCAAAACTATGTTACTATGTTAACTATGTTACTTCATCATTTATAATGGGAATTCCGGAATTCTTTACTGGTGTAAATGCTTCATTTTCAGTGGAGTCTTCAAAACATTTTGGCATTTTTTTAGGGACCTTCAGCTCGGTTTTGAACCAATGGCGATTTGACGGGTGAACAATCTGTAGGAAAAATCGATCTTGGGCAAGTCTAGGTAGGTCCACCAGGGTCTTCTCCTCCATTATCTTGATAGTATGCTGGTCATCCTCTTTGCCTTGTACCTTCTATTCTTTCAAACATGATGTCCTTCTCCAGTGATTGTTCTCTTAGTAGGATGTGTCCAGAGTAGGCAAGTCGTAGCTTGGTTATCCTTGCTTCGAGTGACAAGTTTGGCTTGATTTGCTCCAAAATTAATTTGATTGTTCTTCTTGCCATCCACATTTCAAAGGCATCAATTCTTCTTCTGTATTATTTCTTTATTGTCCAGGTTTCATATCTGTATGTTACCATAGAAAAGACAAGACTATGTACGAGCCGTGTCTTCGTCACCAGTGAAACATTCCTCGATCTGAAGACCTTGTCCAGTGACTTCAATGTTGATCTCGTCATAGCTATTCTCCTATTGACTTCCATTGTCGTCGCTGCATCTTGAGTGATCATTGTTATATTATGGGAGGTCAATCAGAACCGTGTTCCGCCGTCCTGACTACATACGTTTAAACCCTAACTGCTAAATCAGTAAATTCTATTCCTAGAGTCTCCGTCTACATAGAGGCACATTATTTCCTCTTTCCCACCCAGTGCAGTCAGTTTATGATGATGGATTACTAAAGTCGGAGGTATGAGCAATATTAAGCATTATCTCGGGTCTCCTGAGTTTCCGCCTTAATAGGTCGCTACCTCCCTCCGCTCATCACTCGGGTACAGGGATGCTCACACTCTGTTTCCCATAAGTAATCACCTCAGTTAGAGAATTAACTTTGGGCTGGCAAATATAATACTATAATAGATGGAAGGGGCACTCCGGGGGCTTGTATAAATCATAATTGTGACATGGAGGCCATCATTAGGTCATGAGATGGCGGCTTTGTAATGATAGCACAGAATGTATCACTCCGTGAATTAGAAAAAGCGGCTTCAATGCATCGGAACAAGCCATTACTATAAGGAAAGGACGAACAGCCCTAATCACCTCTTGCTTACTAGTCAGCAATTCAATGTCACCCACTTTGAGGTCAAAGTCTATGCAAAATGTTTCTTTTATTGTAATATTACTAATATTATTATTATTATTTTTATAATTTTTGCATTATACCAGTCAGAGTGTTTTAAAGGGAACATATCAAGTTTCTCATCTACTGTATAATCAGTATGTTATAGAGCAGGAGGAGCTGAACAGATTCATATATGATTTGGCATAAAAAAAATTATCAGTATAACTTTATTTCAATTCCTGCTCATTCTAGTCTTAAGAGTCCAGTCGGCGGTCTTAAAAATGCAACAGCCAATCACTGTGTAGGACCACCCACTGGACTCCTAAAGCCCTGCCCGATTTCCTCAAATACTGTCTTACTAGTTCTGGTGGTGAATGAAATGTAATAAATGCGACCTATACACAACATTATTCTTTCTATCTTCCAATATTTTATCTATCCTAAAAGTGGATTTCCCAGCACCGAATTCTAGCAAGTGGTCAACTAGTGGATATGCTCTAAGCTCATATCCTGACATGTGTGGTGCAAGATGGCCAGCCTTGAAAAAGAAAACATGATTTTGTCAGTATTCGTAAGCCAAAACCAGGAGTGGGTGATAAATACAGAAGTGGTGACGGGTTTCTATTATACTTTTCCTCTGATTGGTCAACTCCTAGTTTTGGTTTTACAAATACTGATGTAAAATACTGAACGTGTGAACGTGGCCTTAAAGGGAATCTGTCACCTATTTTTTGGCATATAAGATGCGGCCACTGCCATCAGAGGCCTATCTACAGCATTCTGTATTCTGTAATGCTGTAGTTAAGCCCCGGATGTAACCTGAAAGATAAGAAACACGCGTTATATTATACTTACCCAGGGGCGGTCCGGTCCGATGGGTGTCGCGGTCAGGTCCGGCACCTCCCATCTTCTAGCAATGGCGTCCTCATCTTTGCTACCCGTTGCGGCTCCGGCGCAGGCGCACTACTCTGTCCTGTTGAGGGCAGAGCAGAGTACTGCAGTGTGCAGGCGCCAGAACGGGTCAGAGAGGCCCAGCACCTGCGCACTGCAGTACTCTGCTCTGCTCTCAATAGGACAGAGCAGTACGCCTGCGCCGGAGCCGCCACGGGAAGCAAAGAAGAGGGCGTCATCGCTAGAAGATGGGAGGCGCCGGACCGCGACACCCCTCTGACCTGGACAGGATCAGGACCGCCCCTGGGTGAGTATAATCTATCTCATTTTTCTTTTCATTCAGGTTACATCGGAGGCTTATCTACAGCATTACAGAATTCTGTAGATAAGACTCTAATGGCGGTGGCCACATCTTTTATGCCAAAAAATAACGAGACAGATTCCCTTTAAGGACCTGTGATAGTTGGAGATCCTAATGAAATTTTGCATTGGCGCTGATGAGCTTCAAAGTACAGCACTGGTCTGTAAAGAGCAGAGAATTATTCCGTCTATTTATTTCTCAAAAACTATTAGGGCCTGTTCACATTTTACGCTTTTTAACATGGGAAAAAGTAGCTGCAGTGCATTTTTGCTTTTTTTTTAATCTGCAGAATTCAATTATTTCAGCGTTTTTTAGCGTTTTCACCTACTCAAGTAAACGCAAGTAAAAAGGCAACAAAAATACAGCAAAAAAAATCATTTTACCTGCCAAGATACTAGTTCTTGGTGCACAAAAATCTGCTGCAAATACTCAATGTGTCCATATAGCCTTAGGTATTTCTGGTATTTTTGTAGATTTGCATCATGTCAGATGTGTGACACGCGGTGACACGAGGACTCCTCATATGTGCAATTACAGATTTATGTGTTATAACCCATAAAAACATCTGTACGTTTCCCAGCAGGGAAATGCACCCTCCGTACGGTATTTAATTGCTCAGACGACTTCCCTGACATGTGAGGCATTAGCTCCCGGCAGCTTCAGGGTTTGTCCTGCTCATAGAAATAAGACCAGCGTGAATGAAAGCCATTTAGCATGAGCCCACCCTTACTGAATCCTCACATTATATACGAACAATATTTTTTCTGTAAATGCCAGATCACAAGAAAAGGACGGTGATTTATGTACTTCTCCATTTTCAGATGGGGTAGCAATAGACGTTGAAGTTCTCTGAGGACAATGTTCTAGATAGATCAATTTTCTGATATACAAGAGCAGGTATCTGGGAAATGACTCACCCATCAGTCAGTACCAAGCACCATTCCCGGGGCTGTATATTCTGCAGAGCCGTAGTCAGACAATGAAAACTACAACAAATGGTGCTACTGGATGTGAGTGTGGAAAGAAAATGTATACAAGTATGGATAGACTTGAGCCCCTTAAACTAGATGCACCTTAGGCAGTTGCCTCTCTGCTCTGCCCATCCACCTAGCCCCACCCAAAGCCATCCTTGGAAAATGCAGCTGCAAGAGTTCCTATCATCATGTCTGTTCTAGATCTTAAATAACGACTCGCTATACGCATGAACACTCAGCTCGGCTGAGCATTCATGAATTTTCAATGGGGAGCCTACAGTTTTGGAGGAGGGCTGGAGGAGAATACAAGGATCAGGTGCTAAAATTCCATATGTTCTATCCTTTCTCCCATGATTTCATCTGGATGGCAAGAGTTGGGAGGTTTTTATGAACATTAGATGGAGTGTGGGTCCCACTGGAGAGGAGCCCCTGCCTTTTAACCATTTAAATATTGCTATCGATCTCTGACAGCAGCATTTAAACAGGACATGTGTAACAACTCTGCCGGCATCACTGCATGGCCTCCCATCCCCCATACACCAACTTACTCACTTCTCTAGGCCATGCTGTGACTTCTGTCTGCTGCCGGCTCCATGCTGTGTGCCTCTTGCTTCCTGCTTGCTCTCTGCATGCTTCCTGGCTGTGTGCATATGGGGCGGCGCTGACACTCTCTGGTTCTTATGGAATCACTGTGCATCTGCCTAATGTGCTCCCAGCCAATCACCAAGAGGCCTCTAGTATTTAGGGCAGCTCCACTCAGTTAGTGTCTTGCTACTGAGTTGCCAGGTCCTGTCCTGTGTTTTGCCTTTCTCTGGAGGCTTGATTCCTAGTTTTGCCTTGTACCTGTCTGCCCTCCAGGACGCAGAATATCCTGGTCTCTGTGTCCTTGTTCCTAGCATTGTCTAACCTGTCCGTCCGCCCTCTAGGAGGCAGAATATCCTGGTCCCTGTGCTACTGCTCCTGACCTTGTCTCATACTTGTCCTTGCCGCCCTCCAGGCTGAATATCCTGGTCTCTGTGTCTTTGTTCCTGTACCTTGTCTCGTACCGTTACCTTATCTGAACTCAGTCCTACCTCTGTCTCTCAGTCTCCTTGTCTGTGGCTCCTTTCCCTGCTGTGTCTTTCCTTGTGTCCTCTCCATCTGCCTGTGCTCCGCATTCTTGCGGCTCTGCTTGTGCTCTGCACTCTTGCGGCTTTGCCTGCTCCGCACTCTTGCGGCTTTGGCTATGCTCCACACTCTTGCGGCTCTGCTTGCTCCGTACTCTTGCAGCTCTACCTGTGCTCCGCACTCTTGTGGCTCTGCCTACTCCGTACTCTTGCGGCTCTGCCTGTGCTCTGCATTCTTGCCACTCTGCCTGTGCTCTGCACTCCTGCGGTTCTGCTTTGTTCTGCTTCTGCTGCTGCAGAACCTCTTGCTGCTAACTGCAGCTCCTCTCCGCAGCCTTGCGGTTCTTCTCCAGTGTGAACAGATCCAAACCTGTTCCTTCATATCCATCTATATTTCCATCCTTCCCTTACCAGTACCTGCACCTCCTGTGTGAACAGGTCTCTACCTATTCCATACACCACTCCTTCCTGTCCGTGTCACTGTGCCTTCCCAGTCAGCTATGCCCGCCTGCCAGTGCTCAGCCATGCCCGCCTGCCAGTGTCTCAGCCGTGACCACATGCCAGAGTACTTGCCATGCCTCCCATTGTCACCTGCCTGTCTGTCAGTCGCACCTGTCCTAGCATTCTGTTCCCCAGTGGGATCAGCAGCTACAGCCAGACACCTGCCTGGAGTGGCACCCGGCAGCTACCTGCTGCACAAGTCTGACCTCACCATCACAGGCTCCAGTGAAGACTGAGGTAGCTGCATTAGTTACGCCCCTTCCAGGGTAGTATGGTTTGTGGCACAGTGGGTCCACAACACCCTCGCTTGTGCCAATCTGCCAAGGCACGAACGTGACAACATGCAATGCTGCTTGTGTTTTTCAGCTCCCATTGGCTCGGCACCCTGTGACGCCTGCAAACGGCGCTGATGGGTTATAATCAGAGGCGCACCTAGGGCTTCAGCTCAGGGGGGTGGCAAAACATCTGAGTGAGACCCTAACGGGTAAGCCTGATTACCAATACAGTGTCGCAACCTAACTGTAGGTAGAGAGGAACCTCAGCAGATAATGCTGGTACTGAAAATAATTTACTATGCAAAGACCAACGCTGATATTACTGTCATATGGTAACCATATAGTGGTAGAACATATACAGTACAGTTATGTATATAGTAACTTACAGCTGACATTCTTTCTGGTGGAGTCGTTCTCTTTCCCCATCTTTTCCATCTGGCCCAGACCGACATGACGTCTTCTCCAGCCAGGACTCGATTAAAACAAAGTCACATTTTACTTCTCACATTTTCAGCCTCTATTCCCAACCTGCAAAAACTCTGAATCGCTGCTGCCGTATGGTGTCCCTATTACTGCACCTGCTGTTTAGCATAATTACAGTGCTCCTCTTACTGCCCCATATAATAATGCCACCACTGTGCCCACATATGATAATGCCCACCACTGTGCCCCTTAAAAAGTAAAATGCCTCCTTTGTGCCCTGTAGCTGGTAAAATTGCCACAGTATGATGAATCAAGAGCTCTCCTATACACAGTATGCCACAGCTCCCCTGCATACAGTATGATGATCCCACAGCTCCCCTATACATAGTATGGTGGGCCCACAGCTCTCCAATACACAGTATGATGATTCCACAGCTCCCCTATACACAGTATGAAGGGCCCACAGCTCTCCTATACACAGTATGCCACAGCTCCTCTGCACACAGTATGATGAATCCACAGCACCCCTATACATAGTATGGTGGGCCCACAGCTCTCCTATACACAGTATGATGAGCCAAGAGCTCTCCTATACACAATATTATTGGCCCACAGCTCCCCTACACAAAGTACGCAGGGCCCACAACTCCCATATACACAGTATGATAGAGCAATGGCTTCCCTTTACACAGTATGATGGGCCCACAGCTCTACTATACACATTATGATAGAGCAATGGCTTCCCTTTACACAATATGATGAGCCCACAGCTCCACTACACAGTACGATGCTCCCCTATGCATCGTATGATGTTCAATTGCTCCATCAAAACAAGGGTCCCGACCGTAACCCTCACACTATGTCATTGGCACCAAATTAGCTCCCATGCTGTATCATTGACCCACATTAGCTCCAATTCTGTAAACGGCCCCAACATTAGCTCCCCCACCGCACGCTTAAACTACTAAAGCTAGCCGAAAAATAATGAAACAAATAGATATAGTCTAGACTTTTATGTGTTCATTGGATACAGTCTAAATGTCTGATATACCCTTACAAATGGTGCACGCCCCATCACTACTCCAAATTTTTTACTTCTATTCATAATGGATCCTCTAGTCAGGTTAAGAAGAGCGATAGTGACAAATGGCATCTGGAAGAAAAACACTTATGAAGTTGACAAAATAGAAGAAATATGGAATAGGGGATAAGATCCAGAAAGTGTGTTTGGCTAACCCTTTCACTGCCTGATGGTTGATAGAGCCTTTACCCATCTGAATGTCAAGCTCTGCTGAAGCATGAATTCTCCCGAACTGCTACCAAAGGTAGAGGAGCGTAGATAAGACGTGGAATCATCAAATAGGATTCCTGCCCTATGTCAGCAAAGGAAGAATTCATTTAGCAAGCGCAACCTTCAGAGGTAGCTATATTGTAAAGCATTGTAATGGCTTAGTGTGAACTTGAAAATACATTGACTGGATATAATTTGATTGAAGAGATTATAAATGCGGATTGGCCGATTGTACAGTATAATTTATCTTCTTGAAGTGTGACTTGATACAATGTCTATTAAAGTGTCATCTGTTAAAGCCAAAGATCCGCAGACAAATGTTAACCTTATCGGAGTTAACAATTTAGATAATTTCATACAATTGTATTAAAAAATCAAGTTCAGAATGTTCCGAAGAATTTTGTGTCTGCTCACGTGACACACGGGAAATGTGCTGACTAGAGGGTTCCTTGAAGGTGGGATGTGTTTTATAAAGACTTATGGCTATAAAGTGACAGAAAATAGATTCCCTGTATCACAAGGGAGTTCAAGTTCGGTACACGTGTTGTTGATGCAACCAGAATAGCAAAAGTCACAATGCTGTTTGCTTGGAATGAAAATATACCACTTTTGTTTGATGTTCATCTTGACCCTATTCCCAGAGGTGAATACGCTGTATCCTTCTAGAGTTGGAATAAAGAGGTGGACTAATATTTTTATAACTCTTTCCATGCAAATCTATTAAAAAAAGGTCCGGCTCATTTTTTTGGTTTTACTGTAATTTTTTGTACTTTGTACAACAAGAGTGTGGTTCCCCCTTTCTAAGCTAAGTATTTAATCTGTATAGCTTCCCATGGATGGGTGTTTGAATCATGGCCCTGTCCTACTCTGCCCTTGTACACATTCAAGTCATTTGGCACATGGCAACGTTATATTGACAGTTTAGGATCGTCCCAATGTGTACACATTGATGTGATGGGATGATTTTTATGTTTTTTTCATCAAAATAGTATTAAGTAAGTACCCTATGTTATTTATATGCACTATTGCTATTTACTTATTTATTTGCTGTAGGGTATATGCTCATTTTGCTGTTTTTAAGTTTTTTTTCCTTGGGTTTTGTCTGTGAAATGGCTACAGTGTGAACTTGCTCTTACACTTTGCACGTATACCAGCTTATAATCTGGCTCATTTCTTTGGTTTTGCATTCAAGTCTACAGTAGCACCTCTAAGAGATTCACAACCAGTTCTCCATTCCTTCCCCCTATTTGGATATTTCGGACCACAATTGCCTTTTCAGAGACGAAAAGGACTAGAACTCTAGTGACACCTATAGGAAGTAGCAATCTTAAAAGTTAATCTCGACCGTTTAACGACCCTTGCCTCATGACTTAGGATAAAAGCCAAACCAGGATCTCAATTTGCAGACACAATGTTTCGGCTGCTGCCCCTCATCAGTGCAAAGTGTGAGATCTGGTTTGGCTGGGTGAGAGGCGTCTGACCGTGATCCAAGGGGTAACGTTTATCCTTGTAGAGAGTGACATGCCAAACCTGACAGGGCCAGCTACAGGTTTTTGTGGGCCCCAAGCAAAAGAGTCTCAGTGGGCTCCTTCAACACATACCATGATTCATGATGCCCAGATACGGCAGAGAAATATAGGTATAGTATAATGCCAAAGATTTCACATCTTACATTACATGAGTGATATCTATTGTAAATTCTACAATATCTCTGAAACTGGTGAATCCTCGCAGCGTACAGTGCGTGCCCGGGGGGATTCAAAAGTTTTCATTTTAGACCAGACAGTATAATCTTACATACAATATAATGGGCACCACATAGTCCTCCATACAGTATAATGGATCCCATATATTGTCCATAAAGAATAATGGGCCCCATATATTGTTCCATACAGAATAATGGGCCCCATAAAATGCTCCATAAAGAATAATGGACCCCATAAAATTTTCCATACAGTATTATGGGCCCCATATAATGCTCCATACAGGATAATGGACCCCATATAATGCTCCATACAGAATAATGGACCCCATATAATGCTCCATGCAGAATAATGGACCCCATATAATGCTCCACACAGAATAATGGACCCCATATAATGCTCCATGCAGAATAATGGACCCCATATAATGCTCCATACAGAATAATGGCCTCATACAACGCTCCATACAGAATAATGGGCCTCATATAATGCTCCATACAGAATAATGGGCCTCATAAAATGCTCCATACAGGAAAATGGACCCCATATAATGCTCTATACAGTATAATGGACCCTATATAATGCTCTATACAGAATAATGGACCCTATATAATGCTCTATACAGAATAATGGGCCTCATATAATTCTCCATACAGAATAATGGGACCCATATAATCCTCCATACAAAATAATGGGCCCCATATAATGATCCATAGAGAATAATTAACCCCATATAATGCTCTATACAGAATAATGGACCCTATGTAATGTTGCATACAGAATAATTGGCCCCATATAATGCTGGATATAGAACAATGAGCCTCATATAATGCTCCATACAGAATAATGTCCCCATATAATCCTCCATGCAAAATAAAGGGCCCCATAGAATGATCCATACAGAAAACTGACCCCATATAATGCTCTAAACAGAATAATGAACCCAATATAATGATCCATACAGTATAATGGACCTCATATGATGTTGTATACAGAATAATGGACCCCATTTAATGCTGCGTTCAGAATACTTGGCCTGATATAATGCTGTACATAGAAAAATGAGCCTCATATAATGTTCCATACAGAATAATGGGCCCATATAATGGTTCATACAAAATAATGGGCCCCATATAATGATTCATACTAAATAACTGACTCTATATAATGCTTTATGTAGAATAATGAACCCCATATAACGCTCCATATAGTATAATGGACACCATAAAATGCTCTATACATAGTAATGGACCCCATAGAATGCTGCATACAGAATAATGGACCCCACATATTGCTGGATACAGAATAATGGGCCTCATATAATGCTATTTACAGAATAATGGACCCTATGTGATGCTGCATACAGTATGATGGGCCTTATATAATTCTCTGTTTCATTTAAAAGTGACATGTTAGGAATGTTGAATGTGTGAACTGTGCAATCACTGAGTGAAAAGTCCCTGAAAGACTATAGTGAGCCTACATTGTCTACAGAGTATTGCAACTGGGACTTTGAATGGCTTGTCTTGCTGGATTTTCCCAAAAATTACAGCACAACCACTATCATGAAATCTAGATGGAAATTGTTCTATATCATCTCAGATGAGGGTCTTAAATGGGCAACTTCCCAATCTTGACAAATATTGGCATGCCAGTAAGATCGAGAACTGATTAAGGTCAGTTATGCACTAAAGAAACTCATATACACAGAAATATTTCAATGCATATGGACCACTGGCCATTTCTATACAACATCAATACCACGTGCTCCATCTTCTCAATACTTACTTGCACTGCAGCCAATCATAAAAACTTTTACGGACTCTGTATGGTCTGCACTACAGTAAACTGGGACCATCTCTATGACCCCTGAAAAACCCATAAAATTGGGGAGGAAGAGCTATGATGCTATATCATACCTGAGGGGCGTACGATTGATTAATCTGCCAAAACAATTTCATTACTGATCGCTAACATTCAGCGAGGAATTGTAACTTATTGACTGATTCAAGATTTTCCCTTTAGGGCAAACACCTTTCTTTCTTCATTATGAAGGATTTTATTTTTTTTTGTTTCCTATCAAGATCTCATCAAACACCTTGAAATAAAATTAAGAAAAAAATACTTTACATTAGAAAGGGTCACATCCCACCTGCCATAAGGACACATTTGGAAAATCCATACATTGGATGCAAATTAAACAATTCTGTAAATCCATCCACTGTATTCTTTTGGTTTCTTCATCTCATTCCATCTTCGCGAAGTTGACAAAGTCTACATTTGCCAGTGCAAAACGCTAGGAGGGACCTTTACTTCTGCATTCGCACCAAATATTTTGCTCAATTTTAATTAGTGTAAATGCCAAAGCCAAATTTAAGAAAGTTTAACCCCATTTATTTCATCATTTTTAGTACCTACACCAAAACTTGAAAATGACTTAGAAAAGTCATGTAGTTAACTTTTTTGGAAATACCATAAATTGCATTTCTACGTAAAAGTTGCATATTCTAGACAGGTCATGTCAAAGTTGTCTAAAAAAAAGTCAAGGAGGTAATATATTTGTGTTAAAATGCATTAAAAAGTCACTTGACACTTAACACATTGTTCTCCTGCTCTTTCCGAAAAATGTTGAGTGCATTGATTATCGGGAATAAAAAATTTCAATTTGCACCAAAAATATTTCATTAATTGACAACATTGGTCTTATCTAATGTTAGGGAAGCAGTGTCAGACTGGGGTGCCAAGGGACCACCAGTGACATTGACCTCATTCACAAATTTGCTTCTGCTCCTATATGCTAGTGTTCTGTCTCCGACACTTAATTCATAATCTTTAATTATCTATCTGATAATATTACTAGTGAATATCCAGAATGTTCAAGTTTCTTCCTTAGATTCTCTTGTTTTCATTGTTTCTGGCTCCATCTAGTGGCCAGAGTCATAACCGCAGTGTTATTCTATTTTACTTTCATTTTTGCTTCTATTTTCCCTCCATTCACAATGTATTCTGGGAAGGTTGCAAGGCACCCTGGTAAGTTTTGCAAAGGATCATGGTTAGTCCAGCCCCCATTTTCCCTCCAATTCTCCATTTTCTCTCAGCCTGCATTCTGGAAGCATCTCATTCCTCTTTTCCCCTTGTGACAGCATCACTGGTAAGCCAACATGCTTCCTGTGTCTAATTCCTGTCTCAGAAAAGTCTGCTCAGTTAGTTTCCCCTCCTCAGCTAGTAGTGCAGATGTTGATTCTTAATGTGTTATGTATGATATGTATCCCTGATGTACCCTGTATTGACTCAGTGTATGTATATGTTTTATTTGTAGTTTCACCGCATCAATATACCACCACGTTCAATAAAATACAGGTTCAACCTACAGTCTCCTTATTGGACCCCGGTATAGCGGTTTAGCTGCCTGTATAAGTTACATGAAGTCTGCTTTAATTAGTGAGGACAGCACAGCTAGTTTATTATTTGCCTGTACATAGGGAAATAAGTGAATTGTACCGTTACTGCACATATAGGTGGAGAAGGGGGCCCACCTAGAAATTGACCTGTCTTCCCGTGGGCCAGTACAAGCTTGTTGGGAAGTGTATGATCATACATAAAAAAAGTTTGCACCTAATGTATCATTAACGTGCATCATTTGACAAATAGAGATTTTGTTACATCATACATGTTGGACTTAATAAATTAGATTTTGTTATCTTTGGCGTTCGCTGGGGAAGAAAATGATGCCATTTATCAAATTGAACTTTTTTTTGCAACATATTCGATTAGAAAATTACAAGGTTCCCAAACCCCCCCCCCCAAAAAAAAAACCTCCTTTTTGTAGTTATTGGCCCACAATGATATCTGAGTTTAGTGATATTTTTGTGGATCATGGACCATGGAACAAAAGAGTCAGACCCCGGGGGATGAAAATATGTAGCTGGCCTGACCTTTCCCTTTGAACAAACAGTTTCATTTATAGCGCCTGGTGTCCGTACGAGAGCAATCAGCCCAATGCCAAGGTTCAACAGAAAGTATAACTGTCTCTCACCCTATCTATTTAGAAAGAGAAGGAGTGGAGTGAAGGCACCGCTGCGTTCCATGCTTTATCCTCTGACAGTATCCATCTTTCCAAATTGATTTTTGATATCCATAGTGACCTGGAAGAGAGAGACAGCGATAACTCTGAGAAAGTGGAAAACAATGTAATTCTCACAAATATGAATTACTTGCAGGCAGGTTAAATCTACTGTGCAATGAATTATGTGACCCTGGAGCTTCTATAATTCTTTTGTATTTTATAGACTTGTGAATGGACCCGGGAGCTCTGACAAGCACTTAACAGCCAAAATCAGTCCTTAAACAACTCTCTCGGACATTTGATTTAGCCGCCCCGAGCAGTCACTTTCACTCCTGAGTCCTGACATTTATTCATTTCAACTGTACTTTTTTTTTTTTGCTGATTTAAATTGTAATATTTTTCTTCTTCTTTTTTGGAACTTTATTTTTTTTCATGTTTCTTTTTTTTTTTTCATTTTTGTTTTTTTTTCATTTTTTTTCCTTTTTGTTTTCAGCGACAATAACTCATTTCTTTTTCCTTTTTTTTTTTTTTTTGAATTGTTACTATCAATTCTATCATTTTAAATCCCCCCCTCCAAAAAAAGTAAATGTTTTTCCATTTCATGCTTCTTTTGTAAACCTATTTTCTTCGAGATTCTTATTGAATCAGTTTGTGATTTTTATTTTATTTTTTTTTAGATTCCAACTGAGATAAATTGAAGTGACCACCGGGATTTCTTTAAAGTCGTCTGCTTTACTCTCCAGTAGGTCATTTACTTTTATGATAAGTTACATACTAGCAGTTTTGGGAATTCGTTTTTTTCTCTTTTCAGATATATTGTGAAGAGCAGACGACACATCAAAAATATATTTCCTAAAAGGAAGGTCCACGAGAAGAATGAAAAAGTATTGCGCTTTCATGTAAAATTCTGAAAGTTTTAAGATTCTGCCTAAAGTCAAAAGTAAACATCATTATTATGATGATGATGATTATTATCGTGCCATTTATTCCATGGCGCTTCACATCATTCACATCATTCATGACCTTTCAATTTTAAAATTTTACATGTCAAAAATATTAGGACATTTATGATGAAAGTGGGGGATTGTACATTAAAGAGGTTATCTACCAATTCAATTCTATTTTTTATATATTTCTATTTTATTTTTTTAGGAAAATCATTTTTGCATTTGGGTTTCAGTAAAAAAATGTCCATCATTTTGCTTTTACAGTCTCTTTGTTTCCCGTTAAACTCAACTTTGATGTGGTCTGTGGTCATACCAAACTCAGAAAAAGACAGATAAAAGAGTTACAAACTCTCCTCTCAGACTGTCAGAACAAGCTCACTGATGGATGTTCAGTTAACTCGTTCTGCAGTCGGCAATAGTGCAACACAGACGTAACAAAAGGCGCAAAGTTTTCAATGCAAGCCTATTGCAAAAAAAAATAATAATTTTTTGCCCAAAATACATACATAGGCAGATAACTTGTTTAAAGCACCACTCCAGCATTTAGTTTTCACACTGGAGTGGTGCTTTAAAAGTAAGTCCCCCGCTCCCAGTCATATATTGACACCCACTTCACTATTTTTTGACTCCAATCCCGCGACACCATCTTGTAAGCACAGCTTCTGACTGGCAAAAGTCAAAACCTGCAGTATGTCACAAGCTCTCAATGCAAATCTATGAGGCCAGAACCAAGCTTTCCTAGACTAATATTGATAAGTGACCCCCGCACTGCTCCATGAAACCCAGTGGCAGAACTTAAAGGCTTTGTATACCTTCACTCAGAATTTTTTTTAGCATTCATTTGCTTCCTAAATGTAAAGTTAAAGGATGGTCCGAAAAGTGTCTGTCTGTCTAATGTAATAATCTAATCCCTTTTCTAATACACTTTAATTTAAAAAGTCCCTACCGTTCCTTCTCTACACTAACTGCTTCTTTTTTTTTTTTTTTTTACTTCCGGTATGATGATGGAGGGTGTGAACTAGAAATGATCCAGTCAATATGCACAAGGTAGAGTTCAAGTAAAATTTCTTGAAATTCATAGGTCCACGCAAATTCGAACATATAAAAAAAAAAGAAACTTGCCTGGTATCAGAGAGTGGCGCTAACATCATTTTGTGTTGCCACATGGTCCTGCCCATAATGCTCTGCAGCTATGATATCTTACAGAATCTCATACCTTGTACAGTGGTGGTCAGTACCTGCATATCACAGATAAGCGGTTCTCAGCGGAGTACAGTTTGTACCACAGCATCGTTTTCCATCCCCACAGCCACTGGGTAAGTCTCCCTCTCCTCTAGACTGTAAGCTCTTATGGTCAGCATGGTTCTCTCTCTATCTCTCTCACTCTACCTCTCTCTCTCTCTCCTGTAGAGTGTATGCTCTTATGATCAGCGGGGTCTTCTCTCTCCTGTAGAGTATAAGCTCTTATGGTCAGCGGGGTCCTCTCTCTCCTGTAGAGTGTAAGCTCTTATGGTCAGTGGGGTCTTCTCTCTCCTGTAGAGTTTATTCTCTTATGGTCAGTGGGGTTCTCTCTCTACTGTAGAGTGTAAGCTCTTATGGTCAGCATGGTTCTCTCTCTATCTCTCTCACTCTATTGCTCTCTCTCTCTCCTGTAGAGTGTAAGCTCTTATGGTCAGTGGGGTCCTCTCTCTACTGTAGTGTGTAAGCTCTTATGGTCAGCATGGTTTTCTCTCTATCTCTCTCACTCTACCGCTCTCTCTCTCTCCTGTAGAGTGTAAGCTCTTATGGTCACCAGGGTCCCCTCTCTCTCCTGTAAAGTGTAAACCCTTATGGTCAGCTAGGTCCTCTCTCTCCTGTAGAGTGTAAGCTCTTATGGTCAGCAAGGTCCTCTCTCTCCTGTAGAGTGTAAGCACTTATGGTCAGTGGGGTCCTCTCTCTACTGTAGTGTGTATGCTCTTATGGTCAGCATGGTTCTCTCTCTATCTCTCTCACTCTATTGCTCTCTCTCTCCTGTAGAGTGTATGTTCTTATGGTAAGTGCAGTCCTCTCTCTCTCCTGTTGAGTGTAAACTCTTATGGTCAGTGGGGTCCTCTCACTTCTGTAGAGTGTAAGCGCTTGTGGTCAGCAGGATCCTCTCTCTCCTGTAGAGTGTAAGCTCTTATGGTGAGCGGGATCCGCTCTCTACTGTAGAGTGTAAGCTCTTATGGTCAGTGGGGTCCTCTCTCTCCTGTAGAGTGTAAGCTCTTATGGTTAGTGGGACCAGTCTCTCTCCCTGATTTTTGTACAGTGTATGCTTTTATGGTCAGCAGGTTTCTCTTTCTTCCTCTCCCCTCCCTCATATGTATTTTCAGAGCATTTACAAACTTTCCAGTATTGAGCTTTGTTGGAATATGTTTGGTGCAACAACTCCATTTCTGTCTATGTGTTCAGTTACTAGATTTGTATGCTGTTTATAAATTTAGAACAAAAAAGACTCCTAGGGGCTCATACAGGGAGAGCATGTGACTGTATTACCTGTTTTTCTTTTGTCTGTGTATGAGAGAAGCAGCCTGCTGCAGATGATGCACAGATAGAGACACACAAATGATTTATTCCTGATCTATTAAGCTTATCATATATTGTTCCTGAATAAAGAAGCTCTGTTGTGAAAAAGCATGGAGAGTATCCTGAATAATTCGCTGCCAACAGGTTATGGGCCCAGAGTGACACAGAACCCCAGAGTAACACTGCAACAGAAGCACAGAGCAATAGAGAAGATGTCCACCAGCAGCAATCCTGCAAGTTCTCAGTGCCAAGCCTCACTAACTAGAACTACCAGTCCTGGAAATTCAAGGTGAAGATGCTGCTCATAAGAGAAGGTGCATGGAAATATACTCAGGAACCAGTGCCTCATCCATTACCAGATGATTGACTAGAGAAGGATCAGAAAGTACAAAGCACGAGCTCCCTCAGTATAGATGATAATCAGATTGTGCATATACTGTATGCAAGTGTACAACTGCAAAGGAGATGTGGGATGAGTTACAGAAAGTGCATGAAAGATCAAATCTCAGCAATAAGCTTTATCTCACGAGAAAGCTGTATCAGTCTAAGCTAACAGATGTACAGAATATGTAGGACTATATTAGAACTACCCTAGAGATTGTGAAACATCTCAGGGGTATTGGAGAAGAAATTAAAGATTTTCATGTTGCTGCACTTCAATTAAGTTGTCTTCCAGAGAGTTATGACATACTCGTGACTGCACTAGATGCACGGCCAGATGATGAGCTGACACTAGAGTATGTTAAAGGTAAAGTTGTGGATGAATTCAAGAGAAAAACGCAGCATGTAAGCAGCAGTAATGAATCCTGAGCAGAAATCGCATTAAAGACACAGGATTTCCCTAAATATAAGAGAAACTCGTGAATGTTTTGTATGTAAAAAGCCCGGCCACCTTAATGCAGACTGTAGAATTTGGAAAGCAAGAATGAGAAAAAAGCAAAACAGTCATCAAAAGGTTAAAACAGCTGTAAAGGAAGATTCTGCATGTGTTGAAGCTGCATTTAATGCCAGTACAGGCCCATCTACAAAGCATATTTGGTGTATAGATTCTGGTGCAAGCAGTCATATGACAAATAACAAGGATTTCTTCACTGAGCTTAATGAAAGCAAGTCAGAAAAGGTCATCTTAGCTAATGGTCACTATATGACTTCAGAAAGAGTAGGAGATGTTACCACCACTGTTCAGTTTCCTCAGTACAAAGCAGAAAGATCCCAATAAAGGATGTTCTCTATATTCCCAGCCTTGAAAGCAATCTCCTGTCAGTAAAGAAGTTCACGCAAAAGGGGAATGTAGTTAATTTTAAAGATAACAGCTGCATCATCTTAAAAAAGGGTCGCACTCTTGTAGAAGGAAAAATCCAAGATGAACTTTATCAGCAAAAATGCAAAGAAAGAGTGTACAGTGCTAGACAAGATTTACACAAAAACTGTATCATGTATGGTACACAACTTGGGCACAGAGACCCAGAAGCAGTAAGGAAGCTAGCTCAACTTACAAATGGTATTGAAATCAACCACTGTAGTCAAATGATGAAGTGCACTAGCTGTCTTAAAGGGAAAATGTCCAGAAAATCATTTCCTAAAATAAGCACCACTAGATCTACACAGCCACTGGATGTGATACATACAGATGTATGCGGTCCAATGAGTGTTCAAACTCCTAGCAAGCAGAGATATTTTCTCACATTTATTGATGACGACTCTAGATATACAGTCGCCTACCTGCTTCACAGTAAGGATGAAGTTCCACAGAAACTTGAAAAATATCTTGCTGTAGTGTTTAACAAATTTGGAAGAATGCCAAAAGCCCTGCGTGCAGATAATGGAACCGAATATACAAGTGGTAAGATGCAAACCAATTTGAAAAAGGGGATGGAATCGTGTTCCAGACTACCATTCCATACAACCCAAAATGGCATTGCAGAGAGAAAGAACCGTACTCTCTGTGAAAGTGGAAGAAGTATGTTGTTTGATGCGAATCTACCTACAACATATTGGGGAGAAACCACCATGACAGCTTGCTATCTTCAAAACAGAGTGCCAGGTAAAGCCACAAATAAAACTCCATATGAGCTAAGGAACTGCGAGAAGCCTAACCTGAAGCACCTCAGGATATTTGGAAGCAAAACGTTTGTGTATGTTCCCAAAAAAAAAATCACATGCAAAGCAAGGAGTCTTGGTGGGCTATAGCGAAACTCAAAAGGCATACAGAATCCTGCACCCAGAGACCAACGCAGTAACAATCAGCAGAGATGTAGTGATTGGCGAAAACTCTGTATCGCTCAAATTCCATGAAGTTACACCAGTTATTCAACCTAAGAAGCAAGAACAAGAATCTCAATCACCAAACCCAGACACCGAAAAAGAAAACACTGAAGTGTGGATAAGCTCTGAAGCCAAGAAGGAGAACTCAGAAGAACCAAGTCAACTTCCAGAAAGTCCAAACAAAGGTATCCTAGCTAGACACCTTTCTTATACGGTCAGAACACTTCCTGAAACTGAACCAGAGCCACAGTCATGGCAAGAGTTTCCAAAACTGACTGTGAACGAGAAGCAGAAGTGGATAAATGCTGCTAATGAAGAAATGGAGTACCTTCACCAACTCCAGACATGGGAGCTTACTGAGCTACCACAATGAAATAGAAATTGCAAAGCTAGGTGAAATTCTCAACCAGCACTTTGAGACTAAGGACCTTGGAAATGTGACATATTATTTGGGAATCCAAATCCAGAGAGAGGAAGATGGGAGTTTTCTTCTCAACCAAAGTTCCAGAATTTCCACAATACTAAACCAGTTTGAAATGTCAGAAGTCAAAGGTGTGTCAACACCAATGGATCAGTTCTATTTAAAGTTGGAAGGAGAAGAAGATCTGCTACCCAGCAATGAGAGTTACAGACAAGCAGTGGGGGCGCTTCTGTACATAGCAACCACAACTCGTCCGGATATCACTGTCACAGTTGGAATTCTCTGCTGACTTGTAAGCAAGCCACGCCAAAGAGACTGAAATGCAATTAAGAGAATTCTTCAATATATTAAAGAAATTCAAAGGCTAAATCTTAAGATATCTGCATCAGGAGATCTCACTGTCAGAGGTTATGTGGATGCAGATTGGGCTGGAGATTCAAGTGAGTGGAAATCAACAAGTGGTTATTTGTTCAGGTTAGGAGAAAATTAAATTTCGAGGTCCAGCAGAAAATAAGTGTCAGTCGCATTATCTTCTACAGAAGCAGAATATATGCCTGCTGCTTATGCAAGTCAAGAAGTAATTTGGTTGAAACAACTTTTGGAAGATTTCGGCAAGCCTAATTAGCTCAACCAACAGTTATCTATGAGGACAACCAAGGATGCATTAAACTTGCCAGCAGTGAGAAGATTAGTGCAAGGACTAAGCACATTGATGTGAAACATCACCACTTACGTGACTTAGTGGAACATGGTGTACTTGAGTTTGTTTATTGCGAGTCTGACAAGATAATGGCTGATGGCATGACAAAGCCATTATCAAGAGCCAAGTTTGTGGACTTCAGAACCACAATGGGACTAACAGGATAAGTAGTTGTTGAGTGGGGGTTTTGGAATATGTTTGGTGCTACAACTCCATTCCTGTCTATGAGTGGTTAGTTGCTAGATTTGTATACTGTTTATAAAGTTAGAACAAAAAAAAACTCCCAGAGGCTCACACAGGGAGAGCATGTGACTGTAATTCCTGTTTTCCTGTGTCTGTGTATGAGAGAAGCAGCCTGCTGTAGATGCTGCATAGATAGAGTCACACAAATGATTTATTCTTGATCTCTTAAGATTATCATATATTGTTCCTGATTGTTCCTGAATGAAAAAGCTCTGTTGTCACACGCTTGGAGAGTATCCTGAATAATCTGCTGCCAACAAGTTTCCCCCGCAAATCAAATTTTGGGGGGAAATTTTGTGAAGCCGTCAAATTCATTTTTTAAAATATCTGCTGATCTCTTGTGTGAGCCCTTGACATGACTTTGATGGGTGTAAGCCCTTGACCGCCTGTTTGCCGACTGCAGTCAACATGGTGAAGTTTGCAATATTTGCAATATTCTCTCGATTTCTCTTAAACTTTTACATCTTCGCTGTCGGGTCATGTTTACAATTAGGAAATAGAAACTGATATGGTATTTATATTGTTTGCGGAGAAGAAGCTGCGGTAGATTGCAAGTGTATTAAGACGCATCTCATAAATATGTTCTAACAACTTACCCAGTGTAATTGGCTCCCGTAAAGAGATTTAATCTCATTTAAAGTGAAGAATGTCCCTTCTTTGCGTCCTCGGTAAGGAGCAATACGATTTTATTTCCTAATGGAACGCTGCTCTATTTGAAACTGATGAACCTGGGGGAGAAGAGATATTTTTGGTGGTAGATTAGATTGGCTATAGATGGTGTGCCAGGATCCTCATGCACATAAAGGTTTTTTTTGCTGCCTGTAAACCACTTACAATTCTGTAATAACCTGTGTTGAAGACATAATGTATATCAAGTGATGCCAGAATCAAATATGTCGGATGCCTAGAGAAGCCCATGGACCCTTCTGTATCTGTACAAAAAATATTTACAAATATTTACAAGCCTAATATGCACTTCAAAACTTTAAAGGGAAGGTTCACCTTTATACCTCTACGATTTTGTGCTATTTTATTTCTTAGTATGATATGGGTAGTCTTCTGTGACTAGTATTTACAATGCAGGGCTTCAAAACTCCAATAAATATAATTTTTAACATTGAGAGATAGAGTATCAAAAATAAAATCCAGAAAATCACATTGTATAAATTATGTAACTTTATTTGCATTTTGCAGTGGGAAATAAGCATTTGATCCCTCTGGCAAACAAGACTTAATACTTGGTGGCAAAACCCTTGTTGGCAAGCACAGCAGTCAGACGTTGTTTGTAGCTGATGATGAGGTTTGCTCACATGCCAGGAGGAATTTTGGTCCACTCCTCTTTGCAGATCATCTCTAAATCATTAAGATTTTAAGGCTCTTGCTTGGCAACTCGGAGCTTCAACTCCCTCCATAAATTCTCTGTGGGATTAAGGGCCCCGTTACACACAGCGATCTCGCTGGCGAGATCGCTGATTTTGTGACACATCAGCGATTTCTCCAGCGAGATCGCTGTGTGTGACATCCAGCAGCAATCGGCCCTCCTGCCGGGTATCGCTGATCGTGCTGGATCGTCCTGGGCCGTTTCTTCATCGCTGGTCTCCCGCTGGCCCGCGCGCATCGCTGCGTGATGAGCGACGCTGCACGCTGGTTTCCAAGGTAAACATCAGGTTTCTAAGAGTTGGGGGGCTCTTAGAAACCCAATGTTTACCCTAGATACCAGCATGCACTGCAGGGCGGGAGGTGGAGGCAGAGCGCGCACAGACCGGAGTAGCTCTGCTATCTGCAACTCCGGTCTGTCAGAATGGAGTAGCAGACAACAGAGCTACTGATAGCAGACCTACTCCAGTCTGTGCGCCACTCTGCCTCCACCTCCCGCCCTGCAGTGCACGCTGGTATCTAGGGTAAACATTGGGTTTCTAAGAGCCCTGCGGCTCTTAGAAACCCGATGTTTACCTTGTAAACCAGCTTGCTCGCTGGTCCTGATTGTTGGAGGGGCTGTCTATGTGACAGCTTACCAGCGATCAGCCTAACATGTTCCAGCGATCCCATCCATGTCGGATCATTGATGGTATCGCTGGGACATCGTTATGTGTAAAGCCCCCTTAAGGTCTGGAGACTGGCTAGGCCACACCATGACCTTAAGGTGCTTTTATTTGAGCCACTCCTTTGTTGCCTTGGCTGTATGGTTTGGGTCACTGTCTTGCTGGAAGACCCAGCCACGACCCATTTTTAATGTCCTGTCGGAGGGAAGTAGGTTGTCACTCACGATTTTACAGTACACAGCTCCATACATTCTCCCACTGATGCAGTGAAGTAGCCCTGTGCCCTTAGCAGAGAAACATCCCCAAAACATAACGTTTTACCTCCATGCTTGACAGTGGGGATGGTGCCCTTTGAGTCATAGGAAGCATTTCTCTTCCTCCAAACACTGCGAGTTGAGTTAATGCCAAAAAGCTCAATTTTTGTCTCATCTGACCACAGCACCTTCTCCCAATCACTCACAGAATCATCCAAGTGCTCATTGGGAAACTTCAGACGGGCCTGCACATGTGCCTTCTTGAGTAGGAGGACCTTGCGGGCACTGCAGGATTTTCCTTTTCCATTAGTTTTTTATTAACATTTTCATAAAATAAAAATATATAAGCATTATGAGTATTGCAGGTAGGTATAATTGGGAGGGAGTTTTCAGGGGAAGGGGCAGAAGATGGTACATACTTATGATGTAATTACAAATATGTCGTTAATAAGTAAATGATACCGATATTCATATGAGGTGGTATCTATGATATGATATTGTTCAAGAAAAGGAAACAACAATTTTTTAAAACAACAAGAGAAACAATAACCGCAACAACATGAATTCCAATTGAGAAGGTACATACTCAAGAAGAAAAGTTAAGGGTAGATTTTGTTCCAGCCAGCCCATTTCTTGAAGAATTTAGCAAGACAGTCTTTGAGTATAGCAAATTTATATTCGTATGACCTGTGAAGGGAGATTCTCTTGATTAAATCAGTGAGTTTGTGAGGAACCGGATTTTTCTAGTGGAAAGCAATTGCACTTTTTACCACTAGTAAAATATGAATACCGTACATACTCGTGCATAAGCTGAGATTTTCAGCCCATTTTTTGGGGCTGAAAGTCCCCCCTCTCGGCTTATACAAGAGTCATATGCCTGGGGTCGGTGGGGGAGGGGGAGCAGGGTGTCACAGATCATACTTACCGGTGCGGTTTCTGCAGCCCCCCCTCTGCAGAGAGCGCGCCAGAAGGGGGTAAGTAGGGCAATATTCACCTGTCCACTGGTCCATCGCTGCTCACCGCTCTCTGCTGCATCCTCTGTCTGTGAAGTTTAGCCAGCAGAGGGCGCAGTGACATGGTTAGTGCATGTCGTGCCCTCTGCTGCCTGAACGTCACTGACAGACGATGTGGCAGACAGTGGTGAGCAGCGATGGATCGAGCGACAGGTGAATATCTCGGGTGCCGGGTCCTGAGCAGGAGAGGTGCTTTTTTTGCAGCAGCAGCATGTGGGGGAATAATATATGGAGCATCTTATGGGGGCAGCATATGGGGGCATATTCTATGGAGCATCATATGCGGCATAATCTATGGAGCATCTTATTGGGGCATAATCTATGGAGCATCTTATGAGGCATAATCTATGGAGCATCTTATGGGGGCATAATCTATGGAGCATCTTATGGGGCATAATCTATGGAGCATCTTATGGGGGCATAATCTATGGAGCATCTTATTGGGGCTTAATCTATGGAGCATCTTATGGGGGCAAAATCTATGGAGCAATTTATTGGGGCATAATCTATGGAGCATCTTATGGGGGCATAATCTATGGAGCATTTTATGGGGCATAATCTGTGGAGCATCTTATGGGGCATAATCTATGGAGCATTTTATGGGGCATAATCTATGGAGCATCCTATAATCTGTAAAGCATCCAAGACTTTACACATGCCGCGCCAATTCTTTGGAATGCACTTCCCAGGTCAATACGATTAGTCCCCAATCCCCACAATTTTAAGCGTGTCCTGAAAACGCATTTATTCAGACTGGCCTATCGCCTCAACACATTAACCTAACCTATCCCTGTGTGGCAGAGCCAAAAGTTTTACCATAACCAGGTTCCCAGCATCATGTTCCCACATGCTTTATGCATCCATTAGCCCTCTGTGTCTGTACTGTTACACACTTAACATTATGGCTGGTCCATACAATCAGAGCAACTGTTACCACCCACCTTTCGTGTCTACCTCTTTCCTCATAGACTGTAAGCTTGCGAGCAGGGCCCTCACTCCTCTTGTTATTTGTTATAATCTACTGTATGTGATTATTGTTATGCTGTAATGTCTGTTGTCTGTACAAATCCCCTCTGAAATGTAAAGTGCTGCGGAATATGTCGGCGCTATAAAAATAAAATTTATTATTATTATTATTATCCTATGGGGCATAATCTATGGAGCTTTTTATGGGGGAATAATCTATGGAGCTTCTTATGGGGCATAATCTATGGAGCATCTTATGGGGCCATAATCTATGGAGCATCTTATGGGGCATAATCTATGGAGCATCTTATGGGGCATAATCTATGGAGCATCTTATGGGGCATAATCTATGGAGCATTTTATGGGGGAATAATCTATGGCGCATCTTATTGGGGCATAATCTATGGCGCATCTTATGGGGCCATAATCTATGGAGCATCTTATGGGGCATAATCTATGGAGCATCTTATGGGGCATAATCTATGGAGCATCTTATGGGGGAATAATCTATGGAGCTTCTTATGGGGCATAATCTATGGAGCATCTTATGGGGCCATAACCTTTATGGAGCATTGTATGTGGCATATTATTCTATGGAAAATCTTATGGGGGGCATTATTAACCTTTGTGCAGCATTATATGGGGTGTATTTTGTATGGAGCATCTTATGGTGACCATCATAAACTGTATGGAGCATTATATGGGGCTCCTGATTCAATATGGATATTCAAAAACATTTAACCTACTGATGTCTCAATTAATTTTACTTTTATTGGTATCTATTTTTATTTTTGAAATTTACCAGAAGCAGCTGCATTTTCCACCCTAGGCTTAAACGCGAGTCAATATGTTTTCCCAGTTTTTTGTGTAAAATTAGGGGGATCGGCTTATCCTCAGGTCGGCTTATGCTCGAGAATATACGGTAATTATGGATCTGATATCTGGGCTGAAGTCGAAAGAGCAATGCCATCTGTGGAGAGAGATTAATATCTTTGCCAATTATTTTGTTAATCAGAATGGAGGTTTGAGACTAAAGGGGTTGTATTTTGGGGCACCTCCAGAAAAAGTGGTGGAGGTCTCTGTGGTGTCTGCAATTCCTCCATCACAACGAAGAATGGTCTGGGTTAATGTGTGCTAGTCTGGCAGGTGTGTAGTGCCATCTTGATATGAGCTTGAAGTGTGTTTCTTGTAGCGTCATTGATAAGTTTGAAGCATTTGTGAATGATAAAGTGTCTTCCCATTTTTCAAGATGGAAGGACGCTTTTAGGTCGTTCTCCCATTTAGTCATGTATGAATTTTTAATCATCTCGCTTTCTTGGTTGAACCAATCGTATATGTAAATGAGACTCCAAAAAATTCTGTCATTGATATTGCATAGGAGATTTAGTGTTGCTTCTGAGAAGTTAGGTTTTTTTCCTGGAGAAAAACTTGAATTTGATCTTTAAAGACAATATACTGGAGAAACATCGAAGACGGGAGGTGCCACTGCAAGATTTTAACCCTGCTGCTACAGTCATGGCCAAAAGTATTGACACCCCTGCAATTCTGTCAGATAATATTTAGTTTCTTCCTGAAAATGATTGCAAACACAAATTCTTTGGTATTATTATCTTCATTTAATTTGTCTTAAATGAAAAAACACAAAAGAGAATGAAGCAAAAAGCAAAACATTAATCATTTTACACAAAACTCCAAAAATGGGCCAGACAAAAGTATTGGCACCCTTAGCCTAATACTTGGTTGCACAACCTTTAGCCAAAATAACTGCGACCAACCGCTTCCGGTAACCATCAATGAGTTTCTTACAATGCTCTGCTGGAATTTTAGACCATTCTTCTTTGGCAAACTACTCCAGGTCCCTGATATTTGAAGGGTGCCTTCTCCAAACTGCCATTTTTAGATCTCTCCACAGGTGTTCTATGGGATTCAGGTCTGGACTCATTGCTGGCCACCTTAGAAGTCTCCAGTGCTTTCTCTCAAACCATTTTCTAGTGCTTTTTGAAGTGTGTTTTGGGTTATTGTCCTGCTGGAAGACCCATGACCTCTGAGGGAGACCCAGCTTTCTCACACTGGGCCCTACATTATGCTGCAAAATTTGTTGGTAGTCTTCTGACTTCATAATGCCATGCACACGGTCAAGCAGTCCAGTGCCAGAGGCAGCAAAGCAACCCCAAAACATCAGGGAACCTCCGCCATGTTTGACAGTAGGGACCGTGTACTTTTCTTTGAATGCCTCTTTTTTCTCCTGTAAACTCTATGTTGATGCTTTTGCCCTAAAAGCTCTACTTTTGTCTCATCTGACCAGAGAACATTCTTCCAAAATGTTTTAGGCTTTTTCAGGTAAGTTTTGGCAAACTCCAGCCTGGCTTTTTTATGTCTCGGGGTAAGAAGTGGAGTCTTCCTGGGTCTCCTACCATACAGTCCCTTTTCATTCAGATGCCGACGGATAGTACGGGTTGACACCGTTGTACCCTCGGACTGCAGGGCAGCTTGAACTTGTTTGGATGTTAGTCGAGGTTCTTTATCCAACATCCGCACAATCTTGCGTTGAAATCTCTTGTCAATTTTTCTTTTTCGTCCACATCTAGGGAGGTTAGCCACAGTGCCATGGGCTTTAAACTTCTTGATGACACTGCGCACGGTAGACACAGGAACATTCAGGCCTTTGGATATGGACTTGTAGCCTTGAGATTGCTCATGCTTCCTCACAATTTGGTTTCTCAAGTCCTCAGACAGTTCTTTGGTCTTCTTTCTTTTCTCCATGCTCAATGTGGTACACACAAGGACACAGGACAGAGGTTGAGTCAACTTTAATCCATGTCAACTGGCTGCAAGTGTGATTTAGTTATTGCCAACACCTGTTAGGTGCCACAGGTAAGTTATAGGTGCTGTTAATTACACAAATTAGAGAAGCATCACATGATTTTTCGAACAGTGCCAATACTTTTGTCCCCTCTCTTTTTTATGTTTGGTGTGGAATTATATGCAATTTGGCTTTAGGACAATTCTTTTTGTGTTTTTTCATTTAAGACAAATTAACTGAAGATAATAATACCAAAGAATTTGTGTTTGCAATCATTTTCAGGAAGAAACTGAGTATTATCTGACAGAATTGCAGGGGTGTCAATACTTTTGGCCATGACTGTATGTTCGGGTAATAGTGACCCGTAAGAGAAATTGTGTGGCCCTGTAGATATTTTTCTATAAGTTTCTAAAACTTGAGGTTGGGTCTATTTATTGCATCTACTATTGTATATTTCCTAAATTATTTCAATGGGGTCGTACACGCGCTCTGCCAGGAGTATGCATTGAGATCTGCGCACCATAAAAATGGTTTTATATTATTTTTGGTGCGCAGTCTATACTAAAATGTAGAGCGCATTCGCTATACGTGTATATTCTGCGCAGAATGGACTGCGCAGATCGCGCTGTGTAAGAGGGCCTTATTTTGTAAAGCTGAGCTCTAAAGGCCTCCAAATGATTTTTTTTGCTAATTAAAGGGGGTTTTACACATAGCAATATCGCTAGCAATATCGCTAAAGCGTCAACGATTTTGTGACGCAGCAGCAATAGTGCTAATGATATCGCTATTTGTGATACTTACCTCCGACCGGCTCCCCCACTGTCTGTCGCTGATCGCGCAAGATCGCGCAGCTCCATTTCTCGTCGGGCGCTTCCTGCTGGGCTTCCTGCTGGTGCCGACGAGTGACACGTAGACGTGGACAGGAGGACGTCAGGATCGCTGCATCTGAAAGGTAAGTAACGGCCGCTGTATCGCTGCTGCATCGCTGTGAGATCTGCCTGTGTGGCCGCTCATTAGCGACCATTTAGTGATGCACCAGCGATCCTGACCGGGTCGTATTGTTGTCGGGATCACTGGTGCATCGCTAAATGTAAAGGGGCCTTAAGACTGTCTTCCTGGCTTATCTCCTTGTTTTCAGAAGGGTTCTTATCTTCTCTGATCTTATCAGTACATATATGCTAGCACACTTACCTTTCAGTTTCTTTGGACAGCAGCTCTGTACACATCTCTGTTCCAGGCTGTATCTTGGCTTTTTACAGGTATCTAGCTTGTTATGCTTTTCTTATTCAATTCTGTTGGTAGATTGTATATTGTAAAGGAATACTTTTATTTTATTTTTTTACATGTTCTTAGTGTTATTACTGTGTGATTCTGTAAGCCATAGGTCACTGCATACTGTCTGCAAAGCTGACAAACTTTTTTCAACGAAGAGCTGTTTTTTTTTTCCTTGGCTCCTTCTTTGTTGAAGCAGGGGGTTACTTACATTTGAAAGATTCAATGTTTTTACAAGTGGTGTAGTATTCTCACTGCTCTGACTGAATGATTAGCATGTTAGAAGGCTGGACATTGAGCACTGGTATGTTTTGATGTAGTATAGAAGCTCTTATTGTTTTTGAAGCTGGTTGTTTTTTTCTCAGATTTTACTATTATTGGAAAATCACTGGTTAGGCCGTATATTGAGGAAAGAAAGGTCACACCCAGAATGGAAGGAGCAGCAGGCCTTGTACAGAGCATCCAGCAACATGCTCAGGAAAGTGAAACCATGACCTCCACAAGCACTTCTACCCCTATGGCCTCTAACAGCGGTGCTTCAAGAATAAAAAGAAAAAGGTGCAGCTATTGCCCTTATTCTTGTGATAATAAAACAAGTATTACATGTTCTGGATGCAAAAAATTCTTATGCAAAGCCCATGTTTATTGTTCTTCATGCAAGAATACATAAAGTAATATTACCATGTAAATATGTTCAAATTGAAGTGTTTATTATCTTTCATTTTTTTTCACGAAATGTTTGATTTGCTTGTTTTGTTTTTTTACCACATATGTTTAGTTTGCTATTTTTCAGTTTGCTTATTACTAAGTTTTTTCTGAATAAAAAAAAAAAATAAAGTTTTCAATTTCATTTTTCTTTTTTTTTTATTTCCAAACATGTTCCCATACAGTCTAGTAAGCAAAATAAAAATAATTGAGTTAGAGTATCTAAAATCAAGATTTAATAAACCGGTTCATAGTGACCCGGGAGCAATACAAGTGCATAGTACATGGGAACAGAACAGCAGGGTTAAACCTCTACGGAGTAATGTGTTACCAATGGTTTTCTTGGTGACTGTGGTCCCAGCTGCCTTGAGATCGTTAACAAGTTCCCCAAGTGTAGTTTTAGGCTGATCTCTCACCTTCCTCATGATCAAGGATACCGCACGAGGTGAGATTTTGCATGGTGTTTCAGATCGATATCAATTGACAGTCATTTTGTATTTCTTCCATTTTCTTACTATTGCACCAACAGTTGTCTCCTTCTCACCCAGCGCCTTACTTATGGTTTTGTAGCCCATTCCAGCTTTGTGCAGGTGTATGATCTTGTCCCTGACATCCTTAGAAAGCTCTTTGGTCTTGCCCATGTTGTAGAGGTTAGAGTCTGACTGATTAATTGAGTCTGTGGACAGGAGTCTTTTATAAAGGTGACTATGTAAGACAGCTGTCTTTAATGCAGGTAACGAGTTGATAAGGAGCGTCTAACTGGTCTGTAGGAGTCAGAACTCTTAATGGTTGGTAGGGGATCACATACTTATTTCTCACTACAAAATGCATATAAATGTATATAATTTATACAATGTTATTTTCTGAATGTTAGGCTAGTTTCACACTTGCTTTTTTTTGCAGCGCGTTTTTCCCGCAAAAAAACGCATTGAAAAAACGCATACATAAGCATACAACTGCTGCGTTTTTTTCAAGCATTTTTATGAGCATGCATGAAAAAAACGCAGCGTTTTTATGCGTTTGTATGCGTTTTTAGCGCGTTTTTACCGCGTTTGCGTTTTTTTCCAACATTTTTAGGTGGCCCCTCACACTACCCAAACCATGACTTTACTAACCCTAACCCTGACCCTAACCCTAACCCTAACCCTGACCCTAACCCTAACCCTAACCCTGACCCTAACCCTTAACCAAATCATACTTAACCCTAACCCAAACCCTAAACCCTAACTAACCCTAACCCTAACCCTAACCCTGACCCTAACCCTAACCCTAACCCTAACCCTGACCCTAACCCTAACCCTAACCCTGACCCTAACCCTTAACAAAACCATACTTAACCCTAACCCTGACCCTAACCCTAACCCTAACCCTGACCCTGACCCTAACCCTTAACCAAACCATACTTAACCCTAATCCTGACCCTAACCCTGACCCTAACCCTAACCCTAACCCTAACCCTGACCCTAACCCTTAACAAAACCATACTAACCCTAATCCTGACCCTAACCCTGACCCTAATCCTTAACAAAACCATACTTAACCCTAATCCTGACCCTAACCCTGACCCTAACCCTAACCCTAACCCTGACCCTAACCCTAACCCTAACCCTAACCCTGACCCTAACCCTTAACAAAACCATACTTAACCCTAATCCTGACCCTAACCATGACCCTAATCCTTAACAAAACCATACTTAACCCTAATCCTGACCCTAACCCTGACCCTAACCCTAACCCTAACCCTGACCCTAACCCTAACCCTAACCCTAACCCTGACCCTAACCCTTAACAAAACCATACTTAACCCTAATCCTGACCCTAACCATGACCCTAATCCTTAACAAAACCATACTTAACCCTAATCCTGACCCTAACCATGACCCTAATCCTTAACAAAACCATACTTAACCCTAATCCTGACCCTAACCCTGACCCTAACCCTAACCCTAACCCTAACCCTGACCCTAACCCTAACCCTAACCCTGACCCTAACCCTTAACAAAACCATACTTAACCCTAATCCTGACCCTAACCATGACCCTAATGCTTAACAAAACCATACTTAACCCTAACCCTGACCCAAACCCCAACCCTAACCCTGACCCTGACCATAACCCTAACCCTAAACCCCCTTAACTAACCCTAACTTTAACCCAAACCCCTAAATTCCATGGTTTAAAAAAAAAAACGCATATGCAAAAAAACGCATACATGAGCATGCCAGTGCGCACATATGCGCATCCATAGGCTATAATGGCCATTTTTAGCGCAAAACGTGCGCATATGTGCGCATGCGCTTTTTTGCAGGGCCAAAAAATGCAACATGCTGCGTCTGGAAAATCCCAACGCACACCCCAAAAAAACGCAGCGCATGAAAATCGCATACATGCGCTTACCAGCGCGCAGGTATGCGCACCCATGTTAAATATAGGGGAAAAAACGCATGCGCAGGTGTGCGTTTTTTTCCAGCTCTAAAAAACGCAAATGTGAAACCAGCCTCATCTTTGCTATTCTATCTCTCAATGTTAAAATTAACCTACCCTTAAAGTCATAGACTGTTCGTGTCTTTGTCAGTGGGCAAACTTACAAAATCAGCAAGGCATCAAATACATATTTCCCCCACTGTACATGAAGTTAAAAGATTAAATTTTCTCTACCTTCAGCTGCCACTAGGGGGCGTGTAGGTGTTTCCTGCATACTATAATATTATTGAATTCAATACATGCAGTGTATGCAGTGAGCTCCCTCTAGTGGTGGCTGCCGGCAGAGAGAATTTTATTGTTTTAGCCAATGCAGTAAATATTCTTGTGGTTTCATATGACAGCCTTGAACAACAGTGCACCGGCGTCTAAATTGCATCAATTCTAACAGGCTTGCAACGCAAGAAATTTGGCACATATTTGTCTGTGCACAAAAATAAATGAAATTTATGTCAGAAATGAGCAGGTGTATATTTGCTCTAAAATGTACATCAATTTCTGGCATAAAATATAGTAAATTTGATGCCCAGTCCCCTCCTTTAGATAAACTGCATCCACTCTTTTCTCTTTACATATGGTAACAAAAAATAGTAATAGAAGTGTAAATCAGTAAAAAAAAAATCGTGTGCGTCATCACTTGTAACTTTTCTATGGCACATTTGTGCAGCAAAATTAATGAAAAATGTTGATAAATTCCTCATTTATGAAAACTATTTAAAAGTACGATATTAGAAGTTGACTTTTTTCCTTCTTTTTTGCCTACCAAAGGGAAACATTTAGACCATACTCTTGCTCCATGTTACTCCCCATCTGCAAAGTGTTTTGTGGGTTACTGTGATTTCATGCAGGCCTTTCTTTCTTATACGGACACAGACTGGGGGCAGCAAAGTTGGCTAGACAGTCTAGTGATGTCACTAAGGGGGAGCCACCATTATGTACAAGTCAGGTGTCACGATTCCACTCCAGAGGCACATGTTAAGGAGCTGAAACTCCTAAACCCTTCATCCAATTTTAATGTGGATACCCTCAAATGAAAGCTGAAAGTCTGAACTTCAACTGCATCTGAATTGTTTTGTTTAAAATTCATTGTGGTAATGTCTAGAACCAAAATTAGAAAAATGTTGTCTCTGTCCAAATATATATGGACCTAACTGTATCAGTGACTACGTGGGCCACATCCTCTCAATCCCCATGCCTTCCTGAGCCCATGTGGACAGGGGGTGTCTGTGTAAAACTGCACCAGGTTGACCTTGCATGTCCCCAGTGGGTACAAAACGTCACGTTGGAGCAAGTGGGGAGAACACACAACAAGATCCCTCTGACGTAATAGGTGGGGTGGTGAGGTGCAGGTTCGTCACTAATTACATATAGTTTACTCAGATTTTTCTGTCTGTTGTCTGTGCAGCCACACAACGCCACTCTATACACTGTCTGTACCGTTCACTACGAGTGTGCAGAAAACTCAATGTAAATGTCACTTAATTTACATGACAAAGTGCAGCCATTATTTAAATATGACAGAATGCCTCTGAGAGCAATTTCAGGAAATTATTAAAACAATGTTGTGAGCTAAATGTCAACGTGCAGTAATTATGTTTGTGTTAATTGTTAATTAGACCCATAATGGAGGCAGACTTAATTAATAATCGCACTTTACATAACTTGTGAGTATTCTCTGCAGATGGGCTGTGCACACAAGAAATGTCGCTTTCCTCTCTGCACGCTTTATTTATTTATAAAAGCTTTGCTTATAATTCCCAAATTTGAGCCAGCAGATGCACGTAGTTGTATCATTTTAGTGATTAAAGATCAATTGTGCTATTTCTAATTTTCTCACCAGGAGAGTGTGGGTCTTTGAAGCTAGTTTATAAAAAAAAATTAAAAAAATATATACTGTATATATATACACACACACCATATATACTCGTGTATAAGCCGACCCGTGTATAAGCCAACCCCCATAATTTTGCCACAAAAAACTGGAAAAACTTACTGACTCGCGTATAAGCCTAGGGTGAAAAATGCAGCAGCTACTGGTAAATTTCAAAAATAAAAATAGATACCAATAAAAGTAAAATTAATTGAGACATCAGTAGGTTAAATGTTTTTGAATATCCATATTGAATCAGGAGCCCCATATAATGCTCCATACAGTTCATGATGGCCCCATAAGATGGTCCATACAAAATACACCCCATATAATGCTGCACAAAGGTTAATAATGGCCCCATAAGATGCTCCATAGAATATGCCCCATATGCTGCTCCTTAAAGGTTATGGCCCCATAAGATGCTCCATAGAATAATATGCCCCATATGCTGCCCCATAAGATGCTCCATAGAATAATATGCCCCATATGCTGCTCCATAAGATGCTCCATAGATTATGCTCCATAAGAGGCTCCATACATTATGCCCCAATAAGATGCTCCATACGTTATGCCCCCATAAGATGCTCCATACACTATGCCCCCATAAGATGCTTCATACATTATTCCCCCATAAGATGCTTCATACATTATGCCCCCATAAGATGCCCCATAGTTTATGCCCACATATGCTGCCCCGTAAGATGCTCCATACATTATGCCCCCATATGCTGCTCCATAAGATGCTCCATAGAATAGTTCCCATATGCTGCTGCTACTGCAAATAAAAAAGAAATTATATACTCGCCTCTCGTTGCTGGGGGCCGGGTGCCGGTGTCACCGCTGGCTCATGGCCCCGGCACCTGAGATATTCACCTGTCCCCGGTCCATCGCTGTGCGCGGCTGTCTTCCAGGTCCCTCTGTCAGTGATTGTGCAGGCAGAGGGCGTGGCGTGCACTGACTAAGTCACTGCGCCCTCTGACCTGAACATCACAGACAGAGGATGCGGAGGACAGAGCGGCCGCAGTGGTGGACCGGGGACAGGTGAATATTGCATATACTTAACCCCTCCTGGCGCAGTCTCTGCAGCCCCTCCTGGAGCAGTCTACAGTAGCTCTTCCTTCCTTTAGCGGTCACATGGCACCGCTCATTAATGTCATGAATATGCGCATATTCGTGACTTTAATGAGCAGTACCACGTGACCACTGAAGGAGGGTCCCTGAGACCATGGGAGAAGTGGGAGGGCTGCAGAGGCCATGCCAGGGGGGTCAGTATGATCTCTGACACCCACGCTCCCCCTCCCCCACCAACCCCAGTATATGACTCACGTGTAAGCCGAGAGGGGGACTTTCAGCCTAAAAGAATGGGCTGAAAGTCTAGGCTTACACGAGAGTATATACGGTATATATTTTTTTCTTATAAAAGTTTACATTGGGCTGACCTTATCCACCACAGATTTAGCCATAAATCCATGGCAAGAAGTTCTGTATGTGTTATTTCTGGATTTTGAATAGTTTAAAATGGATGAAATTCACAGTGCAAATGTGGCGCCCTGCATCCTTACCACCACAAAAGGGTTAAATTTGTACTGTTTTGCATGTGCTTTTGTAAGCAATGGGAGTTATGCTTTCTCTGCTAGAGACCACAAACGCACACACACAATTTATCTCACTCCCTTACTTGTCTGAAGGTTAGAGCTTTGCAGACATACCCTAACTGGGAGGGGGAGGAGTCAAGTTGTTGATTTCAGTGTGAAGAAGAAGGAGGAAAAGAACTCTCTTGGAAGGCATTAGTTATGTGCTCTATCCAGGAGTAGAGCTAAGAAGCATCAGGGAATCAGCCCCTAGACCATCCATGCTTTCAGAGCAGGGTGGTAAGCTGAGAGACTGTGTGGGATTATACAACCAACAGCAGAGTGTTTACCCCAGGAAAACTACAGCGAACTAGGATCAGTGAAGGATTGTGTAAGAGGGAACTTGAGCTGCCTCACACAGGGCCCAAGCTGCAAGTTGCCAAAGGGGAAATACACAGTGAGTAGAAGCTATACTGGAAGTTTCTAAACTCCGGGAAGCCTTGGTCCCAGAAGAGATTAGACTAGCAGGAAGCTTACACTGAGTAACAAGCAGAGGGAAGGATAACTCCCATTTTGCAAAGCAGACTGTAACCTGATGAGAGTTGTAATATCTCCTCTGAACTGCACCCGAACTACAGTAAATGATAAAGTGACTTTCCTTGTCTCCTGCCTTATTACTCCGTGCCTTCTAGTTCCATCACAATATCTGGGGGTTTGCCCTGGTTGGAGAGGGTTAAGCATCTGCACTGCCATCACCATCTACTCCCCCAGTGATCATCTGCAGTGCAGTATACTACAGTCGAACACTCCAACTGGCGTCACGAATCACTACATAAACTTTATTCCCCATTCAATTCTACCCCTTTTACATGACTGCCTGTGGCCATGGACCGGATTACAGCCACTGTGACATTTCCCATTGAAGTTAATGGGCCTGGCGCCGAGTATCCCACGGCCTCTGAGGCGCGTCATTTTGGCGTCACGAACAGGATTCGAACAGGACTCCGTGCATGCCTAAAGTCCTACAGGAGCAACGACCTGCAGCAACTGAAGCAGTGAGTCGCACCCCTGCAAGGGTTAACTGGGGGGGAAGATGTCTAATCCCAACGGCGCTCAGGGTGCAGCAGCTGCAGCTCCCATATTGCCTCTCACCATGCCTTATATACCAGGTGTGACATGGCTGCCATAGTACACTGGCTAATTGCTCACCTTAAGTGACTTCAAAGAGAAGCTGCGCAGTATGTTTGAAATTTACCCTATGTCAGAGGAGCAGAAAGTCAGTATACTTACAAGTCAGCTCAGTGGCGCTGCTCAGAGAGAAGTTAAATCTTGGCCAGCGACTGATAAAAAGCCTGTAAAAGAAATTTTTGCTAAACTAAGGGATACTTTTGACACCGTACTGCTTCAGAAATAAAGATGCGATTTTTCAGCTGCAGACAGAAATCACAGGACACTATTAGAGTCTATGCCCTTAACCTGCAGGAGGCGCTGCGGGCCATTAAACAAATGGATCCAGACAGTGTAAGAGATGAGAGCAAAATGCTGAAAGCAGTTTAAAGAAGGTCTTCTGTCTGATACCAGTAAGGCACAACTGCGCATGATGTCATTGCAGAACCCTGACATGGACTTTGTTCAGTTTAAGGACCGATCCATCCGTATCTTAAGAGAATCTACCTATGTCTGCACTAAGCCAGATAAACATCCAGCAGTTACATACCACCAGGGGGCAGTATCCTCACCCCAGGTACCTGCAGTACAGCATACAGTACGTAGATTCCAGTAGATGATTCTACTGCAGATTTACGGCTGCAAGTACAGGAACTGACTAAAAATATGGTTGCTATATGAAAAACTGTTCAGGCTCTCCAGATTTGTTCCCCCACAGAGAGGATCCAACTAGCATCAAGCCTGGATGATCTCCCATTGCGACTGCCAAAGAGGATGCTGCAACATCAGCAACGACTGACTCGCACCGGCAGGAGATCCGCAGACCGATTTGACTCTTCTGGGAGACCCATCTGCAGACGGTGCAATAAGATGGATCATATTGAAAGGGAATGTCCTTTAAATAGGTGACCCCTGTGGCTGAGGACCAACCCCCAGGAGCAAGACAATCTGGTCCAACTAACTGGAGAAACAGGTATGTTGGAGGACGTCCACTTATACCCGTGGTAGTGAATGGTATCCCCTTCAGCGTCCTCGTGGACACTGGATCACAGGTAACCACCATGCCTCACACACTGTACCAGAGATATTGGACTGATGCTGATTTCACCCAACTTCCTTATGGTAACTTGTCATTAACAGCAAGTAATGGTCAACCTCTGACACAGGTGGGGTACAAGGAGGTTGTCATTAAAGTGGGGAAGGTGGAGCTCAAAGCTCAAGGTCTCGTGGTGGTAGAGGTGAACAGAGCAGAGTGTCAACCTATCATGACATTAGGCACAAATGTGATTGAAAATTGTTTAAGTGAGGTCATCACCATTTTGAAAGACATAGCCGAGTCAGCCCCGTACAAAGAACAGCATGCCCTCAATAAAGATATCAAGGCCCTTGTGCAGCAACAGCAGGTGGTGTTAACTGGTGGAGAGATTGGTAGTGTAAGGGTGAGTGATCCCTACTCCATTATTCTTCCCCCTAGGAATGAGACCCTCCTCTGGTGCAGAGCAGCCATAGGCATCAGAGGACAGGACTACCAAGCTCTCCTTGAACCAGTCGTAAATGTGTAAAGAGTGGTCATAAATGGCTGCACATCCAGTTGGAAGAATGTCTCAAGTGGGGTACCACAGGGCTCTGTCCTGGGCCCTGTATTGTTCAACATCTTTATCAACGATTTAGATGAAGGAATTGAGGGTAAGCTGATTAAATTTGCTGATGACACAAAGCTAGGAGGGATAGCTAATAGTAGAGAAGAGAGAGAGAGTATTCAAAAAGATTTAAATAAACTGGAGAAGTGGGCAGCAACTAACAGAATGGTTTTTAACAGGGAAAAATGCAAAGTACTACATCTGGGCAAAAAATGAAAAAAGCATATACAGAATGGGAGGAATAGGGCTAAGCAACAGCACATGTGAAAAAGACTTGGGTATACTAATAGATCACAGACTGAATATGAGTCAACAGTATGATGCAGCAGCAAAAAAGGCAAATGCAACTCTAGGATGTATTAACAGAAGCATACAGTCTAGATCACGTGAAGTCATTATTTCCCTCTACTCCTCTTTGGTCAGACCTAATCTGGAATACTGTGTCCAGTTTTGGGAACCACATTTTAAAAAAGACATCAACAAACTGGAGCAAGTTCAGAAAAGAGCGACCAGAATGGTGACCGGTCTGCAAACACTGTCTTATGAGGAAAGGTTGCATGATTTGGGAATGTTTAGTTTGCAAAAGAGAAGACTGAGAGGAGACTTAATAGCTGTCTACAAATATCTCAAGGGCTGTCACATTGTAGAAGGATCATCTTTATTCTCATTTGCACAAGGAAAGACTAGAAGCAATGGAATGAAACTGAATGGGAGGAGACACTGATTAGATATTAGAAAAAACTTTTTGACAGAGTGATCAATGAGTGGAACAAGCTGCCACGAGAGGTGGTGAGTTCTCCTTCAATGGAAGTCTTCAAACAGAGGCTGGACAGACATCTGTCTGGGATGATTTAGCGAATCCTGCTTTGAGCAGGGGCTTGGACCAGATAGCCCAGGAGGTCCCTTCCAACTCTACGATTCTATGATTCTATTCAGATAGCAGACCTACTGTGCTGACGGCCAGGGGAATTGTTGTAAAGGGGCAGGGTCCCAGTACGTGTTCTGAACTGTGGAGAGGAGGAGGCTTGCTTGCCCCGTTATGCAACCATAACCAAACTATTCACAGTCAGCAACAATGATAATCAGGCTGTAGAACCCTTGACTCTGTCAGAAGCGACGGATAGCAATGACTCTTCTATTCAGATGGAGGAATGGTTCCAAAAGATACATGTTGGCCCCGACTCCAGGGCCGCCATCAGGGCATGACAGCCCTTACTGCTGTATGGGGCCCGATGAACATCAGTACAGAAGGGGGCCCGCAGATCAGGGGCAGGATTGGAGTCACACAGGGGCAAATATGGAGACAGGGGGCAGGATTGGAGACACACAGGGGCAAATATGGAGACAGGGGGCAGGATTGGAGTCACACATGGGCAAATATGGAGACAAGGGGCAGGATTGGAGACATACAGGGGCAAATATGGAGACGGGGCAGGATTGGAGTCGCACAGGGGCAAATGTGGAGACGGGGCAGAATTGGAGTCACACAGGGGCAAATGTGGAGACAGGGGGCAGGATTGGGGTCACACAGGGGCAAATGTGGAGACAGGGGGCAGGATTGGAGTCACACAGGGCAAATGTGGAGACAGGGGGCAGGATTGGAGTCACACAGGGCCAAATATGGAGACAGGGGGCAGGACTGGAGTCACACAGGGGCAAATGTGGAGACAGGGGGCAGGATTGGAGACAGGGGGCAGGATTGGAGTCACACAGGGGCAAATGTGGAGACAGGGGGCAGGATTGGAGTCACACAGGGGCAAATGTGGAGACAGGGGGCAGGATTGGAGTCACACAGGGGCAAATGTGGAGACAGGGCACAGGATTGGAGTCACACAGGGGCAAATATGGAGACAGGGGGCAGGATTGGAGTCACACAGGGGCAAATGTGGAGACGGGGCAGGATTGGAGTCACACAGGGGCAAATGTGGAGACAGGGGGCAGGATTGGAGACACACTGGGGCAAATATGGAGACAGGGCGCAGGATTGAAGACACACAGGGGCAAATATGGAGACAGGGGGCAGGATTAGAGACACACAGGGCCAAATATGTAGACACAGGGGTAGAATGCAAGACATGGAGGCAGAATGCAGACATGGGGCAAAATGCAAGACATGGGGGCAGAATGCAGACATGGGGGCAGAATACGAGACATGGGGACAGAATGCAAGACATGGGGACAGAATGCAAGACATGGCAGAATGCAGACATGGGTGCAGAATGCACACATGATGGGGGCAGAATGCAGACGTGGGGGCAGAATGCAAGACATGGGGGCAGGCAGAATATGACAGTGAGACACAGGAGGGGGCTGAATGTGACAGTGAGACATGGGGCAGAAAGGACATGGGGCAGAATGTGAGACATGAGGGCAGAATGTGAGACATGAGGGCAGAATGCAGAACATGAGGGCAGGATGCAGACATGGGGCAGAATGAGACAGTAAGACACAGGGGGGCAGAATGGGACATTGAGACACAGGAGGGGGCAGAATGTGACAGTGAGACACAGGAGGGGGCAGAATGTGAGACATGGGGCAGAATGTTACAGTGAGACACAGGAGGGGGCAGAATGTGACAGTGAGACACAGAAGGGGGCAGAATGACCATGGGGGCAGAATGTAAGACACGGGGTCAGAATGGACATGGGGGCATAATGTGACAGTAAGACACAAGAGGGGGCAGAATGTGACAGTGAAACACAGGAGGGTGCAGAATGTGAGGCACGGGGCAGAATGTGACAGAGAGACACAGGAGGGGGCAGAATGTGACAGTGAGACACAGGAGGGGGAAGAATGTGACAGCGAGACACAGGAGGGGGCAGAATGTGACAGTGAGACACAGGAGGGGGCAGAATGTGAGACACATGGTGCGGGATCATGGGGCAGGATGGATACGATGTAGACAGATGGGGCAGGATCTGGAGATCATGTGGGGGCAGAATGGATACTCATGAGGGCAGGATGAGAGAAAATATGGCTGGAGCCAGGATGGGGGATATTATTACCATAGGGGCTAATTAAGGGATATTATTACTGCAGTGATGTATTTATTTTATTTTTTTGAGGATACTGTTTTAAATGGGGGGAGGTTCTGTTACTGTGCAGAGCGACACTATGTCGCCTTTTTTTCTTCATCTGGTGTAGTGTAGAAGTTGGGAAAAAAATTAAGTAATGTGTTCTGCAAGTGGAGCTCTAGATAACTGTTATTTCCTGCAGAGACAAGCCCTGGCTGGAAGACGTGATGGCGATCTGTGCTGGATGAAAGATGAAAAGCAAGGATGAAGGACTTCACCTAGAGACATCACTGGTGAGTTTGTGTTACCTGTACAATGACACTATACACTATATACAGAGTGCCTTTGTACAATGTCACCAGTGATCACTGTATTACCTGTACACTGACACTATATACAGAGGTCCTGTGCATAATGTCACCAGTGATCACTGTATTACCTGTACTGTACACTGACACTATATACAGAGTTCCGGTGTATAATGTCACTGGTGATCACTGTATTACTTGTACACAGACACTACATACTAAGTACAGATCTCCTGTGTATAATGGCACTTATGGTGATAGTAATATGTTTTTTTATTAATGATCAGTATTGTAGTATTCAGTCACCGTGTGCTGGTAATATGTGGTCTGGTCATGGTGCGGTGGTATTTGTCCCTTGTATGTGCTATTATTCTGTCACTGTTGGTAATATGTGACCCGGACATGGTATGGCTGTATTTGTTCCCTGTATGTGGTATTATTGGTCACCATGTGGTGGTAATATGGTGTCTGGGCATGGTGTGGTGGTATTTGTCCCTTTGGATGTGATATTATTGGTAATTTTAAAAATTGAAAAATAAATAAAAAAATATACCTAAATTGTATTGGATATTTTAGCAACTGTTTAATAGGTTAGAGTAGAATAGGGCTCGGCCAAAAGAGTCTACCTAGTGGTGGCAGATTTAAAAAATCTTTTGGTCATAACAAGAGCTGCTGGCTATGTGTGTGATCTGGAGATGGGAACTGTTAATGTGTGATTGGTGAGAAGTGGAATTTTTCTAAGAGAGAGCGGTGGGGCTGTGGACAGTTTGAGGGGTGGAGGGCGGGGCTGGGGTGGAGCCTGGGTGGAGTCTCAAGGGGGCCCAAAAAATTTTGCAGTATGGGGTCCCAAAATTCCTAGTGGCAGCCCTGCCCGACTCCACTCCTGTAAATCAGAAAAATGGAGTGCAGCGGGTGGTACAAGAATACGAGAGGGTTTTCAGTAAGCATCCCTTGGATATTGGGCAGGTAAAAGGGTTTCAACATAACATCCCCACAGGAGATCACCCACCTATCAAAGAAAGGTATCATCCTGTACCTTCTGCTCATTATCAGTGTGCAAAAGGTATGCTAAGAGAAATGAAACAAGCAGGGGTAATCAGGGATAGCTACAGTCCTTGGGCAGCTCCCCTGGTGTTAGTCAAAAACAAAGATGGTACAATGCGCATGTGTGTAGATTACAGACAACTTAACAAAATTACTCACAAAGATGCATACCCCTTACCGTGCATAGAGGAGTCTCTAGCAGCGTTAAAATCAGCTAGGTATTTCTCCACTTTGGACTTAACCAGCGGGTACTGGCAGGTTCCTGTTGCTCAGGCAGACAAAGAAAAATCTGCGTTCACTACTCCTATGGGGCTATGTGAATTTAATTACATGCCGTTCGGATTGAGCAGTGGTCCTGGAACCTTTCAGAGAATTATGGAATGTTGCCTGGGACATATGAACTTTGAGATTGTGCTATTGTTCTTGGATGATGTGATTGTATATTCCAGGACCTATGAAGAACATCTGCACCACCTGGCAGAGGTCTTGGAGGCATTGTCCAACTTCGGCTTAAAGGTAAAACCATCTAAGTGTCATCTCCTAAAGCCCAAAGTGCAGTATATAGGCCATGTCGTGAGTTCAGAAGGAGTAGCACCCGTCCCAGACAAAGTGACTGTCATCAGAGACTGGCAAGTACCCACCAGCATCCAAGAGGTCAGACAATTCCTAGGCCTAGTGGGATACTACAGATGCTTTATCAAAGACTTTGCTAAATTGGCAACCCCCTTCAAGATCTCCTAGTTGGCCAACCCAAAAAGGCCAGAGGCAAGAGTCCCCTGATCGAGTGGAATGCTAGGTTGGATGAGACATTCAACAGCCTTAAGCAAGCACTTACTGGAGAAGAGATCTTAGCGTATCCAGACTATGATCAGCCGTTTATCCTGCACACTGATGCCAGCAATGTTGGGTTAGGAGCTGTTTTATCTTAAGTGCAGCAGGGTAAGGAGAAAGTCATTGCTTATGCCAGTCGGAAGCTTCGTCCCACTGAGAAGAACCCTACCAACTATAGCTCCTTCAAGCTAGAATTCTTGGCTATCATCTGGGCAGTGACCGAGAGGTTCAAGCACTATTTGGCCTCATGCAAATTTACCATCTATACGGACAACAATCCGTTAACCCATCTGGAGACCGCCAGGCTCGGCACCTTGGAACAAAGATGGATGGCTCGGTTGTCCAATTATGAGTTCGTCATTAAATACCGAGCTGGCACTAAAAATGCCAATGCTGATGCCTTGTCCCGTATGCCAAATGCTCCTGTTCCAGCATAAGATCTAGAAGACCTGGAAGAAATAAAGATGCCAGCATTCCACCGCCACAGTGCCTCCCAAGACTCTAACCACGTGACAGGGAGAATTCTTGCCGTTCACAAAGTTTCCCTTAATCCACTACCTCACCATGGTTGGGCAGAGGTGCAGAGCAGTGACCCAGCTATATGTATAGTCAAAGAACTCCTTGGAGAAGCAGATTCGTCTCCAGCTCCTGATGCGCCTGCAGATGTCCAACAGTTGTGGAAAGAGAGAAAGAAGCTGTTCCTTTTTGAAGGCAAGTTGATCCGAAGAGCCATTAACCCACGTACGCATGAATTGGTATGGCAGATTGTGGTCCCCAGAAAAGACGTGCCTATGATCTTGGAAGCTTACCACAATCAAGCCGGACGCTTTGGTTGGAAAAAGCTGGAAGCAGTCATACGCGACCGCTTCTTCTGGACCGATATGAGACGGTCTATTGAACAGTGGTGTAGGGAATGCAGCCCATGTAATCTCAGAAGAAAGAATTCTGCCAATCAAAGGGCCCCCTTGAAGACCATCATCACTAAACAACCTTTGGAACTGGTGGCCTTTACCACGTGCAACTAACCCCAAGCCGATCAGGGTATACCTATGCCTTAACAATAGTGGATCACTATTCCCATTTCCTAGTGGTCATTCCAGTGAAAGACCAAACAGCAAGAACAGCTGCAAAGGCATTTCAAGAATATTTCTGCAGACCCCATGGCTAACCAGATCAAGTGCTGACAGACAGAGGTCCAGCCTTAGAAGCAGAAGTCTTTCAAGAATTTTGCTCCCTCTATGGTTGTAAAAAGATCAGAACTACACCATACCACCCACAAGGCAATGGTCTTTGTGAAAAACTAAATCATCTGGTGATCAATTTATTGCAGATCCTACCACTGGAAGAAAGGAACCAATGGCCTGAGAAATTGCCTGATTTGATTGACATGTACAATCATATCCCAACCAGTGCAACAGGATATGCCCCAGCTTATTTGATGCATGAAAGGCCAGGTAAACTCCCCATTGACCTGGAAATGGGAGTCCTAACTCCTGAGACAATATCCAGCCAATTGGACATGGATTAGAGTACAGAAAGACAACAGCAGTATCAAAAAGTTCAGCAATGTGTAGAGGAAAGTCTTGCTCAAGCTAGGCAAAAACAGGAAAGGAACTTTAATAGACATGCTGTGGCAACCCCCTTACCAACAGGTGAACAAGTGCTGAAGAAAAAAAGAAGAAACCACAAGTTAGATGACCAATGAGAGGCTCAGCCTTACACTATTCAACCATCTAGCTATGACAACAGCAAAGTGTGTACTATCTCCAAAGATGGAGGAAAAACGTATACTACCGTATCCAGAGAAAATCTGAAAGTATGTTCAGCACAATTGCGTGAAAGAGTTGAGACTAAGGAAGATCCTCAGCTGATGGCAAATACTGATACCAAGATTCCCACTTTTCTAGGTGAATTCCCTAGTTCTTGGCTACAAATTAACAACGCAGTGGTAGTTCCAGTGATGGTGTTCCTACAAAGGTCTTTACCAGAGACACAAAATTGTTCTGGAAGCGACGAGTCACTAATGCCAACCACTAACGCTTTGCAGGTGGACGAATCAGAAAACTTGCCCACAATCAGCAGTGAACCTGTGGTACCCATGGTAGGTTCAAAGAGTCATAGGAAGTTGTGTAGTATTCCTATCTTGCGCAGATCACAGTGTAGCATGCAGGGCCAAACCTCTTCTCGCTATAGAAATGATTTGCAAAATAGTGTAAGATTAATAATTTAGTTTTGAGTTGTACTTACATTGAACTTTGCTTTAGGTAACGTTACTAAAAATGTTAAAGAAATTGTGCCCACATGGACTAATGTGAGATTTCAGAAGTTACTATGCCTTTTCTACTACAGGGACTCTTGTAAAGATTCTTAAACTTGAGAAGAAAAACCGTTCCTCTTGCCTTGGCAGGAAGCCATCTAAAACAGCCAGTGCAGCCAGAATAGTGACCGGTCTTCAAACCCTGACTTAAGAGGAAAGGTTACAGGATTTGGGAATGTTTAGCTTGCAAAAGAGAAGACTGAGAGGAGACTTAATAGCTGTCTACAAATATCTCAAGGGCTGTCACATTGTAGAAGGATCATCTTTATTCTCATTTGCACAAGGAAAGACTAGAAGCAATGGGATGAAACTGAATGGGAGGCGACACAGATTAGATATGAGAAAAAACTTTTTTCAAGTTAGAGTGATCAATGAGTGGAACAGGCTGCCATGAGAGGTGGTGAGTTCTTCTTCAATAGAAGTCTTCAAACAGAGGCTGGACAGACATCTGTCTGGGATGATTTAGCGAATCCTGATTTGAGCAGGGGGTTGGACTAGATGGCCCAGGAGGTCCCTTCCAACTCTACGATTCTATGATTCTATGCAGTGAATTTTCATATTATGGTCTGTGTGCCCTGCAGCTGCACTCAGGGATGATCCAAACAAATCAGAAGTGGTTTTGGGATGTAATCCATGACCCAACAGTTACTGTGACTGTTTACTCAACTCAGGTTAAGTGTTGTCATTTTGTTATATGCTTATGTTCCTTGTGTAGCCAGAGGACGTGCTACCTTTAACTAGGGGGGAATGTGGTGCCCTGCATCTTTACCGCCACAAAAGGTTTAAATATGTACTGTTTTGCATGTACTTTGTAAGCAATGGGAGTTATGCTTTCTCTGCTAGAGACCACAAATGCACACACACAATTTACCTCACTCCCTTACTTGTCTGAAGCTTAGAGCTTTGCAGACATACCCTAACTGGGAGGGGGAGGAGTCAAGTTGTTGTTTTCAGTGTGAAGAAGAACGCTCTTGGAAGCCATTAGACATGTGCTCTATCCAGGAGTAGAGCTAAGAAGCATCAGGGAATCAGCCCCTAGACCATCCATGCTTTCAGAGCAGGGTGGTAAGCTGTGTGGAATTATACAACCAACAGCATCGTGTTTACCCCGGAAAAACTGCAGCGAACTAGGATCAGTGAAGGATTGTACAAGAGGGAACTTGAGCTGCCCCACACAGGACCCAAGCTGCAAGTTACCAAAGGGGAAATACACAGTGAGTAGAAGCTATACTGGAAGTTTCTAAACTCCAGGAAGCCTTGGTCCCAGAAGGGATTAGACTAGCAGGAATCTTACACTGAGTCACAAGCAGAGGGAAGGATAAACTCCCATTTTGCAAAGCAGACTGTAACCTGATGAGAGTTGTAATATCTCCTCTGAACTGCACCCGAACTACAGTAAATGATAAATTGACTTTCCTTGTCTCCTGCCTTATTACTTTGTGCCTTCTACTTCCATCACAATCTCTGGGGGTCAGCCCTGGTTGTAGAGGGTTAAACATCTCCACTGACACCACCATCTATTCCGCCAGGGATCATCTGCAGTGTCGGCTATACTACAGTAGAACACTCCAACTGGCGTCATGAATCACTACATAAACTTTATTCCCCATTCAATTCTACCCCTTTTACATGACCGCCTGAGGCCATGGACCGGGTCACTGCCACTGTGACATTTCCCATTGAAGTTAACGGACCTGGCGCCGAGTATCCCACGGCCTCTGGGGCGCGTCACAAACACACATGATTTCCATACAAGAGTTTGAAAATGCACATCGTGATCATAGATTTTTGTATGCTATGTGTGAATAAGGTTTTGCTCATTTGAAAAATATAAAAAATTGGCAGAAAATTATATACAACGGGTGAAATAAGAATTGAACACATCACCAATTTTCTAAGTAAATCAATTTCTAAAGGTGATATTGACATGAAATTTTCACCTGATATCAGTAACAACCCATCCAATCCACAGAGGCAAAGAAATCATATCATAGATGTCCATGAATTAAGTTATGTGTAATAATTAGGGATGAAACAGGAAAAGGTTATTGAAGGAAAGGTGCAAAAACTGTTATGTTCCAGGTTCCTGCAGCTGCACAGCAGGAATCCAGAGCCTTGCATCCAGTGGTCTCCCATTCTCCACCGACCGCTCAGGAGCCTGCACAGCTATCTCGGCGTCCCAGACGCTCTGCTCAGACCAGCTCTGTAGGACTGGTTATTGCTGCCACCTCTGGGTCAGCAATAGCAGCGCAGGCTGTCCTGCAGCAAGCCACTCCAGAGGCTAAGTCCTCTTGCCGTGCTACTTGGCATGCTCTGTAGACGATCTCCCATTGGAGATAAGGAGTCACGTGCTCAGGTCCTTCTCCTGATCTGATTGGTACATCTCAGAGATCTGGAAGGTCCCGGAAGCGCACGGCTATAAAAGGCCCGCATGGCCGCTCGGCCATGCGCTAGTATAGACTCTAATTGCTACTGTGTGAATGGTGATGGCTGTATAGACTGCAAATGACTCATTAAGACTCCCCTCCCTCTGATATTACGAGTGCGTTTAGGGATCTAGTTATAGAGTCAGCGCCAGTCAGTGTCAAGTTACTGGCCACATGGCACATCCTCCACAGTGCTAGCATCTGACAGTGCGCCCCTCTTGAGCACTTGCGGCTGGGTCAGTCGCCGTGCTGCTGTAGCAGCACTAGTTGACATCCGCGATAGCACTTCGTTGAGTCCTGTGAGGTCAACAGGCTCGGCATTTATGTTCATGCCTTAGGTGACTCTGTGAATCAACAGAGGAGTCCAGCGCACATCTGGTGACATATAACCCGCGTGCGCTATACCACCATAAAGCGCGTCTGCCATTGTCTAGCAGCGGTTTTAACACCTACCGCACGGTGGATCCCGGGCGGCGAACGCACTTTCTATTATTTAATATTTAGTGCGTTCCGCCGTCCCTAACATTATACTAGCGCCAGGGTCTGGCTAGTAATGGCGGACATGCAGCAGCTTCGGCAGTACATTCGGCAGCTGGAGAGCAGGTTGGCGGCTATTTAGGGCTCCACCTCACCTGAGAATGGTACAGTGGCCGCTTCCCAGGCAGTCACAGAGGCTGTCTCACGTGTGCCCACACCCACGCCAGTGTCGACAATGTCCCGCCTCCCGTTGCCCGATACATTTTCTGGTGGCAGCGCCGCCTGCAGGATTTTCGTGAGCCAGTGCTTTATCCAGCTTGAGTTACTGGCCGCGCGATTCCTTACAGAGCGGGCTAAGGTGGGGTTTATCGTCTCCCTCTTGTCAAGCAGGGCGTTAGAATGGGCCACGCCACTGTGGGAGCGTGGTGATCCCGTGATTCTGAGCGCTGCTCAGTTCCTAACCTCTCTAAAACAGGTCTTTTTGGGACCACGGGTCACTCACGACACCTCTCTCCAGCTATTAGCTTTAACACAGGGCTCCCTCTCGGTCTGCCACTACGCCGTTCGTTTTCGGACACTGGCTTCCGAGTTGGAGTGGCCTGATAAGGCGCTCATCCCTGTGTTCTGGAGGGGTTTGGCGGAGCATGTCAAAGATGTTCTAGCTACCAGGGAGGTTCCCGTAACTCTGGAGGAGTTGATTACTATCTCCACCTGCATTGATCTCCGTTATATTGAGCGCGGGTTGGAGTGAGCTCAATCCAGACAGAGGGTTAGGTTGGCTCCTGCCTTCTCTGTACCTCTTGAACGCACGGAGGTGTCTCTCACTGGCTCTAAGCCGCGTCCGGTGCAAAGGTCACTCGGCTAACACGTATCCACAGCGGTCAAAAAAACGATCACGCCCCGGGGTCGTAGAAGGGGGTCTATCTGATATGAAACCCTTTCCTCCCAAACCGGTATTCCGAGGGATGTTAGATAGCGGTGCTTCCACCTGGGAGGTAAAGGTCACGGTGGACTCCGGGGCAGAAGGAAATTTCATGTCTTCATCCTTCGCCCAAAAGCATGCTATTCCGCTGGTGCTACTGCCCCATCCCATGACTATTAGGGTGGTTAATGGTGCGCCTTTACATCTCAGGTCACCCACCAGACGGCACCTCTTGGTCTGTCTATCTCACCATCTCACCACGAGACCTTGTCCCTTTTCATTTTGCCAGATGGAATCGACCAGGCGCTTCTCGGAGTTCCCTGGCTCCGTTACCATTCCCCTCATATTGATTGGTCTTCGAGGAATATACTGGGTTGGAACAAGGACTGTGAGGGGAGGTGCATGAGGGGCAGTGTCCAAGTAGCCTCCACAGAAGTGCCCGCGGACCTTTCTGCGCTTCCTACACACTACCGGCAGTACGCGGACGTTTTCTCTAAAAAGTCTGCGGAGACGCTTCCGCAGCACCATCCATACGATTGCCCGATAGACCTATTGCCAGGCGCGGAACCTCCTAGAGGCCGCGTGTATCCTCTATCTCTCCCCGAGATGGAGGTTATGTCACAATATATCCGGGAGAACCTGGTAAGAGGTTTTATCAGAAAATCGGTGTCGCCGGCTGGTGCAGGGTTCTTCTTCGTGCAGAAGAAGAGTGGAGAGTTGCGCCCCTGCATTGACTACAGAGGTCTCAATGCCATTACTGTAAAAAACAAATACCCTCTTCCTTTGATCTCTGAGTTGTTTGACAGGTTGTGAGGAGCTCGGATCTTTATGAAATTGGATCTACGGGGGGGGCGTACAACCTGATCCGCATACGCGAAGGAGACAAGTGGAAAACAGCCTTTAATACCAGGGATGGCCAATACGAGTATTTGGTCATGCCCTTCGGCCTCTGTAATGTGCCAGCTGTCTTCCAGGACTTCGTAAATGACATCTTTCGCGATGTGCTTTCCACCTCGGTGGTGGTCTATCTGGATGACATTCTCATCTTTTCTCCAGATTTGACCTCTCACCGGAGAGACGTCTGCAAGGTCTTCGACCGTTTGCGGGCGAATTCTCTCTTCGCCAAGCTGGAGAAATGCCAGTTTGAGCAGGAGTCCTTGCCGTTCCTGGGCTACATCATCTCAGCCCTGGGGTTGGATCCTGCCAAATTGCAAGCAGTAATGGACTGGCAGGGGCCCCATTCCTTGAAAGCAGTGCAGCGCTTTTTGGGGTTCATTAATTATTATCGGCAGTTCATTCCCCATTTCTCCACACTGGTAGCTCCTTTGGTCACTCTCACCAAGAAAGGAGCCAATCCTAAGGTTTGGTCAGAGCAGGTCTCCACGGCCTTTTCTTCTCTGAAGTCCCATTTTGCTGGCGCTCCTATCCTCCACCGTCCCGATGTGGATAAACCCTTTATCCTAGAGGTGGATGCATCATCCGCCGTCGGTGCAGGAGCAGTCCTTTTCCAGAAGGATGCTCATGGTCAGAAGCATCCCTGCTTCTTTTTCTCAAAGACCTTCTCACCAGCGGAGAGGAATTACTTCATCGGGGACAGGGAGTTGCTGGCCATGAAATTGGCCTTTTCTGAGTGGAGACATCTCCTGGAGGGAGCCCGGTTTCCCTTCCAGGTGTACACTGACCATACAAACCTGGTCTATTTGCAAACGGCCCAGCGCTTGAACTCTCGTCAAGCTAGGCGGTCACTCTTCTTCTCCTGCTTCCGCTTCACCTTGCACTACCTGTCTGGAGAGAAGGACGTCCGTGCGGATGTTCTCTCTCGCTCGGTGGTCTCAGCGGAGTAAGAGGAGGCTGAGCCTCAGCTAATCATCCCCATGGAGAGCCTGAGGACCGTGGCTCCGGTCGCTCTTGAGGCAGTTCCGCCGGGCAAGACCTTTGTCCCTCCTAGCCTGCAGCCAGAGGTCCTTGCGTGGGCACAAGCAACCAGGGTGGGTGGTCACTTTGGCATTAAGCGGACCCCAGAACTCCTGGCAAGGTCTTATTTGTGGCCGCACGTGGCTCGGGACACAAAAGAGTACATTTAAGCATGCGTCTCTTGTGCTCGGAACAGGTCCTCTAGGCAGAGGCTGGCTGGGTTACTGTATCGCTTGCCGGTGGAAGACAGACCCTGGGAGATGGTCGGCATGAACTTTGTGGACGGCCTGCCCAAGCCCGGTGGCAGCATGGTCATCTGGATGGTTACCGATCATTTTTCTAAAATGGTGCATCTGGTGCCACAAGCCTACCGCTCGCGGTCTCGCTGCACTGTTCATAAAGCATGTTTTTGGTTTGCATGGTTTGCCGGACAAAGTAGTCAGTGACCGAGGTCCCCAATTTGCGTCTCGGTTTTGGAGGGAGCTCTGCAGTCTACGCAGTATCGAGCTAAACTTGTTCTCCGCCTATCACCCCAAGACGAACGGATTGGTTGAGAAAGCCAATCAAACTCTGGTCGCGTACCTGCGACATTTTGTCTCTACCAGGCAGGATGACTGGGCATCCTTACTACCGTGGGCTGAATTTACCCTGAACAATGCAGTGGCTGATTCCACTGGTCAGACGCCGTTCCTTCTTAATTACGGCCAGCATCCGCGCGTCCCTGTCCCGATGCCAGTGTCTTCCACTGATTCCAGGGTGGCTGACTGGGCAGTGGAGGGTCGCAACAATTGGGATCGCACCCAGGATGCTATTCGAGCCTCTAAATAGAAAATGAGAGCGTCAGCCGACACACATCAGCGTCCCGCTCCAACTTTTTCCCCTGGCAACTTGGTGTGGCTCTCTGCCCAAAATATCAAGCTGCGGGCTGAGTCCTCCAAGTTCGCTCTGCGATACATTGGTCATTTCAAAGTTCTCGAGCGCATCAGCTCAGTGGTCTACCGTCTGGCTCTTCCACCACACTTGGCCATCTCTGACGTCTTCCAGGTGTCCCTTCTCAAGCCTGTTCACATGGCTCGGTATTCAGAGTCATCTGCAGGGACATCAGACCTGTCCTCGGATGAGTTTGAGGTCAACGCCATTGTGGGACGCAGGATTGTGCATGGCAAAAAATTTTATTTTGGTGGACTGGAAGGGTCATGGTCCTGAGGCCCGGATCTGGGAGCCAGTGGAGAACATCCACGCCCCACTCCTGATCGCAGCATTTGAGCGTAACGAGGCGAGGGGGGGGTAATGTTAGGCGTCGGGTTCCTGCAGCTGCACAGCGTGAATCCAGAGCCTTGCACCAGTGGTCTCCCATTCTCCACCGACCGCTCAGGAGCCTGCACAGCAATTTCAGCGTCCCAGATGCTCTGCTCAGACCAGCTCTGTAGGACTGGTTATTGCTGCCACCTCTGGGTCAGCAATAGCAGTGCAGGATGTCCTGCAGCAAGCCACTCCAGAGGCTAAGTCCTCTCATCACGCTACTGGGCATGCTCACGAGGCGATCTCCCATTGGAGATCGGGAGTCACATGCTCAGGTCCTTCTCCTGATCTGATTGGTCCATCTCAGAGATCTGGAAGGTCCCGGAAGCGCACGGCTATAAAAGGCTCGCATGGCCGCTCGGTCATGCGCTAGTATAGACTAATTGCTACTGTGTGAATGGTGATGGATGTATAGACTGCAAATGACTCATTAAGATTCCCCTCCCTCTGATATTACGAGTGCATTTAGGGATCTAGTTATAGAGTCAGCGCCAGTCAGTGGCAAGTTACTGACCACACGGCACATCCTCCACAGTGCTAGCGTCCGACTGTGCGCCCCTCTTGGGCACTGTCGCATTGCGGCTGGGTCAGTCGCCACGCTGCTGTAGCAGCACTAGTTGGCGTCCGCGATAGCGACGCCGCACGCACGGTAAGTCTAGACGGACACCGCCCTGAGTCTTGGGCTTCATCCTGTGACCACATACCGTGCGTGCACTTCGCTGAGTCCTGTGAGGTCAACAGAATCGGCATTTATGTTCATGCCTTAGGCAACTCTGTGAATCAACAGAGTGCGCTCAGCGCACATCGGGTGACATATAACCCGCTTGCGCTATACCGCCATATAGCGCGTCTGCCATTGTCTAGCAGCAGTTTTAACACCTACCGCACGGTGGACCCTGGGCGGCGAACGCACTTTCTATTATTTAATTTTTAGTGCGTTCCGCCGTCCCTAACAAAAAGTACTGTAAAGTCATGATAGCAGCTGAAATCTATCAGTAATTAAAAAGTAATCCTGCCATGTAGTGAGAAATAATAGCTGGCTCAACTTATATCCTATAAAAGGGAGTCTCATTACAAAGGTGCCACACAAGAAATATCTCATGATGTGTAAAACCAGTGAGCTGTCTCAAGACTTTCACAACCTTATTGTTGCAAAACATACTGATGGCATTGGTTACAGAAGACTGTCTAAACTACTGAAAGTTCCAGTGAACACTGTTAGGGCCATAATCCAGAAGTGGAAAAAACATCATTTCACTATAAACCGGCCACAATCAGGTGCTTCCCTCAATACCAAGGAGTTAAAAGAATTGTCATAAAAGTTGTCCAATAGCCAAGGACCACCTGTGGAGAGCTACAGAAAAACCTAGAATCAGCAGGTGTGATTGTTTAAAAAAAAACCACAATAATAAATGCACTCAACCTCCATGTCCTGTATGCACACTCACCACACAAGACTTCATTTCTGAAGAAAAAGCATGTTCAAGAGTATTTAAAGTCTGCTCTACAACATTTAGACAATCCTGGGAAATACTTGGAGAATATAGTCTGGTCAGATGAGACCAAAATTGAACTCTTTTGATGCCATAGTACACACCATGTTTGGAGGACAAAATTCACTGCATGTCACCCCAAAACACCATACCTACAGTGGAGTTTGGAAGTGGGAACATCATGGTGTGGGGCTGTTTTTCAGCATACGATACTGGCACATTTCACATTATTGAAAGAAGGATGAATGGATAAATGTGCCGAGACATTGTTCATAAAAATCTGCTGCCATCTACCAGGATGATGAAGATGAAACAAAGGTGAAGATTTCAGTAAGACAATGATCCCAAACACACAGCCAAGGAAATTCTCAATTGGTTTCAGAGAAATACAGTAAAATAAAGCTGCTAGAATGGTCGAGCCAATCACCGGACCTGAATCCAATATGAAATGTATGAAAGGGACTAAAGCTCATTGTTCATAGAAGGAGCCCATGGGACCTTCAGGATGTGAAGTGTTTGTGTGGAAAATTGGCCAAAGTCATACCTGAGCAATGACTGCAACTAGTTTCTCCATACAGGAGGTGTCTTGAAGGTGTCATCACCAACAAAGGCTTTTGTATGAAGTATTAAATAAATTTCAGAAAGCGTGCTCAATACTTTTTCCGTGTGACATTTTGCATTAATTACACATAGCTTAATTTATGAACATCTATGGTGATTTCTTGGGTGATTGGATGGGTTGCTACCGGCATCTGGTGAGAATTTCATGTAAATAGCACCTTTCGAAAAATATATTTACTTAGAAAATTGTTGACGAGTTCTCACTGCCTCACACAATCATTTCAGCAATTGCAGATAGTAATGTTGGTTCACTGTGATGCTCAGGAACAAATTCAACATGAACAACTCCTTTGATGTCGAAAAAGCAAACCATCATGGACTTCAAATTTGATTTCACTTGCCATGCTTTTTTTGTCATGCCATGGCTTGCCATACCATGTCTTCCACTGGCTTGACTGTTTTGTTTCACGATCATAGGTGTAACATCAAGGTTCATCCCGACATGACAGGTCAGTTTGTGACTGTTCTTTCAATTCCAGACACACTCTCAGACAATTCTCTCTCTGGTCATCGGAAAGCAGTCCTGGAACAAACTTTTCCTGCGATGTGTCTCATGTTCTAATCTTCAGTTAGGATTATTTGGCATGAACTCCAAAAAATTTCAGTTATTTCCTCCAAGTTGTCGAATGTTGTGCGACAATCAAATATAATTGCATCCCGCATTTTCTGAACATTTTCATCTGCTCTGGGAGATGGGGTGTGACCTGAACGTGATTCATCTTTAAGGCCGGTTTCACATTTGCGCTTCAGGGCGCAGCGACGGCCTGTGCACGGCCGCCGCTAAGCCCCGCCCCCTGCTGCACCTCCGACGGTAGCTCCGCCTCCAGGCGCATGACGCTGCATGCGTCCCCTATCTTTATCACTGAGGACACAGGCCGTGCACAGTATACTGCGCACGGCCTGCATCCTCAGTGATAAAGATAGGGGACGCATGACGCATGCAGCATCATGCGCCCAGAGGCGGAGCTACCGGCGGAGGCACAGCAGGGGGCGGGGCTTAGCGACGGCCGTCGCTGCGCCCTGAAGTGCAAATGTGAAACCGGCCTAAGTGATATTTGACCATCACTGAAACTGTTTTGCGCTGTTCTCTTTAACAGGAAATAGAATTTGATGTTGGCGCGTTGCTCCGCTGCGATGGTTTCTCATGAACGCTACTTGGCCAATTGAGCAGGGAGAGTGTCTAGGAAACGTACCTAGCAGGAGAGGGCAGTACTACCAACCAAATAATTCTTGTTTTTATTGGGAATCTCTCTCTATATATATATGCACATACTGTACAGTTAGGTCCAGAAATATTTGAACAGTGACACGATTTTTGTCATTTTGCTTTTTTTTTTGCATTTTGTCATATTCAAGAAACAATTATATAATCAATATGTGCTTAATGTGCAGACTGTCAGCTTTAGACCACATGCACATGTTTAGTATTTTGTCAGTATTTTACATCAGTGTTTGCAAGCTAAAACTGGCAGTGGGTGAAAAAGTGGTGACGTGTTTCTATTACACTTTTTCTCTGATTGTTTCTCTGATTGTTCCACTCCCGATTTTGGCTTACAAAAACTGATGTAAAATACAGACCAAATACTGAACATGGCCTTAATTTTAGAGTATTCACATCCTAATTGGAGAAAGGATTTAGGAATTACAGCTCTTTAATATGTAGCTGCCTCTCTTTTTTCAAGGGACCAAAAGTGATGCAGCAGCAAAAAAGGCAAATGCAATTATAGGATGTATTAACAGAAGCATACAGTCTAGATCACGTGAAGTCATTATTTCCCTCTACTCCTCTTTGGTCAGACCTCATCTGGAATACTGTGTCCAGTTTTGGGCACCACATTTTAAAAAAGACATCAACAAACTGGAGCAAGTTCAGAGAAGAACGACCAGAATGGTGACCGGTCTGCAAACCCTGTCTTCTGAGGAAAGGTTGCAGGATTTGGGAATGTTTAGTTTGCAAAAGAGAAGACTGAGAGGAGACTTAATAGCTGTCTACAAATATCTAAAGGGCTGTCACATTGTAGAAGGATCATCTTTATTCTCATTTGCACAAGGAAAGACTAGAAGCAATGGGATGAAACTGAATGGGAGGAGACACAGATTAGATATTAGAAAAAACTTTTTGACAGTTAGAATGATCAATGAGTGGAACAGGCTGCCACGAGAAGTGGTGAGTTCTCCTTCAATGGAAGTCTTCAAACAGAGGCTGGACAGACATCTGACTGGGATGATTTAGCGAATCCTGCTTTGAGCAGGGGGTTGGACCAGATGGCCCAGGAGGTCCCTTCCAACTCTACGATTCTATGATTCTATGATTCTATGATTCATAGGACAATTATCTCAAAAGCTCTTTAATGGACTGCGTTGGCTTTTTCCTCGTTAGTCCATCATCAATTAAGCAGGTAAAAGGTCTGGAGCTGATTCCAGGTGTGACATGCGCATTTGAAAGCTGTTGCTGTGAACCCACAATATGCGGTCTAAGGAGCTCTCAATGAAAGAGAAACAAGCCACCATTAACCCCTTCACCCCCAAGGGTGGTTTGCACGTTCATGACCGGGCCAATTTTTACAATTCTGACCACTGTCCCTTTATGAGGTCATAACTCTGGAACGCTTCCATGGATCCCGGTGATTCTGACACTGTTTTCTCGTGACATATTGTACTTCATGTTAGTGGTAAAATTTCATTCAAATAACTTGCGTTTATTTGTGAAAAAAATGGAAATTTGGCAAAAATTTTGAAAATTTCGCAATTTTCCAACTTTGAATTTTTATGCCCTTAAATCACAGAGATACGGCACACAAAAAACTTGATAACTAACATTTCCCACATGTGTACTTTACATCAGCACAATTTTGGAACCAAAATTTTTTTTTGTTAGGAAGTTATAAGGCTTAAAAGTTGACCAGCGATTTCTCATTTTTACAACACCATTTTATTTTTAGGACCACATCACATTTGAAGCCACTTTGAGGGGTCTATAGGATAGAAAATACCCAAAAGTGACACCATTCTAAAAACTGCACCCCTTAAGGTGCTCAAAACCACATTCAAGAAGTTTATTAACCCATTAGGTGCGTCACGGGAATTTTTTTTAATATTTAAAAAGAAATGAACATCTAACTTTTTTTCACAAAAAAAATACTTCAGGTTCAATTTTTTTTATTTTACCAAGGGTAACAGGAGAAATTGGACTGCAAAAGTTATTGTGCAATTTGTCCTGAGTACGCTGATACCTGATTTGTGGGGGGGAACGACTGTTTCGGCGCATGGCAAAGCTCAGAATGGAAGGAGCGCCGTTTGACTTTTTCAATGCAAAATTGGCAGGAATTCAGATCGGACGCCATGTCACGTTTGGAGAGTCCCTGATGTACCTAAATTGTGAAAACCCCCTACAAGTGACCCCATTTTGGAAACTAGACCCCCCAAGGAACTTATCTAGATATGTGGTGAGAACTTTGAACCCACAAGGGCTTTACAGAAGTTTATAACGTACAGCGGTACAATTAAAAAATCATATTTTTTCCACAAAAATGATCTTTTCACCCCAATTTTTATTTTCCCAAGGGTAACAGGACCCTAAAAGTCATTGTGCAATTTGTCCTGAGTATGCTGATACCCCACATGTGGGGGTAAACCACTATTTGGGCGCATGGCAGAGCTCGGAAGGGAAGCAGCGCCATTTGACGTTTTTGGCTGGAATTGAGATCGGACATCATGTCGCGATTGGAAAACCCCTGATGTACCAAAACAGTGGAAACCCCCCACAAATGACACCATTTTGGAAACTAGACCCCCTAAGGAACTTATCTAGATGTGTGGTGAGAACTTTGAACCCCCAAGGGCTTCACAGAAGTTTATAACATAAAGCCGTACAATTAAAAAATCATATTTTTTCCACAAAAATGATCTTTTCACCCTCAATTCTTATTTTTCCAAGGGTAACAGCACCCTAAAAGTTATTGTGCAATTTGTCCTGAATACGCTGATACCCCAGATGTGGGGGTAAACCACTATTTGGGCGCATGGCAGAGCTCGGAAGGGAAGCAGCGCCATTTGACGTTTTTGGCTGGAATTGAGATCGGACACCATGTCGCGATTGGAAAACCCCTGATTTACCTAAACAGTGGAAACCCCCCACAAATGACACCATTTTGGAAACTAGACCCCATAAGGAACTTATCTAGATGTGTGGTGAGAACTTTGAACCCCCAAGGGCTTCACAGAAGTTTATAACATAAAGCCGTACAATTAAAAAATCATATTTTTTCCACAAAAATGATCTTTTCACCCTCAATTCTTATTTTTCCAAGGGTAACAGCACCCTAAAAGTTATTGTGCAATTTGTCCTGAGTACGCTGATACCCCAAATGTGGGGGTAAACCACTATTTGGGTGCATGGCAGAGCTCGGAAGGGAAGCAGCGCCATTTGACGTTTTTGGCTGGAATTGAGATCGGACACGATGTCGCGATTGGAAAACCCCTGATGTACCTAAACAGTGGAAACCCCCCACAAATGACACCATTTTGTAAACTAGACCCCCCAAGGAACTTATCTAGACGTGTGGTGAGCACTTTGAACCCCCCAGTGCTTCACAGAAGTTTATAACGCCCGGGCGTGAAAATAAAAAATTCGTATTTTTTCCACAAACATGATCTTTTAGTCACCATTTTTTTTATTTTCCCAAGGGTAACAGGAGAAATTGAACCCCAAAAGTTGTTGTCCAATTTGTCCTGAGTACGCTGACACCCCATATGTGGGAGAAAACTACTGTATGGACACACGTCAGGGCTCGGAAGGGAAGTAGTGACGTTTTGGAATGCAGACATTGATGGAATGGTCTGCGGGTGTCATGTTGCCTTTGGAGAGCCCCTAATGTACCTAAACAGTGGAAACCCCCCACAATTGACCCCATTTTGAAAACTAGACCCCTAAGGAACTTATCTAGATGTGAGGTGAGCACTTTGAACCCCCAAGGGCTTCACAGAAGTTTATAATGCCAGGGCATGAAAATAAAAAAATCGTATTTTTTCCACAAACATGATCAATAAGTCCGCAATTTTTTTATTTTCCCAAGGGTAACAGGAGAAATTGAACCCCAAAAGTTGTTGTCCAATTTGTCCTGAGTACGCTGACACCCCATATGTGGGAGAAAACTACTGTATGGACACACGTCAGGGCTCGGAAGGGAAGTAGTGACGTTTTGGAATGCAGACTTTGATGGAATGGTCTGCGGGTGTCATGTTGCCTTTGGAGAGCCCCTAATGTACCTAAACAGTGGAAACACCCACAAATGACCCCATTTTGGAAACGAGAACCCCTAAGGAACTTATCTAGATGTGTGGTGAGCACTTTGAACCCCCAAGGGCTTCACAGAAGTTTATAATGCCCGGGCATGAAAATAAAAAAATCGTATTTTTTCCACAAACATGATCAATTAGTCCCCAATTTTTTCATTTTCCCAAGGGTAACAGGAGAAATTGGACCACAAAAGTTGTTGTCCAATTTGTCATGAGTACGCTGACACCCTACATGTGGGGGTAAAACACTGTTTGGGCGCATGGCAGAGCTTGGAAGGGAAGGAGCACCATATGACTTTTTCAACTCAGAATTGGCTGGAATTGAGATCAGACGCAATGTTGCCCTAACCCTAGCCCTAACCCTAACCCTAGCCCTAACCCTAGCCCTAACCCTAACCCTAATGGAAAAATGGAAATAAATAAAAAAAAATTTATTTTATTATTTTTCCCTAACTAAGGGGGTGATAACGGGGGGTTTGATTTACTATTTATGGCAGTTTTTATGTTTGGCAGCTGTCGCACGCTAAAAGACGCTTTTTATTGTAAAAATAGTTTTTGCATCACCACATATTGAGAGCTATAATTTTTCCGTATTTTGACCCACCGAGTCATGTGAGGTCTTATTTTTTGCAGGACGAGTTGACGTTTTTATTGGTACCATTTTCGGGCACATGACATTTTTTGATCGCTTTTTATTCCGATTTTTGGGACGCAGAATGAACAAAAACCAGCGTTTCATGAATTTCTTTTGGGGGGTGCGTTTACACCGTTCCGCGTGCGGTAAAATTGATAAAGCGGTTTTATTCTTTGGGTCAGTACGGTTACAGCAATACCTCATTTAGGTTGTTTTTTTATGTTTTGTCGGTTTTATGCAATGAAAACTATTTTATATAAAAAATAATTATTTTTGCATCGCTTTATTCTGCGAGCTATAACTTTTTTATTTTTTCGTTGATGATGCTGTGTGGCAGCTCGTTTTTTGCGGGACAAGATGACGTTTTCAGCGGTACCATGGATATTTATATGCGTCTTTTTGATCGCGCGTTATTACACTTTTTGTTTGGCGGTATGATAATAAATCATTATTTTTTGCTTCGTTTTTTATTTTTATTTTTTAAGGGGTTCGCTAAAGGGGTTAATTAATGGGACAGTTTTATAGGGTAGGTCGTTACGGATGCGGCGATACCTAATATGTGTACTTTTATTGTTTTTTTTATTATTATTTTCAAAAAATGGATTTATTGGGGAATATTTTTTTTTTTTTTACTAATTTATTTGGCGATTTTTTTTAATTTATTTTTACACTTTTTTTAATTTTTTTTTTACTTTATTACATAGTCCCAGGTGGGACATCACTGTCCTGTGACAGATCGCTGATCTGTCACATCACAGATCACTGTGACAGATCAGCGATCTGTCACAGGCAGTGCCGAAGGCTTCCTCATGCCTGCGCTTTGCAGGCACTGAGGAAGCCAGCTTCCTGCAGGCCCCCGAAGGCCCCCGTCGCCATCTTGGATTCGGGGGCCTGGAGGAAAGGAGCCCCTCGCAGCAGCGCTGCACATTGCGCTGCCGTGGGGGGCTCAGGGAAGCACGGAGGGAGCCCCCTCCCTGCCGATGCTTCCCTTTAACTCCCGGTACACCGCGATCATGTTTGATCATGGTGTGCAAGGGGTTAACGTGTCGGGGGCGGTCCGTGACCGCCCCTGACACATTGTGCCGGGTGTCAGCTGTGATAATCAGCTGACACCCGGCCGCGATCAGCGGCGCTCACCACGTGGGCGCCGCTGATCGCGGTAGACGTACTATCCCGTCCACGGTCATACGGGCTCGGGTACCGTGGACGGGATAGTACGTCGGATGTCAGGAAGGGGTTAAAGAAAAAATCCATCAGAGAGATGGCAGAAATGTTAGTAATGGTGAAATCAACAGTTTGGTACATTTTGCAGGAAAAAGAGCACACTGGTGAGCTTAGGAACTCAAAGACGCCTGGACATCCACGTAAGACAGCAGGGGTTGATGATCACAGAATCCTTTACATGGTGAAGAAATACCTCTTCAAAACATTCACCCAAGTGAAGAACACTCTCCAGGATGTAGGTGTTTCAGTATCTAAGTCTACCATACAGAGAAGACATCATGAGAGTAATACCACAATTATTTATGAGCCTTAAAAATAGGAAGGTCAAACTAGACTTTGCCATAAAAAAAAATCTAAAGAAGCTGCACAGTTCTGGAAAAGCATTCTTTGTACAGGTGAACTTAAGATCCACTTGTACAAGACTGACGAGAAGAAGAAAGTATAGAGAAGGATTGGAACAGCTCATGAAGAGTAGAAGTTTAGGTCTCCGTGATTTCTACCATAAAGAGGTTTTGAGCTGTGTGAATGTATTTATACTACATGTTGAATATTGGAATACAATGAATTGACATCTAAATGTTATGGGTAGATTTAGTCCCTCTTTATTGGTCAGTCCCTCCTGCCGATTGATCACATTTTATTTTAAAAAAGATTTATAGATTACACAGGTCAACGAAAAAAAATTTTTTTTCTGGTGTCCAAAATATTTTAATGAATTTGGGGTATTTTTGGGGTGCTGATTCTGAATATGTCATCAGTTTTGCCAGATTGGCTCAAGTTTTTGAGATTTTTGGTATCTTATTTATAGCACTTGTTGGTAAATGCGACGCATCATCTCATTAATTTCTTTGGATTAGTACTTGAACTGAGCAGTTCTCAATATAGTTTTGTGTTAATTAGTGTTCTAAAAGTTTGTTCATAGCTTGATTTTTGCACTAACTTTATGTTGTTGTCTGTTTTCCAGTGAAAAGCATGAACTCATCATGAAGAAGTTGTCTTAACGATCCAGACTCATTCTGTTACATTTGTGGTGAATATACACTGCCAAAACATAGAAGAAACATAACAGACTTCGTAAAAAAAGTGTATTTTGCCTATTTTGGGGTTATGCTTGGGGACCAAGACAAGTTTTGGGCACCACACATAGTGTGCAAAGCATGTATCGAATTATTACGAAAATGGAGCAAAGGACAAAGAAAAAGCTTCAAATTTGGTGTTCCAATGGTGTGGAGAGAGCCAAAAAATCATCATGATGACTGTTATTTCTGTGCAGTGCAAGTGCAAGGATTCAATAAGCATAAGAAACGAAAATGGGAGTAACATGGAATCTGCAAGAAGGCCTGTCCCTCATTGTGAAGATGTGCCTGTACCTGTGTTTACCATAAATAACAGTCATCATGATGATTTTTTGGCTCTCTCCACACCATTGGAACACCAAATTTGAAGCTTTTTCTTTGTCCTTTGCTCCATTTTCGTAATAATTCGATACATGCTTTGCACACTATGTGTGGTGCCCAAAACTTGTCTTGGTCCCCAAGCATAACCCCAAAATAGGCAAAATACACTTTTTTTACGAAGTCTGTTATGTTTCTTCTATGTTTTGGCAGTGTGTATTCACCACAAATGTAACAGAATGAGTCTGGATCGTTAAGACAACTTCTTCTTGATGAGTTCATGCTTTTCACTGGAAAACAGACAACAACATAAAGTTAGTGCAAAAATCAAGCTATGAACAAACTTTTAGAACACTAATTAACACAAAACTATATTGAGAACTGCTCAGTTCAAGTACTAATCCAAAGAAATTAATGAGATGATGCGTCGCATTTACCAACAAGTGCTATAAATAAGATACCAAAAATCTCAAAAACTTGAGCCAATCTGGCAAAACTGATGACATATTCAGAATCAGCACCCCAAAAATACCCTAAATTCGATGAAATATCTTTGGCACCAAAAATGCTGTTGACCAGTGTTATTTGTTTTTCATGTGGTCTTGCATTGTAACTGAAAGGCTCTTCTCCCACTATTGCTCAGTTTGGCTGGACGGCAAGGTCTAGGAAGACTTCTGATGGTCCCAAACTTCTTCCATTTAACCCCTTCCTGACATGAGACGTACTATCCCGTCCACGGTACCCGGGCCCGTATGACCGGGGACGGGCCAGTACGTCTACCGCGATCAGCGGCGCCCACGTGGTGAGCGCCGCTGATCGCGGCCGGGTGTCAGCTGATTATCACAGCTGACACCCGGCACTACGTGTCAGGGGCGGTCACGGACCGCCCCCGACACGTTAACCCCTTGCACACCGCGATCAAACATGATCGCGGTGTACCGGGGGTTAAAGGGAAGCATCGGCAGGGAGGGGGCTCCCTCCGTGCTTCCCTGAGTCCCCCACGGCAGCGCAATGTGCAGCGCTGCTGCGGGGGGCTCCTTTCCTCCAGGCCCCCGAATCCAAGATGGCGACGGGGGCCTTCGGGGGCCTGGGGAAGCTGGCTTCCTCAGTGCCTGCAAAGCGCAGGCATGAGGAAGCCTTGTGCACTGCCTGTGACAGATTGCTGATCTGTCACAGTGATCTGTGATGTGACAGATCAGCGATCTGTCACAGGACAGTGATGTCCCACCTGGGACTATGTAATAAAGTAAAAAAAAAATAAAAAAAAAGTGTAAAAATAAATTTTAAAAAATCGCCAAATAAATTAGTAAAAAAAAAAAAAATATTCCCCAATAAATTCATTTTTTGAAAATAATAAAAAAAAAAAACAATAAAAGTACACATATTAGGTATCGCCGCGTCCGTAACGACCTGCCCTATAAAACTGTCCCATTAGTTAACCCCTTTAGCGAACCCCTTAAAAAATAAAAATAAAAAACGAAGCAAAAAATAATGATTTATTATCATACCGCCAAACAAAAAGTGCAATAACGCGCGATCAAAAAGACGCATATAAATATCCATGGTACCGCTGAAAACGTCATCTTGTCCCGCAAAAAATAAGCCGCCACACAGCATCATCAGCGAAAAAATAAAAAAGTTATAACTCGCAGAATAAAGCGATGCAAAAATAATTATTTTTTATATAAAATAGTTTTCATTGCATAAAACTGACAAAAACATAAAAAAACGACCTAAATGAGGTATCGCTGTAACCGTACTGACCCGAAGAATAAAACCGCTTTATCAATTTTACCGCACGCGGAATGGTGTAAACGCACCCCCCCCAAAAGAAATTCATGAAGCGCTGGTTTTTGTTCATTCTGCGTCCCAAAAATCGGAATAAAAAGCGATCAAAAAATTTCACGTGCCCGAAAATGGTACCAATAAAAACGTCAACTCGTCCCGCAAACAATAAGACCGCACATGACTCTGTGGGTCAAAATAAGGAAAAATTATAGCTCTCAATATGTGGTGATGCAAAAACTATTTTTACAATAAAAAGCGTCTTTTAGCGTGCGACAGCCGCCAAACATAAAAACCGCCATAAATAGTAAATCAAACCCCCCGTTATCACCCCCTTAGTTAGGGAAAAATAATAAAATAAAAAAATGTATTTATTTCCATTTTTCCATTAGGGTTAGGGCTAGGGTTAGGGCTAGGGGTGTGTTGGGGTAGGGTTAGGGCTAGGGTTAGGGCTAGGGTTAGGGCTAGGGTTAGGGCTAGGGCTAGGGTTAGGGCTAGGGTTAGGGGCGTGTTGGGGTTCGGGTTGGAGTTAGAATTGGGGGTTTCCACTGTTTGGGCACATCAGGGGCTCTCCAAATGCAACATGGCGTCTGATCTCAATTCCAGCCAATTCTGAGTTGAAAAAGTCAAATGGTGCTCCTTCCCTTCCAAGCTCTGCTATGCGCCCAAACAGTGTTTTACCCCCACATGTAGGGTAGCAGCCTACTCAGGACAAATTGCAAAACAATTTTTGGGGTCCAATTTCTCCTGTTACCCTTAGGAAAATAAAAAATTGGGGGCAAAAATATCATTTTTGTGGAAAAAAATGATTTTTTTATTTTCACATCCGAGTGTTATAAACTTCTGTGAAGCACTTGGGGGTTCAAAGTGCTCACCACACATCTAGATAAGTTCCGTGGGGGGTCTAGTGTCCAAAATGGGGTCACTTGTGGGGAGTTTCAATAGTTTAGGTACATCAGGGGCTCTCCAAACGCACATGACACCCGCAGACCATTCCATCAAAGTCTGCATTCCAAAACGTCACTGCTTCCCTTCCGAGCCCCGACGTGTGTCCATACAGTAGTTTTCTCCCACATATGGGGTGTCAGCGTACTCAGGACAAATTGGACAACAACTTTTGGGGTCCAATTTCTCCTGGTACCCTTGGGAAAATAAAAAAATGGTGACTAAAAGATCATGTTTGTGGAAAAAATACGAATTTTTTATTTTCACGCCCGGGCGTTGTAAACTTCTGTGAAGCACTGGGGGGTCAAAGTGCTCACCACATATAGATAAGTTCCTTAGGGGGTCTAGTTTACAAAATGGTGTCATTTGTGGGGGGTTTCCACTGTTTAGGTACATTAGGGGCTCTCCAAAGGCAACATGACACCCGCAGACCATTCCATCAAAGTCTGCATTCCAAAACGTCACTACTTCCCTTCCGAGCCCCGACGTGTGCCCATACAGTAGTTTTCTCCCACATATGGGGTAGCAGCGTACTCAGGACAAATTGGACAACAACTTTTTGGGTCCAATTTCTCCTGGTACTCTTGGGAAAATAAAAAAATGGTGACTAAAAGATCATGTTTGTGGAAAAAATACGAATTTTTTATTTTCACGCCCGGGCGTTGTAAACTTCTGTGAAGCACTGGGGGGTCAAAGTGCTCACCTCACATATAGATAAGTTCCTTAGGGGGTCTAGTTTACAAAATGGTGTCATTTGTGGGGGGTTTCCACTGTTTAGGTACATTAGGGGCTCTCCAAAGGCAACATGACACCCGCAGACCATTCCATCAAAGTCTGCATTCCAAAACGTCACTACTTCCCTTCCGAGCCCCGACGTGTGCCCATACAGTAGTTTTCTCCCACATATGGGGTAGCAGCGTACTCAGGACAAATTGGACAACAACTTTTTGGGTCCAATTTCTCCTGGTACCCTTGGGAAAATAAAAAAATGGTGACTAAAAGATCATGTTTGTGGAAAAAATACGAATTTTTTATTTTCACGCCCGGGCGTTGTAAACTTCTGTGAAGCACTGGGGGGGTCAAAGTGCTCACCACACATCTAGATAAGTTCCTTGGGGGGTCTAGTTTACAAAATGGTGTCATTTGTGGGGGGTTTCCACTGTTTAGGTACATTAGGGGCTCTCCAAAGGCAACATGACACCCGAAGACCATTCCATCAAAGTCTGCATTCCAAAACGTCACTACTTCCCTTCCGAGCCCTGACGTGTGCCCATACAGTAGTTTTCTCCCACATATGGGGTATCAGCATACTCAGGACAAATTGGACAACAACTTTTGGGGTCCAATTTCTCCTGGTACCCTTGGGAAAATAAAAAAATGGTGACTAAAAGATCATGTTTGTGGAAAAAATACGAATTTTTTATTTTCACGCCCGGGCGTTGTAAACTTCTGTGAAGCACTGGGGGGGTCAAAGTGCTCACCACACATCTAGATAAGTTCCTTAGGGGGTCTAGTTTCCAAAATGGTGTCATTTGTGGGGGGGTTCCACTGTTTTGGTACATCAGGAGTTTTCCAAACGCGACATGGTGTCCGATCTCAATTCCAGCCAAAAACGTCAAATGGCGCTGCTTCCCTTCCGAGCTCTGCCATGCGCCCAAATAGTGGTTTACCCCCACATGTGGGGTATCAGCGTACTCAGGACAAATTGCACAATAACTTTTAGGGTCCTGTTACCCTTGGAAAAATAAGAATTGAGGGTGAAAAGATCATTTTTGTGGAAAAAATATGATTTTTTAATTGTATGGCTTTATGTTATAAACTTCTGTGAAGCCCATGGGGGTTCAAAGTTCTCACCACACATCTAGATAAGTTCCTTAGGGGGTCTAGTTTCCAAAATGGTGTCATTTGTGGGGGGTTTCCACTGTTTTGGTACATCAGGGGTTTTCCAAACGCGACATGGTGTCCGATCTCAATTCCAGCCAAAAACGTCAAATGGCGCTGCTTCCCTTCCGAGCTCTTCCATGCGCCCAAATAGTGGTTTACCCCCACATGTGGGGTATCAGCGTACTCAGGACAAATTGCACAATAACTTTTAGGGTCCTGTTACCCTTGGAAAAATAAAAATTGAGGGTGAAAAGATCATTTTTGTTGAAAAAATATGATTTTTTAATTGTATGGCTTTATGTTATAAACTTCTGTGAAGCCCATGGGGGTTCAAAGTTCTCACCACACATCTAGATAAGTTCCTTAGGGGGTCTATTTTCCAAAATGGTGTCATTTGTGGGGGGTTTCCACTGTTTTGGTACATCAGGGGTTTTCCAAACGCGACATGGTGTCCGATCTCAATTCCAGCCAAAAACGTCAAATGGCGCTGCTTCCCTTCCGAGCTCTGCCATGCGCCCAAATAGTGGTTTACCCCCACATGTGGGGTATCAGCGTACTCAGGACAAATTGCACAATAACTTTTAGGGTCCTGCTACCCTTGGGAAAATAAAAATTGGGGTGAAAAGATCATTTTTGTGGAAAAAATATGATTTTTTAATTGTACCGCTGTACGTTATAAACTTCTGTAAAGCCCTTGTGGGTTCAAAGTTCTCACCACATATCTAGATAAGTTCCTTGGGGGGTCTAGTTTCCAAAATGGGGTCACTTGTAGGGGGTTTCCACTGTTTAGGTACATCAGGGACTCTCCAAACGTGACATGGCGTCCAATCTGAATTCCAGCCAATTTTGCATTGAAAAAGTCAAACGGCGCTCCTTCCATTCTGAGCTCTGCCATGCGCCGAAACAGTCGTTCCCCCCCACATATCAGGTATCTGCGTACTCAGGACAAATTGCACAATAACTTTTGCAGTTCAATTTCTCCTGTTACCCTTGGTAAAATAAAAAAAATTGAACCTGAAGTATTTTTTTTATGAAAAAAAGTTAGATGTTCATTTTTTTTTAAATATTCAAAAAAATTCCTGTGACGCACCTAAAGGGTTAATAAACTTCTTGAATGTGGTTTTGAGCACCTTAAGGGGTGCAGTTTTTAGAATGGTGTCACTTTTGGGTATTTTCTATCATATAGACCCCTCAAAGTGGCTTCAAATGTGATGTGGTCCTAAAAATAAAATGGTGTTGTAAAAATGAGAAATCGCTGGTCAACTTTTAACCCTTATAACTTCCTAACAAAAAAAAATTTTGGTTCCAAAATTGTGCTGATGTAAAGTAAACATGTGGGAAATGTTAGTTATCAAGTTTTTTGTGTGCCGTATCTCTGTGATTTAAGGGCATAAAAATTCAAAGTTGGAAAATTGCGAAATTTTCAAAATTTTCGCCAAATTTCCGTTTTTCTCACAAATAAACGCAAGTTATTTGAACGAAATGTTACCACAAACATGAAGTACAATATGTCACGAGAAAACAATGTCAGAATCACCGGGATCCATGGAAGCGTTCGAGAGTTATGACCTCATAAAGGTACAGTGGTCAGAATTGTAAAAATTGGCCCGGTCATGAACGTGCAAACCACCCTTGGGGGTGAAGGGGTTAAGGATTATGGAGGGCACTGTGCTCTTAGGCACCTTGAGTACTGCAGAAATTCTTTTGTAACCTTGGCCAGATCTATGTCTTGCCACAATTTTGTCTCTGAGCTCCTTGGCCAGTTCCTTTGACCTCATGATTCTCATTTGGTCTGACATGCACTGTGAGCTGTGATGTCTTATATAGACAGGAGTGTGCCTTTACAAATCAAGTTCTATCAGTTTAACCCCTTAACGTCTAATGACGGACACAGTCCCTCATTGGACGCCCCCCCTCTTTGGTGCGGGCTCCGGTGATGAGCCCACACCTTTTCCTGGACATGACAGCTGATCTGATCAGCTGACATGTTCCCCTAACAGCCGCGGGTGAAATCACGATTTACCCACGGCGGTTAACATGTTAAATGCCGCTGTCAAACTCTGACAGCGGCATTTAACATGGATGCACAGGAAGAGCATCCTTTCCTGCTCCCATCATCGCTCATGTCACATGACCGCGGGTCACCGACGGGTTGGCATGACAACGCGGGGTCAGAAGAAGACCCCTGTGGTTGTAATTGCTGCATAGCTATGAGCGCCACCTAGTAGCATTTCTGATACATAGAGCAGGGCTTTTTTTTTAAATTTTTACAAAGGGCTGTAATGAAACAAAGAGTGAAAAATTTAAAGGGGTCTGAATACTTTCCAGACCCACTGTATATACCCAGATGTGCCCAGCATGGGGAACATATATATTAGGAAGGAGCCCAGGTAGGGGGATATATACCAGTAAAGTGACTAGGTTGGGGGACATATATATCAGGATGGGAGGTGTTCTGTACTCATTGAAAAAGGCAGACTTTATTGCAGTGATATAGTCAGCTAAACCGCTATACCGGGGTCCAATAAGGAGATTGTGTTTGAATCTGTGCTTTTATTGAACTTGATATACTGGCACGGTGAAACTCCAAGCAAAACATAATATATATACAATCAGTCAGTACAGGATACATCAGGAATACATATTATACATTAACAGCTGACCAGGGGCAGGACCAATTAACCAAGCTAATATAGGACAGGAATTAGCTACCGAAAGCATGAATACTTAAAGGCGATGCAATCACAAGGGGAGATGAAAAGATGAGATGCTTCCAGGATGCAGGCTGAGGGAAAATGGAGGAAAGTGAGGAAGATGGGGGCTGAACTAACCATAATGCTTTGCAAAAGCTACCAGAATGCACTGCAAAGCTTACCAGAATGCGCTGCAAAAGGAGGGAAAAGATTCATTGAAAGTGAAAGTAAAACAACACAATAAGACTGCGGTTATGACTCTGGTCACTAGAGGGAGCCAAAACCACAGAAAACAATACAGTCTATGTACATTTAGATTTCTCCATATTCTCACCAGTAATCACTGTAAATATAAACAAGCAGATAATCAAAGAATATGAATTAGATATCGGAGACAGAACACTCCCCATCTGGCATCAACGGATGGTTCCGGTGGACTTGGCAGTCTTTCACAAGGACAAGGTCATCAATGCCCAGATTAGGCAGAACAGATTGCCACTTTGTCCGTGGCTGCAGGGTAGACAAATATTGTTTGCGCCACCTGTTCCAGAAAGTATTTGCAAGACTTTGTACCTGTCTCCATTGGCGCTTGTAGAGGTCCTTAGTGTCGAATCCTCCTGGAGGGGCACTAGACAGTCCTGTTTTCTGGGTAAGGATAAGAGGGAATTTCTCCTCAGACTCCATTTTAGCTTCTTTGAGTCGGCCTCCTACTCTCACCAGGCCGTTGTTGTCGATGAATGGGTCGAGTTTTCTCAATGCGCTGCTCGCTGGTATTGGACCTTTGTTAATGAGACATTACAGCAACAGAGACAGAGTAGGTTTCTCTTTGAAAAGTGAAGATGTTGTGGTTTCTGGAAAATTCTAAGTCCGAGGTAACATAGGTATTTTTGCAAAGATGCCAACCTTTACCTTTTTCTGTGTAACAAGCTCTGGTGGTTTTGAATGAGCGAGCTATATGAGTCAGGCAGGTAATGATTTGAATTAGTGCCTTCCAACTTGAAAATTTGTCAAATCTGTGAGATCCAAGCTGGATAGCAGAGGTCATTGTATGAAGTGTAGACACTTGAGGGCGAATTTCAGCATCTGAGTCCTCTCCCACTAGTTCAAAAGTGTCTGGAAAACGTTCATCAGTGTACAATAATTTTGTTCCTGAGAGCCATGTTCTGCTTCCTAGTCAACTTGCATCAACTGCTCTAGTTGCATGATCTGCAGGATTTTAGTCCATTGGAATGTAATGCCGCTGTTTTGGATGAGCTGATCTCCTAATTCGTAGCACTCTGCTGTTGACATAAACGTAGAATCGTCTAGTTTCATTGTGGATGTATCCCAGGACTACTTTGTTGTCTGAGTAGAACTTGGCCTGTATCAGGTCGATGTCCATCTCGGATGCGATGAACTCTGCTAACTCAACGGCTAAGACTGCAGCACAAAGCTCTAACCTTGGGATAGTGTGCTCTGGTTGTGGAGCAAGTTTGGCCTTCCCCATAACAAAACCAATGTGACTCTGACATTTGGAGTCCACAGTTTTGATATAGGCAACTGCGGCAATTGCTTTTACAGAAGCATCTGCAAATACGTACAGTCTTTGGGTTTGTATTTCTGTAGACGGCAAAGGGGTGTATGGTCTTGGCACATTCAGGTTGGAGAGGGCTGCTAAAGAATTCTTCCATACTTCCCACTGGATTCTCTTACAGGTGGCAGAGGTGCAACCCAGTCGGATGTTTCCTTAATTAAGTCTCTTAGTAAGACTTTGCCTTGTATAGTAACAGGAGCTGCAAATTCCAAGGGATCGTACAGACTGTTGATGGTGGACAGGACAACCTCTGCGTGTGAAAGGCCTTTCATCCTGGCTGACCTGAAAGGTAAAAGTGTCTGACTGTAGATTCCAGAGAAGCCTGAGGCTGCGTTGCATTGATGTGGGGTCTGACCCCAGGTCCAGGTCTCTGAGACCGTTACACAAGTCTTGTGAAGGGAATGCTTTCATGAGTTCTTGGCTGTTTGAGGCTATTTTGTGAAGCCTTAGGTTAGAGCAAGCAAGCATCTCTTGGGCTCTCCTGAGAAGACTGATGGTAGTCTCATTTGAAGGCATGGCTTTCAGACAGTCAATAACATAAAAGTCTTTTTCTATGAATTGTCTGACATGTGATCCATATTCTGTTTCTCCTCCTTGCGCCGACCTTCTGAGTCCATAAGTCCATAAATGGCGACTGCAGGTGAAGGGCTGTTGCCAAAGATGTGCACTCTCATGCGATACTCTGTGACCTCTTTAGTAGGATCATTGTCTCTGTACCAGAAGAATCTTAGGAAGTTCCTGTCTCTCTCTCTCACAAGGAAACAATGGAACATTTGCTGGTTGTCAGCGATGAAGGCAATGGAATCCTTACGGAAGCGCATAAGTACTCCCAGCAGTTTGTTATTGAGGTCTGGTCCTGTCAGTAGAACATCATTCAGGGAGATATCATCAAACTTAGCACTGGAGTCAAACACCACTCTAATCTGGCACGGTTTCTTAGGGTGGTATACTCCAAACATGGGTAGGAACCAACATTCTTCAGTCTTTGAGAGTGGGAGCTAGCTCTGCATGGCAGTTTTCGAAAATCTTTGACATGAAGGAGAAAAAGTGATTTTTCATCTCTGATTTCCTTTGCAGATTATGTTTGAGAGGGGAGAAACATTTTACTGCCTGATTTTTGTTTGGTAGACGTGGTCTGTGGGTTCTGAAGGGAAGAGATGCGACCCAGCTGTAGGTCTCATCTTTTACAAGTCCCTTGTCCATTACCTCTAAGAACAACTTGTCCTCTACCGACATTGTCACATGGTTGTCTTTCTTAGTTCCCTGGAAGACTGTGCACCCCAACTGATCCTCATAGCTTCCTGACACCATACTGCTGTCATGAGTAAAGTCTATTAAATGATTGGGCAGTTGGATGCTGTGTGGTAGTTCTCTGACATGGAACTCTTTACAAGGTTGAAACAGAGATGGGCGTCCTTTTTGGAATGTATTTGTCTGCATGCTTGTCACTGAAGATGGGGCATGCATGCGTCCCAAGCATACGTTTCCTATTATGACCCATCCTAGGTCTAGCTTTTGGGCATAGGGAGCATTGTGGAGTCCATTGATATGCCGTCTCACTTTATGAACCTGTATGATATTTCTTCCCAACAGCAGTATTATCTGGGCCTGATGGTCGAGTTCCGGTATAAGGTGTGCTATGCGCTTCAAGTGAGCGTGATGGATTGCCACAACTGGCTTAGGTATTTCAGATCTGTTGTCTGGGATCTGGTTACACTCGATGATTGTAGGTAGTGGTAGGCAGAATTGTCCATCTAAGGACTTAATTTAGTAGTCAGTGGCTTTCCTGCCCACTGTTGTCACAGTACCTGCACACGTCTTTAATGAGTAGGGGGTGCTTGATCCTTTGATGTTGAATAGGTCAAAGAATGTTGATCTAGCCAAGGATCGATTACTTTGATCATCCAAGATAGCATACAGTCTTACAGCTTTGTCTCTATGGCCCTTTGGGTACACTCTGACAAGGCATAATTTTGAACAGGACCTACTGTCTATTGTCCCTTTACAGACTTCAGTACATTGTGAAGTGATCTTTGGCGTAGCTGCATCAGTGTTACTTTCCTCCCCGCCATGCTCACTGTCAGCTAGCGTGTTTTGAGCAGTCCATGGAGCTGGGCCAGGGTGTAGAGCAGTGTTATGATCTGTGGTACCACATTCTGTGCATTTTACACTGACCTTGCAATCCTTGGCGAGATGAGGCATGGATGAGCAGCATTTGTAGCAAATACCGTTCTCTTTCAGGAAGCTTCTGTGATCTGGCATAGATTTTCCTCTGAAGGCTCTGCATTTCAGGAGAGGATGAGGCTTCTGATGGAGCGGACACTGCTTCCCAGGGTCCTGCACCTTTGTCTCTGATTGGGAGCAGCCAGCAGACCTGTAATTGGAACTTGGAGAAGAAACATAAGTCTTGTGCACTGCCACAGACATTCTGCGTGGATTTGCAGCTGGTGACGGTGTGGCATATCATGGGCGGACATACCACCGGTTCAACCGCCGGTGCACTGCACCGGGGCCCAAAGGCTCCAGGGGGCCCCTGCAGGGCGGCTAATGATGAGGGCAATCTGGCCGGTTTCTCTGGGCCCGAGGCTCCGGGAGGCCCCTGGCCAGATTGACCTAATGTGTAGTGGCGGGCAGGGAGCGATCCCAACAGCTCCGCTGCATGCAAGAGAAAACAGCAGGAGCAGAGCTGCAAGGATCCTTCCTGCCCAGCGCCAGCGCTTCCTGTGTCTCTCTGACACAGAGAGCAGTGCCGCTGAATGACGTCATCATTCAGTGGTGCGGCCGCTGTGCCAGAGACACAGGAAGCAGCCGGAGGGTGGAGGCGGTGATGCTGCAGAGCAGACATGTGAGGTACTGTGCTGCCTGTCACTGCTGCTGTGTTTGTGTGCATGTGACTGTGTATGTGTCTATATGTATGTAGTATGACTATGCGAGTGATGGGGAGAAGGTAGTAATGTAGTATGTAGTATATGTGTGCAGTGGATGTGTGTGTGTGTATGTGTCGTGTGTGTGTGTGTGTGTGTGTGTGTGTGTGTGTGTGTGTGTGTGTGTGTGTGTGTGTGTGTGTGTGGATCGATGTGTATGTGTGTGTGTGTGTAGGTGGAAAAGGCCATGATGGGGTGATGGGGAGCAGGCCATGATGGGGTGATGAGGTGATGGGGAAAAGGCCATGATGGGGTGATGGGGAGAAGGCCATGATGGGGAGCAGGCCATGATGGGGTGATAGGGAGAAGGTCATGATGGGGTGATGGTGAGAAGGCCATGATGGGGTTACAGGGAGAAGGCCATGGAGGGGTGATGGGAAGAAGGCCATGATGGGGTGATGGGGAGAAGGCCATGATGGGGTGATGGGGAGAAGGCCATGAAGGAGGTGATGGGGAGAAGGCCGTAATGGGGAGAAGGCCGTGATGGGGAAAAGGCCATGATGGAGGTGATGGGAAGAAGGCCATGATGGAGGTGATGGGGAGAAGGCCAGGATGGAGGTGATGGGGAGAAGGCCATGATGGAGGCGATGTGGAGAAGGCCATGATGGAGGTGATGGGGAAAAGGCCATCATGGAGGTGATGGGGAAAAGGCCATGATGGAGGTAATGGGGAAAAGACCATGATGGAGGCGATGGGGAGAAGGCCATGATGGAGGTGATGGGGGAAGAGGAAATGATGGAAGTGATGGAAAGGGCAATGATGGGAGTGATTGGGAAGGAGGCAATGATGGGGGTGGTGGAGGAGAAGGCAATGATGGATGTGGTGGAAAGGGCAATGATGGGGTGGCAGGGGAGAAAGCAATGATAGTGGTGGGGGAGAAGGCAATGATGGAGGTGGGAAAGAGGGCAATGATGGGGTTGGGGAGAGGACAATAATGGGATGCGGGGAGAGGAGGACAATGAGGGGTGTAGGTGATTGGGATGAGAGGAAGGTGGACTTATAATGGACTTAGGAACAGGGGGAAGTGGAGGAACACATTATTATCGCTTATTATGTCTAACACAGTCCCTTAGTATATAGTGTACTCACTTATTATGTCTAACACAGTCCCTTAGCATATAGTATACATACTTATTATGTATAACAGAGTCCCTTAGCATATAGTGTACTCACTAATTCTGTATAACACCATCCTTAGTTACATAGTTTCCTCTTTTATTATGTATAACACCGTCCCTTATTACGTACCATCCTCTCTAGTTATATATAGAGCCGTCCTAATTATATAGCTTCCTCTGCTGTTATGTACAGTGCTGTCTCCTACATAGTGTATTCTTGTTAATTTTGTTATTAACAGTGCCCTCTTTTATTACATAGTCCCCTCTCTTTTTAGATATAAAATGACTGCTGATGGAGCAGCCGGTGACCGGAAGACCAGTCCATCATCTCCTCCATTAGAAAGGAAGCTTTCCTAGCCATCATTGCATTATACAGCTAACAAGACAGGACGGTATGTAATAAAAAGCAGAGCACTATATAATCCAATATGTAGGGAACGGTGCTGTACATAGCAAGAGAAGGCACTGCATAATAAGGGACGGCAATATATATAATAAAGGAGACTATGTAATATATACATGTATGTGTGTGGTGCAATATATATATATATATACATATATAGCTTTGTCGCCATCAAAGGAAGGGGGCCCAGACACATTTCTTGCACAGGGGCCCCAAGCTGTCAGTGTCCGCCCCTGAGGCATATGACATTGCAAAGTCAAATCAGGGATTGTTTCTAATTATCGCTTGTTGGTGTATAAAGTCTACAAAAACGGAGAAGGGAGGGAATGGAACACTGTGTTTGTATTTGTACGTGGAACCATGTGTGAGCCACCTCTCCTGTAGATTGTAGGGCAACTTTTGGACTATAGGGTTAACACCTTTGGCTGTGTCAAAGAATGCAAGTCCTGGTAGGTCATCTTCACATTTGGCAACTAGGACTTCCTTTAGCAGGTCACTTAGTTCTCTAAGTTTCTGGAGACCTTTGTTAGATATTTTAGGAAAGTCATCGATTCTTTTGAGCAAGGCTCTCTCTATTACCTCTGCTGAGCCGTAACACTCATCCAGCCTCTTCCTGATCTCTTTGAAGCCAATCTCAGGGTGGTTTATATTAATGTCTTTGATTCTTACTGCGTGTTTGACTGACTCTTCTCCCAGATATTTGACTGAGAGGTCTATCTCTTCCCTGTATTGTATCCCCAAGTCTTTAGTGACATTCTGAAAGGAAGCTTTCCAAGCTCTGTAACCTTCAGCTTGGTCAGTGAATTTCATGTGTCCCTTGGCAACCAGTTCACATCGTGTGAAGAACTTAGCAAATTCTGTTGTGAACCGGTTGTCAGCAGAGTATACTGGTGAAGGGTCACCCTGATAGTGATGTGAGGTGCGTTCATACCTGTTAGTATCCTCAGGGTGGCACCAGCCGGTGTCATATTGCTTCGGTCTGAGGTGCAGTGTGTCAGCAAGGTGATTCACGTTGGTTACCTGGTGAGGGGCAAGGTAGTCATTAGCAGAGTTGTTTTGCTTCACGTTTTCTTGGAGCTGAGCCTCATGGTGACTCTCACTCGCTTCACTGGAGATGTCGTGTTCTTGGTTATAGTTTGGATCAGGAAGTTTATTAACATACTGAGATGTGCATTGTGGCGAATCTTGCGGTGGAAACTCCAGAATTGATGTACTGCTTCGACTATGCAGCTCAGGGTTTTGCGCGGCTTCTAGAGATTCTGCTTCAGCTAGGGCTGCGGCAGCTTCTCTTTTTGCTGCTAGGCTCTCTGAGGCTACTTTCAGACTTTCGTTATGAGGCGCAGCGCAGGGCCGCCGCTAAGCTCTGCCCCTGGCCACACCGTGTTGCATTTTTGTGCTCTCAGCACAGCGCCAAAAGGGTGCACGCGCCGGCAAAATCATCCCAGCGCACGGCCAGCATACCCAATGCTAAATATAGGGTATGATGGTCGCATGCAGTGTCATGCGCCCATAGGAGGAGCTGACCGGAGGAGGCTGGGCCGGGGGCAGAGCTTTGCGGCGGCCCTGCGCTGCGCCTCATAACGCAAGTCTGAAAGTAGCCTAAGGTGGCATCCACGTGTGCCTTCTCTTACTGCTCCTTTCTCTCTTGGTCATCTAGGCATGCTTTCTTTAATTTAAGTCGCATCTCTTCTTCAGCAAAGCTTACTCGCATTTTGGTGCCTTCTGCATTTGCGCGGGCAATAGCGACCGCGCTGCTGATGGATATAGTCTTTGAGGAGACGGAAGTAACAGATTTTGACCTGTGGGATTTGTGGGACATGGTGTATTGGGGGAATGCTTGGATATGCAGAGTTTGCTGTAGCTGTATTAAGTCTCTTTGTAACTGGTGACTTGAATCTCACTAGGTGGATGGCTGCAGTTTCACTAGTTCCTGCAGGATGGAAGGCTGTCTTTTCCTTGAATTCCAACTATCTGGATGGCCGCCATTTCACTGTTCTGTCCTCACTGAATAAGGCAAACTTTATTGCAGTTATACAGTCAACTAAACCGCTATACCGGGGTCCAATAAGGAGATTGTGTTTGAATCTGTGCTTTTATTGAACTTGATATATTGGCGCGGTGAAACTACAAGCAAAACATAATATATATACACAATCAGTCAGTACAGGGTACATCAGGAATACATATTATACATTAATACCTGACATGGGGCAGGACTAATTAGCCAGGTTAATATAGGACAGGAACTAGCTACCGAAAGCATGAATACTTAAAGGCGATGCAATCACAAGGGGAGATGAAAAGATGAGATGCTTCCAGGATGCAGGCTGAGGGAAAATGGTGGAAAGTGAGGAAGATGGGGGTTGAACTAACCATAATGCTTTGCAAAAGCTACCAGAATGCACTGCAAAGCTTACCAGAATGCACTGCAAAAGGAGGGGAAAGATTCATTGAAAGTGAAAGCAAAACAACACAATAAGACTGTGGTTATGACTCTGGTCACTAGAGGGAGCCAAAAACATTGAAAACAATACAGTCTATGTACATTTAGATTTCCCCATATTCTCACCAGTAATCACTGTAAATAACAAACAGATAATCAAAAATTATGAATTAGATGCCGGAGACAGAGCAGAAGGCATTTTAACAAGAAGGGGCCCAGAAAAAGAGCATATATAGCAGGATGGGCCCACGATGGGGCACGTATATACCGGAAGGGGGCCCAGGATGGGGGATATATATACCAGGATGAGGGGCATTTTACCATGCAGGGGCCTAGAATAAGGGCATATTTACAAAGATGGGCCCAGGATGAGGGACAATATACCAGTAAGAGGCCAAGGATGGAGGACATATGTACCAGGATGGGGCACATATATACCAGGAAGAGGCCAAGGATGAAGGACAATATACCAGTAAGAGGCCCAGGATGGGGGACATATATACCAGAATGAGGCACTCACAGGGCCGGACTGGCCATCTGACAATTCTGGCAAATGCCAGAAGGGACTGTTTGGTTGTGGACTGCCTTGTCTGTTACGTTGTTAACAGACCCCCATACTGTTAAGAGTTATGATGGAGCACAAAGTTGCTGACTCCGTTACTTACCCCAGCAGGCCATGAGTATCAATAGAAATATTGGTATTTTAGTAAATCTTACTTTTGTCCATCCAGGGTAATATTAGTAATATATCCCATCTGGTTCTTGGAAACGGGGACAACATGGGCCTGTGTGATTTCAAATGCCAGGGCTGAATTTCAGCCTCAGCCCGTACAAGGGCACGTATATACCAGGAGGGGATCCAGGATACAGGATGGGGGACAATACTACATAATGGGGTGGAGGGGGCAACATGTTTGTCCTTATAGGATTTAGAACACTACAAGGACCCATACATCTGACCAACGAAGAAGGGAGACCCAGGTCCAAATTTTGCACTGGGACCAAACGGAATTTCGTTACGCCACTGCATATAGTGAAGAATATTCATGATTTCTGTATAACCCTGCTCCCACCACTGACTGGCACCATTCTGCCTATGCACAGTGTACTGCTGATAATCAGCTGTGTGCGCGGGTTGATACAGAGCTCAGCATTCAGAGGACTGCTAGATCTGCAACAGATAAAACTGTTTCAAAATTGCAGCACCCAGTAAAGTAGGCGATGCATCACTGGAATCAAGGTTTGTGCGCCCACATTATGGTGCCTTTAATTATTTCCATATTCATATTATGAGATAACGAACATAAAATTTACTGACTGTCTAGTTTAAAGGAAGCCTCAAAAAGCAACTCTTCGGAGGAAGGGCATTAATAATAATCCTGTTTTTCCACCCTGCACTTTCCCGCAGGCTAAGATTGGGAACACAGGAGGCGGTTAGGAGTTATTTCACATGAAGGATGGCCGGAGTCAGCCACAGTGTACACACTTTCACTGGCCTGTATTTTTCACTAACGTGACAGGAGCTCAAATGAACTGAGCTGAATTCAGTGCTGCCATAAACTCCCGGCCCGGGTTCCCCTTACAGCTGTTTTATTTCTTCTATCAGCAATAAAAGGTGTGTTTATCGAGCGCTATCCCTCAGCTTCTCTGCTCTTCTCTGTCCAAAGCGAAAGACTCATTCATGTCAGAGATGGACCTTATCAATTCTCCTCCCTAACTGAGGCGCTAAGTGCAGCGACAGGGTCCAGTCGCGGGCGGAACAGCGTCTACCCTTACAGTATAAAAATTCTCACTTTAAACTTTTACCTTATTAACTACTGTTATTAATGCCAGATAGTCAAAGGTGCCGCATACTAAAGGTGTCTCCGAAACCAGCTTAAAAAATAAAAATGCTTTACTCACTCTTCTCAGGTCCAGAACTTAGCCTCCACCACTGCTTCCGGTGCCTGTTATTGTCTGCAGTTACATTGACATCAGCCAATCAGTACGCTTAGTGGGATTGCCCGAGTTGACAGTGTGAGCAACTCAGAGCCACAGAACTCAATGATCGGCTGCAGTGTTGTCGAAGTGACGGTGGTGCTACAGGCAACGGGAGTAGAGGCGGAGACTCAGTGCTGGACCAGGGAAGGGTGAATAAAGGACAGTTATTGGGGTTTTTTAGCACAAACTGAAGCTGGGATAACAAGGGTTTTCCAAACATGAGCCAAGGGTTTGACCTTACATGACTGTAGGTGGCCAGTAGTTTAGCAGAAAAAGCTACATATATATTTTCCCCATTTTCTTGTGCTCCACCTCCATGTTTGTTTTCTCTGTAACACTGTCTTGGCAAAGAAATATTAATAGTGGCCATATCGTTTTCGGACCTCCCCTTCTGCAGTCATGATAAATTCAAGGATATTAACCTACATGAAAATGGAACCTTGTAGGAAATGCCACATATGTGTCACATACATATATTTATAGGGTGACTTAAGGCCCTTTTACATTTAGCGATGCACCAGCGATCCAACCAGCGATCCGACCCGGTCAGGATCGCTGGTGCATCGCTAAATGATCGCTAGTGAGCTTTCATACAGAAAGATCTCACGGCGATGCAGCAGCGACGCAGCGCACGATACTTACCTTTCACACACAAAGATCCTGCGTCCTCCCGCCCGCCTCCACGCGTCGCTGGACGTCACAGCAGGAAGTCTCAGCAGGAAGCGCCCGACGAGAAATGGAGCCGGACATTCTCGCGCGATCAGCGATGGACAGCGGGGGAGCCGGTCGTTGGTAAGTATCACACATAGCGATATCGCTAGCAATATCGCTATAACGTCACAAAACCAGTGACGTTTTAGCGATATTGCTAGCGATATCGCTTAGTGTAAAACCCCCTTTAGGGCTTATTAATGATAGCCCTGGTGGTTCGGGAAGATTTACTAGCTATTACATTTTCATTGCTGGTGATCTATTGGGTGCAAAGCAGTTAATAAAAAAAAAGTCCAGGTGGTCTAGGATAGATAAGAGATCAAAACTGCACATCCAGTTGGAAGATTGTCTCAAGTGGGGTACCACAGGGCTCTGTCCTGGGCCCTGTATTGTTCAACATCTTTATCAACGATTTAGATGAAGGAATTGAGGGTAAACTGATTAAATTTGCTGATGACACAAAGCTAGGAGGGATAGCTAATACTAGAGAAGAGAGAGAGAGGATTCAAAAATATATAAATAAACTGGAGCAGTGGGCAGCAACTAACAGAATGGTTTTTAACAGGGAAAAATGCAAAGTACTACATATGGGCAATAAAAATGAAAAAAGCATATACAGAATGGGAGAAATAGGGCTAAGCAACAGCACATGTGAAAAAGACTTGGGTATACTAATAGATCACAGACTGAATATGAGTCAACAGTGTGATGCAGCAGCAAAAAAAGGGATATGCAATTCTAGGATGTATTAACAGAAGCATACAGTCTAGATCACGTGAAGTCATTATTTCCCTCTACTCCTCTTTGGTCAGACCTCATCTGGAAAATTGTGTCCAGTTTTGGGCACCACATTTTAAAAAAGACATCAACAAACTAGAGCAAGTTCAGAAAAGAGCGACCAGAATGGTGACCGGTCTGCAAACCCTGTCTTATGAGGAAAGGTTGCAGGATTTGGGATTGTTTAGTTTGCAAAAGAGAAGACTGAGAGGAGACTTAATAGCTGTCTACAAATATCTAAAGGGCTGTCACATTGTAGAAGGATCAACTTTATTCTCATTTGCACAAGGAAAGACTAGAAGCAATGGGATGAAACTGAATGGGAGGAGACACAGATTAGATATTAGAAAAAACTTTTTGACAGTTAGAGTGATCAATGAGTGGAACAAGCTGCCACGAGA